>NC_132925.1:11287972-11922794 GCF_047675955.1 Chlorocebus sabaeus
GTAATGTATGAAAGTTACAGTTGTTTCCCATACTTGGAGTTGACAGTCTTTAATTTTAGCCATTTTAGTGGGTGTATAGTAGATTGCCATTTTAAGTTTCATTTTCTTAATCACTAATGCTGTTGTACATCTTTTTATATACCTGTTTACCATTTACTTATCTTTTTTGCCAGTGTCTATTCAAATATTTTACCTATTTTTTCATCAAATTGTTTTCTTTCTTAGTTACAATAGATTTTTATATATTGTGGAAACAAATGCTTTATCAAGTATATGTTGTGCAAATATTCTTTCCAAGTTCTTAACCTTGTCCTTCATTTTCCTAAGTGTCTTTTGAGGAATGAAAGGGTTTTTTTTGGCTTATTTTGATCAAGTACAATTTTTTATTCTTTTATTCTTTTTTTCAATGTTGGAGTTTCTTACAAATGTCAATTAGGTCAAATTGGTGATAGTGTTTTCTAAGTCTTCTGTATCATTGCAGATCTTCTGTCTACTTGTCACAATTAGAGTGTATGCATAAGAGTGGAGTTGTTAATATTTCTCATCCTTTTTTCTATAACTGGTACTTTTAGTGTACTGCTTACTTTTAGTGTACTAGCTATGAGTGCCTAACCCAAAGTCAGTAATATTTTCTCCTATGTTTTCTTCTAGAAATATTACAGTTTTAGTTCTTACATTTAAAACTGTGAACCATATTGAATTAAGTTTCAGTATGGTGTCAGGTAAGGGTGGAGGTTCACTTTTTGCATATAGAAGGTCAGTTGTTTCAACATAATTATTGCTGACACTTTCCCTTGTCATCTTTGTGGAAAATCAGTTGTCCAAATGTAGGCATCTTTCTGGGCTCTAGTCCATTGATTTATATGACTGTTTTTAAGCTAATACCACATTATTTTTGTTAATAAAGGTTTAAAGTAGTCTAAAAGTTAGCATTAATCCTTCCACTTCACACTTCTTTTTTCATAATTATTTTGGCTGTTTTAGGTGCTTTGCATTTCTATAGGAACTTTAGAATACAAATTAGTTTCTACAAAAAAGATCAGATTTTGATTGGGATTACGTTGAATATGTACATATTAACATTGTGTCATAAGACATATTAACATAATGTTAATGAACATTAACAGAAGACATATTGACATTATGTCTTCTGACCTATGAAGGTATTATATCTCTCCATTATTTAGATCCCTGTTTATTTAGATCTTCAATTTTCCTCAGCAGTGTTTTGTACTTGTTGAAATGGTTGTGTGGTTTTCTTTTTTAGTCTGTCAATACAGTGAATTACTTTGATTATCAAAAGTTGAATCAACCTTTTGTTGCAGGCACACACCTCACTTGTTAATGATATATTTTTTAAATATATTTTCAGTTTGCTGAAATTTTAAGAATATCTGCATCTGTGTTCATAAAATATACTGATTTGTAGTTTTGTGTGTGTGTGTAGTGTAGGCAGCAGTGCAGTGTTTTTATTTGATTTTGGTATCAGGGTAATAATGCCGGCCTAGTAACGCTGGCCTCATAGCATGAGTTGGCAAGGGTCCCGTACTCTTTTCTTTACTGGAAGAGTTTTTATAGTTCTTCCTTAAATGTATGATAGGATTCATCAGTAAAGTCATATGTGAATGAAGATTTTCTTTGTAGGTAGATTATTGAACTACAAATTATTTTTTAAAGTAGATATACAGTGGATTAGGTCATCTGTCTTATTGAATGATCTTGGTGGCTTTAGTCTGTCAAGTAACTTGTCCATTTCTATTAAATTTTAAAATATACTGATATGTTGTTTATAATATTCCCTTACTATCCTTTAACATCTTTAGGATAAGAAGTGATGCCCTTCTTTGCTTTCTCAGTATTTGTAACTGTGTTCTCTCCCTCTCTCTGTCTGTCTCTTTCTCAGTTTTTTTTGTCATCAGCCTGGTTAGTAGTTAATCAATTTGATTGATCTATTAAAACACACACACACACACACACACAAAAAACAGCTTTTGCTTTTTGGTTTCATTGATTTTCTGTATGGATTGTTGTTTTTTTTGTGTGTGTGTGATGGAGTCTCATTTTGTCACCAGTCTGGAGTGCAATGGCGCCGTCTCAGCTCCCTGCAACCTCTGCCTTCCGGGTTCAAGTGATTCTTCTGCCTCAGCCTCCCAAGTAGCTAGGACTACAGGCGTGTGCCACCACGCCCAGCTAATTTTTTTGTATTTTTAGTTGAGACAAGGTTTCACCATGTTGGCCAGGATGGTCTCGATCTCTTGACCTCATTATCCACCCGCCTCGGCCTCCCAAAGTGCTGAGATTACAGGCGTGAGCCACCGTGCCTGGCCAGATTTTTCCTTCCTAGTTTGTATATTTATTTTCTTGTTTATCTTATTTCCTTACTTTGTGTTTCATTTGTACTTCTTTTTTCTATGTTATGTTGAAGCTTATGAAGTATTCATTTTTTTCAAATGCAAACTTCAATGCTGTAAACTCTTCTAAGAGCAATTTTAATTGCAGCTCACAAATTTTTATGTTGCATTTTCACTTAAGTTCAAAATATTATTTCCTCTGTGCTTTTTTTCTTTAACCCATGACTTATTTAGAACTATTATTTTTAAATTTCCACTTATTTGTGATTTTCTTTTCATATTTTTCTTATGAATTTTGAGTTTCATTGTAGTTAGCATACTTGGTGTGATTCCAGTCCTTTGAAATTTATTGAGCCCTGTTTTCTGATGTAGAATATGGAATACTTTGGTGATTGTTTAGTGACATTTGTAAAGAATGTATATTCTGCTGTCAATGTTGGAGTTTCCTACAAATGTCAATGAGGTCAAATTGGTGATAGTGTTTTTGAAGCCTTCTGTATCACTGCAGATTTTCTGTCTACTTGTAACAATTAGACTTTATGCTTCAGAGTGGAGTTGCTGATATTTCTCATGTTAATTATGCATTTGTCTATTTCTCCTTTCAGTTCTGTCCATTGTGTTTTATATATTTTGAATCACTTTTATTAGGTACATACACATTTAAGATTTTCCTGGTATTGATTCCCTTATATCATTATGAAATACCCCTTTCTGTTTCTGTAGTATTCCTCGTTCTCAAGTTTATTTCATCTCTATTAATATAGCCACTCTGGATTGGCAGGTTTTGATAAGTATGTGTATAGCGTATATTTTTCTGTCCTTTTACTTGACTTTGTTTTTGTATAAGTTGGTGTCTTCAGATAGCATATAGTTGGGTTTGCTTTCTTATCTAATCCGACAGTCTGTCTTATAATTGAGGTATAAAATGGACTATTTTATTTAATGTAATTATATTATTAGTTTTAGATCTATCACCTTGCCCTTTATTGCTCTGTCCCACCAACTCTTTGCTTGTATGTTTGTTCTTTTTCTCTTACCTTCTTTTGGATAGTCTTTTTTTTTTTTAATTTTCTTTTGGGCTCTACATGGGCACTGTTTTGTAGATTTGCTTTGTATTCATGGATGAAGATACTAGTTCTGTCCTTTCCATGTAAACATGTAGACTAAATTTCCTTCTTAGATTACTCTTTTGCTCTATGACTTTATAATAGCTTCTTCCCCTCTTCATGATCAGGGAGAAAGGGTCTGTTATGTATATTAGATCCGTTCTTCTGAAATAAATTATTGAGGACTACCCCTTAATGATTTTATTTTATTTTGTTTGTTTCTTCTCTTAGGAATTAGAAATTAAGAAAATGGCCAAGATTGGTAATAAGGAAGCTTGCAGAGTTTTAGCCAAACAACTCGTGCATCTACGGAAACAGAAGACGAGAACTTTTGCTGTAAGTTCAAAAGTTACTTCTATGTCTACACAAACAAAAGTGATGAATTCCCAGATGAAGATGGCTGGAGCAATGTCTACCACAGCAAAAGTAAGTGGGAGCTTTTATATTCATAGATTTATAATTTTATAAACGATATTTAAATATCAACATTGAAAGCAGATTTAAAAGCACCTTCTGGTATATATGTGGTATAAAATGTGTGTAATTTTTAGTAAAATGAGTTATAATACTAGATAATCCAGGTAATTACTTCTAGATTCTTTATTGGTATGTTTTAATACAAAATTTATTGTTTGAGGACAATCCATTTTCTTTCTCTTTTTTTTTTTTTTAAGACGGAGTCTTGCTCTGTCACGCAGGCTGGAGTGCGGTGGCAAGATTTCGGCTCCCTGAAGCCTCCGCCTCCTGGGTTCAAGAGATTCTCCTCTCTCAGCCTCCTGAGTAGCTGGGATTACAGGCATGCACCACCACCACACCTGGCTAATTTTTGTATTTTTAGTAGAGATGAGGTTTCACATGTTGGCCAGGCTGGTCTCGAACTGCTGACCTCAGATGATTCGCCTGCCTCAGCCTCCCAAAGTGCTGGGATTACAGACGTGAGCCACTGCACCTGGCCAACAATTCCATTTTCTAAAGATCACATGTGGCTTCTAATTTTATAAAACTGACTTTTAAAAGTATTTGCTTTTTTCCCCTCAAATTGTCGATGATTTTTGACCTTCTTATCTCATTGTATGTTGTGACTACCTTTGAGTGATAATTTCCTCTTGATTCATTTTTATGAATGTGTCAGAAGGTCACATGAATAGTAAGAAAGATTTATCAGAATGTTTGTCTAGAACTGATGTTTAACTTACTGCATGCACACACAAACACATTTTTCTATATCTATAATCAGTGTTTTTACTGTAGAGTTTAAAAGACTCTGAATCTTTCAGTCATTTAATAAATAAAGCACTCCTTGATACTGTTAGTAATCAAAAGAGGCTAAGACAGAAGCTCTGCTTTCACAAATTTTATAGTTCAATTGGGGGAGCTTAAGATATGTCTCTAGGAACCTACCCACTATATATCAATCATGCTAAGCTTTATGAATTGCACAGACCTTTGAGTAGGGTGATCTAAAAGACATTGCATAAGACAGAGGTTTTAAGAATATTATTAGAGGTTAGATGTACAGAAGAGGGATTATGAAGTGCAAAAGAAAAAAAAAGCTTCAGAGGAAAGTACAAGCTTTGTGATAGGGAAATGGTATACACGGGCAATTTTTTGTTATTCATAGTAGTTATGTCCCGTGAAGTCGGGAACACTGAAATAGCGCATATTGAACCATTGCTCCCAGGGGAAATACTGAGTTATATTTCTGTGAGCCTTTGCCCACAACATTTTTTCATCACCTAATCTGTACCTAACTAACCTTGTGTTTCTGTTTAAAGATGCCATATATAATAGATAGTTGATTTGCTCATATTGAGCTCATGACTAATGGGACTATATCTATATCTCATTCCCCAACAAAGCTTATCTAACATATATTTTCTCCATAAAGCGCATCATATCCTTCTTTCACTTAGGAACACTGGGCAGCATGTTAATACAATGTTTGGGGATCATTTTTTATCAGTGAAATCACCAACAAAAAGTAGAAAAGTGAGAAAAATGTGACACTAAATAAACTGTGGAAAGGACACTTAATTTGCAGTAAGAAGGCAGAACATCAACTTGTTTGACCTCAGCTGGAAATGTGCATGTTGGGTGACTCAGATGTTTTGCTGCTTTGTACATGTCCACAGATAAGCATTAAAACACTGCAGATATTCATTTGGGGTTACAAATACATTTTAATGAATAGGTAAATTCTCAAATGTGGAATCCACAAGTAAGGAGTGTTAACTGTAATTGCGTTTGAGACAGCAGAGCACGTGAAAGTCAAATGCTGTACAAACTTACAGTTAGAAGGAATAAATTCAATCTTTCATAGCAGAGTAGAGAGATTATAGTTAACAAAATATATTGTACTTGGGTGGTGGACACCCTAAACACTCTGACTAGATCACTATGCATTATATGTGTGTAACAAAATTTTATATGTACCCAATACATTTGTGCAAATAAAGAGTAGAGTGCATCCATTTTGTGAAGTACAAAAAGTACAGTGACACATTATAATCTTTAAAATGAGAAAGTTTCAAGCCTCAAGCCGGGCATGGTGGCTCATGCCTGTAATTTCAGCACTTTGGGAGGTCAAGGCAGGCAGATCACTTGAGGCCAGGAGTTCAAGACCAGTCTGGCCAACATGGCAAAACCCCACCTCTACTAAAAATACAAAAATTAGCTGGGCATGGTGGTGGGCATCTGTAATCCCAGCTACTTGGGAGGCTGAGGCAGGAGAATTGCAGAAACCTGAGAGGCAAAGGTTGCAGTGAGCCGAGATCACGCCGCTGCACTCCAGCCTGGGTGACAGAGAGAGACTCTGTCTCAAAAAAAAAAGAAGAGAGAGAGAACGTTTCAGTATACATTTTGTTTCTCAGTTACTGTATTCTTTTTGATTGTCTGATTTTTGAGACAGTCTTGCTCTGTTGCCCAGGCTGGAGTGCAATGGTGCAATCTTGGCTCACAGCCACCTCTGCCTCCCAGGTGCTAGCGATTTTCCTGCCACAGCCTCCCGAGTAGCTGGCATTGTGGATGTGAGCCACCATGCCTCGCTAATTTTTGTATATTTAGTAGAGATGGGTTTTTACCGTGTTGGCTAGGCTAGTCTCAAACTCCTGGCCTCAAGTGGCAAGAGAAAACAGCGCGCGTTTAAGGAATGAAAGATGTGTCTAAAGGGCAGTGGTGCAAAGTTTAATCCGTGTTAGGGCTCATAGGCAAATTATGGAATTTGACTTTGAGCACTTAAGAGCACTGGAAAGCCACTAGAGAGTTAGGTGTGTTGGGGGTGGGCAGGGATGAGGGGAATGCAGTGTCATACTTGGAAAGAATACTTTGACTGCAGCATTGCATGCAGTTGAGAAAGGACTGTTTGCTTCACATCTTTGAAATCAACGTGTTTTCTATTGTAGGGTTTCTTTTAATATACTGAATTAGCTATATAATGCATACATGTATGTTTATCATGCATATGTTATGCATCATATATATAAAAATGCAGTCATGTCTGCCTTAACATTCTGAAAAATTCATCTTAGGCAATTTCGTCATTGTGCAAACATTTTGGAGTATACTTACATAAACCTAGGTGATACAGCCTACTACGCATCTAGGCTATATGGTGTAGCCTGTTGGTCCTAGGCTACACTGTACTGAATTTCGTAGGCAGTTGTAACATAATGGTTTAAGTATCTGTGTATCTAAACATAGCTAAACATCAGAAAGGTATAGTAAAAATGGAGTATTATAATCTTATGGGGCCACTGTCGTATGTGCTGTGGGTCGTTAACCAAAATGTAAGCACATGACAGATGATTGTAAATAAACTTTGGTGATACTGGAGAACATTAATCTCTTAGTGAAATGAGTTGTGAATGTGTAATGTAAGAGAATTGTTTTCACATAGTTTTTCAAAACTCACATTTTTATGTTTTTTTAAACCATCGTTTTAAATGTGTTAATAGATTAAGTATGTATGCTAGTATATCTTCTAATCTTTTTAAATTTAGACATTAAAAATGTTAATGAAAGTTTTTATAAAAATTAAATTTAAAAATTTATTGACATTACCTACTTGCCACATAAACAGGTAAATTTAATTTTCCTATTTGAATAGCAAAGGATTTTATGCTGATAATGTTTTTTATTACATAATTTCTTGCCTGCTGTTCGGATGAGATTTTCCACACAGGTCTTTATTATATAGATGTTAAGCAGATGGTTTCCAAATGACTATTTCATTTCTTTCTAGAATATTTAACACTCTATGTTTGATTACGGTAGGATGGCTATCTTTTAAAAGCCTGTCTATATTTGATGTGTTCCCTTTTGACTGACTTCATAGTAAAATTTTCAGAATTATGAAAGTAACATGAATCTTGTAAATACATTTAAAGACAATGCAGGCAGTTAACAAGAAGATGGATCCACAAAAGACATTACAAACAATGCAGAATTTCCAGAAGGAAAACATGAAAATGGAGATGACTGAAGAAATGAGTAAGTTTAATAAGTTATAATGAAATGTATAGTTTTCTTATCTTTAAATTAGACATTTATTTACTTTAAGTCTCATATTCTCATTCACAAAGGCAGAAATGATGAAACCAAAAATGACAGGCTCAAAATTCTATTTGTATTTAACTGAGGGAAAGGTATAAAATATGTTATGCCATATCTCTATTACACATTGGCTTTAGCAGTTTTATCGATTAATATACCAAAACCAACTTGTGAGGTAAATAATTCTTCATGATATAAGTCAGGCAGTTTCAGAGTTATGTCGACTCTTTGGTACTATAGAAGATTTGCCTGTATTAGGGGTAGAGGTAACGGAGCTCTTTTTTTTGGGGGGGGGTTTTATTCTCATTTTTTTTCCCTCACACAAGAGTCTTCTAATACTTAGTTTTTGCCTTTTTGAATATAAACTAATTGCATGTTATGGTGGAAATGTATTTACAAAATCATTGTTTTGAAAGTATGTTTTCTAAATGTTTTACAGCATAAAACATGAAAAATAGAAAAAATAAATGTTTTACAACTGTGTAGGGATGTACCAGTTTAGCTTTGCTTATCTGCTAGTATTTTAGTTTAACAGCATTTAATAACATTTAGTGTATAAAATAATATCTAAGTTGCCAGGGTGAATAAACTCATTATTACTATAGTATTCTATTTCAGGATAGCTGTTTTTAGTCTCGGTTGTAATAATATTGCCTGTTTATCTTTGACAGCTCCAAAGTTCTGTAGTGTTTACTTCAGGCCTTTAGTTTGAAAATTATGAGTTTTTTCAGGTTGTTGAAACATCATCAATCATATTTTAATGACTGAGAGAACTGTTTATTATATAAACTGTTATTTATATAATGATCATAGTATTTCACATGTGGTTTCCAATGCCAGTGATGGCAGTCTTTACCAGAGAAATTAACTTTTCCATTAAGCTATAATGAAAAGAATCAATAACCCTTACTTAATCAGATATCTATAATACCTACTGCAGTTGTTCTCATTTGTATCTTTTTTTTTTTTAATTTTTTTTTTTAATTTATTATTATTATACTTTAAGTTGTACGGTACATGTGCATAACGTGCAGGTTTGTTACATATGTATACTTGTGCCATGTTGGTGTGCTGCACCCATCAACTCGTCATTTACATCAGGTATAACTCCCAATGCAATCCCTCCCCCCTCCCCCCTCCCCATGATAGGCCCCGGTGTGTGATGTTCCCCTTCCCGAGTCCAAGTGATCTCATTGTTCAGTTCCCACCTGTGAGTGAGAACATGCGGTGTTTGGTTTTCTGTTCTTGTGATAGTTTGCTAAGAATGATGGTTTCCAGCTGCATCCATGTCCCTACAAAGGACACAAACTCATCCTTTTTTATGGCTGCATAGTATTCCATGGTGTATATGTGCCACATTTTCTTAATCCAATCTGTCACTGATGGACATTTGGGTTGATTCCAAGTCTTTGCTATTGTGAATAGTGCTGCAATAAACATACGTGTGCATGTGTCTTTATAGCAGCATAATTTATAATCCTTTGGGTATATACCCAGTAATGGGATGGCTGGGTCATATGGTACATCTAGTACTAGATCCTTGAGGAATCGCCATACTGTTTTCCATAATGGTTGAACTAGTTTACAATCCCACCAACAGTGTAAAAGTGTTCCTATTTCTCCACATCCTCTCCAGCACCTGTTGTTTCCTGACTTTTGAATGATCGCCATTCTAACTGGTGTGAGATGATATCTCATTGTGGTTTTGATTTGCATTTCTCTGATGGCCAGTGATGATGAGCATTTTTTCATGTGTCTGTTGGCTGTATGAATGTCTTCTTTTGAGAACTGTCTGTTCATATCCTTTGCCCACTTTTTGATGGGGTTGTTTGTTTTTTTCTTGTAAATTTGTTTGAGTTCTTTGTAGGTTCTGGATATTAGCCCTTTGTCAGATGAGTAGATTGCAAACATTTTCTCCCATTCTGTAGGTTGCCTGTTCACTCTGATGGTAGTTTCTTTTGCTGTGCAGAAGCTCTTTAGTTTAATGAGATCCCATTTGTCAATTTTGGCTTTTGCTGCTGTTGCTTTTGGTGTTTTAGACATGAAGTCTTTGCCCATGCCTATGTCCTGAATGGTACTACCTAGGTTTTCCTCTAGGATTTTTATGGTATTAGGTCTAACATTTAAGTCTCTAATCCATCTTGAATTAATTTTCGTATAAGGAGTAAGGAAAGGATCCAGTTTCAGCTTTCTACTTATGGCTAGCCAATTATCCCAGCACCATTTATTAAATAGGGAATCCTTTCCCCATTTCTTGTTTTTGTCAGGTTTGTCAAAGATCAGATGGCTGTAGATGTGTGGTATTATTTCTGAGGACTCTGTTCTGTTCCATTGGTCTATATCTCTGTTTTGGTACCAGTACCATGCTGTTTTGGTTACTGTAGCCTTGTAGTATAGTTTGAAGTCAGGTAGCGTGATGCCTCCAGCTTTGTTCTTTTGATTTAGGATTGTCTTGGAGATGCGGGCTCTTTTTTGGTTCCATATGAACTTTAAAGCAGTTTTTTCCAATTCTGTGAAGAAACTCATTGGTAGCTTGATGGGGATGGCATTGAATCTATAAATTACCTTGGGCAGTATGGCCATTTTCACGATATTGATTCTTCCTATCCATGAGCATGGTATGTTCTTCCATTTGTTTGTGTCCTCTTTTATTTCACTGAGCAGTGGTTTGTAGTTCTCCTTGAAGAGGTCCTTTACATCCCTTGTAAGTTGGATTCCTAGGTATTTTATTCTCTTTGAAGCAATTGTGAATGGAAGTTCATTCCTGATTTGGCTCTCTGTTTGTCTGTTACTGGTGTATAAGAATGCTTGTGATTTTTGCACATTAATTTTGTATCCTGAGACTTTGCTGAAGTTTCTTATCAGCTTAAGGAGATTTTGGGCTGAGACAATGGGGTTTTCTAAATATACAATCATGTCATCTGCAAACAGGGACAATTTGACTTCTTCTTTTCCTAACTGAATACCCTTGATTTCTTTCTCTTGCCTAATTGCCCTAGCCAGAACTTCCAACACTATGTTGAATAGGAGTGGTGAGAGAGGGCATCCCTGTCTTGTGCCAGTTTTCAAAGGGAATTTTTCCAGTTTTTGCCCATTCAGTATGATATTGGCTATGGGTTTGTCATAAATAGCTCTTATTATTTTGAGGTACGTTCCATCAATACCGAATTTATTGAGCGTTTTTAGCATGAAGGGCTGTTGAATTTTGTCAAAAGCCTTTTCTGCATCTATTGAGATAATCATGTGGTTCTTGTCTTTGGTTCTGTTTATATGCTGGATTATGTTTATTGATTTGCGAATGTTGAACCAGCCTTGCATCCCAGGGATGAAGCCCACTTGATCATGGTGGATAAGCTTTTTGATGTGTTGCTGAATCCGGTTTGCCAGTATTTTATTGAGGATTTTTGCATCGATGTTCATCAGGGATATTGGTCTAAAATTCTCTTTTTTTGTTGTGTCTCTGCCAAGCTTCGGTATCAGGATGATGTTGGCCTCATTAAATGAGTTAGGGAGGATTCCCTCTTTTTCTATTGATTGGAATAGTTTCAGAAGGAATGGTACCAACTCCTCCTTGTACCTCTGGTAGAATTCAGCTGTGAATCCATCTGGTCCTGGACTTTTTTTGGTTGGTAAGCTATTAATTATTGCCTCAATTTCAGAGCCTGCTATTGGTCTATTCAGGGATTCAACTTCTTCCTGGTTTAGTCTTGGAAGAGTGTAAGTGTCCAGGAAATTATCCATTTCTTCTAGATTTTCCAGTTTATTTGCGTAGAGGTATTTATAGTATTCTCTGATGGTAGTTTGTATTTCTGTGGGGTCGGTGGTGATATCCCCTTTATCATTTTTAATTGCGTCGATTTGATTCTTCTCTCTTTTCTTCTTTATTAGTCTTGCTAGCGGTCTGTCAATTTTGTTGATCTTTTCAAAAAACCAACTCCTGGATTCATTGATTTTTTGGAGGGTTTTTTGTGTCTCTATCTCCTTCAGTTCTGCTCTGATCTTAGTTATTTCTTGCCTTCTGCTAGCTTTCGAATGTGTTTGCTCTTGCTTCTCTAATTCTTTTAATTGCGATGTTAGAGTGTCAATTTTAGATCTTTCCTGCTTTCTCTTGTGGGCATTTAGTGCTATAAATTTCCCTCTACACACTGCTTTAAATGTGTCCCAGAGATTCTGGTATGTTGTATCTTTGTTCTCATTGGTTTCAAAGAACATCTTTATTTCTGCCTTCATTTCGTTATGTACCCAGTAGTCATTCAGGAGCAGGTTGTTCAGTTTCCATGTAGTTGAGCGGTTTTGATTGAGTTTCTTAGTCCTGAGTTCTAGTTTGATTGCACTGTGGTCTGAGAGACAGTTTGTTATAATTTCTGTTCTTGTACATTTGCTGAGGAGTGCTTTACTTCCAATTACGTGGTCAGTTTTGGAGTAAGTACGATGTGGTGCTGAGAAGAATGTATATTCTGTTGATTTGGGGTGGAGAGTTCTATAGATGTCTATTAGGTCTGCTTGCTGCAGAGATGAGTTCAATTCCTGGATATCCTTGTTAACTTTCTGTCTCGTTGATCTGTCTAATGTTGACAGTGGAGTGTTGAAGTCTCCCATTATTATTGTATGGGAGTCTGAGTCTCTTTGTAAGTCTCTAAGGACTTGCTTTATGAATCTGGGTGCTCCTGTATTGGGTGCATATATATTTAGGATAGTTAGCTCTTCCTGTTGAATTGATCCCTTTACCATTATGTAATGGCCTTCTTTGTCTCTTTTGATCTTTGATGGTTTAAAGTCTGTTTTATCAGAGACTAGTATTGCAACCCCCGCTTTTTTTTGTTCTCCATTTGCTTGGTAAATCTTCCTCCATCCCTTTATTTTGAGCCTATGTATGTCTCTGCGTGTGAGATGGGTCTCCTGAATACAGCAGACTGATGGGTCTTGACTCTTTATCCAGTTTGCCAGTCTGTGTCTTTTAATTGGAGCATTTAGTCCATTTACATTTAAGGTTAAGATTGTTATGTGTGAACTTGATCCTGCCATTATGATATTAACTGGTTATTTTGCTCATTAGTTGATGCAGTTTCTTCCTAGCCTCGATGGTCTTTACATTTTGGCATGTTTTTGCAATGGCTGGTACCGGTTGTTCCTTTCCATGTTTAGTGCTTCCTTCAGGGTCTCTTGTAAGGCAGGCCTAGTGGTGACAAAATCTCTAAGCATTTGCTTATCTGTAAAGGATTTTATTTCTCCTTCACTTATGAAACTTAGTTTGGCTGGATATGAAATTCTGGGTTTAAAATTCTTTTCTTTAAGAATGTTGAATATGGCCCCCACTCTCTTCTGGCTTGGAGAGTTTCTGCCGAGAGATCTGCTGTTAGTCTGATGGGCTTCCCTTTGTGGGTAACCCGACCTTTCTCTCTGGCTGCCCTTAAGATTTTTTCCTTCATTTCAACTTTGGTGAATCTGGCAATTATGTGTCTTGGAGTTGTTCTTCTCGAGGAGTATCTTTGTGGCGTTCTCTGTATTTCCTGGATTTGAATGTTGGTCTGCCCTACTAGGTTGGGGAAGTTCTCCTGGATGATATCCTGAAGAGTGTTTTCCAACTTGGTTCCATTTTCCCCCTCACTTTCAGGCACCCCAATCAGACGTAGATTTGGTCTTTTTACATAATCCCATACTTCTTGCAGGCTTTGTTCATTTCTTTTTCTTCTTTTTTCTTTTGGTTTCTCTTCTCGCTTCATTTCATTCATTTGATCCTCAATCGCTGATACTCTCTCTTCCAGTTGATCGAGTCGGTTACTGAAGCTTGTGCATTTTTCACGTATTTCTCGTGTCATGGTTTTCATCTCTTTCATTTCGTTTATGATCTTCTCTGCATTAATTACTCTAGCCATCAATTCTTCCACTTTTTTTTCAAGATTTTTAGTTTCTTTGCGCTGGGTACGTAATTCTTCCTTTAGCTCTGAGAAATTTGATGGACTGAAGCCTTCTTCTCTCATCTCATCGAAGTCATTCTCCGTCCAGCTTTGATCCGTTGCTGGCGATGAACTGCGCTCCTTTGCCGGGGGAGATGCGCTCTTATTTTTTGAATTTCCAGCTTTTCTGCCCTGCTTTTTCCCCATCTTTGTGGTTTTATCTGCCTCTGGTCTTTGATGATGGTGATGTACTGATGGGGTTTTGGTGTAGGTGTCCTTCCTGTTTGTTAGTTTTCCTTCTAACAGTCAGGACCCTCAGCTGTAGGTCTGTTGGAGATTGCTTGAGGTCTACTCCAGACCCTGTTTGCCTGGGTATCAGCAGCAGAGGCTGCAGAAGATAGAATATTTCTGAACAGCGAGTGTACCTGTCTGATTCTTGCTTTGGAAGCTTCCTCTCAGGGGTGTACTCCACCCTGTGAGGTGTGGGGTGTCAGACTGCCCCTAGTGGTGGATGTCTCCCTGTTAGGCTACTCAGGGGTCAGGGACCCACTTGAGCAGGGAGTCTGTCCCTTCTTAGATCTCAACCTCCATGTTGGGAGATCCACTGCTCTCTTCAAAGCTGTCAGACAGAGTCGTTTGCGTCTGCAGAGGTTTCTGCTGCCTTTGTTATTGTTTACTGTGCCCTGTCCCCAGAGGTGGAGTCTACAGAGACAGGCAGGTTTCCTTGAGCTGCTGTGAGCTCCTCCCAGTTCGAGCTTCCCAGCAGCTTTGTTTACCTACTTAAGCCTCAGCAATGGCGGGCGCCCCTCCCCCAGCCTCGCTGCTGCCTTGCCGGTAGGTCACAGACTGCTGTGCTAGCAATGAGGGAGGCTCCGTGGGTGTGGGACCCTCCCGGCCAGGTGTGGGATATGATCTCCTGGTGTGCCTGTTTGCTTAAAACGCAGTATTGGGTTGGGAGTTACCCGATTTTCCAGGTGTTGTGTGTCTCAGTTCCCCTGGCTAGGAAAAGGGATTCCCTTCCCCCTTGCGCTTCCCAGGTGAGGCAATGCCTCACCCTGCTTCAGCTCTTGCTGGTCGGGCTGCAGCAGCTGACCAGCACCGATTGTCCGGCACTCCCCAGTGAGATGAACCCAGTACCTCAGTTGAAAATGCAGAAATCACCGGTCTTCTGTGTCACTTGCGCTGGGAGTTGGAGACTGGAGCTGTTCCTATTCGGCCATCTTGCTCCGCCCCCTCATTTGTATCTTAATACATTGCAAATTAGTCTGTAGTATAATAGTAGTTATTGATGGTTACTCATTTTTTTTAACAACCTAGTAAAATACACTAACAATATTTTCATCCCAAAATAAATTCAAGGTGTAAATCAACATATCTTTTTCCAGTTGGAATTTATATTCTGCCATGTTGCTCCAAAGCTTGTTCACATTTAAGTTAAGACACAAGATCTTTGGGAAATCTTACAGTATACCTATGATGAGCATTATTACATTTTTTCTGAAAGCGTTCTTTGTTATTCTGATTACACCTCTCATCTTTTTCTTCTATCTACTTCATTCATTTTTTTTTTTTTTCTGCAACCACTTCTTTACTTATAAACTCCGCATGACCTGGACTTATAAACTCCGATGACCTGGACTTCACATCTCCCGTATTACTTTGCTAAGTTACATCTGAGTAACATACGGCTAAATTATTTTTTTCCAGGATCTTACCTCTGAGCATATTGATTAAATTCCTTCAGGGGTTTTCTGCTTACTACAAGATAAAATCCCCAAATTTTAAACAAAAACCACGAAGGAAGTATTTAGGTTAAGAAACATCTTCAGTTTATACCCTAGATGACTGCCTACCTTACGTGACATTTTCCAGGGAGTCATGGTGCATAAACTCATAGATTATAGGTTTGTTACTATAGCAGTCCTAAACCAGGACACCCTGGTACAAGCATTCCATAGACAAAGACTCTCGTAGTAAACATTAAGCCTGTTTTTCAGGAGCCACAGTTACCAACATGATTATAAGGAAATCAGACTAGGTTACCTGTCTTTGTTCTTTTGGGGACATTCGCCAGATACCAGGAGAGGAACAATTTTAGGCTAACTGCTGTAATTTTTTTTTCTCCCAGACATTTTCCATTTATGTACCTTAAATAACAACCAAACAGAAGAACTTATTCTTTCTTGCTCGCGTCCCTGTTGCCTCACCATGACTTTGCCCAGGCCATTCCATTTTTGTATCTCTGTGTGGTTAAACCCTATGTATCCTTGCCAGATTACTTCACATGTTACTTCCTCCCAGTTGGATGTAATCTCCTTCTCTGAAACTTTGTAATCATTTATCTTTTCTCTTACCACAGTCTGTTGAATTTTTTTTCTTTTATACTCAAGTGTCAACTACCCAAGGTCTTTATTTTTCTCTATCTATACACCCATTGTATTTGTATTGCATTTCAGGCACAAGGTGCCCAGTTTCAAAGATAAAAAAGACACAATCTCAATCTATCAAAAATTGTTTCCCCACAACTCAACATGATGCATTCTATACAGAGTGCTTTCAATAAATATTTTGGGGAGGGAAGAGAGGTAGGAAAGGTTGTAGCAGTAATAATCCTGTTAAATCGGACATCATTCTTTAGGCAAATTTATTAAAATACTGAACCTTAGATTTCTTTAGACTGTTCTACATGTATCTTGAATGTAAATTTAAGAGGTATAAAAATATGATTATAGATATAAAAAGAGTAAATTGTTTTCCAGATATTAACAGGATATTTTATTCTTGCATATTCTTCCTCTACCAGCTTAATGAATACAATTTGTGAAATAATATTTAAAAGTCTTAAACATGTGGCTGTGAATATCACATGGTTTTTGTCTATTAGATGTAATTTTTTAAAAAACAGAGTAGACTTATTTACTATAGGATAATTTGTGTTGAAATGAACATTATTCCAGATTTAATGGCTCGAATATGTATTTATCAATGTACTTCACTGACATTTTGAAGGATTTTTTTAGTTCACTGAATTTGCTTTCTGTAATACACAGAATAGTTGAGCTAGACTGTAAATCTATAAATCTAATCTGAAATTTGTTTGAAAGTAAATGCTTTGCTCCTTCCCCCTTATCCCCCAGTCAATGACACACTTGATGACATCTTTGACGGCTCTGATGATGAAGAAGAAAGCCAGGATATTGTGAATCAAGTTCTTGATGAAATTGGAATTGAAATTTCTGGAAAGGTATGAACATCATCTTTTCTTAGTTGGAAATAGTTTCTACCTACCACCTTTGTCACTTAATTGTTTTGTCTTTACTGTTAGGTACATGTTTTTTATTTCTGTTTCAAAAGTAAATTAAAGAGACCTCTTTACAGCACATCCTGTTATGTCCTAGTCCAAATGTTTGCTAATGCACGTTTTTGTTTTTCTTTGTTTTATATAGATGGCCAAAGCTCCATCAGCTGCTGGAAGCTTACCATCTGCCTCTACTTCAAAGGCTACAATCTCAGATGAAGAGATTGAACGGCAACTCAAGGCTTTAGGAGTAGATTAGTCAAAAAAAGTCATAATATTTTGCTTACTTATAATTATGTAGTATAAACCAAGCACAGTGCAGATTTCTTTTACAAAACACATGTATTTTGCGGAAAAAAAAAAAAAAAAAAAAGGAGACTGTGAGTGAACAGTTGTTTCCTAACCCATGGCTATTTTGAATCTTTTGCCAAAGAATGACAATGATGCAAAAATGGGAACAGTTTGGATTTTAATTAGAACTATTTAGGAGTGATGATGTGTAAAAAGTTGACTTCTCTTTTGCATGGCACAGAGAAATTATATTCCTTACTTCATGTCAGTTTATGTTCTAAATCTTTTTCACTGAATATAAAAATCTTGTTAAATGCCGTTAGGCACCAACTTAAAGAGGGTTGTAAAAATATTAAAAGTATATCATTAATTCTGTATCTGTTGCTTGTCTTTTGTAAGTGAGTATGTGTTATGACCATAGGCAGTTACAGCTGCCAAATTATTTTTAAATGGTCAAAAAGAAGAGTGCTATTTAAACATCTGTCTTAAACAAAAACTGTCATAGCTTTTCTTTTTCTTTTTCCGTTGGGAGAACATTCTAGTTGGTAAGTTTATTACCTTTCAAAATGTGCTTGGCACCTGCCTTAAATAGCACAGATCTATTGTGCACATCTTTAAATTATTTCAGCTGGCAGAAAAGAATTACATTTAAAACCGAAAGCAAGGCCTCAATACAAAGATTATCCTGGCTCTTTCCTATCTCTGTGGGCCTAATTGAAATACGTACTCTTATTTTAGACACTCCTCTCTTAAAACAGACCAGGTTTTCCTGGTCTCGGAAGAGACCTATGATGACTTGTCCCTTTGATGCCATTACTGTGCATTGAATATAATTAGTAAAAATAGACAATGAATAAATAACACTTTATAGTAAGTAAACAATATATTTTGGCCATCTAAAAAGTGAGGATTATAATTATATGAATTATAATTTAAACTTTAATTTTGTTGAATGTGTATATTGAATCTTCTAAATTGAAGCCATTATTCTCAATTAAGTACTACAACTATGACAATGCTTGACCTACATTTTTAAAATAATTTCTTTTTTTGATAAACCACAATTTTACCAGAAATTACTGTCTAAATGTGTATTAGCAGTATTTTTTAAGGTGAAATTGCCATGGTATCTAATGAATGTGTAGACAGAGAGAGAAAATGAAGGAGTGCCAGACTAGTTAGAATAGAAGTTAGGATTAGGCTAGTTTTGAAAAATGATGTTGTAATATATGGGTTCTAACACATCCTACCATGGAAACTGGAGGAGATATGTGTAACCTGGTTAATTTGGGATGGTGAACATTTTGGGCTAATACTGACAAAATACATCTTAGGACTACTATACATGTGACACGGATTGCTAGGAGGAACGAAAAACTGTAGAGTTTATATTCCATAAACCATTTTATAATGTTCAAAGATTAGGTTTCGTTATTGGTAGTATTAAATACACAGTTTCTCTTAACAGTGATGGGTCAAAACATTTTACTGGATAATGGAATGTTTACCAGAACATGTTTTGATTCTTGGATGTACATAATAATGCCATCTAACTTATTTACTTTCTTGTTTACATGTGGGAGCTTTTGTTTTTAAAAATTATTTTGTTAAAAAATCTCAATAAAGATTTATTATTGTTGTCCTTTTCTGACCTTTTTTGCTCTTTTTGGTTGCTGCTAAAATTAAAAATTTTATTCTTATTTAGTAATTTTTCAAAAGAATGATCTTTATTATTTTCCCAGAAGTACAATTAGATAAACCCTGCTACTTACATTAAAAAAATAAAACAAAACAAAACTATCTTTTTAAGAAATAATTGTACACAAGACTAATGTTTGTGAATGTAATAAGCCTAAGATTTGGTGGTTTCACATTAATAATTTTTTCTCAATATTTTATTTTTTCTCAAAAATAAAATAAGTTTTATATTTTTGAACATGTAAGTCCTAGTGACTTATTTTGTTTCAGTCAAACATGGATACCACAAAAGAATTTGCACATAAAAGGTCATCTGATTTGGCTACATTTATAAAGTGTTGTGGTGGTAGTTTTCACAATCACTGTCACTAGAAATTTGGAATGTTACCCTATCCTTTGCTAAAAAGAAAACAGTTACTTTTGAGCCCTTAAGGAATAAGAAATAAGGGGTTGGTTCTTACAGATTGAGCTTAATAAAAATACTGTTGTTTTTTTTTTTTTTAACCTGCTTTTTCTAACTTTTCTTTAGGCACACACAAAAAATTTTTATTTTATTTTATTTTATTTTTTATTTTTTATTTTTATTTTTTTGAGACGGAGTCTCGCTCTGTCGCCCAGGCTGGAGTGCAGTGGCGCAATCTCGGCTCACTGCAAGCTCCGCCTCCCGGGTTCACGCCATTCTCCTACCTCAGCCTCCCGAGTAGCTGGGACTACAGGCGCCCGCCACTGCGCCCGGCTAATTTTTTTCTATTTTTTAGTAGAGACGGGGTTTCACCATGGTCTCGATCTCCTGACCTTGTGATCCACCCGCCTCGGCCTCCCAAAGTGCTGGGATTACAGGCGTGAGCCACCGCGCCCGGCCAAAAAAATACAACAATTGTAATCAAACAAGAGGTTGCCATAGAAAGAAGAGAAGAGTATCTCTGTTACTGAAAAGGATACAGCCCAAAGCCACATTTTGTTACCAAATGAAAACGTTATTTATGGGGGAAATTTCAGAGTACCAGAGAAGTAGAATGCGATACGAAAATGTCAATACTAATAATAACACCTGTTAGAAAACATAAAATGATCATCTGTCAGATGATTATGTTGCACACACTGTACTGTGTGCTCTGAGGGGAGTATCTGGTTATTGCAAGAGCTAATGGAAAGGGGCTCAAGATTGTGACCCTATGGAACAGAGAGAGGAAGCTGTCAGCCTATGGGCTTTATGTTGTTTGACTTGCACAGGGATGTATATTTTACTATTTGCATTTGAATGTCTTTAGAAAAAACCTGGTACTCTCTTTTTGGCCAAAATGCATTTCCTACCATCCTAGTTGCCATAATTCTCACCTGATCTCTGTGGGCCTAATTGAAATAGGTACTCTTATTTTAGACACTCCTCTGTTAAAACAGGCGTTTTAACATGTTAAAACAGACCAGGTTTTCCTGGTCTCAAAAGAGACCTGTGATGACTTGTCCCTTTGATGCCATTACTGTGCATGAAAAGGTGTTGGCAACTTCAGAAACACAGATCAGCCTTCCAATTTCCTCTCTGTAGAAGCTGAGGATTCAAAACCATTCTAAGCTTAGTTGTTTTAGTAGTCAATTGGATTGATGTTGCCTTAGAGGAAGCCTGAAGATTGTGAAGCCAGATTTCAGGTGCCCTATTGTTGGAACACCACATTCCCTCAACAATTTGAAAATACACACATCCCCCAACCATCCCCAAACACTGAAAATACTTCTTTGACTGGACAAATCCTTTCCACCTTTAGAGATGGAAAGGTAAATTGTATGAATGAGTTTATCAGCTACCTTTACTAGGTAAAGTTGAATGTACCAAACTAGTAGAAATAACAAACATCTTTCTTCCATTTTAATGGACAACTCTACTGAATTCCTGAAGACTTAAAGAGCTCACAAATATATAAGAGGGAAAGACTATGCCTAAAGTCAGCCTTTGTCATTTATTCCCCAAAGTATGAACATACCAGTCTACACAGGGAATTATATGTCATTTGTTTAATTGAGGTTTAGCATTCTAAATGGCATTAACCATTTTCTGTTCTGAAGATTAATCAAAATATATTAAAGTATTATTTTAATGTAGTTAGAAAGTAGTCTCAATACAAATGAGTTTTGTATAATACAAAACAATACAAATGAGTTACTGGTACTTACTGGTTGGGAAGGCCTCAGGAAACTTACAATCATGGTGGAAGGTACCTCTTTGCAGAGCGGCAGGAGAGCGAATGAGAGCCCATCTAAGGGGAAAGCCCCTTATAAGACCATCAGATCTCATGAGAACTAACTATTGTAAGAACAGGATGCGGGAAATCGCCCCCCTAATCTTCACTTGGTCCCTCCCACCACACGTGGGGATTATGGGAACTACAATTCAAGATGAGATTTGGGTAGGACACAGCCAAACCATATCAGTTAGCAAAGAATTGCTATTTCACTGGGCACAGTGGTTCATGCCTGTAATTCCAGCACTTTGGGAGGCTGAGGAGGGAGGATCGCTTAGGTCTAGGAGTTCAAGATCAGGCTGGGCAACATAGGGAGACCCCCGTCTCTACAAAAATTTTGAACATAACCAGGCATGGTAGCGTGGCAACTGTAGTCCCAGCTACTCAGGAGGCTGAGGTGGAGAGCCCAGGAGACTGAGGCTGCAGTGAACAATAATTATGCCACTGTACTCCAGCCTGGGTGACAGAACGAGATTCCATCTCAATAATATAATAATTAATAACAATAATAATAATAATAATTTGCTATTTCAATGGTAAGTATTAAAATAATTTACTTTAGGGAAAAACATAGTTCCCAATACTGGTAGTGTCTAAACTTGAAAAGAATAACCTTATGGATGGATGTTTGACGATACTGATTATGATCTAAAATATATTGATGATGTAAGCATATATACATGCTTATTTTTGTTACATAAAGAGTAAACATTGGCCGGGCGCGGTGGCTCAAGCCTGTAATCCCAGCACTTTGGGAGGCCGAGACGGGCGGATCACGAGGTCAGGAGATCGAGACCATCCTGGCTAACACGGTGAAACCCCGTCTCTACTAAAAAATACAAAAAAATTAGCCGGGCGTGGTGGCAGGCGCCTGTAGTCCCAGCTACTTGGGAGGCTGAGGCAGGAGAATGGCGTGAACCCGGGAGGCGGAGCTTGCAGTGAGCCGGGATCGCGCCACTGCACTCCAGCCTGGGTGACAGAGCGAGACTCCGTCTCAAAAAAAATAAAAAAAATAAAAAATAAAATAAAGAGTAAACATTACCAGAGGAATCATATTTAAAATGCAAAACAATCACTAATCTAGATTTATACTGCATGACATTTTATTTCTATTTGCAAGTTTCAAAGTGCATATATACATTTTTGCATATATACATATACATGTATGTATACATGATCTGGCTTTTAGCAAACTAAAGAATTCCTTCCCCAGTTAATGTGTTTTAAGTAGGCAAAGAAATATTGAGTTATCCAGAGAAGGAACTTGAATGGCTGTGTGGCTGAATAATTTGGAATTTACTCTTAAATAAGAATGTTGTATTTCATATCTTTTGGATGCTAAATGTGTGCTTAAACATGGATGATTAGGCCACTGAAAGCTGTTTTGTTAGTTAAATGTCTATCTTTG
The DNA here is from genome assembly GCF_047675955.1 of Chlorocebus sabaeus. Taxonomy (NCBI): domain Eukaryota; kingdom Metazoa; phylum Chordata; class Mammalia; order Primates; family Cercopithecidae; genus Chlorocebus; species Chlorocebus sabaeus. The sequence goes on from NC_132925.1 coordinate 11,310,810, forward strand.
TTAGTAATATATCAAATTTTACCCATCCAATTGATGGTGATTATGTATGAACATACATATATAATCTATGTAGATTATGACCTATAAAAATGCTGGGTCTTTAATAATATCATAAAAAGAGACTGGACAGTATAATTTATTTTCTAAGCATTCTAATTCAACAATAAAATTTGGTCTAATTGTTACCACTTTTGTTATATTAAAATGAGTTAGATAAACATAGCCAGCAGATTTACATTCCAAATGCAAAAAAAGTCACTATTCTAAGTTAATATCACATTACAGTTTGCTTCTACTAGCATGTTTCAAGGTAATGCATTCTTAAAATTTAAGTAAATATGTTCTTTTCGATACAATTCTCAGAATTAAAATTAAAATCTCAATATGTCAAACTTTTTTACAAATAGTAAATCAGATTCTAATCAATTATACCAAAAGTGATCATGTCTTGTTATAGAAACCTGGATGATTTTCCAGATTGTGAGATTTCAAAAACATTATAATTTAAAATTAGGTGATGCCGTTCACATTTGTAGCTGTTGTTAACATTGCACTCCTTCATTTAACAAATATCGCATGCCTAATACGAGCAAGAACTTTCCCACGTCCCGGAGAAGTAACACCAAACAAGCCAGATCTCTTCCTGTCCTGTTGCAGCTTATAGACTAATGGTTTGAGGCTCAAGAATCCATAAAGCATTATTTTCTATGGCTACACATCAAAAAGCTAATATTTAGGAAGAATAAAAAGATCAAAAATTAATGTTCCTACAAATCTCTTTTGAAACAGTTCTACTTCAAAGTATCAATTCTGATTGAGGCTTATTCCTTAAAGGTAGTAATAAAACTATAAGACACCAGCTCTAAGTTTAAAACTTTTAGTTCAGACAAACTAGTAGAGTTGGTAGAAAGTAGAACATTGGCTAATTAATTTTTGAATTGGATATTTCTGGCGATGTGCTTTACATATGTGTCATTACTGACTTAAATGTTAAAAAGCTAATACACATATTTGGAAAAGGAATCTATAAACTCATATGCACACTCATATGTCAGTGTGTGTGTGTAAGAGAGACAGAAAACAGAGAGAGATCGTTTTATTACTGTTAATATATTTGGCTTAAAACGTATAATCTGGCTTCTGAGAATAATTATTTCAAGTAAATAACATCACTATAATTTAAATTGTTGGTTTCTTTTTTTAAAAAAAAAAGTGGAAAAGCAAAGCTTCTGTAAAAGCTATTGATATAAAATGATTTTAAGTCAACCAAGTAATTTCTGTTTTTCTTGAGGAAGAGAAAGGAATGAAACAGGAAAAAAAAAAGGGCTATTATACAGTAGAAAAATCTTATCTGCACTCAAGATGCTCCTTAGAAATAGAAAATAAACTCTGATTCAGACTTGTTTTCACCCGTTTTTCTCTTTGCCTCCGGTTGCAAAACCAAACTCTTACTACTTCTTTCTCCAGATTCAGTTCTTCAGCCATCCGCATGATCTCCTGAGAAGAAGGTTTATTCTGTTCTCCAAAGTGTCGCTCCAGAGCATCTTTAGCAGCAATGCTGGGGTGGGGTGGACATAAGGGGTGAAATTATGTTGTGTTTAGTGAAGTTTGTGGCAGATCAAAATTAAGGTAGGTTGAATTTTCTAAATAGTAACATGAAAAGGAAACTAAAAACTCTGAACATATTTGCAAGACACTTTCCAAGGAAAAATGTATAGTTTGTTAAATGTGTAGATGTTTGGTCTTATGCAAGGTAGAGTTGCACCAGAGTCACAGAAAGAATTAAGGGACCCAGGCTTTCTATGTGTATCCCACTTTGTGCCACCAGAGGGCACTGAGTTCATGAAAAGAAAATGAACATTTTCCTAGACATTTCTAAATAGCTCCCCCAAATCATTTAGGGCTGTTTTCAATAAAGAAAATCCCTAGTGAACAACTGACCAACCAAAACAAAACCTGTCTTTTAGTATTTTCTAAGCATGTCTCACAAAACCTACAAAAAGATCAATGAACAATCTTTCTGGGTTGAAATGCAAGAGGTCATGTTGAACTTTTAAGAGACCAAAACACTGATTACTAGTGTCGTATTTTTAAATACTACAGACACCGTGGATACTACATTGCCAGAGCAATAAGTTATATCTAAAAGGGCAGAAGATATGGCCACTCTCTTAGAAATGATTGTTTTCTTTCTGTTTGTATTCATAATTTCTGGAGCAAAAGTGTTCTTGAATCAAACAATACATAATTTTCCATCAAATGTTAAAAATTATTAGCTCTCCATTTCTCACAGTTATTACATTATTTTTTATAACCCATCCTGTTTCTTCATTAGACTGTATTTACTTTACTTTACTTTTATTTTATTTTATTTTATTTTATTTTATTTTATTTTATTTTATTTTATTTTATGTTTGAGACAGAGTCTCGCTCTGTTGCCCAGGCTGGAGTGCAGTGGTGCAATCTTGGATCACTGCAACCTCCGCCTCCCGGGTTCAAGCCATTCTCCTGCCTTAGCCTCCTGAGTAGCTGGGATTATAGGCACCCGCCACCATGACTGGCTAAATTTTATATTTTTAGTAGAGACAGAATTTCACCATGTTGGCCAAACTGGTCTTGGACTCCTGACCTCAGGCCCGCCTTGGCCTCCCAATTCACCTTACATTTTTATGTTATGTTACACCTGCATTACACTCAAATGCTCATTCCATTTATAAAATACCAGTCTTGTCCTCAGTAACTTTTAATATAAAGAATACCTTATAGTTGTTCTTCGTTTTCTTTTCCTTTCATTTGCTCCCACTTTTTCATTGTACAAAGCTATAATGTGGAAAAGAGAGATAATTACAAATACAAAGTAGACTTTTTATAAAAAACTATCTGATTTGGATTTCAATTTGTTTTCATAAAACAATGCAAAATAAAAATGCCAGACATTTTTGTCTTAAATTTTTGCAGTCTGAGTCATTTTCTATTACAGACCTTAATGAAAACTATCAACGCAGAAATAAATGTTAACCTCACAAAGGCACTTTCTACAAATAATATCCTCACTTTACTTTTGTTGGAATGCTTGCTGTAACTACTCTCAAACCTCACTGTTTATCCAGCTCTGACATTTGTATGAGTAGATAATTGTATCTCATTAAGTTGCATATCTAGCAATTGCTTATATTATTTACTTGGAAGACTGGTGTGTGCAAATGTTTTGTGTATACTAATATTAGGATACAAATGTGATTCATATATAATTTCTGTAGTATAAAAGAGAGGAAAAAAATGGATGTGTAAAAAAATAAGCATTTTACCCCTTCATACTAATGCCAACTTACCTTGTAAGCTTTCCTTATATAGGTTATTCTCTCCTCAATAAATTTATTTTCATACTTACATTGCCCTTCCTTTTTTGTTGTTGTTTTTAGTGTGATATAACAAAATGTTTATTTTTCATCTCAAAGAGAAAAGGAGGAAAAAAAAAATCCCTCAAACTTCCTGCTTTAGCATTAATCCTACTGATTGAAGCCATTATTTTTAGGTTAAAACATAGCACTGCCTTCAGAGACACAGTTTAGTACCTCCTACTTGCTCAGCTTCCTCCAGCCATTTGGATAATATTGCTTTCAGTTTGCATGCATTTTTAAAGCTGAGCTGCAGATTTTCAAATCGGCAGATTGTTGTTTGACTGAATTCAGAGCCATGCACAGCTGCCAGGGCCTCCCCAACATTTGTTTGGGTGTATCCTGTGAAGGGACAATAAAGACCATCAGCTCCAACTTTCCAAAAAATGTTAATTTTGGTTCATTGTCACACAAATCTTTGTATCTTTGTCAACTATTACACACTATGTTTTAACTATATAGTCTTGGCAAATCAGAATTATTTAGTAAGATTCATTATACTTTGAAGTACTTGTCCAATACTTCAAAACATATTTCTTCTAGTTAATAAATTACTTTTATCTACTCACTGAAATAATTCAGATAGAAACATCTGCCATTCATAATATTTAGCCAGTGTTTAGGTGTATCCTAAACACTTTATAAGGCACTTGAAAATTACAGCTCTTTTTATCATTATTGTTAAATATCAAATAATATATGCTCAAAAATCTTTAATATATTAACTATAATGCATAAAATACATGGTTATATATCATAAAATTTTTTATTTCAACTCTAAAAGATTCAATGATATTGTTGAAGAGTACTAAATAAAACTAAGAATTATTCTGCTTTCCCTAAAACCGTGTTTATTAAGAGGTTATGATTACGCATTTCACATATACCTCTGAGCCCGTTTTATAGTTTTTGGTATTGCCTCTATCTTCAGACTAATGATCCTTATTGTTTGTCCGAAACATTTTTAGAGTACAGCTGAAATAATCAACATATAATTTGAAACATTCACGGTAATATAAATAGAAAACTGAAAATGAATTTCACAAAGATTCCTACTACTGTGTTTATTACATGTAATAGCTACATATTATTTCAGGACCTAAGGCTATATACCTATATGTATAAAATGGTTGCATATGATGCCCATCAATAAATATTCTTATTAAATTACCTATGGTTCATTCTGCAAGTGCAGAGTTTTGAACTGTTATTTCAATCCATTAAAAAATATACACAACTTTATGCAATTTAACCAAAGTTAATTGTTATAGTTATTTTATCTTAAAAACACTTCAATAGAAAATGAGCAAAGACTGAACAGATAGTTCACAGAAAAAGAAACTTAAATGATTGTCAAGCACATTAAATAATACACTTTCCAATCATAATAAAATAAATTTTAAATGAAATAGCAGTGAAATGTCACTTTGACCTGTCTGATGTGCAAAGATCTAAAAGATTAACAGTATATTTTTTCCTTCAACCACCATTTATTTATTTTGTGTTCTAGTTACACTCTAGATGCTGGAGATACCATTAAGCAGAAAATAAAAAGAAATAGATTTTAAAAACTCATGCCGTTTTGGAGTCTATATAGCCTGAGGATGTTGAAAAAGATTCTCATGGTGACAGTAAAATTTGGTACAGCTTCTCTAGAGACCAGTTTGACAACATCTATCAAAATTACCAGTACACATACTTTTGATCAAGCAATTGTGCTTCTAACATTTTTCCTGCACATTTATTTATATGGGTGCAAAATAACATTGATAGGGTTAATCATCGTGGCCTTGTTTCTAACAGTCAAAGATCAGAAGCCACCTGAATTTCATCAGGAGAGGACTGGTCAAATAAATTGCAGTATATTCATAAAGTGAAACTTGACAGCTCCACAAAGGAAAAAGAGCTCTAGAAAAATTACTACTGAAAACTTCAAATAATACTTATGTTGGGCACAATACATATATTTGCATATATATTTGCTTATCTATCCATGAGCTATCATTGGAAAGATACACAAAGAACTAACAACAATGATAAACAGAAAAAACAAGCAGAAGGATACATATCACTTTATACTCTTTTGTACTTTTGAATCATATAAAAGCATGGCTTCACACATTTCACTACATATTAATATATCAATATGTACGGTTCAAATAAAATATAGATAAAAATGGGCACTTCAAAACTAAAGTTGAGGTGGGTAAGTTTTGAAAGAGTATTATTAATTTAAAAATGATGTATTTAGGCTCTTAAGAAATTATCAATAAACAAAGGTTTTTGGAGGATTTCCATAACAATTAACTACGTCCACAGTAGAGATGAAGAATGACAATCATCTTATACATTTGAATAACATATAAGAGATTTAACAGCAATAAAGATTTGCAAACCAAGCTCTTTTTCCTGTTGCCTTTAACAAGCACATACCTAACTTAATTCTTCTCACTTTAAATTCGTTGGCAAACTTTTCGAGTTCTCTGATTTCTGGAGAATCCATGTCTATTGGCTCCTCCACCAATTTACTTTTCCGCCTGAGTTCCTGCTTGAAATCAGCAGCTGTGGGGTCCTCTGCCAGGAGAGGCTGGTGTATAGGAGGAAATCCATGACTCAAAGTGTGGTCAGGAAATTTATAAAGACAAGGGGTTAAACTACCTGTGAGTAAACAAAGAAATAAAATGAAAAAGACCAATTGTAATTCTTCCTTATTTCTATATAAGAAAAGATTTTGCCTGATTTAGCCCATTATTCTGCTCTAGCCTGTCTCAGTACTTAAAAAGGTTACCTTACATTCAGTCTTCTGAAGAAGGAGTCAAAGTAGCTTAGTAGAATTGAGATTATTTATCTTCTACCTTCTCCGGAGCAGCAACACCAAAGATAGGGTTAAAGGAAAGAAGCAGGGGACTGCGAATAACTAAAATAGAAACGAACAACTTCTCAGAAGTGTACATTTTCTATCATCTTTTTCTCTTAAATGACACCTATTCCTGGGAATCTGAGGTTGAACTCTAACCAGAATCTATGCATTGAACTCTGTTTTCTTAATTCATTGAGCAAATAATGGGTGATGTTTGTTGTAATCATGGCATTAAATGCTTCAGCTAAGTGCTATGCTGAGAAGTTTTCTTGTGATTGGGAAATTGATTTCACAATATAAAAATGCCCCCCTATTTAATCAGTAAAAACTTGATTTTATTAGGAAAAATCACATCTTTTTAATTAAATGAAGGCAGGCAGAAAAAGAATAAGAATATAAAATATATTAATATGGCTAAACAGGCTTGAGTAATGATTAAACATTAACAAAAGGTAACCTCGAAAGTTCTATTAAAAAGTCACTAACAAGATTTCTTGAAAAATACACAATATAATAGAATAATTTCTTGATTATTATTTAAGAAAAAGCAAAAATAAGTAGCAAGAAAGTCTGCAACTTTATATATGATAAGTAATTACCCATAAATGCTAAAGCATTGACTCTATTGAGTGGATACGTTAAATCACAAAAAATGTAGAAAGGTCTGAAATTCTTATACAATTGCTTCCAGACTTCCTTCTTCACTGGAAGAGTCTATCTCAGTTGGGAAGTATAGGTGAGAGAGTCGCATATAAGCCAAATTCCAACACATTTTGTTTCTTGTTTTCTTTATCAATGCATTACAATGTTTATCGACAAAGATTTTACTTCAATTTATATTAAATGACACGTCTAGTGTGCCTTCTGTATCCATGGGTTCTGCATTCATGGATTGATGCAACAGTGGATTAAATACATTTAAAAAATAAAGTAAAAAATAACAACACAAGAATAAAAATGATACAAATAACCCAGTACAGTATAACAATTATTTACATAGCATTTGCATTGATTTAGATATTATAAATAATCTAGAGATGATTTAAAGTAGAGAATGTGCCTAGGTTATTTGCAAATACTACACCATTTTATACCAGGGACTTGAGCATCCGAAGATTTCAGTATCCTTGGGGGTCCTGGAACCAATGTGCCACATATATAGAAGGATGATTGTGTAAGCAAGACATTTTTATACAAAAATATTGAGTAATTAATCGTTTTCTTATAAGTATAAATATTTTAAAATGAATTACGATGGAATACCTGCAATAATGATTCTTAGAAACTTAGTGAAAAAATGCATCAAGAGTTCATGCCACCTATAATTACTCTACACATACATTCTCAAGTCAAAGACATGAGTAATAGTATGTTTTCCAGAATACATAAATCTTACATTAATATATCAATATGTAATGAGCAAAGAATACCGCAACTCAGCAAATCGTTGGTTTATATTATTTATATAAAAATATGTAATTATAAAGTGCACCCCATCTAAAAGGGCATATTATTTTTCTAAAACAAAGTAAACATATAAATGAGAGGTTAAACAAATCGGCATAAAATAAATTTGTCTGCTTTAAAGCTGGGAAAAAGATGTGAAAGAAACTATTTTTGTCTTTAAAAAATTCCTGCTACTTTTACAAACCAAAATTATCCAGGTTTACTTTTGTAAAAGTCAGTTAACTATCCAGTGTATGCTTTATTGTGTGGCGTCTTGATCAGACCAGAGAACATTCTTAAAAACAATTTTACCAACTTTTCTTTTATTATATAGCTTTTCTTCAAAATGTTTATTGCTGTGGGGTTCATTTTTAGCTTTTTATTAATTTTAGTTTTCTGCTAAATTAAAAGAAGGACTAATAGATGTAAAAAGAAAACTGATGACATTTATGTTAGCATCTATTTAATCTGATATTTATCTGAAGAGTTGTTTTGTGCTTATATTTTCAGAATTGATTCGCACATATATTTATAAAACCTTCACTTCTTTTATTATTAAGGTCCATCAGGTATCACTTAATACATTTAATGATAAAATACCCTGAGAAAGAGTACAAAGAAAAGCCAGGCTACTGTTAGATTTTGTGCATTTAACGTATTTTAAGACACTTTAGATGACTCATTTAACCTATGTCAAATTATGTTTATTTTATATAAACAATTTGTGTGTTTTTTACATATGCATACTGTAAGGTCTGAATTTGTTATCAAATTTTATTATTTTTTCAATTTCTCTTGCTGATCATAATCATGTACTGCTACAAATCTTCTATGCAACACTTTGTGTTGTGTTAATTTCACATTTGTCATCATCTTTGTCTTTATACAAAAAAAAATGAGTCAGGAAAGATATATATTTTTCCCCATAATTTACAATGTAGAAAATTTAAGTAGAAAGAAATTAAACAACGTGCCTTCAGTGCCCAACGAATTAACTTTGCAGTTTAAACCAGAACTAAAGTCTAATAAGCATTGCAGCAAGCCACATCAAAATAATTGCCGGGTTCATTTTCCAGGCAGTTTATACTCAGTAAATTAAATAACTTCCCTTTAAAAGGTTTTCTCTGCATTTAAACACCTTTGGCTATTTTAAACAAATGCTTTTAGACAAAAAATATTACAATAAAATGTATATAAAGTGTGTCATCCCTATTTCCATAAAATTATGTATTTATTTATTTATTTATTTATTTATTTATTTATTTTTGCTTATTTATTCTTTATTTTTAGAGACGGGGTCTCACTCTGTCTCCTAGATTGGAGTGCAGTGGTAAAATCATAGCTCACTGCAGTCTCCAATTCCTGCCCCAAGCTGTCCTCCCACCTCAGCATCCTAAGTAGTATCTACAGTCATGCGCCACCATATTCATCTAATTTTTTAAATTTTTTGCACAGATGGGATCTCACTGTGTTGCCCAGGCTGGTCTCAAACTCCTGGCTTCAGGCAATGCTCCCGCCAAAGCTTCCTAAAGTGCTAGGATTATAGGTATAAGCCACAGAACCCAGCCACAAAAATTGAAAGGTAGTTTATACATTGTAAGTACTCTGGTGAAGTGGACACATAGAAGACAAATATGAATGGAATCCATGAAAAGTACACAGAAAATACCATTCTCCAAGGTTTGGCATCCAGAACAAGCAGCAAAATGTGTTGTGTGATACATTTTTTCCTTTTTTCCTTTTGCTTTTGGTTTCTTTTTTTTTTTTTTTTTTTTTTTTGAGACAGCATCTCGCTCTTGTTCCCTGGGCTGGAGTGCAGTGGTGCCATCTCGGCTCACTGCAACCTCTGCGTCCTGGCTTCAAGCAATTCTCCTGCCTCAGCCTCCTGAGTAGCTTGGACTACAGGCGCTTGCCACCACGCCTGGTTAATTTTTGTATTTATTTATTTTTTTATGTATAATTTTATTTATAATTTTTTGTTTAGAGACAGGGTTTCACCATTTTGGCCAGGCTGGTCTCAAACCCCTAACCTCAGATGATCCGCCTGCTTCGGCCTCCCAAAGTGCTGGGATTACAGTTATGAGCCACTGCACCTGGCCCACTTTTATTTTTCATTATATGAAAATATCTACAATCATCTGCAAGGTCACAGATTTCCTGGAACTAACTTCACACAGAATTTCATCACAACCATTTAAAAGAACAGCCAAACCAACTTGTTTCTAGCATCTGAGCCTGCATTTGGGGGAATATGGAGAGTGATTGGGATGATACATATAGCAATATATGTTTCAAATCTTTTTAAAACCCAGATTACTGAAAAAAGTATAAATAAGATGAAAGATGTGGTGAGTCATGTGCAACAGAGGTCTCATCAACATTTTCTGAAACATGGATAAAGAAAAATTATCTTGAGGCCTGGACAGCACACACACACATAGCTTGGAAGTGTTTGCACACCGTAGTTCCAAATACATTTTCACACTGAAGATTAATTCACCAGAGCCTTTCTAAATTGCTGTGTATGTATTTCTGTGTGACAGAGGAGGGAGAAGAACAGAGGTAAATCTTTTAAAGCAGGCAATGGGGGTCAGAGATAGGACTCGCCTTACTAGGCACTGACTCAATGTACCATAGCATGGGACAAATTGATCTTTGCAGCATGTGGTTAGCTTACAACATCATCTCAGGTTACTGGCTTGATGCCTTAAAAAAACAAACAGGGGAAGCAGAGGGACACAGTAACATACGCCACCCTGCTGTGCTTGTAACACGCACAGGAACATGTATCTGAATATTTGCATATATTCCCCTGCATTCCTTAGGCATAAAAATTCAAGGGAAATTATAAACTTCTACTGTGATCTTTTCACTAGTGTGCATTGGTAAATCCTATCCATGTACAACAGGGGCCCATTGGCTGTTCGGTTTAATTTGAAACTCCTATTTCTTTACATACAGCCTGTGACTGCTTTCCTGCTACAATGACAGAGTTGAATAGTTGCAACAAAGACTAGAAAGGTTGAGATATTTACTGTCTGGTTTTTTTACAGAAAAAGGTTGCCAACCCCTAGTCTGGAAGTGAAAATACATCATGTTACTGCTACCAAAAGACCTTTCATGATGCAGAAGCGAAAGATCTTCAGAATTACTTGTTTCCTTAGAGTAATTACAACCAGAACAATTTAGGGCCAAATAAAGCAAAGAACTAAGGAAAAGAAGTAAATTAAGAGAAAAAAAAATTCAAATTTCAAAAAAATGAAAAGATGGGTTCCCAAATAGACTATTCCCGCCTGTCAATTATCAGGGTGATTTCCATTTTCTTTTGCGTTAGCCCATGCAGCGAGAATATTTTCAGCCATAACAATCTTTTCTTTTAATATCCATTTCTCATCAATAAGAATTGGATGCTCATCACCTGGTTTAAGTCCCAAACTCTTGGGACTTAAACCTTGTTTACGAGTTTGGGACTTAAACGAGGTTTTCCTTTTGTTTTGTTTTCCCCTTGAAATTAATTTTTAAAGCAAGGACTTTCACACCACTTCTTGGTTTGATCACTACATCATGTAAAGAGGGTGGGTTTAACATTCATTACGGTGAGGTTGATTTGCTGTTTCCACAGGACAGCGGAAAGGGTGAACCCTCATTGAGCTTGTTTCCTGAATTGTACTGTGCTTCAGATCCTGGAGAACAGAAACAATCTCTCAGAAACCCAAAAGTCAGGGTTTTGAGAACTTCTTTTTGGTATTTTGTTTTTTTGTGTTTATCTAGGAGAAACTTTGAACAGCATTTGTAATTCTCGATTTTTTATTATTTGTACTGTAAGGTGTTGAATTTCAATTCTCTAAGTTCTCAGGAGTGAAAGGACAGAAGGAATGTAGCTGCAAGAGTATCTGAAGAGAAGGTCAAAAGAGAACTCATTTTGAGCCGACACAAATTTGCTACTACTCAATCCCAATAGAGTTGTAGTACCCACCACAACTTAGATACGAAGAGACTGAAACTCAGAGGCGCTAAGTCATTTGAACAACGTTAGTAATTAGTTAATGGTATGGATAACTCATCACTCTCAATTAGTCATTCTCTTTATTTTGCCTGCATCTGGACTATTAGGTACGGTAAATTCATCTGATCATTAAAATTCTACCTACCAACCTGACAAAATATTAGTTATAGCTCTTCTTTTCCTGTGAGTTATTAATTTAATGAAATGCTCAAACTAAATGTAAGCATCAGAGTATGGGTAATGACATAACCATATGAAAATAATTTCATATCTTTTAGAAATATAGTTCTTTCTGTAGCTTCACTTTTATATAGAGTATGTGACACCATGCCATTGTTGTTATTAAGACACTTCTGTGGATTGTGTGGAAGTGGCTGATTTGATTAATGCCTTAAGACTTCTCAGAAAATTCAAATGACATAATCAGGTTTCTATTGTGTACTTTATATATTTCTCTCTTATTTACCTTTTTTCTCTTATTTCTGAATTGCTGTATTTTGTAACTCAATTTATGCAGGTTTACTGTGGATAAAGGCAGGAGAGTTCAGATTCTCTAAGATCTAATCTCTCATGAAGCAAATGCTAATACTGAATTATGTCCCAATATAGACATTCTGACATTTAAAGTAGATCACATTTTAACAAAATTTTTGAGAGAGATTTAACAGTCCCTCTCAAAAATATTCAAATATCTTTTTGCTTGTGATGGTGAGTTTTTCTTTCAGTCGCAGAATATATTTAATTTTAGACCACAGCGATAGCTCCAGACCTTGGTGTAAGTCTCGTGCTCTTGATGTCACTAAGCCAGGGTTTTGAATCATTTTGAAAGGCTCTTCCGGGGGCCTTTTCATTTTAATTGTAATGAGGAAGCGGTTCACGGAAGAGGGTTTGCTGAGTTCCTGCTGGAGGAAACTTGTATCAGAAAGACATGAGCTGCCAACACTCTCCATGTAAACATTGGCATATTGGCTCCAGTCCTAGAAGCAGGAAGGGTGTTAGAATTCTGAGGCCAGCTGCAAACTCCCGAGGCCCGCGGTGGCCCTCTCTGATTTGGTGGGGTGGGAGGTGGTAGCAAAACTATCTGACGGTATTTGGGCAAGAGATTATTGGCTGCTGGTCTGTGACTGGTTTTAATCTCGGTGCCAACCTCAATCAACTGGCAGGGACTGCCTCTGTGCTGGGTTAAGAGAGAAACTGACGATATACCTTGGTTCCTGGGAGTTCCTGTAAATGAACTGTAAGGTCTTTCCTCCAGGAAATAGCAGCATGTGTTTGTCATTTCCTGTCTGCTAATCAAAATGTTGTAAAGGCCACAGAAAGCATTCCACCCGCACCTCTAGTAGCTAAACACATTTGTTTTACTATTTTATAATGAAAGTGGTTCATCATTGAGGAGGGCTATTCTCATTAACTATGAATACTATTTAAGCATGTTGATCATAAATAATCCATTTCCAGAGAGGAAGAAAAAATATGGCTTTATTTCTTAATTATTAAAAAAAGATATCAGAATTTACAGGTCATCGTTAAGAACCCCAGTCTTCATTTAACCATAAATGTGAGGATACTGGTTTATTAAGAATGTTGCTTGATAGAATGTAAGTGAAACTAATATTTTCCCGGATTATTATTTTAAAGTTTTAATGTTTTATTTAGTCTTAAGTAGACAAATTTTGAGACATCAAAGGTTAAACAATTCAATTCAAATTAAACTATTTGCTCCATTTTACTTGAAAAATTATAGGAATAAATCAATATTTTCTTTTTTTCTTTTCTTTTTTACTGCTTATCTGGATGATAACAAAACACAAGTCAGTTAGAAAAGATTTCCCTAATAGATGATTCCTTTATCCAAAGTTTCTGCCTCATTATCACACACATACACACACACACACACATTTTCTCACACAGCTTTAGTTTGTCATCAATAAGAGTTCTTTTCAAAGAATTTCTTTAAAAATAAACCAACAAATGAAAATCCTGTGCATAATAAAACTGCACTGTTTAAAAATGATTAAAATCTTATGTGGCCATGCCATGAAATTAAGCAAGAATTTTTGATGAATAGATCTCATAAGCCAGATCTTCCTATTCCTCAAAAACTGGAAGGATCAATAAACAGGTAGCTACACTTGATACAGTCACACTTTACTTATTTACAGGAGAAAAGTATGTAACTTCAATGATTTCAATCTAAGACTCATTCAGAAGCAATTCAGAAAGGGCTGCTAAAGCCTGAAACAGCTATCACTAAAGCCCCTGCCAATCACTCTGAGCTTCAATCAATGTCTTATTTATCTTTATGGACCAAATGTCCAGAAGGAATATAATGATGAGGGGAGGTGTTCTGTACACCTGTGCTGTCTGATATGGGAGTCACTAGCCACATGTGGTTATCGAGCACTTGAAATATAACAAGTGCAACTGAGAAACTGAATTTGAAATCTTATTTTATTTTACTTAGTTTACATTGAAGTTTAAATAGCCACATGAGGCTAGTAGCTACTATATTTTTAGTGAAGTTAAGCCTGCCAATAGCATCAGGTTACAATTAACAGTTTGATAATAGTGAATTTGAATAAAAACCATACAAAGCAAACTCAAGAAGCACAGCAGTTCAGGGACATGTGAGTAGGGAAATTAGGTATAACCCCTATGGTCTCTGCGGGTGTCACAGGAAACAAGAAGTGGTGATTTTTAATGGTAATTTTCAAAGTTAAGAAATCGAATTTCATGTCACACTCTGATCACAATTATTTCAGGCCCAGAAAATCCATCTAATTGTCCCCAAATACAATAACATGTAAAAGACAACTTTTCTTACCTGCCATCACTCCATAGGTTGATGGTTGGTTTCCATAATGACAGGAAGGAACAGAATAATGAAGTCCCGTTGCTGTGTTTCCCAACGTTGTCACCAAGAAATGCGTGCACAAACATTTAGGAGTTTGGATCAAAGACAAAATAGATGGGACTGGTAAGAAAATGTATAAGGATTCAAGACACATTCATTTTATTTCAAAAATACACATTTATGTGGTTCTTAAAGTTATATACCAATATTTATTCTCATTTTGGGTAAGTTCTCTGATGAATAGGTTAAAACTAGGGGGGATCAAAGTTTGTCTCATGTAATGAGATAATAAATCATCAAAATGAACTTCATTAATTATCCTGTGCTCTGTGCTGTGGCGACGAGTGCCTCATGAAGGGGTGACTGACCAATTTGGAATTTGGCTTTTTGGGACTTGTAGAATTCTTGTAGGTTCTGTTCAATGAAAACATTGCAACTCACCGACTAGAAGAATAGTCCTTTAAAATTCTTGTGTTGCATGATATTATAAAGCAGTCTGTATGAATGAATACAGAAACTATCTCTTGAACAGTGTATTTTTGCTTATTTGTCTGATGAATTTGTTTCATCCAGGTGGAAATGGCAGAGCAACTAACCTTTTATTAGATACAATCATAAAAATCTCACCAATTCAGAGTGCTATTAAAAACTCGTAACAATATATGATCTATTTATTTTGATGTTGAAACCATGAGGTTGTAAGTTGTCTGCATACACACAATTGATACAACCATTCTAATGACAAAGCTGGTCAAAAAATAAGTTCATTCATTGGGTGACTTAACATCCATAAGGCCATAAAGCCGTATATAAACGTAACTATTCATAAATGGTTGTATGCTTCAGGAAATCAATGTGTATTTTGAAAGTAAATTGGAATTATTAGACTTTTATTAAGTTTTAAACACAAATCATCCAGTTGAAAGGGAGTGCAAAATATTGATAATAAAACCACTGGTCAATATTTCCTTATATATTTTATTTTCTCATTTTTTTCCTTCGTATTCTGAATATATTGGTTAGATTTCATATATATAGCTATCTTCTTTAATAAATGAGATGTTATAAAGTACTGTTAGAATCCTTTGAGAATAACGATATACAATCTAGTGATTAAAGACATGACTTCTCTTCATAAAGTAAAATATATTACTTTAAAATAGAGAAAAATGTTTAATTTTTAAAACTCTGTATGCATTTTTAAACTAATAAGTCAAAAGAACTAAAGTCATTTTGCAATATAATGATTACATATAAAAGTCTTACTGTGCATTCCAAAATTAAACAAATTATCATTAAGCACATTTAATACTCAAGTGTTCCCATTTAAGTCAGTGTTTCTATAATAGTTCCTTAGATAATTAGATGTATATGATTAAAATTTCATTAAAATATTATAAATCGATGCTATTATCATTTAAAACATTTGTAGGTGACTTTTATTAATTATAATTCTTTTTTAATTTTAAGGCTTAAATAATGTTTGCCTTTCAGATTTTAGGAAGTTAACTACAGGATAGGCGAATTTACTAAATAAATTGTTACTTATTTTTAAGTAAATAAATGGCATTTTGAGCATAAAATTAGATTTTACTAGATTACCTCAATTCTGAATTTTATTTTCATGCTGGCCAAATTATCTTCAAACACAGAAATAATGTATTAGTCTCATTATCCTCAATCTACAGGATGACCTACTATTTAAAATATATGATTAGCTATGTTGTAATTGCTTAGATTTATTCATAGCATATATTTTTGATAAAAACTATTTATTATGTTTTCCAAAAATTATACTGGAGAATACTTCCTATATTACCCTTTACATGAAATTATAGAAATCCTTGGTGGATTTCCATAATTTAATTTAAAAGGTAATATTAAAAAATCTCTACATTAAATGATTTTACCAAAGTCTAAATATCTGACCTCTAGAGTCTTTAAAATCCAGAAGATTGGTGCCAAACTTACACATATATTTGGAAAGTGCTTAATAATAACAAAAGATAGAGCTTAAATCCTTCAAATCAGAATATAAATGTATCAACTCTAATTTTGATTTCTAAATGTATATAATTTCATTCCTAAATATGAGGCAGTTTGCATTTAAAACAAATGGAATGTAAATATTATATTGCTCTTCAATGGAAGAAATTTACTCAATTCAAGTCTTTGTCCATTTGTAAATCAACTTTAATACACTTTTTTACTGCATAAAGAATGAACACATTGGCAAAACATACGTATTTGGCTGATTGTGTTGAGCCTTTGAATTCTTAAGTTTAATTTTTGTTTTAAAAAGTTGTGTGAGATAAATGTTAAAACATGGTTATAACTGAAGTAAGTCTCTTCGGAATGCAATCTTGAGAAAATTTACCTTAGTTAATGGGCTTTAAATGTCATGTCATTTGTGGCTATAATTTCTGTATCTTATGCTAAAAATATGTTAAATAAAACTCAATTATTTTATTCTATGAAATCCATTGTTGTTGATACTTGGATTTTTCTGTCGTGTTTAATATAAGGTTTATAGCTGTTTTTAGATAGTAGTAAATGTAATTTAACAACCAAATAATCTTTAAGATAAAGAAGTAGCACCTTTTAAACATTACGTTATTTTATAATATTCATCTCATTTGCTCCTTATTCTATAAATATTTCCATTAAATGGCTTTTAGATTTAAAATGTCCAAGTTCACTCTTTCCTTATGTAGAAAACAGATTTTCTTCCTTATAACAAAGCCAACAACGATTTAAATGACTATGCTTACTAATATTTCTTTAAAAAATCTTTGGCATGTTGACTTTTTGGATATGCTTAATACTTACTTCACTTAAGACAAATTAAATTGGAGGGGTAAAATGAAAGAAGCAAAGAGATTTTTAACTACCCAGATTCACAGCATTCATTCTGAAATCTTTAGGCCCCACCAGCTGTAAACTGTCCTACGGCTCAGTACCTGTAGACATCACATTGGTGGCATGGTTGGAGACTGGTAGACACTCCGCAGCACTGTGATGCATTATCAGAGGCAGAGTTGCAGAGGCGTCAGAATTCAGGGGTATAAAGGTATCAGCCGAAGTAAAAGCTTGGCAACTCATTCCCACAAGAGAGTAGAAAAATAAGGAGAACCGCTGCTCCCCAAATCAGAGTTTTATTATATTACTGTCTCAAAGGGCCGATTCAATTCTCACTACCTGCATATATACATCAGGAAGGCTCTGAGGCACCAGGAGGGTGCGCGCTAGTATTTATATTGCAAGGAAATCCCTTTATACATGTTAATAGTCTTTTCCCAGGAGTATTGCTTTATCAATCTGAACCGTCTTCCTTTTTTACCCAAACATAATCCATGGCAGAAAAGGAAGCTGATTCTGGGGTATAGATGGAGGGGAAGGGAGAAATCTGAAACCTTATTCGACAACTTCAGTAGTTCAGACCTTTTAGAGAGGAATCAACAACTTTGAAAACGTGTCCCTCAAAAAAAAAATGCCACTGTAAACTGAAAAATAGTAGGTGTCTTTTTGCTACTAACACGATTGCGAATGTATAAATATGAGATGTTTTTAAACAACTTCTCATTAAATCTGTGATATAACATGAAACAAAGTGCACACTATTATACATAACTGTAAGAAACTGAATATTTAAGATTATATTGAGAGAAGCGTATAAGACTAAATATGAGAAAATATGTTGTCAATTACTGATTCATACTCAACAATGCACAGCTTTTACAATGAGATCACTTGGACTCGGGAAGGGGAACATCACACACCAGGGCCTATTATGGGGAGGGGGGAGGGGGGAGGGATTGCATTGGGAGTTATACCTGATGTAAATGACGAGTTGATGGGTGCTGACGAGTTGATGGGTGCAGCACACCAACATGGCACAAATATACATATGTAACAAACCTACACGTTGTGCACATGTACCCTAGAACTTAAAGTATAAAAACAAACAAACAAACAAACAAACAAAACGATGACAACCAATATAAGTTTTACTGTATTAGAAGTGGAAAATGGAAAAAAAATGGATAAAATGTAGTGATAGGTTGGTGCAAAAGTGATTGCATTAATGGCAAGAACCGCAATCACTATTACACCAAAGTTAAATACAAATAAGATATGGGTAATTGTATCTTTACCTCGATTTCAATTTACTCATCAAGAACCCAATATTTAGTAAGCTGTAACTAGATGCTGACAGTATTCTAGGTATTTTTGGTTATGTCATGCAAATCTCACAACATCTGTGTGAGTTATGTACCTTGCCATTCTCACTAAGCTAGACTCTGCCAGAGGCTGAGATCTTGGTGGTTCTGCCACAAAGCCTGAGATAACCATGGTAGTTGCTAACTAGATGCAAACTTCTCACACAAAATATGTTGACTTTATATGAGAATGAAAAACAAATACGCTACAGCCAACTATTTCAAAGATAAATATCAGCATCAAAATTTTACAAATTATGAGTATATAATGAGTAAATAAAGTACTATTTATGTATTGTATGTTAAGGTAATATAGCAAATAGAAGTAATCGAACAGGAATAGATATTATTGATGTGAGTAGACACTCATTTTGTACTATGGAATATTTTAAGATAATTTGGAATTGGTTGCTTTATGTCAAATTTAACATTAATATTGATATGATATTTTCAAAAAATTGAACACTTTGTCAGTAAGTAGCTGGTATTTTGAAGGAAAATATGTAAAAGTTTGCCCAAATCATTAGATATGCAATGAAAATATTCTAAAAATGACATTTTTTTTCATTCTGAATTCTATATCTTTGAAGCTCTATTAGTCTTTTCCAATGAGAGAAAGTTTCAAGTAATTGAAAGCATTATTGTACTCTTGCAGAAGTCTGATTGTTTTCAGACTTCACATATACAAAAAAGTGATTTTCAGTATTCTATTTGGAGTTTTATTAAGAAAATTAAATAAAAATATGTTTATTGGGTATCATGTATGTTAAAAATTAAATAATATTTATAGAAAATACAATTTGAAAATGTCCCTTAATAATTTTACTATTGTTATATAGAGTCATTGGAATATGTTGGTAAAGTATGTGAAAAACATACTTTATGAAGTATACTGAAGATACTTTGTGAAGTAGCATAAAATCTGCCTAGCAAAACAATATAAAAATTTCCTAGCGATTTACAATGATATCTAAAAATTTTTAAATGCAATCTTAGAATTTCTTCCATAATGATTTTTAAAAGTTAAACACCTGTTCTGTTAAAATGAGGTAAAGTCAGGATATAAATGTTTCCATTACAGTCTTCTACTATATAATATGTCCATAGGATTACCTGGAATGTACTCCTTTAAGATAGATTCTTAAAAGTAGAAATGCTAAGCTTAAGTCTTACAAACTTTTAACATCTTGAAAACATTACTAACTTGCATTTTTGAATAATTAATTATATTATGAATTTGATGTAAAATATCAGGAATAAGTCAAGCAAAAAAGAATTGCTTATTATCAGGAGACTCGGGAGTTCCTTGGCACTCACAGAAAAGAAGGAAGTCAGGCCATAGAGAGAGACTGTATAGAAAATGAGGGCACACCTCTCCTGACTCTCCTAATTGCTTTTTTTTGGCTCTCACTTTTTTCCTTCTCTATGGAACAGCTTATGCTGATTCTCCATCCATGATCACCTCAAAAATCTCC
This sequence comes from Chlorocebus sabaeus, assembly GCF_047675955.1. NCBI lineage: Eukaryota > Metazoa > Chordata > Mammalia > Primates > Cercopithecidae > Chlorocebus > Chlorocebus sabaeus. The sequence continues at coordinate 11,331,069 of NC_132925.1, forward strand.
AGATCACGCCTTGAACTTTCAAGGAGACAAAGAGACTCTCTTGTAGCTTCTCAGTCAACATTTATGAGAACTTTTTTTTTTTTTTTGAGAGTCTCACTCTGTCACCCAGGCTGGAGTACAATGGCGTGATCTTGGCTCACTGCAACCTCTGCCTCCGGTGTTCAAGAGATTCTTCTGCCTCAACCTCCCAAGTAGTTGGGATTACAGACACTTGCCACCACACCTGGCTAATTTTTGTATTTTTTGTAGAGATGGGGTTTCACCATGTTGGCCAGACTAGTCTTGAACTCCTGACTTCAAATGATCCACCCACCTCGGCCTCCCAAAGTACTGGGATTACAGATGTGAGCCACTGCACTGGGCTGAGAGAAATATTCCTATTGGCTATATTTTTTGGTAAGTTCTAGAAGTATAAAGGTGGTTCCCAATGGTCCACACTTATGAATGGGGAAGATTGTCCTGGATACATTCAGATGTTTGTAGACAAGGAGGAATAGAGCATTGTCTTGGAAGACACCCTTAAAATATGACTGATGCTCTTATACCATCTTATACTAGCATTAGTGGTGCAAAATTCATAATTGTCTGGCATTCTCATTGTTAGTAATAAAGTGTAAATACATATGCCTTATTAATCTGATATGATAATATTTTAATCTGAATTTTTAATTGCTAATATGCTCTGTTTTCATATTTATATTTGCTACCTGTATTTATCATTTTGTTAATTAACAGATTCTATATTTTTTCCTTTTATTTAAAGGCCATTCAGTTTTATTATCCATTTGTATCTTTTACAAATACACCAAAAATTTTAATTTTCATTGTTTTGATCATTGTATGATTAAAATTTTCTTAATGTCTCATCTTCTAAATTTATGCTGGACCTTGGTATACATCGTATTTTATGTAAGAGCTAAACATTTAGTTCATTTTTTGCATGCATTTTTAATGATTTCGGACTTTAAAATTCTACCTTATCCAAAGGCTTTTTTATTTATTTTTACTTTTGCTTTGTTATTTTGGCACCTTAAGAAATTTTCTATTGACATTTTAAGCTGCCATATTCAGTATGTTTCTAGGGCTCATTTATAATCACTTACATAATAACGCAAATTGTAGCTCAATTTGAAAACTACCAGATAAATAAGAAGAAAATTCTGCTTCAGTCTAAGTTGATAAAAGAAAATATACAGAAGAGAAGTCTTCACCAGGTGTTTTTAGCCTAATTCATTCACTGTATTTCCTCTTAAATTAAACAAAGGATTGATTTTTTTAAATACTCTGAGTTTCCAAAAAAAAATCACATTTTGAGAAAAATATATATAACCCCAGAAAAAATCCTATGTCATTCTAATATAAAGACACATGCACACTTACGTGTATTGCAGTATCATTCACAATAGCAAAGACTTGGAACCAACCCACATGTCCATCAATGATAGACTGGATGAAGAATGTGTGGCACATATACACCAGGGAATACTACGCAGCCATAAAAATGAATGAGTTCATGTCCTTTGTAGGGACATGGATGAAACCGGAAACCGTCGTTCTCAGCAAACTAACAAACAGAAATCCAAACACCGCATGCTCTCACTCATAAGTGGGAGGTGAACAATGAGAACACGTGGACACAGGGAGGGAAACCTCATATACTGAGGTCTGTCAGGGGGTGGAGGCTAGGGGAGGGAAGGCATTAGGAGAAATACCTAATGTAGATGACGGGTTGATGGGTGCAGCAAACCACCATGGCACATGTATATCTATGTAACAAACCTGCACGTCCTGCACATGTATCCCAAAACTTAAAGTATAATTTAAAAAAAAAAAAAAAAAAATGACTGGGCGCAGTGGCTCATGCCTGTAATCCCAGCAGTTTGGGAGACTGAGGTGGGCGGATCACCTAAGGTCACGAGTTCCAGACCAGTCTGGTCAACATGGCAAAACCCCGTCTCTACTAAAAATACAAAAATTAGCCAGGTGTGGTGGTGGGCGCCTGTAATCCCAGCTACTTGGGAGGCTGAGGCAGGGATAATCGCTTGAACTTGGGAGGCAGAGGCTGCAGTGAGCCAAAGTCGCGCCAGCCTTGGTGACAGAGCAAGACTCTGATAAAGTCTCTGATAAAGTCTGATAAAGTCTCAAAAAAAAAAAAAAGAAAAGAAAAAATAAAAATATATAACCTCAGAAAAAAAAAATTCAAATCTAATTATCTCTGGGTTATATATAAAATTAAAACCTCTTTTCCTTTTTTTATTTTTCATATTTATGTTTTCTAATTTTTCTACTTTTTTTTGAGTTCAGAAGCAGTATATATATTCAACATGGAGTGAGATTCTGTAATTAAACTGTCTGGCTATAAATCCAAGCTTTATATCTTAGTAGCTACATATTGATGGACAAGTAATTTTACCTTTTAGTGTTTTGGGGTTATTTTATCTGTAACACGGAGAGAATAGTAATATTCAACCCACTTACAACAATGTCTGGCATGTAATAAACTTTCAATAAATGTTAGCAATTACTAATTGCAAAGCTTTTTAACTATTGGTTATGGTTAGTGAGTCTATGTGCTTTATGTGTATTATCCCATTTTATTTTCACATTAACCTGGTGAGATAGGCACTAGTTTACAGACTGGGAAACTTGGACACAGGGTAAATTCTTACCAAAGGTCATTCAGTAAGTGGTGAAGCCGGTGTAGTAATATAAGCCACTTAAAGCCTGAGCAAGCTACCTAACACTGTCCTCTATTGTATACGGAAAATCTATATTGATATTGAGATTCGTCTAAGTCTAATTTCATATCTCATCTGTGTATCTTCATATGCAGACTTTTTGTTTGGCACATAGATTCAGAGAGAAAACACGGAAAGAAAGCTGATTCTTAGTGATGTAATGATCTTTTCCACTGTATCTCGGTACCATCCCGTATTAGTATTGTGCTATAGTAGACGAATGATATGGGCATTTTTCCTTGCAGAGCGATGGACTGGAAATACTGAATAACTTAACCCCATTCAATAATGTGTTCCCTTGATGCTAATAATTGTTATTTCCACTAACTTGCAATTCAAATTACTTTGAACTGATTATAAGTTGTGGATAATTCATACACACACATAGACACACACATATGATATAAAGACAGAGGAATTAAGACGGGGGCTTCCATTAGGATAAGAAAGTGAAAATGAATCTAAATTAATGTATTCAGTTAGCTTAAGTGGCAATAAAATGTTGTATTCCCACAATTCCCATAACTTTTGAAAAGATGGTGAGTTTTACTCAAAGCAGTTTATTAAGGAAAAGATTACTCAGCCACATGGTTTATAAAAGGACTCTGTCACACGGGAAGCAGACATTATTTAAGGCACATTTCAGTCATGCATGCCATGTTGGGCTTTTTATTGATAGTGAAAACAACAATGAATGTACACATTATGTAGATTTTCCTTGCTTAAATTATTTTATATACAGAAATCAAGGTTCTTTATTGCCCAAGGAAGAGATAATGTCGACGGTTTGCCACCTTGCTGAAGACGAATGCTCTCTTAATGCTGTCTAAAGGGTAAATTTGTAACTTATGGCAAATAAATGTCAAGGTGAGACACTGACTTAGAAACGATGCTTGCCCATAAGGGCTATCTCCCTGTTGTATTATAGCTCGTGGGCAGATTTATCTTTTGTCTCTCTTAAATAGATTCAGCCTTGTCCAAACAATATACCACTGTGTCCGAGTTAATTTAGTTGGAAAATCTCTTTGCTCTGAGTTTTCTTAGACCACATTAATAGATAATGCATAGAGATACATTTTAGAGTGTGTAAATCTTTCACAAGAGATACATTTGCTAATGCACTTGAATAAGAAGTCAGATTTTCCTTCCTTATGCCCACGATGTAAATAAAAGAAAAAAAAAAAACAATGATTAGCTCTTCAGTAGTCTTACTGGGTGACACAAGGCTATCATATGGTGTAACAAGAAATGAATACAGAACATTGCAAATTAAATGACATTGTGTTGAGTGAGTCTGCCACCTTTTTTCATTTAGGCATCTCTAAAGATGAAAGAAGCAGAATGCGTTCTTAGTTACTGCAATAAGATTATTTAATTATAATCATCTGGCTATGGCTTAGTTCATGACATAAGATAATCTAACGGAGGGATTGCAGAAGGCAGACGAGGTAAACAGGGGTGCAAAGCGGGAAGAAGAAAGGTGTTTCATTTCCTCTGATGGAGATCAAAAGTTATATTTGATTATTTGGGATTTCTCAGTGTTTTGTTTTGTTTTGTTTTTGAGGGGACCTGGACTACGTTAACTAAAAATTTCAGCCTATCAGTATTGTTTAAGGAACACTCAGTCATGTCTCTATAATCCACAAAATTTGGTAAAACAATTTCATAAAAGTGAAGGTAGGCAAAACTTACCATAGATCACAATGAAGAATTAGAAGGCTTTCAGAAGACAGATTCATCCCATGTTCTACTTTAAGACAATCTATGCTAGGATAAATTGTTTATACAATTTCTGCCTATCCTTGTTTATTTTTTAACTACTGTGTTTCAAAGTATAATTTATGCTGTCTTCTTTTTCCCTGCCCAATATGCAGAAATGTAATGGGCAGATCAAGTGTTTATAAATTTTTGTTCCTTCCTTCGAGAAACTGGGGATCTAATAAATTAAACTTTCATAAATCACAGTTATTCTGAATCACTAAGGAAAGTAGATGTGGCTGAATCTTACTTGATTTATGATTCAAGCAGGAAAAAAATGAGTGGTTGATGGATGTGAGAGAAATAAATGGCAGCATAACTAAATGTACTGAAAAATCCCAGTGACTGGGGGACATTACTTAGTGCTTAAGGCTGTTCCTGGCATATAGGCATAGGAATGTAGTACTCTTTTTGATTATTTAGTGATTCATTATTTAGTAATTAAGAATGCACTACTCTTTAGTGTGTACTCTTTAGTGAAAAGAAAATTGTTTCTTTTGTAATAAGATAGTTCTTTCTGAATTCAAAATCAGATTCAGTTAATGTTTATTGAACATCTACTTTGTGACATATTTGTACAATGTACTTTAAAATACATTGTTATTCTATCATATGTTGTTTACATTGTTATAATTTTAGTGCTTTCCCAGTCCTCTGCTCATCTCTGTCCTATATTTTCACAACATTGTTGGAGAGATTATTGTTTGTAAATTTGTCATTTACCTTTTTATTAGTTTTGAAACAATATGTTCCTATATGTTTCTTATAGTGTTACTATCACAGAAATATTCAATATTCTGGTTTATATTCAATATTCTGGTTTATATTTAATTTGAAAATTATAATATTCCCACATACTTTTTTATCAAGTACTAGAATTCTTTCAGTGCAGGAACTGAACAATTACTGTGCAACTAAATGTAGTGATAAATTCAAATTTAATTCTGAAGTGTCATGCTGAACAAGTGAAATATGCTGTCTATGCCGGAGAAAATGGAGAGAACAGATTAAAGACAATTTATATGAGAATATTTCCTTATGTCCCAAATAGCAATGAAATATGCATGTATATGTGTAGGTATGAATATACGTATGTGTATATACGTGTGCATGCATGTGTGTGTGTATATGTGTGTATATGACTAATTGCTGTCTAGATAATAAAGCTCTGAATAAAACAAATATGATTACATTACTTTTGATAGGAGCCTGGAAATTTAAGAAAAATTGAAGGATTCAATAATGGGTAAATAAAACTATAATTTCTCTCACTGAGACACCTGCCTTATACTACATTGATTCTGCAAATGAAAATTGCCACTTTGTGCCCTGCAGAAAAGGAACTGTGTCTGCAGCTAAAGCTGTTCTTCTCACGGTTCTCAGAGAACACGTAGGATGTAAACAAAGTGCTTTGACAGAATTTTTTAAAACTAGGTTAGTTAAATTCTGAATTTTAAAGGATGATAAATAATCAATCTGAGTAAACCAGATGACCTGAAAATGTTTGTAGACAATATATTTAAATGCATAAAATAAATGAAATCAATGACATTGATATTATTAAGACACTACAGATAAGTGAACATTAAAAAGTGAGTTTTCATGAAGTCAGGTAAGGAACTGTAAAATCAGAACTGACTAGAATCTTCTAATTACTTCATCCTATGAAGTAAGATTATTTTTAAGCACATTACATGCTATAATACATACAATTATTATTTTTCTAATGAAAAATTGAAAAGCTGATTCAGAAGTTACAAATGATTAATAGTTAAAATGTTGGTAATATTTACAAAATATAAAAACACATGACAATGTTTTCTAAAATACATTCCCTCTTAATAAGCCTACGTATTGACTATTTAATACACACTGAAATAAACATGTACCTTAACTTGTCTTACTTTAACTCTATATACTTTCAAGGAATTAAATAGACTAGAGAGGGTGAGGGGAAAGAAAAGGATAAGGAAGAGAAGAAGGGGTCCAGGGGAGAAAGGTGCAAAGACAGAGAAAGATTGATCATATACCATAAATTTAAAAGGCCCATGTGTGTATCATGGGAGGTAGGAACATGCACATGGCACATATACAGGATAAAATACTGTTCATGTTTCATATGTGACATATGCAAAAGAAAAATATACCATATATAAAATTCAGTTTATTGTAATAGAGATAGTACAAAGGAAAATATTGTAAAGGATTTTGTTTTTGTATTCTTAAATTATTACTTGTAGTATCTGCTCTATTTGCACTTGATATTCGTAATTTGGAGAGAAAAATTAGGGAGATGGAAAGGATGAAAATAGAATACGTAGAACAAGTTCTTAGGATTAGTCAATTACGCAAGTTTGTAAAGCTAACTACAAAATTCTAGTTTAAAAATGACTAGTAATGAGAACAAAAGTTCTTTAGAGTTCATGGGGGCTTTGCAATATTTTAATTGCTTCTTTTGTATTGAAGAAAAAAGTACAAATCATAATGATGTTGAGAAACGATGACCAAATGGAGATTAACGTGAACGCACTCAGAAAATCCTTTTCATTTTTATTCATACCTGAACTTTGGGCACATACTTCTGTTTAATGAATATTGATGCAATAGACAGAAAAACATCATCTGTTCAAACATAGTCGGTAGTTTAAGGTTTCATTTTTCTATCAAACATCTTGCAGACCAAGTGATTTCATCAACATATTCAAACCAAAGTCTAGCACTTACTAAAGGTCACTTGTAATACTTTGAAACATAAGACAGAGAAGACAAGATTTTAACCTAAAAACATTATAATGGAGTTTTTTTCTAATAAAGTAGTAATTAAAATTTCATATTTATAATGATTCATTAAATTCTACTAATAATTTCAAAATCACTTATACAAATCTCATTGTAAACATTTAGTTTCTGATGAAAATGTTTTTAAAATGAGTAGGAAAAAATTTTATTTAATAAATGGTACTGTGACACCTGGCTTACATTGAAAAATATTTTGAGCTTCACTTCTGACCATATACTATATAAGCACACAGACTAAAATGTATTTTATAAAAGTGCAGTTACACAAGTAGAATTTATAGAAGATTATTTCATCTCATGTTGAAAATTGACCTTTAAAGAAAAAAATAAGGATTCTTTTTGGAAAAGACATATAGATTTGTATATATATACATATAAAAATGTCTATACGTTAAAATCACCCTAAACATACTAATTTTAACACTTTCAGCTCTGAAAAAATGACAGTCTTATTAATGGAGAAAATTTTCTGCCACAAGTAGGAATGCTGTATAAAATAAAGTTTTTAAATGTATAACTGCAGTCACATACACACACAAAAGAAACCCAAAGAAAAGGAAAAAAAAAAGAAAAAAGAGAATGGGAAATTTTCAGATATTAGGGAAAAGGCGGGGAAATATGTTGGTGAATCTATGCTACACTTGGGTTACTGGTGTGGTAGAACAAATGCCTGGCTTAGCAATAGTTAGCAACTTGGGTTTTAGTCGCACATTTAATGTACAGGAAACAAAGGCATGGATCCATACAAGGTGAACAATTGGATTCTAGACAGCTCTATTACTACATCATCTTCTAAAGCCTGCACTCTCACTGGAAAAAAGAATTAGAGAAAAAGTATCTGCTAACAGAGAAAAAGAAAGATGACAACAACAACAACAACAACAACAACATCAAGAAGCCTATCTCTGCCTGGGCTACTAGTGAAACACACACACACCCCCAAACACACACACACACGCACGCACACACACACACACACAAAAGCTTCCCTTTATACTTTTCCTAGAAAAGAGGTATTTTTCACTCTAAGAAATAATGATAAAAACTATTCCTGTGAGAGTCATAGTCACACTCTCTATAAAACTACTAGAAGAAAACAGGGAAAATACTTCAGAACAATGGTCTAGGCAAAGATTTTACAGCTATGACCTCAAAAGCACAAGCAACAAGAACAAAAATAGACAAATAGGACTGTATGAAACAAAAAAGATTCTGCACAGCAAAAGAAACATTCAGTAGAGTGAAGAGGTATCTTGTTGAATTTAAGAAAATGTTTGCAAATTATTTATGCAACATGGGACTAATATCCAGAATATACAAGGAACTTGAACAACTCGATAGTACAAAAAAGTGGACAAAGGACACGAATAATTTCTCTAAAGAAAACATACAAATGGCCAACAAGTATATGTTTTGTCTGTGTCCCCACTGAAATTTCAACTTGAATTGTATCTCCCAGAATTCCCACATGCCGTGGGAGGGAACCAGGGGAGGTAACTGAATCATGGGAGCTGATCTTTCCCATGCTATTCTGGTGATAGTGAATAAGTCCCACTAGATCTGATGCTTTATCAGGGGTTTCTGCTTTTGCTTCTTCCTCATTTTCTCCTGCCGCCGCCATGTAAGATGAGCCTTTCACCTGACCTCACCACTCTGAGGCCTCTGCAGCCATGTGGAGGTTGTTATACGTTAGGAATACAATACAATTGAAAGTCCAATTAAACCTTTCCTGTTGTTGTTCTCAGTTTTGGGTATGTCTTTATCAGTAATGTGAAAATGAACTAATACAAGGTATATGAAAAAAATGCTCAACATCACCAATCATCAGGGAAATGCAAATTAAAATCGCAATGCCACAGTTATAAAGGCTATTATTAAAAAGACAAAACAACAGATGCTGGGAAGGATGAAAAGAGAATTCTTTCATCATTGGTGGGAATGTAAATTAGTACAACCACTATGGAAAACAACATAGAGATTCCTCAAAAATCTAAAAATAGAGCTACCATATGATCCAGCAATCCCATTACTATTTATTCAAAGGAAAAAAACTAGTATATAAAAGGGATACCAGCACTTACATGTTTCTCGTAGCACTATTCACAATAACAAAGATATGAAATCAATCTAAGTATCCATCAATGGGTGAATGAATAAAGAAAATGGAGTATATGTTCACAATGGATGACCATTTGACCATAAGAATGACATCTTGTCATTTGCAGAAACATCAATGGAACTGAAGATCATTATATTAAGTGAAATATTTCAGGCACAGAAAGACAAATAATGCATGTTCTCACTCATATATCAGAGCTAAAATAATTCATCTCATGGAGGTAGAGAATAGAATGACAGAGAGCAGAGGCTGTGAAGGGTGTGTGGGGAGAGGGGTGGATGAAGAGAGGTTGATCAGTGAATATAAACATATGGTTAGATGAATATTTTTTTTTTGAGACAGAGCTTCACTCTGCAGCCCAAGCTGGAATGCAGTGGCACAATCTCAGCTCCATCTCCCAGGTTCAAGCGATTCTCGTGCTTCAGCCTCCCGAGTAGCTGGGATTTACAGGTGCCAACCACTACACTTGGTTAATTTTTTTCTATTTTTAGTAGAAACAAGGTTTCGTCATGTTGGCCAAGCTGGTCTCGAACTCCTGGCCTCAAGGGATCTGCCTGCCTGAGCCTCCCAAAGTGGTAGGATTACCAGGCATGACCCATTGCACCTGGCCTCAAAGAAATAAGTTCTAATGTTTAATAGTAAAGTAGGGTGACTATGATTGGCAACGATGTATTGTATATGAAAGGGGCTAGAAAAGAGAACTTGAAATGTTTCCATCACATAGAGACACTAAATACTGAAGGTGATGGTTATCCTAAGTATCCTGACTTGATCATTATATTAATACATTCTAAGCAGGTAACAAATACTCACATTTACCCATAAAAATGTATAATATAATGGATCAGTTATAAAAGAAAAATCTGGGCCTGGAACCGTGGCTCATCCTTGTAATCCCAGCACTTTGGGAGGCTGAAGTGGGTGGATCACTTCAGGTCAGGAGTTAGAGACCAGCCTGGCCAACATGGTGAAACCCCATCTCTATTAAAAACACAAACATTAGCCAGGTGTGGTGGGGGATGCCTGTAGTCCTAGCTACTCAGGAGGCTTAGGCAAGAGAATGGCTTGAACTTGGGAGGCTGAGGTTGCAGTGAGCTGAGATAATGCTACCACACTCTAGTCCAGGCGACAGAGCGAGGTTTTGTCTCAAAATACATAAATAAATAAATAAATATAAAAAAGGAAAATCTAAGCAATAAACAAAGTCAGCAACTATTAAATCTGGTGCTAAATATGTCAATGTCTGAGTTTTTTATACATTAGGAATATAATAAAATTGAAAATAAATTAAGATATAAAATACAGTTAATAACAAATTAAAGTATGTTCATGTCCTATTATGTTTCAGTTAGTTTTAGGCCCTGGAGATATAACAAGGAAGGAAACCCTGACAAACCATACACATAGTCATTAAACAATATAAACAATATTCTGTTACACTAATACTCAAAGGAATAAAAATTATAATAATGAGATATGATTGATCACATATTAAGATTGAAAGAATAAAAAAGATAACAAATTGAAAAGGTTGGTCTCGTAACTGTGTATAGAAATGTAATCTGTATTACATTTCTTGTAAGTATCACATGCTAACTGATTGAGCCACTGGAGCTACAAATTGGTATTACATATCTATACATCTATTTGGCATCGTCATCAATATGATGATGAATCTCAAAGTGTTAATGTAGTCTTCTTGCCCATATAAATGTATCATAAATATTTAGAGATGCCAACAAATATTTCTGTTTGTGTTTTCATAAAATCAATATTTTCTTAATAAGAAATGAAAAAGTCAGATGATAGGGTAATGTTCAAATAAATAATAGTATTTTCACCTGAGGAATACAATGCAGCAGTTGAAAATATGTTTTAAAATAATATTTAATGGAATAGGCCATAAAGCTCATTATAGAAATATGAACAAAGCAAGATGAAGAGATTTCATAGAGATTTTGGACAAGTACTCTGAACCATGTTGATAGTTTAAAATTTTGTTAATAAGACACTAGAATTCTTAGAAACTGTATTTTTTCTTTTCTAAAATGATGACAAAATAGATGTGAAAATTCAACAATTTTATCAATCAATCAGCATAAAATAAAAATTTCAGTTTTCTGGTGAATCAGGATATTATTATAGAAATTGGTATTCTCCACATCTGCTTCACCTGGAATGCAAAACAAACAAAGCAAAAGGAAACAACAAACAAACAAACAAAAAAACAACCCTAAGGACTTGACATTTTGGGAGGACTTACTAGGTTGTTTCTTATTTGTTTATCTGTTGTTTGTCATCTGGCTCTATTGTCTTTACCAAGTGAATTCAGTCTTAGTTGATCAAACAATCCACTTCATGTCACAGTGTTGAGCATAAGGTAAATTACCTTATTTATCAGGTAATTTATCAATTTATCAATTTTGATTTTTTTTATGGAAAACTTTTTTAAAGGGCTCTCAGATTTAAGGAGAGGTTTATGAATCGTTTAAGTAAGAATCTAAGATTAGAAGGGGAATACTTAGAATAGAGGAAAAGCATTGAGGGAAACCATAAATATCCCGATACGGTGTGATTGCGGCCTCAACTGGGAGATGGAGGGCTGACAGTGGGCAACAGGAAAGGCAAGTAATGGAGCGTATTTGTACTAGATTACACTATCCATATATTTAAGTTAAAATCCATATAGAAAAAGAGATACAAACTAATGGCAATTGGAGAAGGCTTAGAATAAACGGTGTTATATACGTCCTAGGAATTCCAGAATTTCATTCTTAAAATCGAAATATGCTAAAACATGCATACAACATGCCTGTATTTGTTTACCAAACATTTTTGCAAGTGTATTCCAGAGGTATTTCAATTACACCTTTCAACAGACAAAATATCATTCTACAAAACTATTTTTTTCCACAGAGAAATCATTTTGAAGAAATGAAAATAATTAAGTTTTTCAAGAAATATTTACTAAACATACAACATACTAGGTACTGTGATTCTTGGTTGAGAGAGAAACAGAGATGCATAAGATATTGTCCCTGCTTGAGTTTAGAATGTTTTTTAACCATCAAGAAATACTATTTCCTTCATTGTTGCTGGAAGTTTATTTCATTGTTTTGGAGAAATGGAACTGGTCTAAAGAGACCTGGAATAAGAGTTCTTCCTCAGTGCTCGTATAGCCAGTCTAATTTCGGCACTGTCACTCTTTCACAGCCAGATTCTCATATCTTCAACAGAATCACTTAACACCGAGTTGAAAGACACCTTAGAGATCATATAGTCCAACTTGCTAATCAGTTAATAAAATAACTTAACAAGGCTTTATTGAGATCTAACCACATAAGACACTATAAGACAGTAGGGCTATACATACATGCCCTATTAAGAAGCAGCTCATGATTTTGAGAGAGTCCTAACCTCAAAACTAAGCAATGCAATAAGGCAGGACTGTAATATAATTACACATATCACACCTAAGGATTGCTGACAAAAGAGTAATTCATTTGTATTTACAAGTGTGGTCATGAGAGGGGGGAATAAACTGTGGAAGATTTGATAACATAGTAGGTAGGTGATATTTTAGCTAGATATTGAGATATTAATAGAATATACCAATAAAGAAAGAAAGAGAGCAGAGGAGTGTAAAGATGAAAATACAAGAAACAGCATGGTTGTCTGCAGAACTGAGTTGTTTTCATTTAAGTAGACTGAAGGAAGGTAGACTACCTTGATTGACATCTATATTCTATGAACAGATGGTATAGTTACCTAAAGAAATATTTAGGTTAAATTAAGGAAGAAAAGAAAGCCATTGGTCAGGAAAAATCAAGAGCTATTCAATACAGAACTACATTAGTCAGTAATGAAGGGAAATCAGAAATTGGAGGCTAAAACTCAGACAGTGTTTTAAAAAAGGAGTTTGAAGGAAAGACAGTGAGTGATAATTTCTGTGTGGTGGGATATTTAAAAGAAACAGACATTATAGAGATAGCTCTAGAAGGGAGCCTATGAGTCTTTTGGCTGCTCCTATTCCACATTTTCTTTCAACTTCTCTATTGTATTACAAGGACCTAGCCTCATCCTGGGCCTTGTAGAAGCATCTGTGGTCTGAGAGATGCTTCCTGGTTGCATCCAGGAAGGGTAACAGTGCATTTGACATTGGGACTGGGCATATACAAGCCAAAGGAAGTTGTCTGAATAACAATCTCTAAATAACACAGAAATCTTTGGTGAAGAGCTCCGAGTGTGGACTGAACCTTCTTCAGCACTTATGCTCATCCTTTCTGAAGTCCTTGAGTTCTGCTTAAGAGTTGCCTTAAGTCTTCTCTTCTCCAAGTAGTCACACCACTATTCTCTAAGGGAATCAGATAATAAGTAAACTTATGATAACAGAAGCTTAAGCTGAAGTGTCACTGTAAAACAAGAATTTGCAGTAAAAATATCAGTCCACCAATGTGCTCCTGACATCCTAACTCTTGACCCTGTAAATATAGTGCTTAAAATGAAGCATCTTCCAAAGCTTGTGTTTAATCCCTTTTTATAAGCTAAGACCATCTTAGCATAGGCTATATAGCCCATCTGCACATTCGCTTGAAATGTTATTTGCAACTTCCTCTTAAATTGCAAATATTGCTACAGCATTGTCGTATGTCAAATGCAACCCAGGAAATATCCAATTTGTAGATACAGAAGATGTCAGAGAGAAAGTAAGTATATTTATAGAATGGACAGTTATGGCATAAGAGAAAATCTATTAACACTGTCACATTAATACAATCTATATTATATCAAGATTTATTTGAAGTATTAATAGGAAAATTGTTTAAATACTCCATTTCATAGTAAAAATGTTTTATACTATTCTTAATGTGCATATTTACCTAGGGTAACTGGAAGTTTTAAACAACAAAAATCTTGATCAGAAAACACCGAAGTCATTTCAGAATTAAGGGTTGTTTACTACAACATCATAAGCTGTTATAAGTTTGGTGAAGTCTAATTTTAACTATAATGTCAATAGCAAGTACTGTAAGTAGGTGTTAAAACTTTATATACTAAATATGTATACCAAAACTTCACATACTAAAGTCAGGTTAGGTAGGCAAATGAACTGTGTTAGTCTGTTTGCATTTCTATAAAGGAATAGCTTTGTCAGATGTATAGATTGGGAAGATTTTCTCCCGACTGTTCCTACACATCTGACAAAGGACTAATATCCAAAATCTACAATGAACTCTAACAAATCAGTAAGAAAAAAACAAACAATCCCATCAAAGTGTGGGCTAAGGACATGAATAGACAATTCTCAAAAGAGGATATACAAATGGCCACCAAACATATGAAAAAATGCTCAACACCACAAGTGATCAGGGAAACAAACACAATGTGATACCACCTACTCCTGAAAAAATGGCCATAATCAAAAAATCAAAAACCAGTAGATGTTGGCATGGATGCAGTGATCAGGGAACACTTCTTCCCTACTGGTGGGATGTAAACTAGTACAGCCACTATGGAAAACAGTGTGGAGATTCCTTAAAAAACTAAAAGTAGAACTACCATTTGACCCAGCAATCCCACTACTGGGTATCTACCCAGAGGAAAAGAAGTCATTATTCCAAAAAGATACTTGCACATGCATGTTTATAGAAGCACAATTCACAACTGCAAAATCATGAAACCGACCCAAATGCCCATCAATCAACGACTGGATAAAGAGACTGTGATATAGACAGATAGATAGATAGATAGATAGATAGATAGATAGATAGATAGATAGATATACACACACATAAAATAATATATCATATCATATATATCATATATCATATATATACATCATATATACACATCACATATATATATGATGGAATACTACTCAGCTGTAAAAAGGAATGAATTAACAGCATTTGCAATGACCTGGATGAGATTGAAGATTATTATTCTAGGTGAGGTAACTCAGGAATGGAAAATCAAATATTGTATGTTCTCACCGATATGTGGCAGCTAAGCTATGAGGACACAAAGGCATAAGAATGTGACAATGGACACTGGGGACTTGGGAGGAAGAATGGGAGGGGGACAAGGGATAAAAAACACATATACGGTGCAGTGTATACTGCTCAGGTGATGGGTGCACCAGGATCTCACAAATCACCACTAAATAACTTACTCATGTAACCAAATACCACCTTTAACCCAATAACTTATGGAAAAATAAATTTTAAAAAAGGAATACCTGAGACTGGGTAATTCATAAAGAAAAGAGGTTTATTTGGCTCATAGTTCTGCAGGCTGTACAGAAAATGCAATGCTGGCATCAGTTTCTGGTAAGGGCCTCAGGAAGCTCACAATCATGATGGAAGGTGAAGGGGGAGCAGGCATATCATATGGCAAGAGAAAGCAAGAGAGAGAAGGGAATAGGTGTCAACCTCTTTAAAACAACTCAGTGCATGACTTCATTACCACAGGGAGGACACCAAGCCATTCATTAGGGACCCACTCCCATGACCCAAACACTTACCACCAGGCCCCATCCCCAACATTGGGAAACATTTCAACATAAAATTTGGAGGGGACATGTCTGGACTATAGCATGGGTTTATACTTAAATCTGTGTATTTCCTAGAACAGGTTCTTCATTACTTGAGAACTACCTACTGTATTTCCCATGGCTCCAATTTATGAAATTTGAATGTCATGGCATTTACCGGGCACTCACATTTACCACTACCATAGGCATGGTTGCATTTATGCAAATAACGGTCATTTCTTTGTCTTTGGATTAGTTTGTGACAAATGTCCATTTAATCGGAATGAACATTAATAAAACACTAGCAGAAAATGTGTCATTACCTTTGTAGCAGCAATAATCTATAATATAAGCAGGCACTTTCCACTAAATTAGTGCCCTTTCAGTAACTCATGCATCTTCAAAAGTTACCCAATGTAGTGCTCAACAGTGGTTTATTTATTAAGAGGTTCTACATTATAGGGTGTCAAGAACGGGCTAGGCAGTCCCCAAGTCTAAATTTAAAATTGTAAGCATGATGGTTTGAGTTGCAGTTTTTCTATTCAGACTGAAACTATGTCTTAAAACAGTTCTTTAGAGATAGGAAAAGCACTTTTAGCAAACATATACGGAGATAAATCGTTTCAGGAAATAAAAGTAGGCTTTCTCAATGTTATGTCAACTCAAATTCTCAAGAAATTATCTTCAAATAGAATTAGACACTTTTCCTGTTGCTCATTCAAGCCTATGGTCAGCACTGACCATCATTTAATGATAGAGCAACACAGAATAACAATATGAATTTTCTCCTTAAAAGAATATCAATACTTTGAATCAATATAAAGTATTCTCTATATAGGTTAAGTAATGAGTGTCTAGAGACGTCTCCACAGAAGTATGTGATAAACTACGGTTTTGGTGATAAATTATGGTTTTCTAAAGTTTAGTAGAACATATAAGCATTATGGGACATTACCTTTTTTGCTATAGAAATTACATTAAATTTGTTTTACATTAGCAAAGCCTACAAGAGTTTCGGAAATTGTTCATTTGTTTGTTTTCTTGGTCTGGATGGCAAGTAGAAACTTCAATCAGAGTAGTCTTGGCAACTTCACTATTAAATTCCTGTAGGGTCAGCCCTGATTACGAAGCAAAAAAGCAATAAACAGATTATGAACCTCTAGGTTCCCAAAGACTTTGCATCTTTCCCATAATTTGGCACTAATATACTAGGTAGATAAAATGCTCGAATTCATATTACTCCTTTCATTTTAAACAAAGTTTTGAAAACGACCAACCATACGAAACCTCTACCAGGAATTCTTTAAGTCACTGGTAAAACTGATCATTTTTCCCAGAAAAAGGTCTTCAAGAGAATAAAACCTATGGTAGATTTTTTTATTGAATGTACTTATGCTTTGTACCCAGGCTATTCTTAAAAAAATTTTTAAGTCACTTACAGAAACAAGTATTTAAAGCCAGATAATTACAAATGAAGTAAGAAGAAATATCCAAGTTACGTAGCAGAAGGGACGCAGAGAGGGGTACTGTGGCCTTCAGTTCAGGACAGGCACGTGGATGACTACATTAAGGGAGACAGCAAATATTCCACATACTAAATGTTTTCATGGCAGCACTGTGCAACTAGAGCACACCAAAGACATGAGCATTTCTAGAATCCCCTCTGGCAAATGCTCAGAAACGTGACTTTATACAAACTTCGCTTATTACACAATTTCACCTTCAGGGTGCATCTGCTTTGCCATTTCTCTCCTACTTTATTTTTCTGCCCCAGGAAAAGAACAGTAAACTGTTATCCAAACTATGTTTGGAAGGATGAGCTAAACAAAATTAAGAGCAAATGGCTGAGAGTTAATCCAGAGTGATAAAACTTTTATTTCATTTATTCAATAAAAACAAACAAACTTTCTAGGCAGGGACGTGTCATTCCTGGCCTCTCCCCATACAAACACTCTAGAGGTAAATCACAAGCCTTTCGTAAGCTGGCACCAATACTTACATTCTAATTATTTTTATTTTGAATGCAGTTTTACATTTCTGTTCATTGTTTAGGTGATTTCCATGAGTAAAAGAGGTTAGAAAGAGAACTTGAGAGGGGAAGAGACAGGCCTGTATTGTGGGCTACTCTGACTATAGCATGCGGTGCTCGTTCACCAACAGACTCAGGAAATATAATGGAAAAGTGATTAAAGGCATGTTTATTATTGATGAGAGTGCCTCGCACAAATTGCGTGCAAATATTCTTAAAAATCTTAAAAACTTTTTATATAACAAATTTAGAACAATTTCAAACAAAAAGTTGAATTAAAAGCATTTCTTGTGCCTAAAGTCAACTCCTCAATAGAAACTTTTGCTATTACAAACGTTTTCCAGGTCGTGGTTGGACACTTTTACTGCATTTTTAAATGAATTTTTACACTTCTACAGCATTTTTAAATGAATTTTTTAAAAGTAAAATTCAAATTAGTTAAAGTAACTTTACGGACTTTGCATAGGGTACATTATTTAACTTTCTAGATTCTCACAGTCCACTTTCACACTACGCCGACTATGTTTGCTTTCTCCCCCATTATACTGCCAATTTCTTTACTTGCACCAGCAGGTGGCACTATGATACACTGAACCAGGGCAAACAAAATGAACTGTTAACATTCAGCTGGGTCGATTGATTACTGTCAGGAAAATCAACTTCTCAAAGTCAAGTCATATTTTAGTGTTTTTCTTTAGTGAAACCTGCAAATAAAAAGTCAAAGCTTGATTTCTGGGTACTTTTATGAATTATACAGAGATGATGAAAGGTATATATCTGTTTCTTCAGAAAATTTGAAGCTACACAAAAGAGAAGCACCCAGAATACACATTAAGTGTGTTTCTAGGGCAAATCTGCCTAAGATAAAGGCAGATATTTGTGAAAGCTTTAAAGTGGCATTTGCTTAGAAGGTTCCAAATGTACTTATTTATTAATAAAAAATTATGCTCCAAAATGAAACTTTAAAAGTAGCTCTGAATCATCATTAAATGATAATTCTGTCAATTTTCAAGAAATATGTAACAACTATTTATTTTATTGTTTTATCTAATATTACCACTGAAACCATGGATACATGAAAGATTATACTATTTTTAAAATAAAGCTATGCTGTACTGCAAAGTATTTTCAAAATTTGCAGTACCAAAGATCACATTATATATGTTTGCTAGCATAAATTTTGCTGAATATCAGAAAGTGTTTAAGGAAAATCTACTCTACTGAGGGAATACTGCTTTATTTACTTTATAAAGTTGTATCTCTACGTACAATTGAAATAAGATATGTTTTTAGTTTAATATATTCTCACCAAAACTCTAGAACAACACTTTAACAAAACTCTTTAGGCAGCCAAATCTAGGCCACCACTCATTTTGTAAACAAAGTTTTATTGGAACGTAGCTATGTATATGCATTTGCTTGTGTATGGTCTATGAATGTTTCACACCAACAGCTGAGTTGAACAACTGTGTTAGAGATGGGCTGGCCCACACAATCCAAAATCCTCATCTGCCCTTTACAGCACGGTTTGCCAAACTAATTTTTTTTTTGAGACACAGTCTTACTCTGTCGCCCAGGCTAGAGTGAGTGGCGCGATCTCAGCTCACTGCAAGCTCCGCCCCCCGGGTTCCCGCCATTCTCCTGCCTCAGACTCCCGAGTAGCTGGGACCACAGGCGCCGCCACCACGCCTGGCTAATTTTTTGTATTTTTAGTACAGACGGGGTTTCATCGTGTTAGCCAGGATGGTCTCGATCTCCTGACCTCACGATCCACCCGCCTCGGCCCCCTAAAGTGCTGGAATTACAGGCGTGAGCCACTGCACCCAGATTGCCAACCTAATTCTAAAATACAAGTTTCATTTTTTTTTTCCTTTCAAATTATATAAAGAAATTGCGTGAATAAAAAGTATAATGATAATCTAATATATGCTTGTGATTGCTCTCTATCAATTATTATACAAATAATTAAATGAAACATTGAAATTGATTAATTAATACTGAATTCTTTTGACTTCAAATAATTTTGGATGGACATCCCATGAGAAACAGGGGATACAAATAGTTACAACACTCCGTTACTCATATGCAGGAGCTGATAGTGTTTTTGCAGAGGTAATGCACTTAAAAAAGAGAATGGCTAATATAAACCAAGTTAAGCTAATTTCCAAAGATTAGATATAGTGAATAAATGCTGTAGGAATTCAGGAAAAGGATAGAACATTGTTAAAGGTAACTAAATTTGGAGGCTATATTATCAATAATAATTTTAAAGATGGAGAGTTTGCTTAATCATAAGAAGTAGGATTCACAAGTTTGGTTGGCAAGGGTAAGAAAGAATATTCTAGACCAAAAGAATGGGTTGACTCATTTTGATGTAGGTACATGTATTCCAAACACTTATAACATTTCATAATTTATTTTATAATTAATATGTTAATATGTTCTTGAGTTTTTGATAGTTCTGTCTTTTAACTTAAAATGGAAATTTGTATCTAATTTGTAAAGGATAATTCCTACCAGAAACATATTTTATAGAGAAGTAATGACTACATGATAACTATAAAAAACTATATGTGGTGCCTAAATTTGTTTCCTTCCAGTCTCCAAAAAAGAGTGACTTTTAAATTCAGTTAAGTATAATTAAAACAATATTAGTAGAGCTTACTATACAATTTGTCTTGCTTTTTACCAAAGTATTTTACCTAGGTATTTACCTAGGCATACAAATATTTTATCTGAGTATGTCAAGAGAGACAGCTCAAGGGAACAGAGTTTGTTAATATAGAAGAGAGAATAATACTATGTATTTTATCTTCAATTCAATCCATGTGTTTTCATTTCAAGGGCCACAAGTGTTAAGATAATTCAAGAGGTTAGTAAAAATGTATAATGAATTATTGTTGGAGTGAAACAGGTATTCAATGTTTTTAAACATGGAGTTTTGCTTCATATTCAGAGGAAAAGAAACAAGTTAAAAATATTGTTTTAACAATATTTTTAATTGCATAATATAATTTTATATTGTATAATATGTATTATATTGTACGATATATTTTAAATTGTATTAAAGCATATTAAATGTTGTTTCAGTATGAGTATTCTGTCTTCAGTGGAAATGCTGGGCAGTTTTGATTGTTTATTCTTTGCTTAGTTTAGAATACATTGTCTATAATTTTCTTAGATAAATTTGAAATTAAGAAAAGAAAATAAATCTTCTTAGGATTTACTTCTGCTACAATTTAGAGTGTGAATATAGAGAAAGACCTAAACAATATAACTTTGGAGTATAGGAATTATAGCCTTAAATAGGATATTGGAAGAGCAGGAAATTCTAATTAACTACAGTAACATGTCAGTTATTTGGCACTATTCAAAGAAATAATAGGATGTGCCAAATAACATGTAATGTATAACGTTACATGTTATACATTACAAATAACATGCCAAATAACAGTGTAATCGGATGTGTTCAATAGAAATGTTTGTCTGTGAAACTAGAGACAATCCTTTCCAGTGTTAAAACATTTTAAAAACATTTACATATCTTACATAACTAAGATTCTTGAAGATTATATAATTTTTTTAGGTGATGCAAGATCATCATCATCAATATCAGTCATCGTCATCTTATTAGGCATCAGTAGTCATATTTGCCTCTCCAATTGGAAGGACAAACAGATTTGGATGAAACTAGTTGTGGCCTATGGGAATATTGTTTCCCATTCTTTAATTCCTTCTTCTGCCATATGACCTTGAAGGGCACTAGAGTCTGTGAAATGCATTGCTCTGCTCCATCCATGTTGGGCTTAGTCAAATGATTGTTTTAGGCAAATGCAATATGGATAGGTCTTAAGAAACACTCTGTGTTTCTACTTGCCTTCTTATGCTCATGTTAAATGTCAAAAGAAGAATATGCCCTGGATAGTTGCTGGTCCCAGAGACCTGTGGAGCTCCCTGGAACCCAACCCATACCCTGGAACCGCACCCAGCTGACCTACAGCGTAAAGCAGAGCTGCCCCACATAGAAGAATAAAGGTTGCTGCTTTTCTGAGCCATCGAATGTAAGTAATAGCTCTGTAATATACAAGGTCTTCTGCATAAACCAAAGACGTAATTTTTGGTGACTTCAGCTTATATTAATCTATAAGTCATGAATAAAGCATAAGGTTTGTTTTTGAAAATTGATGGTGGAAAACTCACTTAGCTTTTTATACCTGCATGATGCGAGTGAAGCTGTAAATTGTAGAAATTTCTGAATCTTTTCTAGATGCGTGATCAGTTTTTCCTGTATCTGAAATAGATGGTTCATGGAAGCAACTATAGCCACAAATGAATTTTTGTACTTATTTGATAAGGTTTAGCATTTATTTAACAGGGTAGGGAGATGTGTTTTATTTTACAATTACATAAATAATTTTAAATGAATAAACTCATGGGAGAGAATCATTTTTTGGTAGCTTGTCTCCAAAAATGGGAACTAGAGATTCCTCCCAACTGTATTCTGTGTATGCTTCTCCTTTATCAAACGGTGAGGTCTATGACTCCTCTCCTTTACTCTGTGTTGGCCTTGTGACTTGCTTTGACCTTTTATCAGTTTTGGGTCTAGAGCTTAAGAGATCTGACAGTTTCCACTTTTGCTGTTTTGAAAGCCAAGCACCACGTAAGAAGTTGAATCTTGTTGGAGAGAGAGGACCAGCCAGTCTCTGGCTGTCCAACTTGCAGCTCAATATATTTGCTTAAATTACCTCAAGTAATGCTCTCTGGAACTGAGGGTGATCCAGCTGATCCAAAACAATCTGAAAAACATCATGAAATCTAATCAACCCTTTTAATGCCACTAATTTTTGCAAACCAAGTGGCATTATGTAATTAAATTATAGTTTCATAACTTTTTTGGAATATTAATTAAGCTAAATTAGAATTGGAAAGAGAAGAAAAGTATACTAAGGTAGGGAACAAACCAAGAATTCTGACCCTGCTCCGTCTGAAGTTGAAATTTACTTTCTTCTTAATTTCTTTTGGCATTTTGTTGACATTTCCTATGAAGAGAGACTGACTTGGCTCTTGTCAGCATTTGAATTTCTGAACCCTATTTCATGCATTTCAGATATTTCTAACTCTTGTGTTTTGACAGAGTACATTTAGTATTTTGTATTTAAATTGCTAAGTGATATGAAAACTACAAAGAAAAAAGAACCTAACTTTCTTCGACTTGGCCAGCATCCTGCTTGAAATACTGTGGAGAGAATTTTATCTGAGTTGAATAGGAGAAACTCTAGACTCTAAGTGCCTCTGTTTGCCAAAGCTGCCATCTTCCTGTAGGTTTCTTATGCAGAATAACTTGTACAATATTCAGGAGGTGAGTATCAACGGTTTCATAAGTGGATATCGATATAGGATTTGACATATCTGTTATCTTATTCTCAATAAGATTATGAGAATGTATGCATTAACTGTTTTTGTTTTGTTTTTGTTTTCTTGGCTTTGAGGACTACAACTGTAAGTCAACCATATATAAAAGCACATTAGAAAGTGTAAAAGAAACCATACTTTAAAAAGAATAGATCAGATATTTAAAGTGACTTGCTTCTAACTTACTAAGAACCAAATAAAATAACATATTTTCTCATAGCAATTCAGGGTCTTCAGAATTTACAAGTGTTTAAACAAGTTCTAAATTTGTTGCTCATCCAATTCTCAGAGAAGTTTAAATTTGAAATGCAAAATACTTTTGCATTCTTCTTGTTGCAAGCATACAGATTTGAAACCATCTGCATTTTCCCTTTAAAAACAGAAATTGGTGAGAAAAAAAAAAATCTTAGATTTAGGTGGGCATTTTAACAACGCATGAAAAGAGTTGGTAGGGATCTAAAAAAATGGCAATGACACAGCAGTTATTTAAAAGTTAAAAGACTTGTAACCAACCCAAATGCCCATCAGTGATAGACTAGATGAAGAAAATGTGGCACATATACACCATGGAATACTATGCTGCCATAGAAGAGAATGAGTTCATGTCCTTTGCAGGGACATGGATGTAAAGAAATCATCATTCTCAGCAAACTAACACAGAAATAGAAAACCAAATATCACATGTTCTCACTCATAAGTGGGAGTTGAACAATGAGAACACATGGACACAGGGAGGGAAACGTCACACACTGGGGCCTGATGGGGGATGGAGGGCAAGGGGAGGGAGAGCATTGGGAGAGCATTAGGACAAATACCTAATGCATGTGGGGCTAAAAACC
The DNA here is from genome assembly GCF_047675955.1 of Chlorocebus sabaeus. NCBI lineage: Eukaryota > Metazoa > Chordata > Mammalia > Primates > Cercopithecidae > Chlorocebus > Chlorocebus sabaeus. Next base: position 11,355,295 of record NC_132925.1, read on the forward strand.
TAGATGATGGGCTGATAGGGGCAGCAAATCGCCATAGCACATGTATACCTATGTAACACACCTGAACACTCAGCACATGTATCCCAGAACTTAAAGTAAAATTTTAAAAAATAATAAAAGTTAAAAGAGATCTTTCCTGCATTAAGAATACCCAGCCACTATTCACTTCAACATGGTAGCATTGGAAAAGGGGGAAAGCTAATGCACTTAACACTCTTAACAAAGAGTGATTTAATCATATTTTATACTAAGAACAATGGACGTTAACAGGGATTTTTAGAAAAAAGACATAAACATATGTATGTTTTAGAAATTCTGAATACAGCATAGAAAATGGGTCAGAGACAAGCACACTTGGAAGGAGGACTTCAGCACTGGCCCAATACTTTAACTCTGGTGGCAGAGATGGAACCTCTCAGGCAGCTTCTGCCTGGGATCCCCTTTCCTGCATTTCCAAATGACTCAGCCCTTCACTTCTTATATGTCTCAGCTCAAAAGTTGCCTTATCAGAAAGGCTTTCCCCAAGCACCCTGTAAAATAGCTCAACTATCACTCTCTACCCCTGCTTCATATTATATCCCTCTGCTTTATTTTTTTCATAGTATTTCTTTTCCTCTGACATTTGTTTATTTTCTGTCTTTCTTCATTAGAATGTAAGCTGCTGGAGGAGAGAAACTCTGGGTCACTGGCATCCATGGCTACCAAAATATTTCAAACAACTTGCTACTCCAAGTATGGTCTATGGATCACCAGCAGTATTGCTATCACCTGGGAACTTACTAAAAATGCAAACTTTTAGACCCGATTCCAGAACTACTGAATTAGTAGCTAATTCAGTTTGACAAGATCAAAGGTGATTCATGTATGCATTAACGTCTGTGGAACATTAGCCCAGCACACTTTAGATTCTCAATGAATTCTGAATGACAGCATGATATTAGAATAGGTAGAAGGTGGCCATTGGATGAATGCACAGACAGAGCTACAGGAAAAAGTCAAGGATGATAATTGAGTTTTGGGGCTTCTAGCTTATGCAATTAGGGGGGTAGTGAAGCAACTCAAGAAGATAGGAAACCCAAGTTTCTATCTTGGGTTTAGATGGAAATTCAATTTTTTTTAAAAGATGAAAATTCAGTTTTGGATATTTTGAATGTATCCTATGAACAGTCAGTAGATAATTAAATATGGAAACCTGAAATTCAAAGGGAGATCAAGATTAGGTATATAAATCTTCTACAAATATAGGTGGAATGATTCAGAGACTTAAACTTTATTAGATGTCCCAATTATACCGTGGCCAGATGAAGACAAACTGGAGCTTTCACAAAAACATTTCTATTTCAATGTTGAACTAATGGAAAGCGGTGTTAGTTAATTCTCATTAACTCAATTTTGCCCCAGTCAGATGCCCTTCATGATTTAGAAGGAGTGCAAACTTCTTGCTTCTTATTACCCAAGATGTTTAATCCTTTTAACTTACAGTTCATATTATTAGTCAGTATTGGCTGATATTAATTACATGTTGTGGTCATTATTAACTGCTTACAGTAAAATATAGGGAATCCAATCTGCTAAAGGCTTTCTTTCTAAAACTTCTGCCTTAGCTATGTGTACATTATATACTCTTGGCAGGTAATCAGAATAAATATTTAGGGGGCATTTTTTCAGCTTCACTGAAGCATTTAACTTAATTGATTACACTTGGCTTTCACAGATAATGAGGACTCCCTGGCTGTAAATTGCTCAGATGACTGTTCTCAATGGAAGAGGATATAATTAACCAGTAATTTCTGTTTCAAACAATAACATACAAAAACAATGGGCAGCTTCCATTTGCTTGGGGATAAAATAATTTAGAAAAATTACAGACTATCACTATTTAAAAGCAGCAAGTGTAAAAGAGGAGACTAATGGTTTTCTGGTCAGTTTTTTTACTATTAAGTCAGAGAATTCTCTAAAAAGGTAATGCTAGCTGTATTGAAGCAAACTAGTGTGTTTACTGGCTTCTGTGAACACCTTTAAGAGGTTCAGTTTGCAAGGGTATATCAAACATGGGGGGAACTTTTTTTATAATTCTGCTTTAGTATTCCACTTCTCAGAATCTCTCTTAAATAAATACTTTAAAATAATTCAAAACAAAACAAAACAAAAAAAACCCACACAACTATCTTCAACTGGTTATTTTGCCACTATAAATGAATGAAGAAAAACATTATTTTAACTGTCTCTTCTCTCTCAGAAGTGTGACCAGATTTTGGAATCTTTCTTCTGGGATTCCTCTCATAAGGGAGAGCAAGTTGAATAAAGAGAAATATCCAGGCCTTTGGAGAAAACAGGCAACAGGATGCTATTGAAGTTGGTCATTCAATAGTTGCTTCAGGAAACTGGAGGCCCTGTGCTTTCAAAAGCCTAAGACGGAGATAGGAATAAGTGAAGAGTTTACATGTTATGGGGGACCCAGACCGAAGTTAACACAGAATTACTGGGGGTCACTGGAGGGGCACACCCCACCCCTCAGGATTCCTGAGCCCCCAGACTATACTAGTGTGATGCTCTGAGTCACAGAACCCATCCTCAGTTTCCTGGATTACTTATATCCAGGACTCTTAAAAATTCCCAAAGAAGGTCACACCCTCCCTGTGTCCCTTAAAAAATGATTAGAATTGTTACAAAATCTTCAATATCTAGTGGTGATGGTGAGGCTGCGGGATCCATTACAGAAACCATCATTACTGCTTAATATCTTAAATCTATTAAACATATTTGATCAAATTCTCCTAAATATTCATTTGAAACAACACGACTAATATATCAGTTTCTCTTAAGTGTTTGAAACCTATAAAGGTACACAAATAAAACATAAACGATCACTGTAACACCTTATTTCTATCTACACACATACACATATATAAACTGGTCACAAAATACTACAATTGCATGCTTATCTTAGCATCCTCCAAAAGCAGAGCCTGAAACAAAGGCTTGCAGGCAGATGGTTCATTGGGAAATGATTCCAGGGAATGTCAGCAAGGAATTCTGAGCAGAGTGAAGAGAGGCAAAGCCAATCAGGGATGCCTTATGAGGTTGATCATCACTCTTGACAACTAGTGGTGGTTCTAAATTAATTTATGAATGCGTCTGAGAACTATTAGCAAGGAAGCAACAGCTCTTTCATCCTCATTGGTCAAGGGAAGCTACAATAGTGTTAACTATCTCAAACTTTCAGGGTGCACATTTGTGGACTCCCAAGTAGGTTCTCTTGAGGACAGGAAGTGAGAGTTATGTGACTTGAGCCCTAGTTACAAATCCTGTGTGGATTTGGTCATTATGGTAATGTCTAGAGGAATAGACTAAATCAAAAAGTTTCAAAATCATCTCTAATAATTTGCCATTGTCAATAGAACATTATGTTGTACTCACTCTTTCACCAAGTAGGCTCCTGGCTGACTGCCACTTTCTATAATAATTATGACTCCTGTCATAATTCTTGTAGATTTCTATATCCAGTTAATGATTGACTCTAGGATACTGGCCATTCAGTATCTTGATCTCCCTTCCATTCTACCTTCACCACTAGTGGGCGTATATTAGACTATGTTATTACTAATAATGGTAACATCTCTACTATCTCTATGAAACATCCAACTTTCCATACCTCACCTACTATATTTTTGATAACTCAACTTCAATATTGCATATGCCTCACAAGGACCTATAACCCATCAATACTTTGGATTGTTTCTCCATTTCTTGTGTTCTCATTCCCCTTCTTACCTAAATGAACTTTCTTACAAAGTGTTCTAATTAGTCTCTGATATATGTCTTCAAATGTCTGTCCTCTCCCACAGTTTGATGAAATCACACATATAAAGTCACTCGTCCTAATCTGTGCATCCTCCCACACAGAGGGAAATCACGGACCAGGCTGAGTGGCCTCACTTTAAACTCACCCTCGAGTGGGCTCTTAGTGCTGCTCAGGAATCAAACATTTCCCTATCCCGTTTACTCTCCCACTCTGGCAATGATTTCCCCTCATTTCCTCATTCCTCAAGCTTCTAACACCTTTCTCATCTTCATTCTCTGCTAACCACTTTGCCTCCCATTTCACTAAGAAAACACAAGCAATTGAAAAACTTCTAGGAGCTCCCACTACCTCTTCTACTCTTGTCCCCGTATATTTTCCTGTGTACTCTACCCTCTCTCCAATTTCAGAGAACAAACTCCTCTTCTTGTAGTCTAACCTTTATTACTTTGAACCTCTCAAAGTCAACTTGCAAACAGAGTACATTCAGGTTGTGTGGGGCCTGAGCTTATAAATTTTGGAGGCCCTCTTTAGGAGAAAGTACAAAATTATACATATAAAGTTAGGTACAAATGTGAATATTTAAGATAAATCTCCACATACTTGAAATATAAAAAAATTGGAAAATTCTATAAGAATCTTTACATTAAGAAAAAGATATTTTTATTAACAGTCTACTATGTTTCTATAATGCATTTTTTCTTCTATATTTTGTTGCATACTTGTTGTTTGCCTTTGCATATGACAAGAATAAATTTTAGAATAATTTAAATAGATTAGAGTGGAATAGAATGGTAACCCAGCCATTCTTTTAGTATTATTGATTTTGAATTTATTGTTAATATTTTAGAGAATTTAATTTCAACTTGAATATTGGTAATGTCATATATATTTTTAAAGACTGTTGTCAGTGTGAGACAATATTAGTTTTTTTCACATATGAGTTATAAAATTTTACTCTTGTGAGCGACAACTTTTAAACACCTGTATTCTTTTAGTGGATGACAGTAATCAATTTGTTATGATATCATTATAAGTTGCATATTTCTTTATCAATGTCATTATTTTGTGGTAAACTATCAAGAAACAATTTTTTTTCAATGTGTTCATATGATGTATTTCTTCTTATAAATTTGGTTATCAAGTAAGCTGAGTCTATATATTAATTCCATTAGGAAGTGTCTACTTACTTAATTATTGATTTTTATAAGATTAAAAATATTAAAGCAATTTGGCTTCTTTGATGTCAGAAATAACTTACCTTGCTTTAATAGAGGAATATATAGAAAATGATTTTATTGGTACAATCATAATTTTACAGACTGTATTGTCATGTATATCCCAGACAGAATACTTGTGTTGTGACTAGTTATCAATGAAAAGCAAATTCTCTACCTCCAATTTTTGATATTTGATAATTTGAAGAATTTCCCAAAGACTAGCTTCTGATTCCACACACTGTAAACTTTTTCCTCATCCATTACTAACATAATTCAGGTACTGGGCATGGCAGGTCACTTTCATATTGAGATGTAGCCTCTGATCCTGCCAGGATGCCAGGTGAGTCAGCACTGTGGTAAGAGATAGGATTGCTGGAAGACATTGTACATGGAATCATGCAGCAGTGACTGTCAACTACAAAAACATATCTTGCTAAACTCAAATCAATTGCATTCCCTAGTTATATCTACCCCTAGCCTAATCTGCCAAAATGCTGGTGATCACTCTGGCACCACCTAACATGAGTGGATGGGAAGTTGAAGTGGGAAGAAATACTAGTCCTAATCATTTTGAGGCAAGATAGGTAGTCAAGGAAGTAACTGAGTTCTCAGCATGCAGCAACCCTGGTGACCATACAGCCAACACAATAGATCTAAGAATTCGCATTGTAATTGAGCTCATTCAAGCTCCCTGTCTTCTGTAGGGAATTTTCCCTGTAGAGAGCACATGCACTTTGATTTTACCTGCCCTCAGAGTGACTCTTCTCTCTTTTTAATGGTAAAAAACACCTCTGGGTGAAGATTTAAAATGCTAATGAGACATGAGGTATGAACAAGCATGTACAGATACTGTACGTGTGTACCCAGAGGACCACCCAGAACATGCTTACTATAACATCTCTTTCCACCTCCTTATGGACAATCCTATAAGACTCCCAAAAAGATTGTTTCCTGGCCAGGTGCAGTGGCTCACACCTGTAATCCCAGCACTTTGGGAGGCTGAGGTGGGAGGATCACGAGGTCAGGAGTTCAAGACCAGCCTGGTCAATATGGTGAAACCACGTGTCTACTAAAAATACAAAAATTAGCCGGGCATCGTGGCATGTGCCTGTAGTCTCAGCTACTCGGGAGGCTGAGGCAGAAGAGTTGCTTGAAACCTGGAGGCAGAGGTTGCAGTGAACCGAGATCGCGCCACTGCACTCCAGTCTGGCGACAGAGTGAGACTCGGTCTAAGAAAAAAAAAAAAAAGAAAAAAAGATTGGCTCTCTTTGCCCGTCTTTGCTGTCTCACCTTTATGAGCAGCTTGCCCTGAATTCTCTCTCCATGTACACAGGGTATGCTGTCTATTCTGCACTTACTTAAATTTTTTTTTTTAAATAAATTTATCTTGCACTTCTTTTGCTATGTGTCTCTTATTTAAATCCTTTAAATTAAGAAGACAAGAACTGAGGTTTCACATCAGCCATCAAAAATTTGTGTTTAAGATTTCTTTGCATTTGAAAATTTTACAAGAAAACATATGACAATATCAACCTATTGCTTGGGTACGTTTTACGGCCTTGGGAGTAGCCTGTGAAAGTAAGTACCCCAAAACTCAAACTTCATTAGCTTTATAGCACATCTGCCTATACTTACCAAGAATTTTGCTTCCTTCTCCCACAAAAATATTTCCCTACCTGAGGTTTTTCTCATCAGTAAACAAATATTCTTTTACATATATCGTGAATAAAATGTCTTGACAATTCTTTGCTCTCAAACTATTATCTCATGATTTTTCTTTCCTTTACAGTAAAACTATTTTCTAAACAGCAAAACTGTGTTGGATAAATTCACTCTAATTCCTCCCCTCCTAGGTTCTTCAAATTTGCTACATGCTTCCTTAATCTTTACCTCTTCTTTCAAACTGTTTTTGTCGACGTCACCCGTGACGTAACCTCAAAATCCCACATTCACCCACTCCTACCTGCAGCTCCGGAAAACTTTCTCATCTCAGTTATTCGTGACTTCATGCTTCCACTTACTCAGGCCAAAATACTAGAGTCATCTCTGTTTCCTTGTTGCTCTCATAAAATTGTCAGAAAATCCTGTAGGCTCTCCCTTCCAGTACCTCTTGGTATAAGTCATTATCCTCTATCACATAGAGTAATGCTACAGTCTCCTAACTGGTCAGTCTCTCTTTATTCTCAACAGGGCTGTTGGAGAGTTTGAAACTGTAAGCCAGGCCCATCCACTGCTCAAAACACTTCCGTGGCTTATACTTTTACTTGGAATATAAGCTGAAGTCTTTGCAATGGCTCAAAAAGCTCTTGCCAATCTGTCCATGACCTTTCTGCCCTAATTTCTACTCCTCCTTTGCTCACTCAGCCTTCCTTGTTAGTCCTTGAACATCCGGGTGGTCTCCCAGGCAGGGCAGTTCCTCTATCTGCAGTGCTCTGGCTTGGACTATTCATGCTGCTGGACCCTTCTCGTATTCAGTCTTTACTCAAATTTTATCTTCTCAGTCGTGCTTCCCTGATCATTCTATTTAAAATTGCACTCTACAAATTTCCTATAGACTTCTGCTTTAGAAGTCTATAGAACTAATATACGCACTAATCTCTACTCGTATTCTGTAGACCATGATTATCCTGTTTATTATCTGTGGATCCCCTGGACCCCACCCCCACTTTCTAAGAACAGAAGCTCCAGGAAGGCAGGGTACTGCTGGAATGAAGAATATTAGCCAGCACACACACACAAAGGCGCTCTGTAAAAATTTATTTGTTGAATACATGAAAGAACAAATGAATGACTAAAACTTTCTCTTATGTTTCTGATGTACCTCTCATCAGTAACATATAACTGGAATATTTTTTAACTCAGTATAAATTACTTATCTTTTTTTTTTTTTTTAGATGGAGTCTTGCTCTTTTGCCCAGGCTGGAGTGCAAGGGTGTAATCTCGGCTCACTGCAATCCCTGCCTCCAGGATTCAAGTAGTTCTTTTGCCTCAGCCTCTGGAGGGGCTGGGATAACAGGCACATGCCACCATGCCTGGCTAATTTTTGTACTTTTGGTAGGGACGTGGTTTCACCATGTTGGCCAGGCTGGTCTCGAACTCCTGACCTCAGGCGATCCACCCGCCTTAGCCTCCCAAAGTGCTGGGATTACAGGTGTGAGCCACTGCACCCTGCCGACTTGCTTATCTTTTAACTATCGTGTTTTATTCATTTATAGTAATAGTAATTGATGGTATATTTTAGATTTTTTCTCCCATCTTAGTATCTTTGAAAATGTTGCTATTTCTACACATCTTTCACTGTTATCCTTTCTTGTTTTCGATTGGATTGCTGAGGAATTTTTTCTCATTTCCAATTTTCCCCTCTGCTGACTTGGAAACTATTATCAACCATCGTTAGAAGCATGGCCACTCTATTCATAGGTTAGTTTGCTAGTCTAATAAATGGATTTTTTTTTTATAGCTAAAGAAAGCACTAAGCTTCACCATTTACCATTCTTCCTTGTCCATCTGTAAAGTTCAGAGGTATAATGACAAATTTTTAAGTGTAACTTTTAAAACTAAACAAAATATTATACTCAAGCATATCTATCTCAGCACAAATGGAAACTTGAAAGGTGAAGCTGTTCTCTTATATAGTTAGAGAACATGCCTACTGTTGATAAAAAGAGTCAAACACTGTAAAATACTTGAAGATATTTATTCTGAGCCAAAGCCTGATTAATGGACCATTACATAGCCCTCACAAGATCCTGAGAACATGTGCCCAAGGTGGTTGGGTCGCAACTTGGGTTTCTACATATTAGGGAGACAAAAGACAACAATCAATACATGTAAGATGTACCTGGGTTTGGTTCAGAAAGGCAGGACAACTGGAAGCCAGGGCTTCCAAGTCATAGGCAGATTCAAAAATTTTCTGATTGACAATTGGTTGAAAGAGTTATTATCAATAGAAAGTTATGTCTAGGTTACCATAAGGGATTATGGAGACCAAGGTTTTGTCATGCAGATGAAGCCTCCTGGTAGCAGGATTCAGAGAGAATAGGTTGTAAGTGTTTATTATCAGACTTGGAGAGTCTGTTCTGTCAGCAATTCCAAAAGAGAAGAGGGTATAATGAGGTATGTCTAGCTCCCCCTTCCCATCAAAGCCTGAACTAATTTTTCAGGTTAACTTTGGAATGCCCTTAGCTGAGACGAAGGTCCAGTCTGTTAAGATGGTTGAGGGGTGGGCAGTAACACTTTATTTTTGGTTTACACTACCTTAAGACAATCTGTACTGTAGAATTACTTCAGAAACGTTAAACAACACTGATGCCTGGACCTCATTTCCACCCAATGAAATCATAAGCCTCAGTGAGGAACAGGTAGCAGGTACCTCCAGTGATTCTAATGTATAATCAGAGCTGAGTGTCGCTACCATGAATCATTCATATGCCTGACCTGGCAACACCTGGCATTTTATATTCCAAATATCTTTCCGTACTATTCTCAATCTCTAACTTTCTATTTATAGCAGATAAAAATTCACAGATTCTTATTTTCCACAAAGTTTTTCTTCTCACTATTTGAAATTCTTACTTATTAGAAATTATGTTGAATTGACAAACGTTTTGTAAGTCAGATATCATCTATAAAGGTACAAGCGGTGGTGCGTCAGTATTTAAGCCTGATTTTCTCAAGGGAAACTGATCTCAAGAAGACTGATTTGTAGCATTTGCCAATTTCCCTGGTGTAAACATTCCCACAATGACTAGTGTTAAGCTATCAACTAGCTGTCACTAAAATTGGAATTCGAAAGAGAGGTGCACAGTTAGCTTTCGTGAGCCTGTGAGCCTGCTCCAGGACACAACTGAGTGTAAGGTTTTCAATCACATTACAGAATGATAGATTCACCACCTCATTTCACAAATGAAGGATCCAAGATGCAGAGGGTTTAAGTGACTTGTTCTAAATGAAACATTTACTTATGAGAATATTGGTAATTAACATTGAAGCAGAATGTGAGATGAAACTCTAAAATTACATGAAAACACACACACATACATATTAACTAATAAGAATCCCAATTAACCTAACACTATGTATTGACTGACTTTCTTTTCTTTTGCTAAGGTGTGATGTTTCATCATCACACCTTATATATAATAGGCTTATATATAATAGGCATGATCCTGGTTTACATATTATGTAAGTGCTTATATATAATAGGCATGTTCCTAGTTTGCATATTATGCTCCATTTTCGCTATTACTCTTCTTTAGATTAAAATTTGTTCTCACATTTACCAGGAAATTCTGCCTCAATTCTCCTCTTTTGAAATTATGGCTTGGCTCTTTCTTACATATTTTTCCGGATATCTTTAAAATATTTTAAATACTTTTCAAATAAATTATTTATAATTTTGTATAGAATTAACCAATTAAATATGTAATTAAGGAAAAATAATAGTTATTTAAACATTAGGAATTTCCATCAGAAGAATTTTAATGCATTTACTATTTTTGTTGTTATTAGGAGTCAGTTTTCTTTCTTCATTTACAAGAAAATGAAAGACTTTCATAGAAAAATTATTAATTCTGTTTCTTGGCTAATTAACTTATATTTTCAAGATATGAAAACATATAAATACAAAAAACTATGCCATAAATATGTATACAACCATACAAATACATATATATACATATTTGATTCATTCTCAAGTTGCGTATTTGTGAATTTGCATGCTCACTAAAATGTCTTTGTAACCTCACAATCAATACTCCTGGTGCTTTAATGGTCATTCAGTGTCAATTGTGACTATGTACAGAGCAGCAAAAACTTTGAGTCACCCAACTCATGCACATTCCCAGCTGAGGTCAAGCAAGGTGATGCTTCGCCTTCTTGTTTCAACTGTATACTGTAAGAAGTGCCCGTTTTGTGGTCCATTTAGTGCTGTTCTTTAAAGATTTTTGGTGCTTTTTGTTTGTGATTTTTGATTTAAAATGACTTCTAAGTATAGGACTGCAGCCTAGTGTCCCTAAGCACAAGAAGGCTTAATGTGTCGTAAGAAGGAGAAAATATATGTGTTAGATAAGCTTCGTTTGGGTATGAGTTATAGTGCTGTTGACCTTGCGTTCAACGTCGATGAATCCACAATACAGTATATCCAGGAAAGGGGAGAAGAAATTCATTGATTTATATGTGAAGCTTCTACAGAAAGTGCTAAAGTGACACCTATATGTGTTTAAGGAAGCTACAGAAAAAAAATAGAAAATGGGTAAATTTGTGTCATCATGGGATAACAATCAATAAAAAAGGTGTATTAAACATCACTATTGTGAGGCTAAAAGCCAAAGAAAGTTATAGTCACATAACCAGAGTCAGTAAAATGATAAACCCTTTGTGGCTAGTGTTTTATTATGAAGAAATACTGCATATAATTATTTGTAAGAAATATATATTAAATACTGTCTTTTAATAGAAATACACATAAAACAAGGTGATATATTGACTGGTTTATGAAAATGTTATACCAGAGGCTTAAAAGAACCTAACCCTGTATTTTACCCAGGACCAGTAACACAGTATTCAGTAATTCAGTGTTGACGGTGATTTTATAGAAGAACATAATTACCATGAACTCTATATGATTACATGTATTTGTGTGTTTTATGTGAGTGTGCATATGTGTGTGTGTGTGGGTGTGTGCAGGTGTGCTAAAGGAAAGAAACATTACCTAGAATTCTGCCACAGTTATACAAACAAGAGGAATTTTTATATATTCATTTGAATATATATTTTACAGAGTATAAGTAGCTGACTTTTATGTACTTCGGATGTTGTATGTGTGTGCACATATAGATTACTACAGGTGTGAATTTTCTATCCAAACATTCAAGCATTTTCTCATATTATTATAAATTATTTCTCACCATTACTTTTAATGAATACTTACGGTTTTGTGTGGAAAAATATACTTATGTCACCATTGCTCCTGTGTTTAAGGAGTCATTTTCAAGTTTCTAATATCTAATATAGAACTAAATGAATTTTATTATCTGCATATAGGATTATTTCTTAATAATAAACTGTAGGAGTCCTTTTCTGCTTTGTCATAATGTTGTAATATTTCTTTATTTAAAAAGCTTTAATAACATGTTCTCATTTTTTATATATATGTAAAAGTAAAACAATAATTTTGAAACTCCTGTATGAAATATTAGGAATATAATATTTTTGTGTCATCTTTTGGAACGACAGAACCTAACTACCGAAACTTAACTACCCCTAATTAAAATTATTTAAATGATTTCATTAATTTAACTCAGGATTTAATCTTTATCTGATTTTCTGTAATATTTAAATTTGCATGCAAATTTATAAAGAATTAGTTTAGATCTATATGTTTATTTGGTTTAATGCTCAAAGTCAATCCTTTTCAGTAATAATAACCTGGATAATAGATACCTGATTTTTATTTTAAGTGTTTAGTGTTTATTACTGTTTTTAGCAGACCTTTTTTCCAATTAATTATTAACATGAACTTTATCTTTGCATTTTTTTCTTTTCTTTTCTTTCTTTCTTTTTTTTGAGAGACAGTCTTGCTCTGTCACCAGGCCAGAGTGCAGTGGCACGATCTCGGCCCACTACAACCTCTGCCTCCCAGATTCAAGAGATTCTCCTACCTCAGCCTCCTGAGTAGCTGAGACTACAGGCGTGTGCCACCATGCGTAGATAATTTTTGTATTTTTAGGAGAGTTGGGATTTCACCATGTTAGCCAAGATGGTCTCAATCTCTTGACCTCATGATCCACCTTCCTCGGCCTCCCAAAGTGCTGGAATTACAGGCATGAGCCACCGCACCTGGCCTGCATCATGAACCTAGATGATTTACAACTTGATGATGTATGATTGGGCACTGATTTTTTTCTTTTAAGGTTTTATAGATATTGCTTTATTTTCTTAAATCATTTGGTGTTATAAGATACATTTTGAGGTCAGTTTGATGTTTGTTCCATTATACATATGCTATTTATGTTGTTTCTATTGTTCAAATCATTGGATCAAATTACTGAAGATGGTGGTATGTCATCTTGTATATTCAAATGTATTTTCCCCAAGTTCCAAGACTAAGTATTTAACATTCTAAAATCATATATATATTAATTTTTAAAACCATATTATTTCAATTAAAAACAGCTTTGTTGATGAAACATTGCAGAACAGTTATTTCTGTTTGAGTTTCATTGCTACAGTATAATCTCTATAATTTGTTTTTGCTTGGAAGTGTGGATAGAACAAGATAATGTATTATGAGATATTTTAAACTATTAGCATAAACTACATATGTGATTGGAAGATTTTTATATTTATATAAATGTAACATCTCCATTATTTCTTTGAAGATTATATTTTCTTCGCCAAAATAAAATATATTCATTGTAACCAAAATATGTTAAATAAATTATAATACAATATCTTATAGAATATCTTTGATTTCCCTTAAGAAGCTAGTATTAAATTGACTGATACTATTATTCATTCCTTTGGACCTTTTTGGTTTCCTTTAAAGCATACATCTTCAACTTACATAATCTATATTAAAGGTCAAACATTAACTAAAATGCAATCCTATGCAATTTATGGTTGATCATAATCTTATGGTTATGCTTATCAATGTGTACAGATGACTGTTTTAATAAAGTGCAATGCAGAGTTACAGTGCAGGCAAACCAGGGTTTATCATCCCATTGGGTAGCATTTAGCTTACTACAACTTGTTTTTCTCTCAGGAGAAAATAACACTAAATGCAACTTATGATTTTCTTTCCCTATCAGAATCTCCTTAGCCATTATGCAACATTAAAACCACAGGCAAATGATGTTCATTAAAGTTGGGTATGATCTTTACAATGAGGTAGTGTCTTTTAGAGTATAGACCTTGTGGATATGTGCAGAAAAACAGTTAATATTTCCTCCTCATTAACTCCTTAGAGTTTGAGATTTGGCCATCAGCTGTAGTTTCTTTCAACCACCATTCATGCCTTGTTATTTACTTCTGCTCAGATTGTAGTATTTTTTTATGATGTTCTTTATAAAACAATGTGTAGCAATGCCTAATAAGCTATTGTTGCCATCTGTTTTTTTCCACTAATTCCTGGAGCATTCACTGCCCTTAACATTCATAAAATTTGCATTTTAACACCCAGTGTGACAATTTTTCTAGGAGTTTTTGATGTCCCTCTAGTACTATATTTTCTACCTGCTTTGCCAGCCATTTCAGTTTATAACATTTCTCCAGAATGCCAAATAAAGGCAGTGACTAAATTAGAGTAAAACAATAGCTTACAAAAAGGCACTAAATTTGGGAAACTCCACAATGGCTTTCTTTCTTTTGGCAGAGAACGTAAGCCATTACTCACTCTCTTTTGTTAACAGGCAATAAAAAAGTGCTTATTAACTATAATCTTCAGTATAATTCTATCATATTTTGGCAATGAACTGAACTTTGATAAATTAATGCTGTTCTACAGCAACAATAAACACATTTAGCCAACATTTAAACCCTTTGCAAAATAACTTCAACCTGTCTTTCCAGATTTTTTTCTTTTCGTTTATGCAGGAGGTAATGTATTGTCATCACTGGTGTGATGGTGAATGTTTAACAACCAGCTATTTGAAAAAATATTCTGATTTTTAGTGTTTGCCAATTTCTCAAGTGTGAATACTTCAACCATGGCTGATTTCAAACATGCTCCTTTGAGAAGAGATCTGCATAATCAGCACTCAATATTTTATACAAGCCAGCCCAGAACGCCCTTGCATGTGCTAAAATCAGTTTGGAATTCTGTTATACTATTTATGAGTTATGTGATTGAGGTCAAGTTGCCAAATCTTCTTCTTTCTTTATATTCTAGCCTATAAGGTAAAACTTAACATGTAGGGGTTCTTTAAAAATAGAGATGCTATACGCAAAGTAATGTGTATGTTAGCAAATAATATATTCACTGAGTAGTATGTATTGTTATTGTTATTACATCTTCCTACATTTCTGTCTTAGTCAGCTCAGGCTGACACAACAAAATACCACAGACTGGTTGGGTTAAACAACAGACATTTATTCTTTTGTACGTTTGGAAGCTAGACGTTTAAGATTGAGATGCCATTGGAATAGGTTTCTGCTGAGACCTCTCATCTGACTTGCAGATAGTTACCTTCTCATGGTTTTCTCACATGGCCTTTTTCCTCTTTATGTTCCTGGAGAAAGATCTCCTGTGTCTCTTCCTCTCCTTGTAAGGACAGCAGTCCTATTAGATTAGGACCCTGCTCTTATGACCTTATTTAAACTTGATTATTTTCTTAAAAGTCCTATCTCTAAATACAATGCCCATATGAATTTTGGGGAAACACATTTCAGTCCCTAACAATCCCTGCACATCCTCTAGGTTTGTCCCTGTGTACTTGCTATTTCCTAGGCATGCTTTGTTCTTGCTATTTTCTCTAATGATATGTCATGTTGATAGATGAGCTCAGATTGTCAAATTCAAATTTATCAAAGCCCACCATAGCTACCACTATCCTCAGAAATTTCTTCCTGATCACCCTGACAAAAATAATCTTTCTCATTTTGGCACTCGAAAAGCTTTAGTTGTATCTTTCCTATGATGCTTATCTTTCTCTGACAAGTGTTATGCCATATTTCATCAATTCTAACATACAGATTTTTCTCCACTTTAACACCCCTGAGATGTTTTGTTGTGATCTTAAGACAGAATAAAGATGAAGACTGCCTTATCAGTTAAAAATACTTCAATAACACCTCACATCATTGACCAGTATTAGTAATATGATATAGAAATAGTTCTCCAAATGCTCATTTTGCCAATGCTTTCATATATATGCACTTAACAAAATTAAAAGTAAAATTATATCTATGAATAGAACATTTTCTTCACATGTAAAAAGTTCAGTTTTTGTGTTCCTTTATTCTGTAAAAATGTATTATTTAGCATATATTTTAGTTTATTTGGCAACTTGCAAATAAGATCCCTGCTCATGTGGACAAATTTAAAATTGGAAGAAATGAGTAACTTTCTGTGAGTTGTGATTTTAAATTCTAAGTTAAAGAAGCCTAATTTAAATTACCTACATAAAAAAGCACATTTATATTAACTGTATTATATTAAAGCATAATACTCAAAAAGGTAAAATCAGGATTCATATAAATATAAAATAAATATGTATTCAAGGGGGTAAGGTGCTGATCTAAAACTGGTTAATCTGGGTAATGTCTTACAGGGCAATAAATCTTTGAGATTTTGTAGGTTCTCCTAAAAGAAAGTGTTTGCATTTGTACTGGAAAACCATCACACGTTGATCTCTATCCTTAAGTAGTGATAAAATAGGCAGTTAGAGGCAGAGCAAGATGGCTGAATAGAAACCTCCACCAATTATCCCCCCTGCAGGAACACCAAATTTAACAACCATCTACATAAAGAAGCACCTTCATAAGACCCAAAAATCAGGTGAGTGATCACAATACCAGGTTTCAACTTCATGTTGCCAAAAGAGCATGGAAGAGGGTAGGAAAGACAGTCTTAAATTGCTGACACCACCCTCCCCACTCCATGGCAGCTGCTGGCCATGTGGTGTGGAGAAGAAATCTGTGCGCTTGGGGGAGGGAGAGTACAGTGATTGTGGGACTTTATACTAGGACTCAGTGCTCCCAACACTGGGCAAAACTCAGCTAGCATCCATGTAGTGAACATTTAGACCAGCCCTAGCCAGAGGGGAACTGCACATTTCAGTGGTCAAAACATGAATTTCAGCAAGCCTCCCAACTGTGGACTAAAGTACCGTAGCGTATTAAATAAACTCAAAAGGCAGTCTAGGCCACCAGGACTACAATTACGAGGCAAGTCCTAGTGCTGAACTGGACTTGGAACTAGTGGACTTGGGGGGCCTGCAACCTATTGAGACACCAGCCAGGGCGGCTAAGGGAGGGCTTGTCGTACCCCTCCCCAGCCGCAGGCAGTGCAGCTCACTGCTCCAGAAGAGATCCCTTCCTTCTGCCTGAGGCGAGACGAGGGAAGAGTAAAGCCTTTGTCTTGCAACTTGGATACCAGCCCAGCCACAGTGGGATAAGCACCAGGCAGAGTCACAGGGTGCCCATTCCAGGCTCTAAATCCCAAATGACATTTCCAGATGCACCCTGGGCCAGAGGGGAACTTGCTGCTTTGAAGAGAAGGATATAGTCCTGGCAAGATTCATTACCTGCTCTTCAAAACGTCATTGGCTCTGAATTTTCAGCAGTGGTATAACCAGATAGTACATGCTACAGGCCTTGGGTGAGATTCTGAGATGTGCTAGATTCAGGCGTGACCCAGCACATTCACCGCTGTGGTGGCTATGAGAAAAGAACCTTCTGCTTAAGAAAAGCAGAGAGAAGAGCAAAGAAGACTTTCTCTTGAGCTTAAGTACCAGCTCAGCCACAGTGAGAAAGAGTACCAAGCAGGCTATTAGAGTCCCTGATTTCAGACCTTGGCTTTTGGATGGCACCTCTGGACCCACCCTGGGCCAGAGGGAAGCCTACTGTCCTGAAGGGTGAGTCCCAGGCCTGAAAGCATTCACCAAAAGCTAACTAAAGAGCCCCTGGGCTTTAAGTGAACATCATGGTACTCTGGCAAAAGTCCCTGTGGGCCTGTGGTGGTGGTGCATAGGAGGAGAATATTTTCCCTGGGGAAAGGGGAAGGAATAGTGGGAAGAACTTGGTCTGATGGTTTCAGTGCCAGCTTAGCTGTTGCAGGTAGATCTGTAAGGTTTCTAACTCCAGGCCCTGGCTCCTGGACAACATCTCTGCACCATCCTTCGGCCTGGGGGAACTTGCTTCCCCAAAGGAAAGGACAAAAGTCTGGATATCGTTCCCATCTGCTGACTGCAGAGTCCTAAGTTATTGAAAAAATATAAGCAGTAACCAAGTAGTAGTTACAGTGAGTTTGGGGGAAGACTGGTTAATGTGCTGACTTCAGGTCTGATGCTGCACAGTCTCAGTAATGGTGGTCACAGAGGTTTTTATGTCACATCTGACCCAGCACCAAGCAGCTCAGCAGCTCGGGGAGGGGGGGGGGGGAGAGAGAGAGAGAGAGAGAGAGAGAGAGACAGAGACAGAGACAGAGACAGAGACAGAGAGGGAGAAAGGCTCCATTTATTAGGGAGAAAGTAAGGGAAGATAACAAGAGTCTGCCTGGTAATCCAGAGAATTCTTCAGACCTTACCCAAGACCACAAATGTGGTACATCTATAAGTCTGAAAGAACCATAATATTACTGGGCTTGAGGTACCTTCTAATGCAGATATGACTGCAGTGAGCAAAAACTTAGATTCAACACCAAGTCCTTTCCAATATCTGGAAAGCCTTCCCAAGATGGATGGGTACAAACAAGCCCAGGTTGCAAAGGTTACAATAAATACCTAACCTGTCAATGCCCAGACATTGATGAACATCTACAAGAAACAAGACCATTCAAGAAAACATGACCTCATCAAACTAAATAAGGCACCAAGGACCAATCCTAGAAAGACAGGGTGACCTTTTACACAGGGAATTCAAAATAGCTGTTTTGAAGAAACTCAAGTATGTTCACGATAACACAGAGAAGGAATTCAGAATCCTATCAGATAAATTTAACAAAGAAACTGAAATAAAAGAAAGAATCAATCAACCAGAAATTCTGGAGTTAATAAATGCAACTGATTACCTAATTCGTCAGAGTCTCTTAATAGCAGGATTGATAGAGCAGAAGAAAGAATTAATGAGCTTGAAGATAGGCTATTTGAAAATACAGTCAGAGGCGATAAAAGAAAAAAGAATAAAAAACAATGAAGCATTATCACAAGATCTAGAAAATCGCCGTGAGAAGCAGCTTCTCCATTCCTCCTTGTATCTCCACTGCATCCAGGCCACTTGCCTCCACTCCTGCCTCCACCGTATCCACCAGGGTAACCCAGAAGTCCTACAAGGTGTTCACCTCTGGCCCCTGGGCCTTCAGCAGCCACTCCTACACAAATGGGCCCGATGTCCACATCAGCTTCTCGAGCTTCTCTCGAGTGGGCAGCAGCAGCTTCTGGGGTGGCCTGGGTGGAGGCTGTGGTGGGGCCAGCACAATGGGAGGCATCGCAGCTGTCACAGTCAACCAGAGCATGCTGAGCCCCCTTAACCCAACATCCAGGCCATGTGCACCCAGAAGAAGGAGCAGATCAAGACCCTCAACAACAAGTTTGCCTCCTTCATTGACAAGGTATGGTTCCTGGAGCAGCAGAACAAGATGCTGGAGACCAAGTGGAGCCTTCTGCAGCAGGAGAATATGACTTTGAGTAACATGGATAGCATGTTCAAGAGCTATGTCACAACCTTCAGTGGTAGCTGGAGACTGGGCCAGGAGAAGCTAAAGCTGGAGGTGGAGCTTGGCAGCATGCAAGGGCTAGTAGAAGGCTTCAAGAACAAATATAAGGATAAGATCAATAAGCTTACAGAGATGGAGAATGAATTTGTCCTCATCAAGAAGGATGTAGGTGATGCTTATGTGAACAAGGTAGAGCTGGAATCTTGCCTGGAAGGGCTGACTGATGAGATCATACAGGCAGCTGTATGAAGAGGAGATCCAGGAGCTGTCCCAGATCTTGGACACATCTGTGGTTCTGCTCATGGACAACAGCTGCTCCCTGGACATGGACAGCATCATCACCCAGGTCAAGGCCCAGTATGAAGAGATCGCCAACCGCAGCCAGGCCAAGGCTGAGAGCATGTACCAGATCAAGTATGAGGAGCTGCAGACGCTCGCTGGGAAGCATGGGGATGACCTGCATCATACAAAGATGGAGATCTCTGAGATGAACTGGAACATCAGCTGACTTCAGCCTGACACAGAGGTCTTCAAAGGCCAGAGGGCTTCCCTGGAGGCCACCACAGATGCTGAGCAGCATGGGGAGCTGATGGTTAAGAATGCCAACACCAAGCTGTATGAGCTGGGGCCTGCCTGCAGTGGGCCGAGCAGGACATGGTGCAGCAGCTGCATGAGTGCCAGGAGCTGATGAAATCAAGCTGGCTCTGGACATTGAGATTGCCACCTACAGGAAGCTGCTGGAGGGTGTGGAGAGCTGGCTGGAGTCAGGGATGTAGAACATGCAGAACATGAGTATCCATATGAAGACCATCAGTGGCTATGCAGGTGGGCTGAGCTCAGCTTATGGGGACCTCACAAGCCCCAGCCTCAACTATGGCCTGGGCTTCAGCTTTGGCTCTGGCATAGGCTCCACCTCCTTCAGTTGCACCTGCTCCATCAGGGCCATGGTTATGAAGAAGATCAAGACCTACAATGGGAAGCTGGTGTCCAAGTCCTCTGATGTCCTGCCAAAGTGAACAGCCATGGCAGCCCCTCCCAGGCTACCCATCCTGTGGCTGTCCCAGAGCCCACGGGGGAGGCAGTTATGCAGGGGAATGCAAGACCCACCTGAGGTTCAGCCCTAGCCTTCAGCCCACCTTCAGGGGCAGTTTACTGCCTGTGGTACCCCCTTTGCCCATGACTCCAGCTACAAGACAATTTTTTCCCCAAAATAAAACCTCAGCTAGCTCTGCACACACACACACATGCGCGCACACACACACACACACACACAAAAGAGCAAATCTAAGAGTTATTGGCCTTAAAGAGGAGATAAAGAGAAAGAGATAAGGCTGGAGAGTTTATTCAAAGAGATAATAACAGAACTTCGTAAACCTAGAGAAAAATATCAATATTCAAGTTCAAGAAGCTTATAGAACCCCAAGCAGATGTAACTCAAAGAAGACTATCTCATGGCATTTAATAATCAAACTTCCAAAGGTTAAAGAAAAATTCCTAAAAGCAGCAGGAGAAAAGAAACAACATAAAATCAAGTTCCAATATTCCTGGCACAGACTTTTTGGTGAAAATTTTACAGGAAAGGAGAGAGTGGCATCACATATTTAAAGTGTTGGAGGAAAAAGAACTTTCATCCGAGAATAGTATATCCAGTGTAAATACCCTTCAAACATGAAGGATAAATACTTTCCCACACAAACAAAAGCTGAGGGATTTCATCAATACCAGTACTACAAGAAATGCTAAATGGATTTCTTCAATATGAAATAAAAGGATGTTAATGAGCAATAAGAGATCATCTGAAGATTAAAAATTTACTGGTAATAGTAAGCACACAGAAAAACACAGACTATTCTAACCTGTAATTAATTATGTAAACTACTCATATCTTACGTAGAAAGACAAAAAGATGAACTAATCAAAACTAGTAACTACAACAACTTCTCAAGACAGACAGTACAAAAAGACATAAATAGAAACAACAAAAAGTTAAAATGCAGGGAGACTATGTTAAAGTGTAGATTTTCTATTAGTTTTCTTTTTGCTTGTTAGTTGTTTGTTTATGCAATCAGTACTGAGTTGTCATCTGTTTGAAATAATGAGCTGTATTATCTGCAATACTTATGGTGACCTCAAATCTAAAAACATACAATGGATACAGAAAAATCAAAAAACAAAAAATTAAAACATATCATCAGAAAAATATTATGTTCTCTAAAAGGAAGACAGGAAGGAAGGAAAGAAAGAAAAGAAGACCACAAAACCAAAATCAAATAACAAAATGGCAGGAGTAAGGGATGAGTCCTTACCTATCAACAATGACATTAAATGTAAGTGGACTAAATTCTTCAATTGAAAGGTATAGAGTGGCTGAATGGGGGAAAAAAACAGACCCAGTGATCTGTTGCCTACAAGAAAAACACTTCACCCATGAAGACACACATAGACTGAAAATAAAGGGATAGTAAAAGACATTCCATGCAATGGGAAACCAAAAAAGAGCAGGAGTAGCTATACTTATATCAGACAAAAATAAATTTCAAGACAAAAGTATAAAATAGCCAAGAAAGATTATTATATAATGATAAAGGATTTAATTCAGAAAGAGGAAATAACAATTTTAAATATGTATACACCCAACACTGGGACATACAGATATATAAAGGAAATACTAAAGAGCTAAAGAGAGAGATAGACCCCAATAAAATAATAATGAGTCTTCCACACCCCACTTTCAGCATTTGACAGAGCTTCTGACAGAAAATCAACAAAGAAACATTGGATTTACTCTGTACTATAGACCAAATGAACCTAATAGATATAATTCACCCAATGACTGCAGAAACACAGTATTTTTCTCCTCAACACATGGCTCATTCTCAAAGAAAGACCATATGTTAGACAACAAAACAAGTCTTAAAACATTCCAAAAAATAAATAAATAAATAAATAATATTAAGTATCTTCTCTGGTCACAATGGAATAAAAGCAGGAATCAATAACAGGAGAAATTTTGCTAAGTATACAAACATATGGAAATTCAACTACATGCTTCAGAATGACCAGTGGGTCAATGAAGAAGTTATAAGGAAACTGTAAAATTTCTTGAGACAAATGATAAGAGAAACATGACATACTAAAACCTATGGGATGCAGCAAAAGCCATACTAAGAGGGGAGTATGGAGCTGTAAGCACCTTCATCAAAAAAGAAGAAAAACATCAAATAAATAATTTAATGATGCATCTTAAAGAATTAGAAAGGCAAGAATAAACCAAACTCAAAATTAGTAGAAGAAAAGTAATAATAAAGAGCAGAGCAGAAATAAATGATATTGAAATGAAGAAAGCAATATAAAAGACCAGTAAAAGGAAAAGTTTTTCTTAAAAGCCTAGCAAGATGGACAAACCTTTAGCCAACTAAGAAAAAGAGATAAGACTATAATAAATAAATTTAGAGATTAAAATGGAGACATGACAATAGATACTGCAAAAGTTCAAACGATCATAAGAGGCTACTAAGAACAACTATATGTCAAAAATTGGAAAACATGGGAGAAATGAATAAATTCTAGAAATGAATAAATTCCTAACCTACAAAGATGGAACCATGAAAAAATCCAAAACCTGAACAGAGAAATAACAAGTAATGAGATCAAAGCCATAATAAAAATTCTCCCAGCAAAGAAAAGCCCAGGACCCTATGACTTTACTGCTGAGTTTTACTAAACATTTAAAGAAGAACTATTACCAATCCTACTTGGAATATTCTGAAAAAATAGAGGAAGAGGGAATACTTCTTAACTCATTCTATGAGGCAAGTATTACCATGACATCAAAACCAGACAAAGACACACTTTAAAAAAAAAAAAAAAACCTACAGGCTTTTATCCTTGATTAACGTTGATGCAAAAATCCTCCACAAAATACTAGCAAACTAAATTCAGCAACAAATTAAAAAGATCATTCATCATGACCAAGTGGTATTTTTCTGAAGGATGAAAGGATGGTTCAACGTACACAAATTAATCAATGTGGTACATCATATCAACAAAGGACTGAAACTATGTGATCACTTTCATTGATGTAGAAAAACATTTGAAAAAATTCAACATTGCTTCATGATTGAAAACCCTTAAAAAACTAGGTATAGGAGAAATGTGCTTCAACATGATAAGCCACATATGACAGACCCACAGCTACTGTCATACTAAATGGGCAAAAACTGAAAGCCTTTCCTCTAAAGGAAACAAAGATGAACACTTTTATCGTTGTTATTCAACACAGTACTGGAAGTCAGAGCTGGAGCAATCAGACAAAAGAAAAACATAAAGGCATCCAAATTGGAAAGGAAGAAATCAAATTATCCTCATTTGCATAGATATAATCTTTTATTTGAAAAAACCCAAAGACTCCATCAAAAAACTATTAGTAGTAATAAACAAATTCAATAAAGTTGCAAGATACAAAATCAACCTACACAAATCAGTGGCACTTCTATATGCCAACAGTGAATAATCTGAAAAAGAAATGAAAACATGATCCCACTTACAATAGCAACAAATAAGATAAAATACTTATGAATAAACTTAACAAAAGAAGTGAAAGATGTCTCTAATGGACACTATAAAATATTGATGCAAGAAATTGAAGAAGGCAACCATAAGTTAAAAAATACTTTGTATTAATGGATTCCACATTTATGGATTGGAAGAATCCATAAAATGCCCATACTATCCAAAGCAATCTACAGAGTCAATGCAATTCTTATCAAAATACCAATGGCATTCTTCACAGAAATACAAAAAATCATCCTAAAGTTTATATGGAACCACAAAAGACCCAGAATAGCCAAAGCTATCCAGAGCAAAAAGAATAACACTGGAGGAATCACATTACCTGACTTCAAGTTATACTATAGAGCTATAGTAACAAAAACAAGATGGTACTGGCATTAATAGACACACAGAGAAAAGAAACAGAATAGAGAGCCCAGAGACAAATCCATACATCTACAGTGAACTCATATTTGACAAAGGAACCAAGGACATGCAATAGGGAAAGATGGTTTCTTAAATAGAATGGTCCTGGGAAAACTAGATATCCATAAGCAGAAGAATGAAACTAGACTCCTGTCTCTTGTCATATACAAAAATCTAATCAAAATGTGTTAAAGACTGAAATCTAAGACCTCAAACTGTGAAACTACCACAAGAAAACATTCTGGAAACACTTCAGGTCATTGGACTAGGCAAAGACTTCTTGAGTAAAATCTTACAAGCATGCAACCAAAGCAAAAATGCACAAATAGGATCACACCAAGTTAAAAACCTTCTGTACAGCAAAACAATCAATCAATAAGGAAAGGGAGCATTAAAGCAATCCATGGAATGGGAGAAAATATTTGCAAACTATTCATCTGATGAGGGATTAATAACCAGAATACATAAGGAGCTCAAACAATTCTATAGGAAAAAAATCTAATAATCCAATTTAAAAATGGGTAAAAGACCTGACTAGACATTTCTCAAAAGAAGACATATAAACAGCAAACAAGTATATGAAAAGGTGCATGATATCACTGATCCTTAGAGAAATGTAAATCAAAACTACAAGGAGAGATCATCTCACCTCAGTTAAAATGATTTTTATTCAAAAGACAGGCAATAATAAATGCTGGTGAGGATGTGGAGAAAAGGGAACCCTTGTATACTGTTCGTGAAAATATAAATTAGTACAAGCACTATGGAGAATGGTAGGGAGGTTACTCAAAACTAAAAATAGAGCTACCAAATAGTCCAACAATCCTATTGCTGGGTCTATACCTAAAAGAAAGGAAATCAGTATACGGGAGAGATATGTGCACTCTCATGTTTCTTGAAGCACTGTTCACAATACTTGCATTTGCAAGCAACCCAAGTGTCCATGAACAGATGAATCTTTTCTAGTATTAATAAATGTGGTACATATACACAATGGAGTGTCAATCAGTCATAAAAAAGAGCGAGATCCTGTCATTTGCAACAACATGAATGGAACAGGAGGTCATTATGCTAAGTGACATATGCAAGCCAGTCACAGAAAGACAAACTCTGCGTGTTCCCACTTATCTGTGGGAGCTAACAATTAAAAAATTGAACTCGTCGAGATAGAGAGTAGAATGGTGGTTACCAGAAGCTGGCAAGGGTAATGGGCAGGTGGGGAGGAGAAGTGGGGGTGGTTAATGTACACAAAGATATCGTTGGAATGAGTAAGATCTGTTATTTGATAACACAACCAGGTGACTATCTTAAATAATAAATTAATTGTACATGTTCAAATGCCTAAAATAGTATAATTGAATTGTTTGTAACATAAAGCATAAACGCATGAGGTGAGGAATACCTCATTTACCCTGATGTGATTAAAATACATTGTATGCCGGTTTCAAAATATCCCATATACTCCATAAATATGTACACCTCCCATGTACCTACAACAATTACAAATATAAAAAATTAAGCAGTTAACAGAGTGTCAAATTCAAAACTGCTCAGAACAAACTTCCAATAATCTCTTTTGCCTATTTCTAAATTTTGGATATTTTTCTGACACCTGTTGGCTCCATGAAGAACTTGAATTTGTCACCATGTAAGTGAGCCTATATTGTAAAAATCATAAAATGTTTGTTTGTCCTATTTTCTTTTTCTCTTTGTCCTTTTCTTCCATGTACAACTGCTTGAATTCACATAGTAATTTTGGAAGAGGTTGGTTACCGATAATTGGTTAACTTTATAGCTTAACCCTGAGATGTTGTCTTCAAGATTAATGAACTTTGTTGTTTTATTTGTTTCTCTTTTTTTTTAAACATATTTAAAAAAGAACAATGATCTTTAAATCATGCAGATCTCCTTGACAGCTGAGGCATACAAGTAGCTTGGATTATCAGGGGATCTCACCTCGCCCATTTTCCACTTTACTCATTAAAGACTCCAGTACCTGAACATAAATTTGGGGATTCTACAACAGCCAGTGGCCCAGAGGCTGCAAATCATTGCTAACGTTGGAGATATATGGTAGGACATGATGTTAAAGAAAACGTTCCCTTTTCTTTGTGAAATCCTGGTAGACATTAAGAGTAAACAGTTATAATAACATATTTAGGGAGTTTCTTAGGGATAAGTATTTTTTCAGAGTCATTGCCATGTGAAGAGCTACTACCCATGGTATAGTACCAAAGACCTGAACTCAGAAGAAATGGTACAGTGACCTAGGTTAGAGGACAATGAAGAATAGAAAGTCAGTCTTAACTTCAAATTTTAACTAAGAACTTTTTTTCCATGACAAATTTAAACATAGGATTGGAGAATCATAAGACCTCTGGAGCGGAGTTTTCAAATTATGTGGGAGGAGGGACCAATTTTATTTACCTGTATTTTCTAGCGTGTGTGCTCTATTGGTCCAAATGTGTCCTCATGGGCATGATTAGTGTAACTGTACTGGTGGTGCAATATAAAACTCACCAGATGAGTTTTCCAGCACCCAAACTCTTCTATACCCTGCTCAGCTACATACGTGCAATGATAATGTAGTTGGATGTCACTGCAATTAAAAAAATTGTTGTAAGATTTTCCAATGCATATTATCAGTTTATTTCTATACCTTGTCATGGCCTAGTGATAAACAGATCTGGCACCAGCCTACAGACTACATTTTACGTACCGTTCTGCCTTAGGATAATAACATGAAACAGCTCTGACATCTCCGGATTTTTTCTTCTTCTTATGCTTAATTACTTTATTTGACAATTTTTAAAAATGTTGACTGTCTTCTCAATAACTTTGTTGCCTCTGTTTTTATAATGTAGTTATCAATGTAGCCAATACATGAAGCTTATCCAAGAAAACAAAAACAAGGGAATAAGTTTTCTCAAAAAGTGGCTAATTTACATTAGCTTTTTAATCAACTGAATACAAATTAGGAATTTCTAAATTACAGATGGTCCCTGACTGATGATTTCTGACTTTACAATGGTATAAAAATGCAATCAGTAGAAACCTTACTTTAAGCATTCAACCATTCTGTTTTTCACTCTCAGGAGAGTATTTAAGAAATTGCATAAGATACTTTACACTTTACTATAAAGTAAGCTCTGTGTTAGATGATTTTCTCCAACAATAGGCTAACGTAAGTGTTCTGAGCACACTTAAGGTCAGCTGGGCTAAGCTAAGCTGTGATGTGTGGTAGGGTAGATGTATTAAATGCATTTTTGATTTATGAAATTTTCCATTCATAATGGCTTTATTCTGATACAACCCCATCACAACCCTTGTCAGTTAGTTGTTAGGCATTTATATATATATTTATTTTAAGACTAGCCAAGTGCAGTAGTGAGAAGGGGGAAAAAGAGTGGAACAAGGAGTTCAATCAGTAACTGACTGTAGTTATTAGGCTGTTTTAACATTAAATAATCATCAAGAGAACATACTGATCTATGGCTAATAATAAGGGAAAAACTATTTAAACTACAAAAGACCAGTACTTCATGCCCCTAGAATGTTAATAAAAGTGCAAATTGTTTTAAATTCAAGCACTAGCATTTGCTAATCTAGAACATTTTAATTACCCTCCTCTAAAAGCATTGACCTGTAATCATTAACCACACACACACACACACACACACAAAGGTAAGCCCTTTGGTTCCTTGATTTCAATTTTTTGAACCTGGGTAATTATGCTTCATTTCACCTTTTTTTAAAAATCAAAACATAATATGGAAGAAAAGGACTGAAATCAGTCCAAATAGTACTTGAAATATGTTCCTCAGTAAACATATTTTTAAAAATCCTGGAGGAGCTTTGATTTTGTAGACCATGGATGGGAGAGGACAGGTTATAAGTGATAAACATAATAAATAAGTGATACAGTATGTTGAAATGTAATAATTGTTAAAGAAAGAAGAAAACAAATAGAGGAAGGTTTGAGGATTGAGTTTGGTGGGGATTGAGAGTGTGAGGTGTGGGGAAAGGGGGAAGGTTACGTTGTAATATTAATAAGCATGATCAGTTTCTGCCCCTTTTGAAAAGATACGGTCTGAGCAAAGATGAGGTAAGTGATGTGTCTGGGGGAACAGCATTTCACACAGGAGGAATAGCTGATGCAAAGTCCTCAAGGCAGAAGTTGTGCCTGATTCGTTCAAGGAGCAGCCAACAGGATGGAGAATAGTACGAGGAGAACTCAGAGAGGAATTGTGTACATGTGGATGAATAGGGGCCTACGGAACATCTTTTCTGTCTTTTATCCCTCCTTTGCTCTGGCCATCACTGCTTCGCCTCGGCAGGTAGGGCCCAGTAGGTATCACTGCATATCTAGGGCTGCCAGGGCTTGCTCCTAAGTAAACGTGGAAGTGAGAAGTTAATATCCCCTGGGGAAGCCCATAACCAATGGGAGATGAGTGATGGTGAATGAAAATTCCCCAATGGTATCGTTAAACCAAAATGAAGAATGGGCCTGAAGAATTCCTGAGCAGACAAAGCTAGTTCGGTCTCATAAATAACCTTAACCTTGCTTGATTTGCAAACATAAGTGAAATTTAACTGGGGCCATGTTTTGTAAATGTCTACATGAAAGAAAAATAGAATTGAGGCTTAACTGGTCAGAAGCATGGACAGACCTTATAATTTTATAACTAGGGACTTTCCAATGGGATAGATCAAATAGGCAACAATATAACTGCAACCAATCAAATATTTTCTTTGCTTTACTTCCCTGTTTGTCCCATAAAAGCCTCCCCCTTGCATTTCCTTGGTGGAGCTTCTGAACCACTCTGGTTTGGAGATTCCTGATTCATCATGAGTCACTGCTTACTCAAACTCTTTAAAATTGTATTGCATCTCAGTCTGCTTTTGAGCAATGTATAGGCACGGAATACTCATGACCTCAGAAGGACCTGGCAGGATTGAGTTGCCCAGAGATAATCATCTCAATGACACATCCGTGGACATACTTTTCTCCTTCACTCTACTTCCTCTTGTTCCCTTTCTCTGCGTCTTGAAAGTCACTTTCAAAATAATAAGTTTCTTGTTTGTAAATGCTTGTCTGAGGCTCTGTTTTTGGGACGATAGAAGGAAAGACAAAGTTAGGAGATTAGATCATGAAGAATCATGTAGGTCACTTAAGACTTCGTAAAAACTTCAGCTTTCTCTGAGTTCAGGGTTTTGGACCAGGAAGTAAGATGATCTGACTCAAAAGGAGGAAACTGAGGAAACAGAGAAAGAGAATATTCTCTATCAATCAAAAGAGTGACTCTAGGTTCCAGTAGGCAACTAGCTGTTTGTCTCCCTGGGAAAAAATATAAACTCAAAATCTTTAGTCTGGATAATCTCAGGGGAGTTTAAAACCAGGTTAAACAGCCATGCTTAAAGTCTCTCTCTCGCTCTCTTTTTTTTTTTTCCTGTGGAGAATAAGAAAGAATGGCCTTTCCTTAAGATTGGTACTAGCCTTATATTCTGAGCCTAGTGAAAAAGTCTTAAGTTGGCCTCTGGGATTTTGTGAAAGTGGGTGAGAATTAAGCTGATTCTAAAAGAGAATTTAGTACTTAATTTTTATTCTCTCAGCTCCTGGATGTTACCACTGTGGAAGGGCAGAAAGCATTTTAAAACATAGAGAATGTAATTAACACAATAAAAATATGTTAATACCAAAAAGTTTGCTTTATATTTGATGTGTCTATGAATGAATTTTAAAGAATGACTGTTACCCAAGACTTAATGCTTTAAGAATCTATTGATGAAACCACAAAATAATCTGAATGAACTTTTTTTTTAATAGACCTACAGGAACTCTTGATGTTTATTATATTACCTTTCAAATTATATATTTATTTATTCTAACACAACTTGTTTTTTCTTCAGTATTAGTGCTAAAAGAGGTTTTTGTTGTTGTTGCCAACAGTTCTTGTAGTATGAGGGATGTTGGTTTCTGACAATTCAAACAGAAATGACGTTTTTGAACCAAAACCAGAATTTATATGATAAAATTTTAGCTTTCTAGAAGCAGAATTGTCTTTTAATTTATGGGTGTAGTAGTCCTTATAGATACAAACCTTTGTATATATTTTTGAGATGTCAGGCGGCTTTCTATAATTACACTGAGAAATCAAAATAAACCTTGACTATATTCCTAGATTGGATTTCAACTTTACCCTAATATAATAATAGTTTAATACAATTCCAAGCAAATTCCAAGCTTATTTTGTAAAATAAGAATTCTTAGCATGTATAACTAAGTATATTTATATATCTTAGCAAATATAGAGGGGAATCTACTTCCTTCTGTGCTGCTTCTGATGCAAAATAAAAAAATGAAATATGTTCTCAATAATGAGAATGGAATAAAAAAGAAAAAGTCATTTGATTTGTTTTCTAATCATTCAGGTGCAAGCATGATAGAATTTAGAGAATTTTTGTCATTATGACTGCTGATAAAAGTGATGTTATAAATACAATTTATTACAAAAGGGTAGCACCCCATACTTCTAAAGGAGTATTCACCTAAATTGCCTTAATTTAATACTCTTAATGATAATGCAAGCTAGGCAGGGCATGACCAGTATTTTTATATTTATTTTATTGAACCAAGAGCCAGTAAAATACCTACCTTTTATAAAGGGTTAATATAAACAATTGAGAAAACTGTTTGAAATATTAAATTTATAGATGGGCAAAAATAGCTGCATTTTCTTTTGGTAATATTAACCCACCATTTTTTTCTCCACTTTGAATAAAGTAGTGATAAATGAGAAAAATGATGACATTTCAGTTAACAAAAATTTAATTATGTATCTGAACCATTAATCTGAAAATAATCACTGAAGGAAATTTAATTATTAAAATTCTTGTCAGTAATGAAAAAACAAAGATAAGAAAACCATGTGGCCTAAAACATGTTTTTGAAATGTTTTTAATGATAAGAAAAGAAAATGTTTGTCTTACAGTAAAGTGTAAATTAAAGGGTCTAAATCATACATAATGTATATATTCATAAAATCACCCTGCAAAAAAAAATCAAAATAAATTTACAAAAATATAAACAGTGATTTATATAGTAAGGCAATGGGAGTTGTGATTGAATGAGTAGGTCCAATGCCCCTCCCATATCCTCCTCTTTGAAAATCCCTCATTACTGGCAGCTGCTATTGAAGACGTAGGTCTAAGCTGTATCTGCCAGTAGGCATCTGACCCAAGACACGCCAATCAAATCCTGTGTCCTTGTAATTTGAAACTGGAATTCATAGTAAAACTAAGGCTGGGTCAGTTATTTTCTACTACATACATTTTCATGTGTACTAACGCACCTAGAATAAATTTACAGAGAAAGGAAACAAAACTAATGAACCAAAAAGGGAAAACAAGATTCCTGTAGCTTCTTACTCTTCCCTTGCAAATTTCCTCTGCTGTGTGTTTCATCAAAGTCCCTGCATCTGTTCAATCAGTGCCCTTTCCGGCTTTAGCTTGTTTGAGTAGGTTTATGTTTCTTACAAACAAAACATCTACAAAAAATAATGGATAATTTGAATGCTCTTTAAGTATTTTTTTATTTATTCAAAAATCTATAGTAAAAATATAGAATTCTTACATTCAAGCACAAACATTTCATCCAAAAATCTGTAAAAATATGCAAGTAAAAAAATGAAACATAATATAAGTGGATGGTCAAAATGAAAATATTTTTATACATCTTTATCATGCATTTAAGTCCCAAAAGATTTGAGGTGGTTTGGAGTAAAATACATATACTGTAGGTAAAATTAATTTCAGAAAATAAAAATTAAATAAATTACAGAGATGATAGATATTATGCCAGGAAACTAGGATAAGAAAATCATATTAACTGAACATAGAATTTGATTCCAGGTTTTGTAGTTGCCAAAGGGAGGAAAAGTACAGAGTGATTTTCTATCCATTGTCTGAATAAAGGAAGCATTCTTGTTCTTTAGAAAAGACACCTTTTCCCCTGTTTTTTAAGTCTGATTTGAACATCTTCAATATATACTGTTGTATATTATGAAATGTGAACTTTAGAAAAGTAAAAAAGATAGTATTATCCATCCAAGACTTTAATTTTGCCCAGTAGAAGTTTGTGACTTAGTGAGGCAAAGCAATTTGCCTTGAGTCACACAGAAATAAGAGCATTTTAGTGAATGATACAGAAATATTTTCCTCCATGGCTGCCTCTTCATGTTAAATTCTTTAAATTAGCATTTTTGAAAGTCATTTATAGAGTAGTTCAAGGGAATTGTCTTGGTATGTCGCTTTGCAATTATAAAGGGATGGCTGTTTGATATGCATTTTATCTTTCTGAAAAATAAACTTAGTTCCTAACTTGGTCTTGAATTGATAGCTCCCATCATTATTGAATAAGACGGTTTATTCCTCACTGAATATTTGGAGTTCAAATATTTTGTGTTGTTGATTAAAGTGAGAGTCACGGGCTCCAAATGACAGATGTGCAGGTGGCAAAGGAATGTCCATGTTATTAAAAAAATTAAAGAAGGTTATTTGTATTCTTGCCAAGTAGAGAATATTTTCACCTGTCAACTTTAGGTAAAACAGTGCCAGTGCAAAGAGGAAAGGTCATAACTCAGAGACTTAAGATGTGGACTTAGAAAGTGAATCCAGGCTGGGCACAGTGGCTCACGCCTATGATCCCAACACTTTGGGAGGCTGAGGCGAGTGGATCACTTGAAGTCAGGGGTTTGAGACCAGACTGGCCAACATGAAGAAACCCCATCTCTACTAAAAATACTAAAATTAGCCGAGCATGGTGGTGCACACCTGTAATCCCACCTACTCTGGAGGCTGAGGCAGGAGAATCACTTGAACCTGGGAGGCAGAGGTTGCATTGAGACAAGATCATGCCATTGCCCTCCAGCCTGGGCCTGGGTGACAAAGTGAGACTCTGTCTGAAAAAAAAAAAAAAAAAAAAGAGGAAAGAAAAAGAAAAAAGAAAGTTAATCCATGTTACTCAACACCCAAATTTATTAGGGTGAAACCATGAGAAATGTTTATGGTTTATTTACCTATAAGATAAATACAAAGCTGGTGGAAAATTTCTGGGAAATAATATTGTGCAGTAAAAAAGAGAGTGTAACAGTATATAACATATTGACCTCTTATCTAACTTTACACAGAACTGTTTGGTTTTTTTTTGTTTTGTTTTGTTTTTTGTCTTTGGCAGAACATTAAGCTTCATTTGAGTGATTATAGGTCTGAAGTTTTCAAAGGTACTTGAGGAAAAGCCACAGTTTCATTTCTGTTCAACAGATACTTCTTTTCTATTACTGCCAAAAACCAAGGTCGAGAAGGTGATTTGGCCAAAGGCCCAGTGTAATCAAAGCCACTGCAGGTAAAGTGAAACATTTAATTATAACTCTCATTTTCCAAATGACTTCTTGACTAAATGGTTGATCAAACAGGAACACAGGCTGCCAGGAGTGATTGTGGTTTCTGTGTGGACAAATGAAGGAGATTAAAGAAACCAGCCTGTTCATGTAATTCCATTCTTGAGCAAATATATAACAAGAGAGTCAAAATGAAGGATAAACATGAAAGGAGTAGAAGATAGAGCCTGATAGACTGAGGTTAGGCATGCTTTCCATCGACAGTATCACATCAACAGTAATAGAAGCTGAGAGGAAACAAAGATTGGATTTTAATATGCAGGTTTTATGCCAAAGCAATTGTTGCAACAATCAGTAAAGCATGGCATAACATTAAGTTTATCTCAGAAAGGGAGAGGAGTTGGTGCAAGTCAATATGGGGACAAAGTTGGTGAGAATCCCTTACTTTAAGAATTTATAGTGAGAGAACATGAGTTGGGAAATAAAACTGTAATAAAACTACATTTATATTTATTTGTAAAATCACACCATATTGGATATAAAAATAAAAATACAAAAGTATAGGCCAGCCCAGTGGCTCACACTTGTAATCCCAGAACTTTGGGAGGCTTAGGCAGGCGGATCACGAGGTCAGGAGATCGAGACCTTCCTGGCCAACATGTTGAAATCCTGTCTCTCTAAAAATACAAAAATTAGCTGGATATGATGGCAAGCACCTGTAACCCTAGCTACTCGGGAGGCTGAGGCATGAGAATCCTTTGAACCCTGGAGGGGGAGATTGCAATGAGCTGAGATCATGCCACTGCACTCCAGCCTGGCGACAGAGCAAGACTCCGTCTCAAAAACAAATGTATGAACATTCCATTATCCAATAATTCCTCTTACAATAATCTATCCCACATAAATAATAGAATATGAATGCATGTATATGTGTATATGTATACATGCATGTAGTTAGGTAGGTATATGTACACATACACACAGAGATATGTACATATATATCTAAATTCCATTTCAATATTGTTTACATTAGCAAAAACTGGATGCCAACTAAGGCGCCATCCACATTATGCATCTTTTTAAAGGAAATGTATCAAATGTAATAAACTAATTTTAAGCAAAAATGCAGGTTACACACTGATATGTAACAAGAAGTGTTAGAAAGAGATTTGTAAAAATAGATACACATATTGATATATGTATTATGATGCCTGCATAAGTAAAGCAGAAAGTTAGGAAGTACATATAACTCTTGGTTTTTACCTTGGTGGGACTGGAGGGGTGAAAACAAGAACTTTAATCTCCTTTTAAAATTTTTAAAAGAGCTAATGGTATGAGTAAATATGGGGTAAATATTTAGTTTTTAGAAGTTTCTATATCTTATAATTTAAAAACATTAATGAGTTATATATTTATCAGTATATTAAATTTATGGTTTGCACATATGGATAGATTGCATAATTCTAATGATTTTAAAGGTAATATTAGGAGATAAACATCTCTAACATATCTTCCACTGGAAGAAGGAAAAACTATGATTTTTACATAAATATATCATTTTGTGTTTTATAATTTAATAAGGATACAACAGAAAAGGATATGAAGTCAGGCACTATTATTTAATGCATATTGATAAAAAAAGACTAATACTGGTTTAAAAGATTAAAAAGTAACAGAAAAATGAAAACAAATGCATAAGATCTAAAAGAAAGGGACAGAAGGACTACCATCAGAAGATATAAGAAGATAGGTTGAATTGTAAAAGCCATATCCAGGAAGTCATCAGATGATTTTTTGAATTATTAAATGGAATGTCACAAAACTGATGAAAAGTAAGCCAGTTATATGCTTGCATGTACAAAAATAAAAATAAATCTATAAGGAAAACAAAGAGAAAAGATGCTTTCAAATCAATATAAAGTAGGATAAAGATGGTAGATGAAAGGGTGCCAATCTAAAGGAAATGAGACGGGTAGATGCAAGATAAATGATTTCCACTTGCCAAATCATATAAAAAGACAAGTGGCAGGCTATGGCTGTGCAGAAATCTCGCCTAAAAGATAATGTAGAGGAAACCAAAAGCATTAGGATCCCATAACCCAAGAGGCAAGGGAATGACATGATGCTGAAGATTGACAGACATAAGAGAAGCTGATCAAGGAATGATTCATATTCCACTTTTCAAGATGAGAAGCAAACAGGAGAAGTAATACAACTAATAACATTTTGTCTCTATTGTATTAATCAGCATTTCCAAAGAAGCTCATTTGTGAAAGAGAAAGAAAAAAATCTTGGTATCTAAAGGGAAAATATTTTAAGATCTTGTTTAAGTTTTTATAAAACAGTTGAGAAAGAACAATCTGTGATCATCCATGTAGCCTCTTTCGCATTGTATGAAAATTGTATACCCCAGGAACTGGAAAAGACACATTCATCTAACATGGTAATTTCACTATCATTCTGGCCTCTCTGCCTTTAATTTCCTTGCTTCTTTCTTTTTTCTTCTTAACCCATGGTTTTGGATAATTATACTTCATTTCTTCAACCCCAATAAGATTCTTTAGAGTATTTTGCTGCTTTATTGACTATGTGCTAGCTAACTTATGTTTAGTTGTTCTAATTAAATGATTATTAAAATTCTCTCAGTAATAGACTTTTAACACTGTGTCTCTTTATTGACGGAAGGAAATTAAAAAGAACAATTTACAAGGCCTTAGATGTTGACTAAATTTGTAGCTTTGACAGTTTCACAAATGAAATTATTTTTAGCAAAATGAATGAGCAATGTAGTGACAAATGTAAAACAAACATTGTTTTGGCATTGCACTGTACCTACAATGAGGCGCATGGCCTCAGTTGGGGGAAAAGAAATCAGAACAGATAATCAGGAACTAAGGAAGGGACATCTGAGAAAGTGACTGCAGCTTCTGGGCTGTGCTGAAGAACCCCGTGTTCTTGCTGTGTCTCGCACAGCCCTATTCAGGTTTCTTGCATGTGAGGGTCAGCGAATGGGGAAGGGTGTACATATGTCCGCAGAAAGTAATAGAGAATGTATTTACTGTGAATATAGATCCAAATAAATAAAATGCAAACATAGTACGTATTATGCCACAGACAAGGAATACAAAGTTAAACAGCAGGTGGCCTTTTTCATAAAGCTTTTGTAGTCTCATGGAAAAAGACTGTGAACAGATAACCATAACAGAATATGGAAAGGGAGGAAGACCTGTACGAAGAAAATGTAGTCGTAATTAAGAGGCATTTCCGGCCTCCTTGCAGGCTGCCTTTAATTCTCACTATTCTACTGAACATAGTTTTCTTTGCCTGTCCAAGGTACACAGCATTCTTGGCATCATACCCTTAAATAAATATGTTTTTCTTTTCTCTTTAGATTGTTTACCAATCCTTGCTTGCTTTTTATTTGTTTATTTATTTATACATTTTTATTTATTTATTTTTTTGACACAGTTGCTCTGTTGCCCAGGCTAGAGTTCAGTGGTGCAATCTTGGCTCACTGCAACCTCTGCCTCCTTGGTTCAAGTGATTCTCCTGCCTCAGCCTCCTGAGTAGCTGGGATTACAGGCATGCACCACCATACCTGGCTAATTTTTTTAATTTTTTTGTAGAGACGAGGTTTCACTATGTGGGCCAGACTAGTCTCGAACTCCTGACTTCAAGTGATCCACTTCCCTCTACAGGCATAAGCCACCATGCCTGGCCTTTGCTCACCTTTTAGATCCCACTAATCCCCTACTCTGCCTTCTCATTCCCTGTGTCCACCTTTTAATTGTGGCTATTCCTTCAGGCTCGTTCCCAAGTCCTCAGTCTCTATATATCAGATGACAGTGGTTTTGAGGAGGATAAATATGAGTGGAAGAAGAATATGGAAGAGACATCAGTCTGAAAGCTATTGCAAAGTCTAGAGATGATATCCATGAAGAGCTTTGTGAACACATTTCATTAAAGTGACTCTTGAAGCATAATTAGATTTTCAACAGGCAGAAAATGGGGGAAACATGATAGGAAAATTGATGAACATTTCAAATCAAAGAACAACTTTTTAAACTTCAATATGGCAGAAGTAGAAGCACAATATATTTGACATCTAGACCTGAATTTTCAGAAAATTTTTGATCATGTTCAACTTGATACCTTGTTATCACCAGGAAAAACACATTTTCAGAATCAATAGTGGAAACCTAATCAATCAAATCTCAAATCTCAAAGTCATCTGAGACTTATTGGTAGCAAAGGCAGTGAAAGTCAATAATTAAAGCATCATTCTTAGGCTTTTTAACAATTTCAAAATTCCAGGAAAAAGAATTTGCCAAGAGATAAAAATGCCTGCGTTCTGGAAGAACCCTTTTGTCAAAGCCATTGAAAAGGACATTGTAAAATTTTGATAAAGGAGGGGCCAAGATGGCCAATTAGAAGCAGTTATGGGCTGTGGCACTCACAGAGAAATGAAAAGGGGTTAGTGAATTTAAAACCTGCTACTGAAATATCCAGGGTCTTGCATTAGGACTAGCTAGACAAACAGCTCAACCCACAAAGAATGAAGAAAAGCAGGGTAGGGTGACAGCCCACCCAGGAGTGGCACGGAGCCAGAGGAACCCCAACCTCAGTCAAGAGAAGTGGTGAGTAATTGTGCAATCCCATCTGGGAAACCACACTTCTCCCATGGATCTTTGCAACCAGCAGATCACCAGGAGATCCCCTCAAAAGCCCACATTACCAGGGTCCTGGCTCTGATACACAGAGCTGTGTGGATTCCCTGCAGAGCAGCTGCTTGGGCTACACAGACACCCAAAAAGTTTGGATACTCCAGTCCCAGGATTCCCAGCAAGGTGGGAGATCCATCCTTACATACCCCTAGAAGAGGGTGCTGAATCCTAGGAGGGTGAGCCAAGCAACGTCCTTCTGTGGGTTCCACTTCGATGGCACCTCACAAGTTAAGACCCATTGGAATTCCAGCCAGCTAGCAGTGACAGGTTGGGGTCTGCCTGAGAAGGACCAAGTTCCCAGGGGGAGGGAGGCTGCCATCCCTGCAGTTTGGCTAACTCAGCTTGCCAGCTCTGTACCAGCTTGCCGGCTCTGGAGAGTCCAGATGGTCCAGATGAGGAAGGGTCACTCAAATGCAGCACAGCTGTGCTACCACAAAGCAGCCAAACTTCTTCTTTAAGTAGGTCACTGATTCCCTTCCTCCTGACTGGAGCCAAAATAAATCTCCATCCACCTATTACAGGTGCAGTTTAGGCTGGAAACTGGTCAGTAAATCCTGGGACAGAGTTTCCATAGGAAGGAGAAGGCTGCCATCATTGTTGTTTCACAGCCTTCACTGTTGATACCTACAGGTACAGGAAAAAACAAGGCAACTGGTGTCTGAAGCAGACACCAAGCAAACCACAGCAGCCCTATGGAAGTATAGCTTGACTGTTAAAAGAAAAACAAACAAACAGAAAGCAACAACAACAACAACAAAAATGACTCCACAAAAACCCCATCAAATGTCAGTAACCTCAAAAATTGAAGGTAGATGAGCCCACAAAGATGAGAAAAATATCAATGCAAAAACACTAAAAACTCAAAACGCCAGAGTGCCTCATCCCCTCCAAATGAGCGCAACACCTCTCCAGCAAGGGCACAGAACTGGGCTGAGGCTGAGATGACTGAATTGACAGAAGTAGGCTTCAGAAGGTGGGTAATAATGAACTTCGCAGAGCTAAAGGAACATGTTGTAACCCAATGCAAAGGAACTAAGAATTACAATAAAACAACACAGGACTCGATAGCCAGAATAGCCATTTCAGAGAGGAACATAACTAACCTGGTGGAGCTGAAAAACGGAACACGAGAACTTCACAATGCAATTACAAGTATCCATAGCTAAATAGACTAATGGAATGGAAGAAAGACTCTTAGAGCTTGAAGACTATCTTTCTGAAATAAGACAAGCAGACATGAATAGAGATAAGAGAATGAAAACGAATGAGAAAACCTTTGAGAAATGGGATTATGTAAACAGACCAAACCTATGACTGATTTGGGTAGCTGATAGAGACAGGGAGAATGGAATCAAGTTGGAAAACATACTTCAGAACATCATGCAGGAGAACTTTCTCAACCTAGCAAGATTGGCAACATCAAATTCAGGAACTACAGAGAACCCCAATAAGAAACTCCACGAGAAGATCAATCCCAAGACACATAATCATCAGATTCTCCAAGGTCACAATGAAAGAAAAAATGTTAAGGGCAGCCAGAGAGAAAGGTCAGGTCACCTACAAAGAGAAGCACATTAAACTAACAGCAGGCCTCTCAGCAGAAACTTTACAAGCCAGAAGAGATTAGGGATGAATATTTAACATTTTTAAAGACAAGAATTTCCAGCTCAGAATTTCATATACAGCCAAACTAAGTTTCATAAGTGAAGAAGAAAAGATCCTTTTCAGACAAGCAAATACTGAGGGAGTTCATCACTACCATGCCTGCCTTGTGAGAGTGCCTAAAGACAGCACTAAAGATGGAATGAAAAAACCATTACCAGCCACTACAAAAACACATTGAAGTACACAGACCAGTGACACTATGAAGCAACTACATAATCAAGTCTGCAAGATAACCAGCTAGCATCATGACGACAGGATCAAATTCACATATAACAATACTAACTTTAAATGTAAATGGGCTCAATGCCCCAGTTAGAAGACACAGAATGGCGAGCTGGATATTGAGCCAAGATCCTTTGGTATGCTGTCTAGGAGAGATCCATCTCATGTGCAAAGACACAAATAGGCTGAAAATAAAGGAATGAAGGAATATTTATGAAGCAAATGGAAAACAGAAAAGAGAAGAGAGAAGTTGCAATCCTAGTTTCTGACAAAACACCCTTTAAACAAACGAAGAGGCTAAC
The DNA here is from genome assembly GCF_047675955.1 of Chlorocebus sabaeus. NCBI lineage: Eukaryota > Metazoa > Chordata > Mammalia > Primates > Cercopithecidae > Chlorocebus > Chlorocebus sabaeus. Next base: position 11,395,982 of record NC_132925.1, read on the forward strand.
TGTCCTAAATATATTATGCATCCAACACAGGAGGACCCAGACTCATGAAGCAAGTTTTTTAGAGACCTACAAAGAGACTTAGGTTCCAACACAATAATAGTGGGAGACTTTAACACCCCACTGATAATATTAGACAGATCATTGAGACAGGAAATTAACAAAGATATTCAGGACCTGAACTCAGTTCTGGATCAAGTAGACCTGATAGGTATCTACAGAATGCTCAACCCCAAAACAGCAGAATATACATTCTTTCTAATCACTACGTGACACTTACTCTAAAATTGATCACATAATCGGAAGTAAAACACCCCTCAGCAAATGCAGAATAACTGAAATCATAAGTGTTTCTTACCACAGTGCAATTAAATTAGAACTCAAGATTAAGAAATTCATTCAAAACTACACAATTGCATGGAAATTGAACAACCTGCTCCTGAATGACTCTTGGGTAAATAATGAAACTAAGGCAGAAATCAGGAAGTTCTTTGAAAATAAAGAGAACAAAGATAAAATGTACCAGAATTTTGGGGACACAGCTAAAGCAGTGTTAAGAGGAAACTTTATAGCACTAAATGCCCACATCAAAAACCTAGAAAGATCTCAAGTTAACAATCTAACATCACAACTAAAGAAACAAGAGAACCAAGATCAAACAAACCCCAAAGCAAGCAGAAGACAAGAAATAACCAAGATCAACACTGAACTGAAGGAGTTAGCGACACAAAAAAAAAAGTTTCAAAAAATCAATGAATCCAGTAGCTAATTTTGAAAAAAATTAATAAAATAGACCACTAGATAGACAAATAAAGAAGAAAAGAGAGAAGAGTTAAGTAAACAGTATTAGAAATGATAAGGTGATATCACCAGTGACCCCACAGAAATACTAACAACCATCAGAGAATATTATAAACACCTCTATGAAAATAAACTAGAAAAATCTAGACAAAAGTGATGAATTCCTGGACACATACACCCTTCCAAGACTGAACCAGGAAGAAACTTAATCCCTGAACAGATCAATAATGAGTCCTGAAATTGAGTCAGTAATAAAGAGCCTACCAACCAATAAAAGCCCAGGACCAGATGGATTCACAGCTGATTTCTACCAAAGTTACAAAAAAGAGCTGGTACCATTCCTACTGAAACTATTCCAAAAAACTGAAAAGGAGGGACTCCTATCTAACTTTTTCTATGAGGTCAGCATCATCCTGATACCAAAATCTGGCAGAGATACAACAACCACAACAAAACTTCAAGCCAATATTTTTGATGAACACTGATGCAAAAACCCTCAACAAAATACCGGCAAATTGAATCCAGCAGCACATCAAAAAGCTGATTCACCATGATCAAGTTGGCTTCATCCCTGGGATGCAAGGCTGGTTCAACATACAAAAATCAACAAATGTGATTCATCACATAAACAGAACCAAACACAAAAACCACATGATTATCTCAAAAGATGCAGAAAAGGTCTTTGATAGAATTCAATGTTCCTTCATGTTAAAAACTCTCAATAAACTAGGTATAGAAGGAACATATCTCAAAATAATAAGAGCCATAAATGAAAAAACCCACAGCCAATATCATACAGAATAAATAAAAGCTGGAAGCATTCCCATTGAAAACTGGCACAAGACAAGGATGCCCTGCCTCATCACTTCTATTAAGTGTAGTATCGGAAGTTTTGTCCAGGACAACCAGGAGAGAGAAAGAAATAAAGCATATTCAAATAGGAAAAGAGAAACTCAAATTATCTTTGTTTGCAAATGACATGATCCTATATCTAGAAAACCCCATCATCTCAGCCCAAAAGCTTCTTAAGCTGGTAAGCAACTTCAGCAAAGTCTCAGGACACAAAATCAATGTGCAAAAATGCTAGTTTTTGTTTTGTTTTGTTTTGTTTTGTTTTTGAGACAGAGTCTCACTCTGTTGCCCAAACTGGAATGCAGTGGTGCGATCTTGGCTCACTGCAAGCTCCGCTTCCCGGGTTTAAGCCATTCTCCTGCCTCAGCCTCCCGAGTAGCTGGGACTACAGGTGCCCGACACCATGCCCAGCTAATTTTTTGTATTTTTAGTAGAGATGGGGTTTTACCATGTTAGTCAGGATGGTTTAAATCTCCTGACCTCGTGATCTGCTCGCCTCAGCCTCCCAAAGTGCTGGGATTACAGGGGTGAGCTACTATGCCTGGCCAAAAAATGCTAGCATTCTTATACACCAACAATAGGCAAGCAGAGAGCCAAATCATGAGTGAACTCCCATTAACAATTGTTACAAAAAGAATAAAATACCTAGGAAACAGCTAACAAGGAAAGTGAAGAACCTCTTCAAGGTGAACTACAAACCACTGCTCAAAGAAATCAGAGAGGACACAAACAAATGGAAAACCATTCCATACTCATGGATAGAAAGAATTAATATCGTGAAAATAGCCGTCCTGCCAAAGTAATTTATAGATTCAATGCTATTGCCATTAAACTACCATTGACATTCTTCACAGAATTAGAAAAAAAAATTTTAATTCATATGGAACCAAAATGAGCTTGAAGAACCAAGACAATTCTAAGCAAAAAGAAGAAAGCTGGCGGCATCATGCTACCTGACCTCAACTTTTCTGTAAGTCTACGGTAACCAAAACACTAAGGTACTTGTACAAGACCAGACATACAGACCAATGGAACAGAATAGAGAACTCAGAAACAAGACCGCACACCTACAACCATCTGATCTTTGATAAACCTGACAAAAACAAGCAATGGGGAAAAGATTCCCTATTTAAAAATTGGTGCTGGAAGACCTGGCTAGCCATATGCAGAAGATTGAAACTGGACCCCTTCCTTACACTACATCCAAAAATTAATTTGCTATCATTTTAAATTCCATTCAAAAAACTTGAATCTTGAATATTTTTCTTCTGGAGAGTAAATAATTTGGTTCTAATAGTGTGAATATACTTTAGAAAGTAAGACCTAGAAACTTCAGCCTTTGTATCTCAGATTTATCAGTTTATTTTTAGCCCTAAATAATACTTAAGAATTTCAATGTGTTTCCTTTATGCCCATAGTCAATTCTGTTTGGTAATACCCTCGATAATATTTTTCCCATCCATGACATCTGAAGGACTATAGTCTAATCCTTACTATGAGTTAACTCCAGAGTATCTAATAATAACTAGGGTACTAGCTTATTATTATAGTTTAGTTAATGTCATTAAACTAGTACCCTATATAATGTCATTACAGCATAGTTAATGTCACTAAACTAGTACCCTATATAATGTCATTAGAGTATAGTTAATGTCATTAAACTAGTACCCTAGTTCATCATTCTGATGAATTAGTATTTTTAAAGATGTTCATGTCATTCCATGATAAAACATTATTCATAATCCCCACTGACTATAAAATAGAAATCTAAACTACTCATCTCAGAATTTCAGATATTCTACAAAGGATCTCATTTTTCCAATTAATCTACCTCTGGCTAAGATTATAGGCTTTAGGATTAGAGAACTGGTTTCATTTAGAAAACAATCTATCACTTACTACAACTGTGATCCAGTCTAATTTACTTGACTTCTACCTCTCATACTCCTTCTTTGTATAAAATGATGCTAAGAAAATCTATCACCCAGAGTGGATGTGCAAATAAGTTAGATGATATATATTTCAAAATTTTGAGTACTGAAACAGCAATAAAAAACATAGTTGTTACTGTCATCAATATATTGTCCTACTAGGTTTCTTTATACTTATCTAGAGTGATGTTATTTTGGTCTCCTATATATACCAACTCGACACAACTGAATCTTTACTTCAAAGAGGTTTCCCCTTCCTGTGGTGTTACCCCACTAGCTGTACATTCAATTCTCAGCCATCCTTCAAGGTCCATGTCAACACTTCTTTTCTTCAATGAAGTCCTTTTCTAACCTCACTCTTTTGTCTACATGTCACACATAGTTTTGTTCTGTTATTCAAATATTCCATTTCTATATATTATCTTTTAAGCAATCAATATTTCTTCTGTAGCAACATTTTACAAATCCAGATTAGTGGATCATGAAATCCATTGAGAAGGCTGTGACTAAAAAACAAGTAAAATAAAAAGAAAAATTAAAAATCAGAAACAGGTCAGAAAATAGACTGTAATGCACATAGTAAGTATGAGTATTGTTTGATCAAATTAAAGTTGCACTTGTGTGTGTATGTGTCCACCTACAGGTATGTGTGACCTCTACCTAGAGGATGAAGCATAGTAAATCCATTTCTTTCTATCTTAATATGGGCCTGTTGAATTGCAATGGCTCTGAGTCCTTCTGGTTTGATCTACACAGAGTTCAAAAGAAAAAAAAAATAGTTCCATGAGTGGTAGTCTGAGAGATTTTCACCAAATAGAAAAATAAATATTCTTATTACATTAAAATTGGAAAATAAAGCTATAATTTGGGAAACATGGACCAGAATGTGTAAATATCACAAAAACTTTGCAAAACAATTGAAGGTAAAACAGGTCTCAATAAGAATAGAAGCAAATAAAATGAAAAAAAGAAAAATGTTATTAGAAATAAAGAAAAACGTTATTAGAAAAATTATAATTTAAATTATAATTTTAAAATTAGAATTTAAAACACTTCTCAGTAGAGTTAATTAGATTGATAGTAAATTGCTCTGATGCAAAAATCCAGTTACCTCTCTAACTGAGACACATTTTACCCTCATGCCTAGATTACTGACCATATCTTAAAGTTTATACTGTAAGTTGTAAATGATTAATTATTTAATCTTCAAAACAATCTGAAGTTATTTTATAGATATAGGACATAATATATAATTTTAAATTGTATTTTCCATTAAAGACTCATAATAAAGAGCAGTGACATTAAATCACACAGAATATTAAAAACTAGAAATGAACAAACATGCTTAACATTTGGCATTCAGGAAGCTACTATATATGAATCAGGAATCCTTCCGTTTGTCCTGTTTAGCTTTATCTTATATCAATACCTCTATCAGTTTGGATTTCTGTTTTTGCCTTCTTCTCTGCATTTTCTTTGTAGAAGCAGTCTTACCCCTTTCCATCTCTTACGTTACTTTCAAAACTTCACTCAGCTGCCTACTCTTTCAGAAAATCTTCTTTCCTCACTTGATCCAACTAAGAGCCTCTCCTATATTACCAACTTCCATTACACTAATTATATTGTACTGACAGTACGTGTACACAACATCTTTATTCACAGACTAAAAATTCCTCTCTCTAGGGGAAAATTTTTTTATCTATTTTCATATTCCCAGAGAGAAAATATTTCATTAATTGTTTTATTAGATATAAGTGTCACTAGCATTATAGCCATTGACAAATATGTACGTCTGCACAGATCCACTTCTTTGCCACTAGATGGCACTGTCAATCACTGTGGTGCTCTTGGATATGGCCTCAAGCCTTCAAGCAGTTTTGATATCTTAGAGCTCCGGAAACTGTTACCTTAACTCACTTGGGAAGGTCAAAATCTGACCTAGCTTGAACTTATGTTGTGGAATAATCTGACTTAACCTAACGATAGAATATTTATAATCTTCTTTTTCTATGTAATGTAAATATTAATATGACTGATTACAGGGTGCTATCCAAACTCCAGAGGATTATGTAACATTTAAATTAAGCTCCACCTTACATTTCTTAATATAAGAAGTTATGATTTCTGAAAACCATCTAGCTCAAGAGTTTTTCATAGATTATCCTCGTCCTGCACCAACAAGCCCCTGTTATTTTTCAGAAAATATTTTAATAGTAACGATATAGAAAAGAATTCATTAAATTATAACCTATGCATCTGTGATAGCTCTAATCTCACCTATCTTAGCACCCAATTATGTTCCTAATTATGTTACTATAAACCATATTCTTTCTACTTTCACAATGTATGTCAATGTAAAAATTAAACTTTGAGAACCTATGTACTTTTTCCTAAAATTTAACTGGTTACAAAATGTGGTCTATATAAAGATACTTCTTAACTTTTCCTGATTAATCTTGATTTTGTACCTAGACTCTAGTGTAACCGATAGTCCTATTTCAAGTTTGCTGTTGTTCAGCTCTCTTATAACATATTTAAATAATATGCAAATAAGCTGGTCCTACATACATTTATATTTTTCTATATTATACAATTTTATAACTATAGAAATATCTTCGGTAGTGCTTATCAGTATTCTAGTTTAAAATATTTCAACCAAACATGACACGAAAATAGACTTTTTAAAAACTAATCCCACTCCTTTCCTCTTCTCCTCCAAGTTATAGGAATTTCTTTTGAAATATTATCTCCTAAAATCTGTGAATACTGAAGTTAACCTTTCAAAATTGTTTCTTAGTAAGCTGACCACCAGATACCAATTCCTTTGTTTCTTAATATGTGGCATTGCTTTTTCATGTACCTTTAGTTGTTCTCAAATCTATGACCTTATTTCTTGGCTTACTCTGAAAACCCCAATAAGGAATCAAGGGATGCACACATAATGTAACAGGAAGACCATCCGAGTATGAGTTAGAATATCTGTTAGTCCAAGGTCACCTGCACATTAGTTTGGCAAAATGATGCCTCCTGCAACCCTTCTGGTTCTTATAAAATGAGATTATAATATTTATGCCTGACTTATCCATCTCACATTCTCATAATGATTAACAGAGTCATTCGGCTTGCTTCCTAGCTTACCTGTAATAGTTACCTAGCTTGCTGAAAGAATCAGTGGTGGTTTTTCCTACTGTGAGGCCTGCATTTGTCAACGGGCTGGATTCAGACATTTTAATAACAATCCTAAACATCTCTTTGCACTTTGTAGTCTGAGGTAATGCAACTTGGAATATTTTGATTATCATTCCAGCTCCCTAACAAGTTATACATTCTGGCTTCCTTCCTGCAAACCTTAGCACGATTTTGCTCTCTAGCCACGGAAAACATCAAAATGGATTTTGCAGGTAGAACCCACGGGTCCACCAAAAGTATGGATATCACTATGATTAAGAACGCACTCTCTGGAGCCTAAGTCAGTTTTAAATTCTGTCTCTATGCTTTACTGGCCTTGGGAAAATTACTTAACCTCTCTGTGCAGTTTCCTGATGTACAAAATAGGCATAATAAAAATATATTCCTTATAAATGATTTAATACATCTAAAGCACTTACAACTGTGCTTGGACCATAATAAAGTTATGCATGTGTTATGTATAGTTTTATTATAATTTGAGACATAGTGTAATGACTATAAAAATGTGAACTCTGAAACAAAATGGTCTGTTCTGAAATCCTGGCTACGTCACTTACTAGCTAAACGTCCTTCAGTGAAGCACTTAAGCTTTTTCTCATCTGTAGAAAAGGTGAATAATAGTATATATACCTCATATGTGGATTGTGAAGATTAAATAATGTCTGTAGTAAACACAGTGTGATACATAGCACATAATATACATTCAACAAATGTTATTTCTATTTTTTTTTTTTTTTTTTTTTTTTTTTTTTGAGACGGAGTCTCGCTCTGTCGCCCGGGCTGGAGTGCAGTGGCCGGATCTCAGCTCACTGCAAGCTCCGCCTTCCGGGTTTACGCCATTCTCCTGCCTCAGCCTCCCGAGTAGCTGGGACTACAGGCGCCCACCACCTCGCCCGGCTATTTTTTTGTATTTTTTACTAGAGACGGGGTTTCACCGTGTTAGCCAGGATGGACTCGATCTCCTGACCTCGTGATCCGCCCGTCTCGGCCTCCCAAAGTGCTGGGATTACAGGCTTGAGCCACCGCGCCCGGCCACAAGTTAAATATAAACTGTCCATGAGATCTCCAAATAGAGATTTCAATTAAGAATTTGACATGAATCTTAGAAAGGTAATGTTAACGAAGCTAAAATTTTAGAAATCATCACTACAGACATGATATTTCTATCCATGGAGAAAGAATCACCCAATAAAAAATTAAACAGACCCATAGAAAATTAAATCACCCAATGAGAGATTGAAGTCAGAGATTTAGGAAACCTTTTCTAAGCCCTTAGGAAATCCGGAATTTGGAAGTTAAATTGAGAAGGTAGAGAGCAAATGAGACAGAGAAACTGAAAACAGCAAGTAAACAAACAAACAAATGAACAAGAAATGCAGAACAGTGTGGAATCTTAATATCTAACAGAGGCCAGAACAAGCTATTTGTCAAAAGCTACTGTACAGGCAATTGAAGTAGGGCAGGCAAGTGTTCACTGCGTTTCATTATTTAAAGGCTGATCCAGCTTGACAACAGGTTTCAGACAGAGTGGTGAGGTGAGGATGGAAGTTAATTTGTTTTGTTTTGTTTTTGAGACAGAGTCTCATTCTGTCATCCAGCCTGGAGTGCAGTGGCGTGATACCGGCTCCCTGCAGCCTCCGCCTCCCAGGTTCAAGCGATTCTCCTGTCTCAGCTTCACAAGTAGCTAGGATTACAGGCGTCCGTCACCACGCCCGGCTAATTTTTATTTTTTATTTTTTTATTTTTTATTTTTTTTTGAGAGAGAATCTGGCTCTGTGGCCCAGGCTGGAGTGAGTGGCGCGATCTCGGCTCACTGCAAGCTCCGCCTCCCAGGTTCAGGCCATTCTCCTGCCTCAGCCTCCCAAGTAGCTGGGACCACAGGCGCCGCCAACTCGCCCGGCTAATTTTTTTATTTTTTTAGTAGAGACGGGGTTTCACCGTATTAGCCAGGATGGTCTCGATCTCCTGACCTCGTGATCCTCCCGTCTCGGCCTCCCAAAGTGCTGCGATTACAGGCGTGAGACACCGCGCCCGGCCAATGGAAGTTAATTTGAAACAGACTAGAAAGTGAGGAAGTGGGCACAGTAAGTTTAGAAAACTTTTTGCTTACATTTAATAAGAAACGAAGCAAATAAATTCAGGAAATCACTGTATAGGAATTTAGAGCCAAGGGAGGGCTTTTTGAAGAAAAATTCTGCTAAACTCTTATTGTAGTTATAAATTGTATGCATACTTAAAAAGTTAAAACTAAACAAAAAAAAATAGGTAATTAAGGAAAGAAGAGGAGACACGATAAAATAGGTAATTAAGGAAAGTGGAGGAGATATGAAGAAATTTGCCATTGACAGAGAAAGGGACTTATTTATTATTATAGGAGGTGGGGAGGATGATAAATTCAGACTCAACCAATTTTGGGTGATGAGAATAGAATGGGACTCCAATCTAGCAGTTTGTATATTTTTTAGGTATTATATGAGTCAGTGTTTTGGGAGAAAAAGATAAATCACTTCAAGACTTTACAACAGGAAGAACATAATGCAGGGAATTGATTGAACTGGTATGAAGGAGCTGAGCACCCGCATAGGGAAACTGAGATAACACGGGCTGTAGACAGCAGGACATAACTATCACCTCTGCATTAGGGAAGAATGGAGGAGGAGGTGTTACTAGTTCCAGGGACAAAGGTCACCCCACAGAAGCTGGAAACAGAGCCTGTCCACCCAATGAGAGCAGGAGTTGATACCCCTACTCCCAGAGACACTCCACTACATATTGAGGACAGAGGACAAGAACAGCCCTGGCTTCTTGCTTCCTGATGCCTCCTCCCACAGGCAAACCCAGCAGGCAACCACTTGTAAGAGAAATCTGGGAAATTCAGGCTTCAGGATTGATGTCTATGCCATAAAGAAGAGGATGGAGCTGAAAGCAAACAGGATCAAGGTGTCCACAAGTGTAAAGTGATCTCATTGGTGTGAACTGAGGAGAAAAAGAGATGAGAAGCGGGAAATTGAAGGATCAAGAAAAAATGTGACATGTGGTCATTGTGAAACAAGCACATGAACTTAATAGAGAAATAAAATGAGGCTAAATTTTAAGTTAAATTATACGAAATTGCCATATTGTTAGGTCAAAGATAAAATGTCATGTGATTAAGACTGAAGTAGTTTTTGCATTTTAATGTAAAAAACATAACTAGAAAATCATTGCATGCATTGACATAATATGTATAATGTATTATTAGATAATATTTCTGTCACCAATGGTTGGCAGAGTCATTACATTATGCTATAATTTAGCTCAGAGGCTAAATTATAGTCCTTAAAGAATGGCATTTACTTTACTAAATTTACCAAGACTTAAGATACGGTCCTTATCCTTGGAGGCGAGAAATGGAAATTTTATTAATATAGCCAGAAATAATTTGGTTATAGGGGACAAACCAATAATAATCAAATCACCTGATACCAGTGTATAATGAACACCGAATAACATGTTTCTGATTTATAATGAGGACTACAGCTTTCCAGTCACTGGACTGTTCACATTCCAGTCTAGAGCACCATGCTTTTTTTCTTCTTCAAGATGTTTGAGAATCCACTTTGCTAATCAGAAGTTTGCTTAGTCCTAGTAAGCACAGAATTCATAGAATTAGAGCAAAGGTAAATAGATTGACCTGTGGGCAATTTATCAATGCCAGGGTGAAATCTGATGAAATATCCTTGTTCCTCCCTAGTAAAGTCCTCTCTTATGATTAGAATTTTTGTGTCTCTGCAGGCTCAGCATCAGCACCACCTTGGCTGTGCCTGATCTACATCATCACATTTTATCTTACTGACTTTACATTTTTGTTGGTCACCCTTTCTTTTAACAAGCACATCATTGACTGATCTAGGGTTAAATAAATTTTATGATTCCATGACTTGAGTCTTCTGTTATTATAAGTTGAAGAGTCTGCTGTTGACTTCTCAAGACAGCTATATTCCCCTTATTTCTAAGTTGTTGGGTAGGAAGTGGGAAGGAGTGGGTGCATTAGTCCATTTTCATACTGCTATGAAGAAATACCTGAGACTGGGTAATTTATAAAGAAAAAGAGGTTTAATGGACTCACAGTTCCACATGGCTGGGGAAGCCTCACAATTATGGTGGAAGGCAAAGGAGGAGAAGAGACACATCTTACATGGTGGCTGGCAAGAACACGTGCAGGGGAACTGCCCTTTATGAAACTGTCAGAGCTCATGAGACTTATTCACTCTCAGCACAGGATAAACCTGTGGCCGTGATTCAATTACCTCTCACTGCACTCCTCCTACGACATGTGGGGATTATGGGAGCTACAATTCAAGATGAGATTTTGGTGGTGACACAACCAAACCATAACAGGGAGGTATGTCATTGCTATCTTCGTGTCCCACAAAAAATATTGTTTGCTAGAATCACTGAAGAGAGTTTAATAACAAAGAGCCCAAATGTGGAGTGTGTGTGTGTGTGTGTGTGTGTGTATGTGTGAGAATTTAGGAGTAATGATAGTTGAATTCATCATAAAATCAGTTTTGGACTTCTAAGTTATTTAATAATCATATCTATACTTTGCAGTGAATAAAAGCCTTTTTTCAGAACATTTAGACTTATTCAAAGAATTAAAAATTATGGTTCAGTAGAATATTTGACAATATTGTTCAATGGAGGAGAATATAGTTAAAATTGCTGAAAAATGTTTGTTGTGGAAGTAAAACTATATACAGTTTGTCCTGATTAAGTGCCAAATAAATTTATATCCTGCTATTTTGTAATGGGAAATAATTATGTCTAGTTCCATCATCTCTCCAGATCATCACCTTACAATAAATTTCATTCCTCAACAAACTTAAGTAGCAATAAGACACAGTGTAGGTTTTCAGTGAATGAACATCAACAGATATCCGTGATCAAGCTTTTTTTCTATGCTATTAAGCAGAACAATTTTATGGAAAGGGCTCATTGAAGTTGAAATTGAGAAAAAGATCCAATCATAATTTTTGAAATCAAGAGAATGCTAGAATAAAATTTTCTGAGCATGGTTTAGAGCTTTTCTACTGTGAGAAGCCACAAATTTAGACTAAGAAAATGGTGGCTAGATATAAATATATTGATTTATAAGATGGTTAATAACAAAACTAGTTTTTACCAATCAATTAGAAAAGAAATGAGTAGAAGGAGGCATATAATATTAGGAGCCAATTATTCAAAGTAAAGAATGAATGAGAAAATATTTGGCTATGTCGATGCCATACATCTATTTGGAGATTTTTGTTTTCAAATCAATTTGATGTACCCTTTTCCCAAGAAAATTCTGTGAGATAATAAATGATTTGTTGACTAAACATTTAGTAAAGGTTCTTTATAATTTTTTTTAAATTACAAAGAGCAGACTTAGATTAGCTCTACGTCAGCATTCTGTTACATGAGGCATGTGCAACCATTAAGAGCAAGTGCAATAACCCTTTTAGTAATCGTCACTGTTGGATTAAAATTCCATCTATGCTTAATATTTTGTCCAAAGATTAAAAATTTGAGAAAATATTCTAGGCATGAATACACATTTCTGGTACTGGCTGACAGAGTGTTATTTCCTTTAAAACATGCCAGTTATTTGAAGTCCATTTCATAAATATTAAGCTCATAGTTTCTATGCAAGCATGACCTACTAAAAATAGCTAATTTAATGTTTTTACTTACTGAACTTCTTGCAAAAATAATGTTAACACTGTTAACAAAATAACTGTAAGTAATTTAATACTGGTACTAGGAGTATTACCCTTGATTTATATCTAATTCCACAAGGAGCTTATCTAGTTTTTGAAAAATTAAAAGGAAAATAACCATGAGTCGTGCAATGGACTGAATGTTTGTTTCTCCCTAAAATTCTTATGTTTAATTCCTAACTCTCAATGTGACGGCATTAACAGGTGGTGTTTGGGGAGGCAGTTAGGTCATAAATGAAATTAATGTCCTTATAAGAGGAACACTAGAGAGTTCTCTTGTCCCTTTTCCCTACTGTGTGATGCTATAACCAGAAGCAGGCAATCTACAACTCAAAAAGGGCCCTCACCACCAGAATCTGACCATACTCGCACTCACTCCATCCTCCACAACTGTGAGAAATAAATTTCCATTGTTTTTAAGCCCCAGTATGTGGTAATTTGTTATAGTATGCAGCACTGTCTGAGACAAGCCATATAACTGAACGTTAGCAATAAAAATTTCTCCTAGAGAATCAAATTTTCACTACTAAAGTTACAGTTTTTATACTAATGGATTATATAACAGAACTGATTCTTGCATGTATTTTTTCAAAAAATATTTATAGAGATTATGTCAGGAGATTGTTAGACGTGAATAAAAATGAATCATGCTCAGATCCTGAGCTTACAGTCCAGTTAGACTATGACATGGCCATAAATAATCATAGTAGAAGACACAAAGTGATGACAGGTGTCTGCGTAATTTCTGACACAATAAATGCAGCCAGCCTTCCTCAAAACCATGTCATAGTGAATACATAAAAGCCAGCCATAGACAATAATGCCAATTGGAGGCATTTCCCAGAATCCAGTTGCTTACTCTTTGCTCTGAGCTTTCATCATTTTAGGCTGTAAATGTAGGCTTTCAAAATTACATTGTGGCTCTATGGGTTGACACACTACTTGTCATTCCTTCTCTGGTTTACTGACTTTAGCTACCCACTTACTCTTGGCTTGGTTTGCATCTCTGAATTTGCTTTTCCCCAAAACTCTGTTAATAGAAATGTCTATTACTGATCCTGAACATTTAAGTATGACTTAGGAAAGGGAAGGAGATTCAGATAAAAGATTATGGGAAATTAAAGGGAGGGAAATTAGAAGAAGGGGAGATCAGAGGAAGCTTCCTAGAAAGGGTAGTATGTAAATTCTCTCTCTCTCTCTCTTTTTTTTTTTTTTTTTTTGCATTAGTTATGTTCTATAAAGTCACTATGAATACTGAAATTACAAATAATTAACTGTTACTTCTTGAAGAATACAGGACTAGTTGCTGCAAGCATCTGGTAACATTTTTTCCAACTGATTCATAAATAACTTTGTTTTATATGTATTTCTGTTTAGAAACATCTTATTTAATGTACATTATTGATTCATTAATATTGAAGTCTTGGCCAACAGCACTACAACTCATGCCTAAACAAAGCTAGTATAACAGACATATTTTCTCTATGAGGCACATCTCGGCCTTCTTACACTGAGGAACACCAGACAACACTTAAACCCTATGCATGAAGTTCATTTTAAACAGTGAAATCGCCAACCAAAGGAACAAAAATGAAAAAAAAACAAAAACAAAAACAAAAACCCATGGTATTAAATAGACTGAGAAAAAGGCATCTGCTCAGAGAATGAGAACTAAAATAAGAAGGCAGCAAACTGCCTTGTTGTACCTCAGCTGAGAACATTGACATCTGGAGATTCAAATTTTTCACCATTCTGTCCATGTCTGCAAACTACTGTGGCAGTGCCCTAAGTATTTATTTTGGAATTACAAATGAATTTTAGTGAGCAGACACATTTGCAAATATAAAATTTGAGGACAAACTATATTTATTCTGGGCCTGTGAAGTTTGGGTAGGATTTCATCATTAGTGGTTGAGAAGGAAATGTATTCAAGAATAGGCAATAGTGTCACCAAACGTATGATTAACGGAAGGTATATGACTAGAATTCCTGGAGTTTGTGCAGAAACTGGGAATGAGAGTGGCAAATCAGACTGGGAACAGAGACAGAAAGGTGCTAAACTATTGGATAATTTAAAGTTTACACTTAGAATGAGAGTTTCAAACCTTTTATGTGGATTCAGACCTTCTTTTCATCCAAAGGAGCCTTAAGAAATCCAGAATGACAATGTATAAGCAAGAAACAACTCTAGTCACAGAAAATGTGGGGGTCCTGTATCATCAATTTAAGCAGAAAATTGAACCCACTGCAAGTCCTCATGAAAGAGTGAACATGGTTTGGGGATTTGGTTCACAGGTGATGGAAATCTAAGAATCAAAGAGGGATGGTGAGGCACCTGGAAGCCATATGGATGCTATTACCACCTCTAGAACAAAGGGCTGCAGGAAAAAGGAAAAAGGTGGTGTTACTGGCTCTGAAGAACCAGCACTACAAGGGGAATCTGAAACCAGATGGATCTGTTCTGCAGGATCTGGAATTACAAAATAAATATATTATTTGCAGGAGACACTGTCCATGCCAGGAGAACCTGCCAGGGCTTCCCACAGGCTAAACACTTCCAGAATGCAGCTGACTTTGGAGACTAAAAGATACTTTCTATATGGTAGAAGCTAGGAAAGTAGAAGCATGAGGAACGGTTCCAGGGACAAATAGGCCCAGCACCAGTGTGGGACCTGAGCCACACATCTTCCACTTCTCTTAGTTTGAATATAGTAGAAAACCTCTGCATTAACCAATTCAGGATTATTGACATATTTTAGTATGTAGAGTAACATAATCCATATGTGAATAACATAATGCATATGTCTCATGCTTAAGTATTGTGCTAGGATGTCAAAATAAATTTTATTTTATATATATATATTTATATATATATTTTTTGCTTGGTACCAGTAACACCACCTTTTCACGTGTGTTTGGGTGGTGGGGGGATGGAGGGGAAAAAGAGAGAGGGAAAGAGAGAAAGAGAACCCAGAGTTAGAGTTGAACATATTCAACTGAAAAAGAGTAGATGTTTAGATTACAATTGCCTGTGTTTTTACTGACGTATTAGTCTTTGTAAAATCAGTAAAAAGCTATATTCCAAAAGTTTTTATGTATTTTTTCTTAAGGCTAGAAAATAATCCCTTTAAAATAATTTGCAAACACAATTAGTCAGTTTAAAATAGACTTTTACAATGTTCTTAAAGCACATTCTTTATTTTAGAAGACTCTTCAAAAAGGACAGAGCATATTAGAAGTCAGCTTCAGAAGAAAGGAATTTTTTCTCTACTTACTCATAGACCACAACAATTATCTTCAGGAGGATTCCCCAATTAAATAATTACTATTTTTAGAATTAAACTACCAATCTCAGGGCAACTGATTTACTGACTCAAAATAAAAATTAAATTCAACAACAAACAATAATGTTTTATGTTTTATTATGCCTACTTATTTTTAATTCCTAGGATGATAGATTAGTGCAGTCTCAATAATAGGAATAATCATAGCTCCAATTTTCTTGTACATGGCCAAATCTCATTTTCTTAATTTGCAACCTTATAAACATTGAATTGAAAACTTTTAAGAGATTATTTCCAAGGTAGGAATTTTAAGAAACTAAGTTACAGTGGTCACAGCCTGCTGAGGCTTTGTCTTAATACATTTTGTGTTTCTATAACAGAACACCACAGACTGGGTAATTTATACAGAAAAAAAAATTTAGCTCAGCTTTCTGGAAGCTGGAAGTACAAGAGCATGCCACTAGCATCTGGTGAGGGTCTTCATGCTGCTCATCCTATGGTAGAAGGCAGAAGAACAACAAAAGCCAGGAGTGAAAGATAGAGAGGGCTGAATTTGCTTCTATAACAACCCACTCGGGATAATAAATCAGCTCTCACAATAACGTTAAACCAAGAAGAAATTGATTCCATGAAGAGACCCATAATGAACTCCAAAACTGAATCACTAACAAATAGCCTAGCAACCAAACAAAAACAAAAACAAAAACAAACAAACAAACAAACAAAAACCCAGGAGCTGATGGATTCACAGTCAAATTCCACCAGATGTACAAAGAAAAGCTGGTGCCATTCCTACCAAAACTATTCCAAGAATTTGAGAAGTAGTGACTTCTCCTCAACTCATTCTGAGGCCAACATCATCCTGATACCAAAACCTGGCATAGAAACAATGAAAACAGAAAACTTCAGGCCAACATCCTTTATCAGGGGAACCCACCCCCGATAATTCTTCAGGGCTTCTTTTCTATTTTCCTTAAGCTTTGGCTGGTCAGAGAAATAAAGGGAAAGAGTACCAAAGAGGGAAATTTTAAAGCTGGGTGTCCAGGGGAGACATCACATGTCAGCAGGTTCCTTGATGTACCCCAAGCTGCAAAACCAGCAAGTTTTTATTAGTGATTTTCAAAAGGGGAGGGAGTGTATGAATAGGGTGTGGGTCACAGAGATCACATGCTTCACAAGGTAATAAAATATCACAAGGTAAATGGAGGCAGGGCAAGATCACAGGACCGCGGTGAAATTAAAATTGCTAATAAAGTTTCAGGCACGCATTGTCATTGATAACATCTTATCAGGAGACAGGGTTTGAGAGCAGACCAAATTTATTAGGTGGGAATTTCCTCATCCTAATAAGCCTGGGAGCGTTGCGGTAGACCGGGGCTTATTTCATCCCTTATCTACAATCATAAAAGATAGACATTCCCAAAGTGGCCATTTCAGAGACCTCCCCTTGGGAACGCATTCTCTTTCTCAGGGATGTTCCTTGCTGAGAAAAAGAATTCAGCAATATTTCTCCTATTTGCTTTTGAAAGAAGAGAAATATGGCTCTGTTCCACCCGGCCCACAGGCAGCCAGACTTTAAGGTTATCTCCCTTGGTCCCTGAACATCGCTGTTATCCTGTTCTTTTTTCAAGGTACCCAGATTTCATATTGTTTAAACAATTCGTGCAGTTGACACAATCATCACAGGGTCCTGCAGCGACATGCATCCTCAGCTTATGACGATGACGGGATTAAAAGATTAAAGACAAGACAGGCATAGGAAACCACAAGAATATTGATTGAGGAAGTGATAAGTATCCATGAAATCTTCACAACTTATGTTCAGAGATTGCAGTAAAGACAGGCGTAAGAAATTATAAAAGTATTAACTTGGGGAACTAATAAATGTCCATGAAATCTTCACAATTTATGTTCTTCTGCCATGACTTCAGTCAGTCCCTCTGTTCGGGGTCCCTGACTTCCTGCAACAATCCTTGATGAACATTGACACAAAAATCCTCAGCAAAATACTTGCAAACCAAGTCCAGCAGTGCATCAAAAAGTTAATCCACCACGACTGGCTGGGTGTGGTGGTTCACGCCTGTAATCCCAACACTTTAGGAGGCCGAGGCAAGCAGATCATGAGGTCAGGAGATCGAGACCATCCTGGCTAACACGGTGAAACCCTGTCTCTATGAAAAATACAAAAAATTAGCCAGGTGTGGTGGCAGCCACCTGTAGTCCCAGCTACTCAGGAGGCTGAGGCAGGAGAATGGCGTGAACCCGGGAGGTGGAGTTTGCAGTGAGCTGAGATTGTGCCACTGCACTCCAGCCTGGGTGACAGAGTGAGACTCCATCTCAAAAAATAAATAAAAAATAATAAAAGAAGAAGAATAAGAGTCGTCGATGACAAATCCACAGCCTACATCATGCTGAGTGGGAAAGAGTTTAAAGCAATACCCATAAGAAGTGGAACAAGACAAGGATGCCCACTTTCACCACTCCTATTCCACATATTATTGGAAATCCTAGCCAGAGCAATAAGCCAAGAGAAAGAAAGGGTGTTAAAATAAGAAGAAAGGAAGTCAAACTATTTCTGTTTTCAAATAATATGATTTAATACCCAGAAATTCCCATGGTCTGTTCCCAGTAACTCCTAGATCTGATAAACAACTTCAGCAAAGTTTCAGGATACAAAATCAATGTACAAAAATCACCAACATTTCTGTATACCCACAACAGTCAGTCAAGCTGACAGCCAAATCAGAAAGACAATCCCATTCACAATTGCCACAAAAATAATAAAATACCTAGGAACACAGCTAACCAGTGAGGTGGAAGATCTCTACAATAAGAATTACAGAACACTGCTCAAGGAAAACATAGAAGACACAAACAAATGGAGAAACAACCCATGCTCATGGATAGAAAAAAATCAATATCATTAAAATGGCTATACTTCCCAAAGCAATTTATAGATTCAATGCTATTCATATCAAACTACCAATGACATTCCTCAGAGAACTAGAAAACATATTTAAAAATTCATACAGAACCAAAAAAGGGCCTGAATGGCCAAGGCAATCCTAAGCACAAAGAACAAAGCTGGAGGCATCATGCTACCAACTTCAAATTATACGTAGCCAAAACAACATGGTACTGGTACAAAAAACAGGCACATAGACAAATGGAACAGAATAGAGATATCAGAAATAAGGTCACACACCTATGATCTGATCTTCAACAAAACCAGCAAAAGTAAGCAATGGGGAAAAGCCTCCCTGTTCAAAAAATAGCGTTGGGAGAACTGGCTAGCCATATATAGAAGATTGAAGCTGGACCCCTTCCTTATACCATTTACAAGAAAAAAAAAATCCTCAAGATGAATTAAAGACTTAAATGTAAAAC
This sequence comes from Chlorocebus sabaeus, assembly GCF_047675955.1. Classification (NCBI taxonomy): domain Eukaryota; kingdom Metazoa; phylum Chordata; class Mammalia; order Primates; family Cercopithecidae; genus Chlorocebus; species Chlorocebus sabaeus. Next base: position 11,415,164 of record NC_132925.1, read on the forward strand.
CTAAAACCACACAAACCCTGGGAGACAGCATAGGCAATAACATCCCGGACAGAGAAACAGGCAAAGATTTTGTGACAAAGACACCAAAAGTAATCACAGCAAAAGCACAAGAAGACAAGTGGGATCTAATTAAGCTTAAGAGCTTCTGCATAGCAAAATAAACTCTCAACAGAGTAAACAGATAACCTACAGAATGGGAGAAAAATTTCACAAACTATGCACCTGACAAAGGTGTAACATGTAGCATCTAAAAGGAACTTAAATTTACAAGAAAAAAACAACCCCACTAAAATATGGGCAAAAGACATGAATAGACGCTTCACAAAAGAAGACATACAGGCAGCCAACAAGCATCTGAAAGAAAGCTCAATATCACTGATCATTAGAGAAATGCAAATCAAAACCAAAATGAGATACTATCTTACACTAGTCAGAATGGCTATTGCTAAAAAGTCAAAAAAGAACAGATGCTGGTGAGGTTGTAGAGAAAAGGGAAGGCTTGTACACTGTTTGTAGGAGTGTAAATTAGTTCAACTACTGTGAAAAAGAGTATAGAGATTCCTCAAAGAACTAAAACCAGAACTACCATTCAACCCAGCAATCCCATTACTGGATATATACCCAGTGGAATATAAATTATTCTGCCATAAAGACACATGCAGGCGAATGTTTATTGCAGCACTGTTTACAATAGCAAAAACATGGAATCAACCTAAATGCCCATCAATTACAGATTGGATTTAAAAAATATGGTACATATACACCAGGGACTACTATGCAACCATAAAAAAGAACAAGATCATGTCTTTTGCAGGAGTATCAATGGGGTTAGAACTATTATCCTTAGCAAACTAAAAATACTGCATGCTGTCACTTATAAGGGCAGCTAAATGATGAGAACTCATGAACACAAAGGAAACAGCAGACACCGAGGTCTACTTGAGGGTGGAGGGAGGGAAGAGGGAGAGGAACAGAAAAGATAACTGTTGGGTACTGGGATTAATATCTGGTTGATGATATAATCTGTACAACAAACCCCTGTGACGTGAGTTCTTACCTATGTAAGAAACCTTCACATGTACTCCTGAATAAAAGCTGGAAAAAAAAAAAAGACAAGAAAAGAAAAAAAGGAATAGATGTTTGGGCATGAGATACTAATTTATTGCCAATAACACATGCAGTATATACCCATATTGGAGTTGGCATTAGGGTGTGGATGTATTTAGGTAGCTATTACTAGCCTATCATAGGTACTATAGATCCTGGGAAAAGTTGGTTTAAAATATCCCTGCGTTTCTGTATGCATTGATGAATTGATCTCAAAATTTATTGTTTAAAAATGTCTAGGAGGTGGCCAGGCAAGGTGACTCATCCCAACACTTTGGGAGTCTGAGGTGGGTGGATCATATGAGATCAGGAGTTGGAGACCAGCCTGGCCAACATGGCGAAACCCCATCTCTACTAAAAACACAAAAATTAGCCAGGCATGGTGGTGTGCACCTGTAATCCCAGCTACTTGGGAGGCTGAGGAAGGAGAATCACTTGAACCTGGGAGGTGGAAGTTGCGGTGAGCCAGGATCATGCCACTGCACTCCAACCTGGGTGACAGAGAGCCTGTCTCAAAAATTAAAAATAAAAAAATGTCTGAAAGGAGAAGTAATGGCCCCCAAAGATGTCCACAGCCAAATTCTTAGAGCCTATCAGTGTTACCTTAGAGAGCAAAAGAAACTTTGCAGACATGTTAAGGTTAAGGACCTTGAGATATTGAGATCATCCTGGATTATCTGGATGGGCCCAGTCTAATCATAAAAGTCCTTAAAAGTGAAGGACTCTTCAGCTGTGGTCAGAGTGATGTCAGGATGAGAAGGATTGGGTATCTCATTGCTGGTTCTGAAATGTAGGGAGTAATGTGCAAAGACCAGAGAGAGACCTCTAAGAGCTGGAACAGGCAAAGAAATCCCTTAGAACAGGCAGATTATCCCCTAAAGCTTTTATAAAGGAGTTTAGCTCAGCTAATACCTTGATTTTAGCCCAGTGAGACCTGTGTTAGAATTCCATCTTGGAGAAACAGAAAATATATTTGTTCTGTTTGAAGTCACTAAAGCTGTGATAATTTGTTATGGCAGCAATAGAAAACTAGTGTAATATCAATTCAATTCATTGTTAATTCATTTCTTCATGCTTCTATAGCCACACAGTTTTATTAGGAAGGAAATTTCAAAGAGTTAAGACCAAGTTTTATCATTTTAAAGATTTTTTTAAAAAGCTGAATGACATTAAAAGAGAAAACTTTTCCTGGAACAGAGGTCTCCTGATGTCTAATCCATTAAACCATTCTGATTTCTTTTAGTATTATCTCAAATATGTCCTATTTTTATACATCTTGAAAACATAAACATAGAAAACATTTCTATGAGATTACTATTTCCAAGGGAGACAGGAAGTTGTGGTTACAGATGTGCTCTTGGTGGCACAAAGCTGAAACTTTGTCATCATTATTAGTCATACTTCACCCTAGCATGCACATTTGCTTCTATTCTTCCCAGCTAAACTAAGGTTCATGAAGATGCACAGGAGCTATCTCATCCATCATTTCCCTGCCCCTCCCATCTCTACTACGTCTAACACAGTGCTTGGTACTTGGAAGGCACTCATTACCTTCCGCTCATCTCATTACCTATTTGTTGAATGAAAACAAAAATGTGACACAAATATTTTTCTTTAGGAAAGAAAATAACTCTACCTAATATTCCCAAAATAAACTCTATTAATATTTTGGTGATATCAATCTATCTATAAACAGAGACTAAGTCTAAATATATATATATATGTATATATATGTTTATAATCAAATCAGTATGTGAACATTAATGTATACATGAATTCATCCTCTTCAACCAGGGAAGCTACACTTTGTCCTAGGTTCAGTAGACAGATGACTGTCCAAAGATCACCATTATTTCATAGTTCAACCTAGAAGCTATTTGTGATATCCAGAAACTGATACATGACTTATAGATAATCAGCAATATGATACTAACAATCAAGAAAAAAAAAAAATTACCCAGAACCAGGAAGTTACACCTAGGAGGTATGGCTCAACAAAAGCAGTATGTACAACTATACAAGGTAATTGAATATACTGGAATTTATGAATGGTATGGGTGCATGATATGGTTTGAACTTTTGTCTCCTTCAAATCTCATGTTGAAATGTGATCCCCAGTGTTGGACATGGGATCTAGTGGGAGGTGCCTTGCTCATGAGGGCAGACCTCTCATGAATGGCTTGGTACCATCTCCCTGAGTGAGTTTCTGCTGTATTAGTTCACACAAGGTCTGATTGTTAAAAAGAGCCTGGCATCTCCCCACTCTCTTGCCATGTGACCTGATTGCTCCCCCTTCACCTTCTGCCACGATTATAGGTTTCCTGAAGTCTCACCAGAAGCAGATGTTGGCACTGATACTATGCACTGTCTGCAGAATCTTGAGCCAAAATAAACCTCTTTTCTTTATAAATTATGCAGCCTCAGGTATTTCATTACAGCAGTGCACAATAGAATAACAGAGTGGCTTAAAAACATTTTCCTTTGAGGAAAATGAGGGAGACTCAAAAATTGTATTCACTAAGCTCTGTTAGCCAATGTTGCATCCTTGTTTAAACCTGGTTCCTTTGAACATATTGCAAACATACTGATGTAAGTTAAGTGAGATTTGTGTGGTGTAATGTACATTATTTTCAATATTCACACAGTCATATGTGAATCTCACTCACATACTGTCAGAAATGAGACATTGACAAAAATTTGCTTTAAAAATTGATGTAAGAGGCCTCATACTAAAAAGTATAAATATGTGGTTGTGAATCCTAGAGTGGCCTAATGTCAAGCATCCACTAATGGCAACAATCTTAAGGCCTTGCTGGATAATTCAAGCAGCTGGATTGTCTGAAGACAGAAGGAATTTAAAAAGGCAGAGTGGCAACTACCCCCAGAGACAGTATCAGGCTAAGAGGATTGAACAAGGAAAGATGAGGAAACACAATAATGGGAAAAATTGAAAACTGTGCTTAGAAACTGTGCTTGCAAATATATAATCAAAAAGGAGGGGCCCAAGTGAAGGAATCTTTGATCAGCAGGCAAATTCCCTGAATGTGGAAACAGATAAAACAGGAAATTAACCAAGGCTGCCCTTGCTGAGGTCACCATCTTAGACATCACTACACCCAGGAGTACTACAGAGTAATTGAGTGAGCCAGTGCGTCCTTCTCTATCCTGATAAATATGAATGTAATGAGCCAGGAACAAAATGAGTTAACCGAGAAGATACTGAATACACATTCATGTTATTACCTCAAGGGCGTATTAACTCATTCTTTGTAGCTGCCGTAACATTATGTGTTAAATCTTAAAAGACACGGGGCTCTGATCAGCCATAGCATATTGTCAAGATAATATCCTACTTCCAGGGATCAATAAAAATACAGTAGACTCTGGATATAGAAATGACCCATCTTGATAATTCTGGCTGAAAAATTAACCCCATAAACTGCAAAACTCAAACAAAACTAAAAAATCCCTAGGAAGTCTGTACAGTATACAATAAGTACACTGTGTACATTGAAAGACAGTGAATAAGGTACATGTAAAATATTCTAGATCTAGTATGCTTACAGCTGATAGAAATCATTCCCTTGCCTCCACAGGACTTAGAAAGCTGTAAGCTTTATTGGGAAATTATCTATCTTCTCTATCTATCTTATCTATCTATCTATCTATCTATCTATCTATATCTATCTATCTATCTAGTCTACCAAATCTGTCTATCTTTCTTATAGTTTCTAGAGAGGAAAACAATTTAAACGAGGACCAAAACACTTAAAACCTTAGGAAACATCAAACAAATATTTAAACAAATACTACATTTCAGATCATGAAATGCTTATTAGATTGGATGTTGCCACTAGCCTCACAGAGGTGGATGCACTTTATATATAGCAGATGACATCAGATAATCTTAAATCTTCAAGGATGTCTGTATCATATATTTCTTGGAATTATTTAGGAATGTGTTTTCAGCAATGATGACTCATGTACTACTGGGTTCTGGTGGAGAGACACACTGTCTCATTCTGAAGCTATGAATACTCACATAAGGGTCAGCAGTACAGAATAAACTACCCAATCCATTTTTCTTCTGCCCTTAGGAGACATTCCAGCTCATCATGGTTTTATACCTGGTGAGGTGACCTGCATTTTTATTCCTTAGTGGTCTGAGTCATTATCAGTCCTGCCCAAATGGGGGTGTCATTTTCCATTGACTATAAGTATGAGGCATGGGAAGTACCAAGAAGTAGTTCCATTATGTCAAACATACCTCACCTTTCTCTAAATTTCCCATAAAATTCAGGATTAGTATCCCCAGGAAGTATCTCCTTTATTTCAAACATACCTCCATTTTCTCTAAATTTTCCGTAAAATTCAGGATTAGTATTCTCAGGCAGTACAGTAAAACCTCTTTTTATGTCTTTGATTCAGTGGCATAATGAATCCATAGTGAAGAGTTGGTGGTTTCAGCTTCTAGTTCAACAAATTCAGTGTCGTGTCCCCTAATGGAAGCATTCCTCCCTTTAGAACGAAGACTTCTAGACCATCAGATTCTAAAGTAATAGGGACAGAAACTGTTGCTAGTGAATTTCTAGCAGTAATAGTGAGAAGAGTCACTCTTATTTCTAAACTTTGATTCCAGAATCCATGAATGCTGGCTAGGGGAAAAATCATATATTCAATGCTTACTTACACCATACACAAACCACATCCTAAAAAACCATTGCTTTAGCTCTGTAAGGTGTTGCCACCCAATTGGTATTATAACTGAGTTTTCAAAAGGCCATCCACCATTTTATCAATCCAGCTGCTTCAGGATGGTGAGGCATGGTAAGACCAATGAATTCCATGCGTATGGGCCCAGTGCAAACACTTCACTTACTGTGAAATTAGTCCTTCGGTTAGAAACTATGTTTCGTGAAATACCATGATGGTGGTTAAGACATTCTGTAAGCCCATGCATAGAAGGCATTGTGGTCAGGGAAGATAATCCAGATCCTAGGTAAGTGTTTGTTCTACTAAGAAAAAAAGTATTTTCTCCTCCATCATGAAAATGATCCATTTTAATCATCCTGCCTTTAGGTAGCTATCTGATCCATTTGGGAAATGGTGCCGTATTGGGAATGCAGTGATAGTTTTTGCTTCTAGCACATTGGGTATTCAGTAGTGGCTGTCACTAGACCAGCCTCTTTGAGTGAAAGTCTAGGTTGCTGAGACTATATATAACCTCCATCCCTGCCATTCTGGCTGTTTCATTCATGAGCCTGTTGACCAATGACAAGAGTAGCTGGGGAAATTGGCTAATTGATGTTCATAGAATTAATCATTCTTGCCACTTGATTTAAACCTTTTGTTGCTGAGGTCACCCTTTAGTGATATTCATAAGGGATGTAAAATCTTTACATTCTGTCAACACTCTGAGAAGTTTAACTGCATGTCTAGTCCCTATGTCTCCTTGTAACTAATTTTACAATAATGTTCCCTCCATGTTCTAAACTATTCAGCAATATCATTAACCACAACCCCTAAGACAGTGTGGACTCACATCTGGCCAGTGAAATAAGCAACCAGATGCTCTGCTCAAAGTTTTTTCTAGTGAAGTTTTCCCTTCCATTCCATCCTTCAAGATCAACTCAGAGGGGGACTGTAGTCCTGTGGTTATTCACTTTTGGATGTTTTATTATATTGTGTCGAATCATTTCTAAACCAAGTCAAAGCTGTTCTTTCCTCAGTCATTGGTTCTCATGAGGTAATAGAAGAGGGTTGAGAGAGATAAGGTAATGTATTTAGCAGGAGTAGAGACCAAGGGTATTTGAGTCATCCACTTTCTCATGCAACTTACTTGTACCTTGAAGACCTGTTTGAACAGGTCTTATGGGTACCATTTCCAGTTGACGAAGGAGTGCTGCTACTCAAAATCAATTTTACAGCTTGATGAAACAAATAACATCAAGCCCATAATGTAAACATTTCATGGCAATTTTCTGGCTTTCAGTTAAGTATTCTGTGTCTACCCAATACTATCTTCATAATCAGCGAGTATTCATTGGTTCAAAATCAAACGATGACAATGGGACTGACTCCTCTCGTGGTTACCTTTAGTAATTTTCCAGTAACAATTTGGTTTCCTGTCCCTACTAATTTAAGTTCTTTTAGTCTAGTAATCATGCTTCCAAAAAGGGGAATACTCCCACTAGGGAACCCAATCGTAATTTTCTTGAGGTTGAGACTATAATTGACCAATTGTTACTCTTCCCTTTCAGAAATGGAGCTTACTTCTTTTCCCCTTTAATGTGAGTTGGATTTAGTGATTTGCATCTAGTCTGTAGAATACAACAGAAGTGATATTGTGTCACTTCCAAGATAAAGTTATAAAATAATTGAAGCTTCTGTCTTGGGTTCTCTTGCATTTTCCCTCTCTCTTTGGTCACTTGCTCTTTGGAAGCCAGATGTCATCTCACAGGGACACTTATGGAAGCCTATGAAAAGACCCATGTGGTGAAGAACTGAAGACTTGGATCAAGTCCAGCGAGGAATTAAGGCCTCCCAATCAAGATATGTATGAACTTGGAAGTGGATCCTTCCCTAGTTGGCTCTTCAGATGAGACTGCCGCCATACTTGACAGTTTAACAGCAACTCCAGGAAAGACTTTCAACCAGAATGTTGCAGCTAATAGGCCTCCAGATCTCTGACCCACAGAAACTGTAAGATAATAAATTGTTGTTTAAATCTGCTAAGTTTTGGCATAATTTATTATGTAGCATCAGATAACTAAAACCAACCAATATTAAAGTTGGCCTGACCTACATTCACAGGGGGTTGGAACTTTGTAGCATTTGATCTCCATATGTACACAGCTCAATGTAAGATCAGATTACACAGGAGGATCTTGTGAACAACTGAAAGAGCTTCTGTTTTGTCTTGGATTAAATTAGACAGCTATTAGAAGGCTTTAAGCAGAATAGTGACATGCTCTAATATATGTTTAAAAGTACCAGTCCAGTTGCTAAGTTGAAATAGGCTATAGAAGGCTAAAGCAGAGAGACATGTTAGGAAAGTATTGCAGTAATCTAGGTGAAGATGATTGTGTCTCAGACTAAAGTATTGATAGTGAGTGTTGTGAAAAATGTTTGTATTTTGGATATATTTTAAAGTAGAACCAACAGGATTTTCTGATAAATTCAATATGGGTTGAGAAAAAAAGAGAAGAATCAAAATGGTTCCACAGTTTCACCTGAGCAGCTGAACATTTGGAGTTACCATCTATTGAGATGTAAGTTGAAAAGGAGTCCAGGAGTTTATTTAAACATTTTGAGTTTGAGGCATTTGTTACACTTCCAGGCAAAAATATCAGGTAGGCATTTGGATATATATGAGCCTGTACTTTGGGTGAAAGTTTGAGTTGGAGGTATACATTTGGGAATTACTAGAAAATATTTGATCGTTAAACCCTGAGGACTTGAGGAGCTCACCAAAACAGTGTGCACAGATAAAAAAGAGAAGGGTTCTGACCCTAAGATCCTCTAAAATTAAGAGGCAAGGCAGAGTAAAGAAGAGGCACTAGGAAAAGAAAATGAGAATGAATACCCAGTGGAATGGAAGGACCATTATCCATTTCATCTGGATTACTGCAACAGCCTCTTTTCTTCCCACTGCTACACCCTCTCCCTTCCAATCCACAGCCCCCAAAGCAACAAAATAAGAGTGAGTTCCTTTGTAAATCAACCTACGAAGCATTCTTGTCTTAATGCCTTTGGTGGCTTCTTTTTGCACATCCACGCCTTGGTCTTGCATTGCCAAAACTTTCAATGGTATTCAGAATCAGTGCTTTATCTTGAATGTTTTCCTTTGGTCCTCCTGACTCTAATCTTCCATGCTTTTGACATTGACTATGTTAAATTCAGACTTTCTGCCTTTCTATCCTGCATACTGCATGATTCAACAGATTTAGATGTTAGCGTTCTGAACAACAGCATTGCAACTGACAGTTTGCTCTTAGTGTACTTCAACAAAAAAGAAATGGATCTTTCAAGTGACACACTTGATTGTTTTTGATACACATACTAGGAGCTGGTCACTCTTCTGTGTGATGATTTGCAGAAAATCCCTTCAAAATAGGCTCAATAGCTCTCTATATATATTTTAGCACTTAAAATTCATTAAATATTTATTACATAGTTCAGAAAAACATAGGCTACTTTTCCAAATCATGTTACTTACAGGCTGGTAGATATCATTACCTCGTGTTTAAATTTATAATTTAAATACTTTATAATTTGAATTTTATCCCCATAGCATTATCCATCACCTTGGTTATTATCAATTAAACAAAAAGCTTTGTTTTAGACAATAAAATCAACATAAAAGAAATATATATATATATGCTTCTTTCTAGGAATTATCATTACTATTTTACTACTTTTACCGCTTCTTTTACATTTTGCCATTTGTAATTTTATAAATGTCAAAACAATGTTTTATTGCATTCCAGATGTGTGGTTAGTATTGAAGTCTAAGAAATAATGAGAGCTACAAGTTTAATTCTTTAACATAAGACTTCTTTGTTTGAGCCTTATACACTCAGAGATGGTAACAAGATGAGAAATGTCATTTTGAACAGAAGAAAAAAATACAATCTTAGCAATAATAGTGCACTTAAAAATGATGTAGGATCTAGCAGACAGCAGTCATTTAATGAAAATTGTGGATGCTTTGTGAAATGCTTTAGCCACCAATGGAAAATCCTTTTTTTATATTTTGTTTATTGCCTTTTCCTTTTCTTTCAAAATTCTCTTTTGTTTGTTGGTACATAGACTCCTAACACTCTTGAGTTCCCTTACATAGCTGTTGTTTTTGTTTTCCTTTGAGAATTGTTGTATATATTCAAGGAACCTAGGAATGCAGGGCAATTTTATTCTGGCCCTTCAGTAAATCTGATTTCAACGTTACATGTTACTTCCATCCTCAGCATTCTCTCAGGCAGTTATTTTTTTAAAAAATTGCATTTTCCACTTGCTTGATGTCTTTTTTATACTTTCATTTGCTGTCATGGATCATTCACTTTCCAGAAGTGCCTTCACTCTGAGAGGACAAACAGCCCGTGTTGCCTAGTTACGTGCTTCACCATTATGTTTTCGAGCACCCTCTTGGAATTTAAGTAGATTAATTTGTCTAAATAATAAAAGGCATATCAGATTTCACTGTGTTCCTTATCTCCTCAGAAACAATCAGATATACTTTTCTCACTTTGGAAAAAAAAGAAAGGAAATAGATCTTTTCTGTGTTCTGATACCTCCAGGTTTATCTGAGACTGCAGTGCTTGATGGGCCCATGGTAGTTAGGGAGCATTAGCTTGCCCACTGAGGAGTGTCTTATGTTTACAAATTGACTTCATGACTAAATTTAGATCATTTTTGATAGGTGTAAAAGTAGACTATTTCTTTTTTCGAGCAAATGACGTTTTAGGATGTTCTTTTCTTTCAAGTGGATACTATTATATTTGTGTAGAACATGTCTTCATATTTTAAATGAGAGCATAAAAAAGATTTTATACTAGTAACACAAAGACGGGGAAAGTTAGAAGCAGATAACACTGAATTTATTCGCTATGTTTTCACTATTTTAAATCTAATTTTCAATGCAGTTGTTATATTAAAAGCCACTTCATTGCTCTATATAAGTACACATGTAGCTGCTCAGACAAATGCTTTTTTGAATGGTTCTGTTATGTTATGCCAAACTCTGAAAATGCAAACCTGCTAAACCTAAACCTGCTATCCCCCAAACCAGCTGCTTTTTTGGTATGAAGTTATGATAGATGCCTATGTGTGCATATTTTTATTTCAGACTGAAATCTATGAATCATCCTGGGCTCCTGTGTTCTTTAATCTTCAATAGTAAACAAGTCACACAAATCCTAAGTCTGATGATTATACTTTCAGATTTTGAGATTTGTTTCTTCCTTTCCAAACCCAAATCTTGTCTTCACATTCATGACCTTCCACCTAATTGCCTACAGTACATTCTTTACATTTAACAGTAATGTCCCATTAAATTCACCAAACCATTTCTCTGATTAGAAATGATTAGCAACTTCCCACAAGCTACAATTTATCCTTTATCCCATGATAAAGTTTATCCTGGGAAGGAAAATCCCTATAGCTTATCCAATACTCTATGTTTCACTATTTCACGGAAAAAATCCACAGTCCCTACCAGGCTCATCTCTTCTTTGCCTTTCAAAATGTTCTTTCCATCTTTAAATTTTTGGTATTTATTTCCTTTCTCCAACCCTTTAAAATTTTTCTGATATTTATTTTACTTCAATTTACTCATTTATTATATTGTTTCTTTATTTTATTTTTTAACAAAGTAATACTTTTGAAAAATCAAATATTACTAAAGATTACATAATGTGAAAGCAGCAAATCTCTTTCACCTTTCTCCTTCATGCATCATACTATTTTCTGGCATTATCCATCTTTTTATTCAAATGGCTAATTTTACTTTTATTTACAGACATTTTCCTAAATAATCTTTCTATTGGTATTTCTTGGCAAAAGTACTTTAGGCAATATCTTCTTATTTCTAATCTTGGTAAATCAGAACTAAGCTCTCCTCCCTTTTCCTACCTTTGAGTGAAGCAATGCATTATGTTTATGCCTCCTTTTCGGGCAACTTTATTATTTTTCCCCTAGAGTTTATCTCATTTTTTTATTGAACTTTTAAAATGTACTCATTATTAACATGTTTATTCTCAAAAATTCTGCCACCTGCCTATTTTTCATGTATTCTATCTTTTCAGTTTCATTTATTTTCTTGATGTCATTATTTTCAGGGTCTTTTCTTTGGTTTGAATATGCACTGGTTACTTTTTATAGTTACTCAACTGCTGCCATCTAGGTACTCACTTTGCCTGTGAGATAGATTCCTTCCTTCCTAAATCTCAAATTTTATATCTTCATTTTATGAGTGACACTTCCAATAGATTCCCCAAAAAGGAAACATACAAAATAAAAATTTGTATTTGTATGTCTGCAATTTGCTTTACTCTAAGTTGCTACTTGATTGATTTTGGATTATAGAATTCTAGGTTAAATATAATTTTACTCAGAATTTTGAAATAATTTCTCTATTATTATACTGTAAACTTTAAATTTGCTGATAAGTTATCTATTGCTATTTGGACTATTGATTTTACATATATAACCTATTTTTATCTCTACGATATTTTAGAATTTTTCTTTAACACTTGTATTCTAAATTTTCTCATGATTTGCCTTTATTTACATCTATTTCCCCCCACCATTTATTGTTTTAGGCATCAGATAATTCACCAAATAGTCTTGTGGCATTTAACTTTAGGCAAAATTCTTTTACTTTTATATTTGTTAATTTATTATTTTCTCTGTCCTCTCTATAACTTTCACTGCTCTTTATCATGTTAATTAGTAAGCTGTTAGGCATCCTGAATTTGTCATTTTAATTTGTTATCTTTGTTTTCTAATTTTTACGTCTTTATTCTATTCCAATTTTAGATTCCCTTTGATTTATTTCCTATAATAATGACAAATATTTTTACCTATACTATTTTAAATTTCCAATTCTTTCTTACTATTTTCTCATTTCATGCTGGCTCCATTTTTATAGCTTTTATTTCATAGATATAATTTTTTCCTTTATCTTTAGCAACCTGCACTGTTTCTACTGGCTCTTTTTTGGTTTTGCTTTAATCTCGCTTTCATGTTGGAGATTTTTAAATAGAGTTCTTTCATAAGCCTTAAATAGTCACTCATATTGATTAATTTAACAAATATTTATTGAGAACCTAGTATGTGCCAAAGAATACCATTTTACAAGATAGTAATAAAATTTTTGAAAAACTTTGTAAAAAGAAGCATTGCCCTGGGATAGAGATGTTTAAAAACTGATTGTGAGTTCTGGGTTTTATAACAGTATTTGCAGAACTGTTGTTATTGAACTAACTCTACCGTAAATAGCAGCACCCAACTCTGGAAATATTAATAACATAAAAAAAACAGCTATTTGAAAACTGGAAAGCAAACGAAACCAGGTTAAAAAAAATAAATACCTAGGTTTTCTTCTCACACGTATGTTTATTGCGGCACTATTCACAATAGCAAAAACTTGGAATCAACCCAAATGTCCATCAGTGACAGACTGGATTAAGAAAATGTGGCACATATATACCATGGAATACTATGCAGTCATAAAAAAGGATGAGTTTGTGTCCTTTGTAGGGACATGGATGCAGCTGGAAACCATCATTCTCAGCAAACTATCTCAAGAACAGAAAACCAAACACCGCATGTTCTCACTCATAGGTGGGAACTGAACAATGAGATCACTTGGACTCGGGAAGGGGAACGTCACACACCGGGGCCTATCACGGGGAGGGGGGAGGGGAGAGAATTGCATTGGGAGTTATACCTGATGTAAATGACGAGTTGATGGGTACTGACGAGTTGATGGGTGCAGCACACCAACATGACACAAGTATACATATGTAACAAACCTGCACGTTATGCACATGTACCCTAGAACTTAAAGTATAATAATAAAAAATAAATAAATAAATAAATAAATAAATAAATAAATAAATAAGGGGGATCTATGCTTTGAAAAAAAAGGAGACATAATGAGAGAGATTTTCACCCAAGTACTTTCACCAGCACCAGAAAATAAAATTCAAGTAGAAAATTATGTATTATTAACCTGAACACACAGAGTATAAAGTTCAGGGATTTCTAAATGACTAAAAATTGAGACCAGATGAGGTAACTCACGCTTGTAATCCCAGCACGTTGGGAGGCTGAGGCCTACGGATCTCTTGAGTCCAGGAGCTAGAGACCAGCCTTGCCAACATGGCAGAATCTCATCGCTACAGGGAAAGAAAAAAAAAATTAACCAGGCATGGTAGTGTGCACCTGCAGTCCCAGCTACTCAGGAAGCTCAGGTGAGAGAATTGCCTGAGCCCAGGAGGTTGAGAGTGCAGTGAGCCGAGAACTCACCATTGCACTCCAGCCTGGACAACCAGAGTGAGACTCTGTCTCAAAACAAAAAAATCTTTTTTTTGGAAGGCCCAATCCTGGAAAAGAAAAATGTAAGTCTACTCAAATCGTTTGCTAATGCTAAGCTGTACTTGTACAGAAAAAACCTCTAACTTGCCCAGTAAAAATCAACAGTTGTAAGGTTGCCAGAGATGAGCAGAGAATTTAGCTACTTTCCGGCACAGGAGGTGACAGTTTTGAGCTCAAGTCCTGCCAAATGTAAAAGACCCAGGAAGCACTTCGTTTTCCACTAACACCCAAGAAAGGACACATTTCAACATTGTTTCTCAGTACTAAGGACTTTATCACAAGACAAAGGGCAAATCTAAAAGTGACTTGTCCTAACAGGAAATAAAACCATACCTTTACAAGCTCAAGGCAACCCACCCGTCATTTAACAGCCTGCTAAACAAAAGTCAATATTCTCTAGAAGAAAACATCAGAACCCAAAATATTTACAACCTATCCAAAACGTCCATCATAATATAAAGCATTTACTAGATACAGAAATAAACAGAAATGACGATTTAGAACTAGGGTAAAAATCAATTTAAGAAATTCACAAGTTACCCAGTTACTGAAATGAGTATACAAAACTATAAAATAGTATGTTAATCTAGGTCCTGCAAGAGCACTTGCCAAGATACATTTAAATGTGGAAGGAATTTATTAAGGTTAATTCTTGAAAGAAATTAATGGAAGAGAGTTGTGAAAAGCTGGCGGTGGGAGGGCGGGTGCCATTGGACTATGATGCAGGCCTGACGTTGAGTGAAGGAGAGAAAGAATAAAAGCTTAGGTGGTAGCGTATTATACTGAACTGTAGTCCTGAAGAAGGCCTATGCAGAGTGTTCAGGCCAAATTTGCCCATCAAAGGAGTCTCGCATATTCCAAAAGAAGTCTCCCTCAGCACTGCTATTGTGCTCATTCCTGGGCCGGGAGCAGCGTGTGGGGGTATACTGTGCTCTCCACAGTCGGAGATGTGGGCAATATACTCTCATGGCTGTCACTGTCCACTCTTTCACTACAGAGAGTTACTCTCTGCATGGATTTGGGAAGCGGTTCAGTCGTGATTCCAATATATCACTTTTCTTAAGGATAAATTTACAAGGGGAAGATTAGCCTGACTTGTAGTTCAATAGGCTCATTCCTATATTTCTTGGCAAGAATCCCCTTCCTTTGGAGACCAAACTAATTTTACAGAGTCTAGAATGGTCAGGATAGAAAGTATGAATTACCCAATGAAACATTGAGAGTGATGGTCAAAAGGATTACCCTTGTATTCATCTGTTGGTCCTTGAAGTCATGTGTTATTATCTTAGGGACACGGTATCATCCAAAGGTCTCTGATTTAATATATTCTGAAGGGTGACACCTATCCTTTCATATTACTGCCATTGAGCTGGTGCTTCAGCTGTGCCTTTAGAAAGCCATTCCAACATGCTAGATAGATCTAACTGGTGTTGTATGTGTTATGATCAGCAAATCCTGTGGTCATATATCCACTCCCATACTTCTTTTACTGTGAAATGAGTCCCCTGGTCACATTTTGCTGTGTGAATATCTATAAGCCCCTGCATAGACTGGATAAAGCTTCATGGGCAGGAACAACTCATACCTGAAATTGGTAACTATCCTTCTGAGGATAAACTTCTAGTCCTTCCAGTAAAGAAGGGGCTTTATGTCGTTGAGTTGTAATTAAGTGGCCAGCTGATGTCCTTGAGGAATTATGCAATATGTGATATGCAGTATTGGTCATTGTTGCTGACATGTTTGACAATAACAGACAGAAGTAACTAGATAGACCTTAGTAAGCAGGAATCAGTGGTGTTGGGCTGACAATAACCTCTGTGTCTGCCACCATGGGATTCCAATCATGTTGTTCTTATGTCAATTTTGATGGCCAATGATAAAGGCTAGTTTAAGTTGACTGATCTATATGATTGTTCAATACTTCTTTAGTGCTGGATGCTTCCTGCTGAGCATTAACATGTTATACAAAATCTTCACTTTTCATGATCATTCAAATGGCATTGTTCATCTAAATAACTCTCTGATTTTGTAGCTCCTTTCTTTTCTAGCTCTTAACCAGGAACAATAAACAAATTCTCACATCAGGTCACTTCTCCTTTAACCAAATAGTATGAGTAGATGCATATTTACTCATACTTAGGTGTAGGTACACCTGTGCCCATTGGGAAAATTTCCTCTCTCCACTATCTTTCATGTATACTCTTGCATGTGGCTATGGTACAATTGCTGTTGATTTTAGCTTTGCAAACATGCATCAAGCTAGCTCATGTATAAGCTAAGTTTGGTCTTTTTCCTCCTCTTGTTTTCATGAGGAACAGCCCATAGAACCTGTGAACTCAATGTGAACAAGGTGATGGGTTTCAGAGTCTAACAGGCAGGACCACCAATCAATTACCTTCCCCGCAGTCAAAGATCTGATAGTTTTCCAAACTAATGTATAGTCATTAAAAATAATTATGATAAATATTTTTAAAGATTATAAAAGACAAAAAAGATATAGTAGTTGATGAGATGGGTAATTTCAAGATATTTGGAAACTGTAAAAGTAACTAAATGGAAATCATAGAACTAAAAAATAAAATATTTAAAATGAAAATTTTACTGGGTAATTTTTATAGCATATTGGACACAATAGAAAAAGGGATCAGTGATCTTTAAGACTTGTCACTTGATTTTACCACATTGAAGCACTAAGAGGAAAAAGTTTTGAAAAAAGTATTAAGAGCCTCAATGACCTGAGGAAACATGACAAGCAATTTAACATACATGTAATTAGAGGCTCAGAGGAAGAGAAGAGAGAATGAGACAGAAAAGTATCTAAAAGATATTAGATAAAAAATTTCCAATTTTGATTACAGATACCAATCTATAAACGGAAGGAGCTCAGCCAACCACAGATAGGGTACATATGAAGAAAACAGGACCTAGGCCCATCAGCCAAATTGCTGAAATCCAGAAGTTAAAAAAAAATCATAAAAACAGCTAGAGTAAAAATATATTGCATAAAAGAGAACAATAATATAATGGCAACTGACGTTGCATCAGAAAAGTAGATATTGAAAAACAATTAAGTGACACCTTCCAGTGCCTAATAAAAAAGAAAACATCTGTCAACCTAAAATTCTATATGACATAAAAATGCCTTGGAAAAATTAAAGTAAAATAAACATTATTTTATATAAACAAGGTTGGGAGATTTTGTTACCAGCAGAGGAAGTCATACAGACTGAAAGGAAATTACACCAGGTGAAAACTCAGACTTACAGGAACTCAGAACCCTAGGTGGGGCATGGTGGCTCTTCCCAGCACTTTGGGAGTCCAAGGCAGGCGGATCATCTGAGGTCAGGAGTTTGAGACCAGCCTGTCCAACATGGCAAAACCCCGTTTCTACTAAAGGTACAAAAATTAGCTTGGTGTGGTGGTGGGCAGCTGTAGTCCCAGCTACTCAGGAGACTGAGACAGGAGAATTGTTTGAACCTGGGAGGTGAAGTTTGTGGTGAGCCAGGATAGCGCCACTGCACTCCCAGCCTGAGCTGTAAGAGGGAGACTCTGTCCAAAAAAAAAAAAAAAAAACCCTAGAAAAGGGAAATGAATGGGTAAATATAAAGGGTTATTTTTCCTTCTTTTCTTAATTTCCTTAAAAGACAATTCATTTGTTAAAGAAAATTTATAGCAATGTGTATGGGGTTTATACCATAAGTAGAAGAAAAATAAATAATAACAACTGCACAAATGATAGGAAGAGGTTTAAATGGAATTATATTTTTGCAAATTTATTACATTATATGTGAAGTAGTATCATGTTAATTTGAAGTAGAATGTGTTATATTCAAGATTTATATTGAAACCCCTAAAGAAATTTACTTAAACACAATAAAGTAATATTGAAAATAATAATGTGGGAGATAGAATATAATATTAAAATGTTAAATTATTTGAAAAGAGAAAAAACCAGTAGCAAAAAGATAAATAGGCAGAGATTGGCAGGGTTGATTGCTACTTACAAGAGGCTCTTTATGCATTAAGATACAATCAGGTTGATGATATATCATCATTAGATATACTGAGCAAACATCAAACATAATAAAGCTTATGTAAGCTATGTCCTTATCAGACACAATAGACTTCAAACAAGGAGATTTACCTGAGATAAGAAGGGTCATTTCATAATGATAACAATACCAATTAATCAAGAAGATATAAAAATTCTAAATACAACCATCTAATAATAGTTAAATATGCAAACATAGTTGAAGATTTTAATACACTTTTCTAGTAATTGATAAAACAGTCAGTAAGGATATTGTTAGTAAGCATATGAAAGATTGGACAATCTATCAATCAGTTTAACCTAACTGACATTTACAGAACATAACACCAAACCAGTTCATTATTTGAATCTTATAGGGATGGATGCATTTTGGAATACATAATTACTTGTACTTTTAGAAAGACAACTTAATATATATAATATTCAGATCTACTGTATCTTTATCTATAATTATCTAAAAATCTCTAAAAACTAAATTTTTTGATAAGCTTGAAGCCAACGCTATTTTAGTGGCAGAACCTGACCCGACATGAGGCACATGTTGCTTCTCAGCTTTCTCTTAGTCATAGTTGATGCTGCAACTAATGGTTTACTGTTTGTTTGTTATTTTACAGTTTTATAACACGATGTCCAATCTTTTGGCTTCCCTGGGCCATGTTAGAAGAAAAAGAATTGTCTTGAGCCATACATAAAATGCACTAACACTAACAATGAACTAAGAAAAGAAAATCGCAACAAAATCTCATAATTTTTAAGGAAGTTTGAATTTGTGTTGGGCTGCATTCAAAGCCATCCTGGGCTTCATGTGGCCCACAGGCCACAGGTTGGACAAGCTTGCTTTATAATTAACTATACCATGAGAGATTTGAGATAGCTAAAGATGACCCTGTCGGTAACAGATAAAGAAAAAAGAAAGCATGTATCAATATCTAAAGGGCAGAAAACAGAGTACTGCAGAGGCTTCAAAACAAACATAAAGGTGAAGACTTTAAGGGATTTCCTGACACTAACAAGGTGATAACATTAAACCTTATTAGCTCACCAAATGTGCATCAGTGAAAGTACAGTAGAACTAGAAAAAACTAACATTGAAGAAATGTTGAACATTAATGATGATTTGGCTGTTATGCATTGCTTCAAGGGAAAATTGTGAGATGGAATATGCTGAAATAGGTTTAAATATAGTGAAGCAAGGAGATAATTGTGAGCATGATGCTAATTTCATGGGAAAAATACTCTAGGTGATATAGTGAAACTGATCTGTTAATTGTTGGCCTCAAACAATATTCTAGCAATTGAGGGCAGTTGAAACAATTAAGAAGCTGCTTGGATAGATATCCATGTTAATGCTCCAGATGACATTGAAAGAAGGCTTTAAAAGGCCATATTTCTTGAAAATATTATGAAGTGAAAGAAGCCAGTCACAAAACACCACATACCTCCCATATGATTCCATTCTTATAAAAGTCAAGAATGGAGAATTATATAGAGACAGAAAGTAGACTTGTGAATGCTTAGGGCTTTGAGGGAATGGGGAGGAAGGAGTGATAGCAAAAGAGTATGAGATTTATTTTTAAGGTGATAAAAATACTGTAAAATTTATCTCAGTAGTTGGCCATCAGCAAGATGGTGAAATAGGAGATTATAGCCCTCATACCTTTACTGAAACATCGGTTTCGATAAACAACCACTCATGAAAATACCTCTGTGGGAACTGGGGAGTCTGGTAAGACAATTCAAGCACTTCAACCAAGCAGAGAATCTAATCATAGATGTATCAAAGATGATTTTTAAAAAGCAGTTTTACTTTACCTGCATCATCCCTCCCTAGAGGTGGCACAACTCAGTGTCAAGAAAGAACTCCTCAGGCTGTGATTCCTTCCACAGGGTAAAGCGAGACTGCAGTGAGCAGCTAGTTTCCCCAGCTTCACATATGTCGTCCAAGAGGCTCATATTACTGAAGGGATCTTCATGGCCAAGTAGCCTGCAGAGAGCCAGGAGAAGAAAAAAGGGTCACTAATTTACTGCATCTGCTGTGTGGATTTCAAACACTGGCTGCAGATCCTACTAACTGAATTGTGAATGCCACCAAGAAGCTCGCCCACAGACTTCACTGGATGTCTGACCTGCACACCCCACCAACTAGTAGACACATGTATAGCGTTCTGAAAACACTCCTGAGACAGCACAAGTGAGGCTCTGCAGATAGAGTATATGGGCCCCTGCGGACAGTACAAAGACAGTAGCTAACTTGACTCTGGATGATTGGGAGAAAGTACACAGTCTTGAACACTTTAGAGGACTGCCCTAGGGAAAATAAACAGGAGGCTATGAGTACCAGGCTAGACTTTGCAGGATTAAGAAAAGGCACAAAAATTCTAAAGCATTTCTTTCAAGAGGGAAAAGGAGCCACGAGGAAGTCACATTCATAAATAAGGCCTTGGAGAGACCCTTAGAATCTCTGAACTGGGCTGATTATGAAGAAATTTTTCTCCCAAAGACAGTCAGTAAAGACTAGAAGAGGGGACTACTTGTCAAATGAAACAAAGAACATGAAGGATCAAGGACATGAAACATCACCAAAGGAACAAAATAGAGCTCCAGTGCCTGAACCCAAAGGATGAAAATCTATGAATTGTCTGACACGGAATTCAAAATAATCATCTTAAAGAAGCTGAGTGAGCTACAAGAGAACAAATCAAATAAAGGATATAAGAAAAACAATAATGACACAATTTGAAATTCAACAAAGAGATACAAACCATTAAAAAAATAACAAAGAGAAATCCTGGCCCTTAAGAATACAATGAATGAAATGAAAAAAAAAATCAATAAAGAACTTCAGTAGCAGATTCAGTTAAGCAGAAGGAATCAGTGAACTTGAAGACAGACCATTTGAAATTTCTATTCAATAGAAAAAAAAGATGGACAATGAAAAAGTGAAACAATATACAATAGTCCATCTTTTTCCATGGTGGATTTGTTTTGAGACTCCCAGTGGATGTCTGAAGCCATGGATGGTACCAAATCCTAAATATACTATGATTTTTCCTATGCCTACATACCTTTAATAAAGTTTAGTTTACAAATTAGCAGTAAGAGATGAGTAACAATAACTAAAAATAAAATAAAACAATAATAACAATGTACTGTAAAAAAGTTGTGGGGATGTGGTCTCTCTCTCTCTCTGAAAATATCATATTGCACTGTACTCACCTTTCTTCCTCTTTGAATTATGTGATGTGAGTTAATAAAATGCCTAACTGATGAGTAGAAGTGAAGTGAATGATGTAGGCACTGTGACATACCATTAGACTACCATTGACCTCCTTATGATATGTCAGAAAGAAGGACCATCTGCTTTAGGTGGTCCTGGGTTATCCAGGTATAATGATGCCAGTGGTTAAATGTCAGAAGTAAATGTTGTCAATGATCCTTGACAGTTGAAGGTGCTTTGGTGAAATGTTTTGTTAGAACATTGTAATAGAAGCTGTCTCTTTCTTTTTAACTACTGAAAGTATTGCTGCAGAGATTGTAATTCTTAGGTGACCATACAATTAATTTGAATGCTGCATTCCATCTGAGGATCATATTTCATAATTATGTCCTTTAAGATCTGTGAAGTTTGAAAAACTTTGGCAAATTTAGGTAATGTCTACATTTCTGATTCTGTTTCAGTTTCTTCTTCTTCTTCTTCCTCTGTAGATGGCTCAACAAGTTCTTTCAATTTCTAATGGGTTAGCACTTCTCAATGGACTTTAATATGTTCTTCCACTTCTTCATCAAACATATCAGAACATTTTTCTTCACCAACTTGTCTTGCTGCATGAATAATTTTTCTAACTTTTCCCATTGTCTGTCCCTCTCAACATCCCCCAACCAAGACTTTAAAATCATTTATGACCTCATTCCGTAAGTTATTCCAGCAAGCATTTAGATTTTATTTCATCCCTGGCAGTTTGATGAAAGATACTGCATTAGCAATAGTGAATAATTTCCAGCACCACATTATGTCTAGATTAAGGTCTGAATTAATGCTGATAGAATGTGATCAAACACCAGGTGAGTATGTGGCCTTGACAAATGAAATGATGCCCTGGTCAAGGGACTGAAGTGATGCAGTATTTGGAGGTAAAAATACAGCCTTGACATTTTTATTTTCACACCAAACAAATTCATCATTAAGTCTATACATAACTTAACATCACTTCAGGTCATATCCATCAACAAATGAGTTTGCATCAATTTTTTTTACAGTTGTTTCTGGAACATTTACATTGCAGAAATGCAAAAAAGGAATTATTGCTATGGAGAACAAAGTGACAATTGACATCCAAACTGTCCAGTAGATATACACATTTAAATTTTATATTTTCTGGTATCCACATTAAGAAAAGAGAAACAGATTAAATTTAACAATAGTTTTATTTACCCATTATATTCAAAATATCAGCATTTCAACATGTAATCAATATGAAATTATTAATGAGTCATTTTACATTTTTTCATATTGCATCTTTGAAATATAATGTAATTTTATCCTTCCAGGAAAACTCATTTTGTACTAGTCACATTTCAAAAGCTCAAAAGCTACGTATGCCTAGTGCTATCATATTACACTGTGCAGATCTATGTAACTGAGGTATATCTTATGTAACACGGTGATAGTATTGGTGAAAAACCTCAATTCTACAAAATTGAACACTAAAAATAAACAGGGCTAATGGAAAAACTAAGAATGGAATATATATATCACTCAAAACCCATGCAACTTTGGTAAACTGAGCCATAATGAATCAATTATTTGTATCTGGAAAAATAGCACAAAAAGTCCAGTGAGGCAGCTCAGCTTCCAGAATTAATTTTAAAAGTTCAGAGTTGTTATATTGGCAATATTTTACATAGAATGAAACAGATATTGCCAAGGGAGTATGGATGGAAATATTCTGTTAGCTATATATTTTTTTCTTTTAGATGCACTTTACCTGTTATTTCTAGTTTGCTGGGAGTTTTTGTCATGGATAGATGTGTATTTTTGTCAAATGCCTTTTCTGTATCTACTGAAATAATCATATGGCTTTTTTTTAAAGTGCTGATATAGTTAACTGAATGCACTATTTTTAATAAACTATTTTTAGAGCAGCTTTAGTTTAGAAGCAAAATTGAGTAGAAGATGTAGAGATTCCCTACATATTCCCTAGTTCAATAGATGCATAGCCTCCCCCCATTAACATCCTGCACCCAAGTAGTACATTTCTGACAATCAATTGTCCCTGCACTGACATATCATTATCACTCAGAGTCCATAGTTTATGATTAACCCTTGGTGTTGTACATTCTATGAATTTGCAGAAGCATATAATGACATGTACCCACTATCATAGTATCATTCAGAGTAGTTTTACTGCCCCCAGAATTCTCTGTGCTCTACCTATTCATCCCTCCCTCTACCCTCACCAAACATCTGGCAACTACGGATCTTTTTGTTATCTCCATGGTTTTGCCCTCTCCAGAATGTCACATACTTGGAATCATACAGAATGCAGATTTTTCAGGCTGGCTTATTTCACTTAGCAATACACATATGTTTCTTCCATGTCTCCTCTTGGCTTGATAACTCTTTTTTTTTTAGTGTTGAATAATGTTTTATTGTCTGAATGTACCACAGTTTGTTTATTTCTTCACCTACTAAAGGATATCTTGGTTGCTTTCAAGTTTTGCTAATTATTTTTTAAAATCTGCTATAAACATCCATGTGTAGGTTTTTGTGTGGACATGAGTCTTCAACTTCTTTGCATAAATACCAAGGAGTGGGATTGCTGGATCATATGGCAAGAGTATGTTTAGTTTGTAAGAAACTGCCAAATTGTCCTCCAAAATTGCTGTTCCAGCTTGCATTCCCACCAGCGGTGAATGAGAGTTCCTGTGCTTCACACCCCTGTCAGCATGTGGTGTTTTAACCTTTGCCCACTCTAACAGGTGCGTAGTGTTGTCTCTTTGTTTTAGTTCACATTTCCCTGATGACCTATGATGTGGAGCCCTTTTTAGTTAAATTATTTATTTTTCAATGATTAATCAGCTTTATATTCTCAATATAAATCACACATAATCTTGTATTTATCTTATAATGCATTACTGCATTCAATTTACTAGTCTTATATTTTGGTGAGATTTTTTCTTCTGTGTTCATGAAGGGTATTGGTTCCTTGTTTTTACTTCTTGTAATGTATTTGTCTGAATTTGGAATGAGATTGTTTTTGTATGATTGGCATTATTTCTCCATAAATATTTAGTAGAATTTTTCGCTGAAGACGTCTGGGCCTGACGTTTTCTCTGATGGGATGGTTATCTATTCCTTCTCATGAGAACTTTAGTAGTTTATGACTTTCTAGACATTATCTCATTTTATCTAAGTTATACATCACACATATGTATTGCTCACAGATAGCATGGATGACACTTATGTATATTTCTTAAGCCTTCTTTTTAAGGAACTTAAGTTTGTAAGAGAAAAACAAACAACTGCATTAAAAAGTGATCAAAGGACATGAACAGACACTTCTCAAAAGAAGACATGGCCAGGTGCGGTGGCTTACGCCTGTAATCCCAGCACTTTGGGAGGCTGAGGCAGGCGGATCACCTTAGGTCAGGAGTTGGAGATCATCCTGGCCAACATGGTGAAACCCATCTCTA
The DNA here is from genome assembly GCF_047675955.1 of Chlorocebus sabaeus. Lineage (NCBI taxonomy): Eukaryota > Metazoa > Chordata > Mammalia > Primates > Cercopithecidae > Chlorocebus > Chlorocebus sabaeus. Next base: position 11,440,113 of record NC_132925.1, read on the forward strand.
CTAAAAATACAAAAATTAACCAGGCGTGGTGGCGCACACCTGCAGTCCCAGCTACTCGGGAGGCTAAGGCAGGAGAATTGTTGGAACTAGAGAGGTAGAGTTTGCAGTGAGCCGAGATTGTGCCACTACACTCCAGCCTGGGCGACAGAGCACGACTCCATCTAAAAACAAAAACAAACAAACGAACAAAAAAACAGAGTACATACAGGCAGCCATCAAGCATATGAAAAAAAATTTCAATATCATGGATCATTAAAGAAATGCAAATCAAAACCACAATGAGATGCCTTTTCAACCAGTCAGAATGGCCATTATTATAAAGTCAAAAAAATTATAGATGCTGGTGAGGTCATGGAGAAAAGGAAATGCTTATACACTGTGGGGGGGGAGTGTAAATTTGTTCAACTATTGTGGAAGACAATGTAACAATTCCTCAAAGTCTAGGGGCAGAAATACCATTCAACCCAGCAATCCCATTACTGGGCATATACCCAAAGAAATACAAATCATTCTGCCATAAAGACATATGCACACGAATGTTCATTGCAGCACTGTTCACAATAACAAAGACATGGAATCAACCTAAATGCCCATCAGTGACAGATTGGATAAAGAAAATGTGGTATATATACACCATGGAATACTATGCAGCCTTTCAAAAGAATGAGATCATGTATTTTGTGAGCGTATAGATGGAACTGGAGGCCATTATTCTTAGCAAACTAATACAAGGACAGAAAACCAAGTACTGCGTGTTCTTACAAGTGGGAGCTAAATGATGAGAATTTATGAACAGGAAGAAGGAAACAATAGACACTGTGGTCTACCTGAGATGGGAGGGTAAGAGGAGGGAGAGGAGCAGAAAAGATAACTAAAGTCATAAGGAGCAAAGTCATAAGAAGGAACAGGGTAAGATGTGAGGCTGGGAAGGTCAGCAGGGGTCAAACACTTCAGAGCCTTGCAGGTCATGACAAGAAGTTTTACCGTAGACTCAGTATTGTGGGATTGCAGCTCTCCTCCTCCCACCACCCAGAAATGGAAAATCATTAAATCAGATTATAACATACATAAAGTTTACTCCAGCTATAGGGTGAAGAATAGGTGAAGATCAGAGACCCTGGGTACTGGGCCTAATACCTGGGTAATGAAATAATATGTACAACAAAACCCTCTGACACGTGTTTACCTATGCAACAAACCTTCATGGGTACCCCCAAACCTAAAATAAAAGTTAAAAAAAAAAATTATAAACATAGAAAGGAAATTTTCTGTAGATTGTCTAATGTAACTCAATGTATATCATAATTCTTAAAGTAGATATTTCTACTTAACTGTATACATATTTTTTCTTGATTAAGTGTATGTAACAGGTTACATTAGTTAAGTATAATTTTACCTCAAATTACAAAGTTTTCTATTATTTTTCTTTAATTTCTAATTGAAAGTTCTGCTTTGTATACCAATTTTTTCACCAAGCATACTTATACCTTTTTAAAAATCTATATCATTTACTTACTATACCAATCAGGGTAATAGTGTTAACATAAAATGTTTTTAAAAATCTTGCTTTGAAGTGATTATGGTTGACCATCACCTACGTTCTAGTAATACATGCTGATGCAAAAATATCAAGACAACAGATTGCAATTTTTGCTTATATTCTTTCCTTAAAACATAAATTTAAGCATTTGTAGTCTTAAAATTATATCATCTTCTCCACCATCATAGTGGAATCAAATATGTTTTCTTATAAGCTATAGGCTTACATGAAAATCGTTCATTAGTTATGAATTTCAGTGTTGAGTTATTTAGGTCACAACTTCACGGACTTAGATTGTTTGGCAAGGTATTAATTCATTCAGCAAATGTCACTTATAGACTATACATTAGCCATATGGTGAGAAGTCAGTGGTGATTCAAACCAGAGATTTTCCTAGCTTTATAGCACTTACAGCTTAGTAGTAGATAAAAATTCAAATATTCACATCAAGAAATGTACAATTGTTATTCTAAAAAAAATCCTATAGAAGAGAGAAATATGCCTGCATGAGACCCTGTAACGGGAGAATTTCATCTGGTTAGGAAATTTAGATGAGACTTTTCCAAAGAAGTGACACTAGAATGAGATTTGAGGAGTGAGGAGAAGTTAAGTGAATGGTGAGCAAATGTAATTTAAGTAGGAAACCCAGCTTGTGCTAAGGATCTCTGCCTGGTGGAAGTATGTCAGGTGTGAAGAGCAGACAAAGGGCAGCTTAGCTGGAGCAAAGTCATAAGAAGGAACAGGGTAAGATGTGAGGCCGGGAAGGTCAGCAGGGGTCAAACACTTCAGAGCCTTCCAGGTCATGACAAGAAGTTTTACCGTAGGCTCAGTATTGTGGGATTGCAGCTCTCCTCCTCCCACCACCCAGAAATGGGAAATCATTAAATCAGATTATAACATACATAAAGTTTACTCCAGCTATAGGGTGAAGAATAGGTGAAGACCAGAGTAAATGCAGGAATGCCAATGGTGAGATAGTAGCTTAGACTGAATGGGAGTGGGACTAGAAGACAGGCTTGGAGAAATTTGAAAGGAATTTGAATTTGCAGAGAAAATTGACATCACATTGAGATTGATAAGGCATGAGTATTGAGATGTGATAAGTGCCTGAAAGGCCTACTAAGTTCCTTGCCTTTGGTTTGGATGCGAATATGATGGTTCCATAAACTGAGATAGGAAAAAAGGGAGGAAAATAAAGTTGCAGGTTATTTTAGTCTGCTCAGGCTGCTATAACAAAGTGTTACACACTAAGGGACTTAAACAATAGACATTTATTTCTCATAGTTCTGAAGGCTGAGAAGTCTAAGATCAAAGTTCTGACAGATCTGGGTCCTGGGGAAGGCTCTCTACCTGGTTTGCAGACGGCCCCCTTGCTGTGTCATCACATGGCAGAGAGAGAGAAAAAGATCTGGTCTCTCTCCCTCTGCTTATAAAGTCACTAATCCCATCGGGGGTGCCACCCTCATGAACTCATCTAAACCTAATTATTTCCCAAAGACCCCACCTCCTAATGTGATTACATTAGGGTTAGGGCTTCAAGTTATGAATGTTGGGGGAACAAATACATTCAGTCCGTGACACAGGTAGAGGAAGGCTATGAACAAGATCTTGAATGTGAGGCTCTTGAGATATGCCAAAGGAAATGAGGAATAGGCAGTATGATACATATCTGATCTCAGAGGAGAAATCTCATCTAGAAATATGAATTTCTTAAAAGAGATTACTTGGGCTTTAAATATTTTAGACAACATTTCGATAAAGGGAAAGGACCTTACATTTATTGGATAGCGTATGTAGATTATAACATTGGGTTTCAAGCTTCCATCTATTCCCACAAGTCTTTGAGGTCTATTATTACTTCTATTATATAGATAAAGACTTTGACCATCAGAGAATTTAATTTGCCTAAAGGTATTCAGAAAGTGCAGAGTTGGAATTGGACAACAGGCCTTTTAATTTCAAATCCTAGATGCTTTTCCTTCATTTAAGACAGTCTGAAGTGACTTGAAATATTTATGTGTACCTAAACACTTTTCTTAAGCATTTCTAATACTCTATACTACATTTTAAAAATTATTTACACAATTCATGAAAAACATGCTGAGAAACAGTATACTTAATTCTTATTCTTTAAAAAATTCTATACATTTTAAAGGTATGGACTTCATTCATTTGACTTATGAAAACCCATTTTAGCCATCTTCAGTTTCACATGATAGCAAAAAGCCAGATGAGAGAAGCTATGACTAGAAAAAGAAATTTCAAATCTGCTTTAAAGAGGCAAGTTTGTGATTACTTTGCATACTGATGAAAAGAAGCATTTTTGATTTATCCAAGGGTTGTGACCCATTTATTGTCTAATTTTTGAATTTTTTTACAGACTTATCTTTGCCAGTCTACTAAGGCCTTTTCAAGGGCAAGGTCCTTGTTTTGTTTATTATTCTTGCCTTCATTGTTATATCACTAATCTTTATGACCACCTCTGGTGTATTAGCAATTACCCAGGAGATGCTGTGGATAAATAAACTGGATTCTGAATATCTTTCAAGGTGTTACGTGACCACAATTTTCATGCAGCTTCTCTAACTACCCTAACTCATAGCCACCTCTTCCTTCTCTAAATTCTTAGTCTGAATCACATGTGTAATCATAAGCATATTTTTTGTTCTAATTATAGTATTATATTTCTATTTCCTAACAACCAAATTACTAGATCCCTAAGTAAAAGGACCACATGTTATAATTGTTTAGGTTATTAGTTCATTGATTGAAACTCTAATTGGGAATGCTTAGTAAATCCTACTTTTTCTGTCCAACCTTTCCTAATTTCCCCAGGCTAAGCTGATGAAATGATTGCTTACTAGCAACCAAATTGTTTAGTTCACAATTGAATTTCTGTCTTCTTGGTTAGCTTTTCATCTCCTCAAGGGTAGATATCTTAGAGAACACTTTGTTGATTGTTAAGGGCAAAAACAAACTAGAAACATTTTCAGAAAATAAAGAATGTGTTATAAGGATGCTTACTTGGCGCAAAGGCAGCAATAATGCTGGACTTCAGAAATAACTGGAAATAATACTGCTAATCCCTAAAATATCTTATCTGGAATCATCTCTGATTTTCTTGCTCTCTTTAGATACCTCTTTTGTCAGTTTTCTAATCTATTGGGTAGAAATTTGGCTCTGGACATCTTTAGGGCTTTAACCATTTCTGCCTGGCTTCACAGGGGTCCTTTGGGAGGGCAGCCAGAGGCACTGGGAAAAGACCAGAGGGAAAAGGGAATCTCCAGCTGAACTTCATAACAATTTGAACTGATCAAGAAATCTCCTCACCAGAACTCAGGGGAGGGCGTGAGTCTGGTGTGCAGACTCCAAAGGCTGAGAAAGGAAAGTCATACTTGCTTTTGCAGCTGGGAGGCGGGTAGCCTGGGGCACATTCTCAGCCCTGCTTGCCCATTGCCTGGAAACAGTCTGGTGCTGTTGGAGGGGCATGGTAGGAGTGACACTGGCCCTTTGAATTGCATAGGAGTATGGTGAGGCCTGTGACTGCCGGCTTTCTCCCACTTCCCTGACAACCCTGCATGACACAGTAGAGACAGCCATAATCCTCCTAGGAACATAACTCCATTGATCTGGGAACCTCATCCTCATCTCCCACAGCAGCCACATCAAGACCCACCAAAGGAGAGTCTAAGCTCAGACATGCCTAGCCCTGCCCTCACCCAGTGGTCCTTCTCTACCCACCCTGGTAACTGAAGACAAAGGGCATACACTCTTGGGAGTTCTAGAGTCCTGCACACCACCTGTTCCTCACCATACTACAGCTGATGCTCTCTGGAAAGCACCACCTCCCAGCAGAGGACCAACCAGCACAAAAATAGTGCATCATACCACCAAAGCTAAGAACCCTCACAGAGTCCATTTCATCCCCCTGCCACCTCTACCAGAACAGTTGCTGGTGTCCATGACTAAGAGAGCCACAGGCGGTTCACATCACAGGACTCTGTGCAGACAACCCCCAGTACCAGCCCAGAGAGAGGCTAGATCCAGAAGAGATAAAAGTCACTACAGCTTGGCTCTCAGGAAACCACCTCCATGGGAAAAGCGGGAGAGCACTACATCAAGGGAACACTCCTGGGACAAAAGAATTTGAACAATAGCCTTCAGGCCTAGACCTTCCCTCTGACAGAGTGTACCCAAATGAAAAGTAACTAGAAAAACAGCTCTGGTAATATGACAAAACAAGGTTCTTTAACACCCCCCAAAAATAACACTAGCTCACTAACAATGGACCCAAACCAAGAAGAAATCCCTGATATACCTGAAAAAGAATTCAGGAGGTTGGTTATTAAGCTAATCAGGAAGGCACGAGAGAAAGGTGAAGCCCAATGTAGAGAAATCCAAAAAAAAAAAAAAAAAAAAAAAAAAGATACAAGAAGTGAGGGGAGAAATATTAAATGAAATAGATAATATTAATGAAAGACAATCAAAACCTCAGCAATAAATGGACACACTTTTAGTAATGCAAAATGCTCTGGGAAGTCTCAGCAATAGACTAGAACAAGTAGAAGAAAGAAATTCAGAGCTTGACGATAAGGTCTTCGAATTAACCAAATCCAATGAAGATAAAGAAGAAGAAGAAAATATAAACAAAGCATCCAAGAAGTCTGGGATTATGTTAAACAACCAAACCTAAGAATAATCGATGTTCCTGAGAAAGAAGAGATATCTAAATTTTGTAAAATATGTTTGGAGGAATAATTGAAGAAAACTTTCCCAGCTGTGTTAGAGAACTAGACATGCAAATACAAGAAGCTCAAAGAACACCTGGGAAATTTATCACAAAAAGATCATCACCTAGGCACATTGTCAGCAAGTTATCTAAAGTTAAGATGAAGGAAAGAATCTTAAGAACTATGAGGCAAAAGCACCATGTAAACTATAAAGGAAAAACTATCAGTTTAACAGCAGATTTCTCAGCAGAAACCCTACAAGCTAGAAGGGATTGGGGCCCTATCTTCAGCCTCCTCAAACAAAAAATTTATCAGCTAAGAATTTTGCAGCCAGCAAAATTAAACATCACAAATGAAGGAAAGATACAGTCTTTTTCAGACAAACAAATGCTGAGAGAATTTGTCACTACCAAGCCAGTGCTACAAGAACTGCTAAAAAAAAGCTCTAAATCTTGAAACAAATCCTGGAAACACATCAAAACAGAAAGTTTTTAAAGCATAAATCTCACAGAACCTATCAAACAAAATACATTTTGAAAACAAAAAAACAAGGTATATGTGCAACAAACAGCATGATGAATGGAATGGTACATCTCAATAATAACATTGATTGGAAATGGCCTAGATGCTTTACTTAAAAGATACACAACCGCAGAGTGGGTAAGAATCTACCAACCAACTATCTTCTGCCTTCAAAGACACGCCTAACACACAAGGATTCACATAAACTTAAGGTAAAGGGATGGAAGAAGACTTTTCATGCAAATGGACACCAAAAGGAGCAGGGATAGCTATTCTTATATCAGACAAAACAAACTTTAAAGCAACAGCAGTTAAAAAAGACAAAGAGGGACATTATACAATGATAAAAGGCCTTGTCCAACAGGAAAATATCACAGTCCTAAATATATATGCATGTAACACCAGAGCTCCCAAATGTATAAAACAATTACTAATAGACCTAAGAAATGAGATAGACAGCAACACAATAATAGTGGAGGTCTTCGATACTCCACTGGCAGCACTAGACAGGTTATCAAGACAGAAAGTCAATAAAGAAACAATTTGTTCTTTAAACTACACCCTGGAACAAAAGGACCTGACAGATATTTACAGAACATTCTACCCAACACCAGCAGAATATACATTCTGTTCAACAGCACATGGAACTTCCTCCAAGATAAACTATATGATAGGCCACAAAATGGGTCTCAATAAATTCAAGAAAATTAAAATTATATCAAGCACTCTCTCAGGCCGCAGTGGAATAAAACTGCAAATCAACTCCAAAAGGAAACTTCAAACCATGCAAATACATGGAAATTAAATAATCTTCTCCTGAATGATCACTGGGTCAAAAATGAAACACCATGGAAATTAAAAAATTCTTCAAACTGAACAATAGTGACACAACCTATCAAAATCTCTGGGATATAGCAAAAGTAGTGTCAAGAGGAAAGTTCATAGCCCTAAATGTCTACATCAAAAAGTCTGAAAGAGCACAAACAGACAAACTAAGGCCACACTTCAAGGAACTAGAGAAACATGAACAAACCAAACCCAAACCCAGCAGAAGAAAATAATAACCAATATCAATGCAGAATTAAAGGAAATTAAAATGACAACAAAAAATTTAGAAGATAAATGAAACAAAAAGCTGGTTCTTTGAAAAGATAAATAAAATTGATAGAACACTAATAAGATTAACCAAGAAAAGAAGAGAGAAAATCCAAATAAGCTCAATTAGAAACAAAATGGGAGATATTACAACCGACACCACAGAAATACAAAAGATCATTCAAGGCTACTATGAACACCTTTATGCACATAAAGTAGAAAACCTAGAGAGATAGATAAATTCCTGGAAATATACAACCTTCCTAGCTTAAATCAGGAAGAATTAGATACTCTGAACAGACCAAACACAAGCAGTGAGATTGAAATGGTAATAGAAATACCAAAAAAAAAAAAAAAAAAAAAAGTCTGAGACCAGACGGATTCACAGCAGAATTCTACCAGACCTTCAAAAAATTTGCACCAATCCTATTGACACTATCCCATAAGACAGAAAAAGAGGGAACCCTCTCTGAATCATTCTTTGTAGTCAGTATCACCCTAATATGAAAACCAGGAAAGGACATAACTAAAAAATAAAACTACAGACAAATAACCCTGATGAATATAGATGCTAAAATCTTTAACAAAATACTAGCTAACTGAATCCAACAACATATCAAAAACATAATCCACTATGATCAAGTGGGTTCCACATCAGGGATGGAGGGATGGTTTAACATACACAAGTCAATGAATGTGATGTACCACATAAACAGAATCAAAAACAAAAATAACATGATCATCTATACAGATGCAGAAAAAGCATTCAACAAAATCCAGCATTACCTTATTATCAAACCCAGAACCAACATAATATTGAATGGGAAATAGTTAAAAGCATTCCCTCTGGAAACTGGCACAAGGCAAGGATGCCTACTCTCACCACTCCTCTTCAACATAGTACTTGAAGTCCTAGCCAGAGTAATCAGGCAAGAGAAAGAATAAAGGGTATCCAGATCAGAAAAGTGGAAGTCAAACTGTGGCTGTTTGCTGATGGTATGATTGTTTACCTAAAAACCCTAAAGACTTCTCCAGAAAGCTCCTAGAACTGATAAAAGAATTCAGCAAAATTTCCAGATACAAAATTAATGTATACAAATCAGTAGCTCTTCTACACACCAACAGTGACCAAACAGAATCAAATCAAGACCTCAACCCTACACAGCAACAGTGACCAAACTGAGAATCAAATCAAGACCTCAACCCCTTTTACAATAGCTGCAAAAACATACTTCTGTATATACCTAATCAGGGAGGTGAAAGACCTCTACAAGAAAAACTACAAAACACTGCTGAAAGAAATCATAGACGACACAAATGGAAACACAACCCATGCTCATGGGTGGTTAGAATCAATATTGTGAAAATGACCATACTGCCAAAAGCAATCTACAAATTCAATGCAATTCCCATCAAAATACCATCATCATTCTTCAGAGAATTACAAAAAAAAATCCTAAAATTCATATAAAACCAAAAAAGGGCCTGCATAGCCAAAGCAAGACTAAGCAAAAGGAGCAAATCTGGAGGCATACATTACCTGATTTCAAACTATACTATAAGGCCATAGTCACCAAAACAGCATGGCACTGGTATAAAAATATGCACATAGACAAATGGAACAGAATAGAGAACCCAGAAATAAACCCAAGTGCTTACAGCCAACTGAGCTTCGACAAAGAAAACAAAAACATAAAATGGGGGAAAGGACACTCCTTTCAACAAATGGTGCTGGGATAATTGGCTAGCCACATGTAGGAGAATAAAACTGGATTTCATCTCTCACCTTATACAAAAATCAACTCAAGATGGATTAAATACTTAAATCTAAGACCTGAAACTATAAACATTCTAGATGATAACTTTGGAAGAACCCTTCTAGACATTGGCTTAGGCAAATAATATTTCATGATCAAGAACCCAAAACAAAAAGCAATAAAAACAAAGATAAATAGTTGGGATCTAACTAAACCAATGAGGAAGGAACAGTTAGCAAAATAAACAGACAACTCACAGAGTGAGAGAAAATCTTTACAATCTATACACCGGACAAAGAACTAATATCCAGAACCTACAATGAACTCAAACAAATCAGCAAGATGTAAACAAACAATCCCATGAAAAAGTTGGCTAAGGACAAGAATAGACAATTCTCAAAAGGAGATATGCAAATGGCCAATAAACATGTGGAAAAAAAAAAATGCCCAACATCACTAATGAGCAGGAAAATGCAAATCAAAACCACAATGTGATAGCACCTTACTCTTGCAAGAATGGCCATAATCAAAAGATCAAAAAAATAGTAGATGTTGGCATGGATGTGGTGAACAGGGAACACTTCTACACTGCTGGTGTGAATGTAAACTAGTACAACCATTACGGAAAACAGTGTGGAGATTCCTTTAAGAACTAAAAGCAATCCCACCGCTGGGTATCTACCCAGGGGAAGAGAAGTCATTATATAAAAGATACTTGCACATGTATGTTTATAGTAGCACAATTCACAATTGCAAAAACATGGAACCAACCCAAATACCCATTAATCAATGAGTAGATAAAGAAATTGTGGTGTGTACATATATATATGTGTGTGTGTGTGTGTGTATATATATATGCATACCACAATTACATATGCGATATGTGTGTGTGTATATATATAGACTTCTAGATATATATATAGACATCCTTTAAAAGATGTGATCAATTGTGATGTTGTTTTACCATTGACTCTTTCAAATTATGGTCACAGAAAATTTCTCATGCTTTGTGCCAGCACAATGGCACAAGAGGTATTAATAGGATAGACTTTCAGTTATCAGTATATATATAGATATATATACACACACACCACAATTACATATGTGTGTGTGTATATACATACCACGTATATATGTGCGTGTGTGTATATACATACCACATATATATGTATATACATATATACATGATGGAACATTACTTAGTCATAAAAAGTAATGAATTAATGGCATTAGCAGGGACCTGGATGAGATTGGAGACTATTACTCTATGTGAAGTAACTCAGGAATGGAAAACCAAACATCTGATGTTCTCACTCATAAGTAGGAGCTAAGCTATGAGGATGCAAAGACATAAGCATGATACAATGGACTTTGGAGACTCAGGGGGAAAGGGCAGGAAGGGAGTGAGAGACTACAAATAGGGTGCAGTGTATACTTCTCTGGTGATGGTGCACCAACATCTCACAAATCAGTGCTAAAGAACTTACTCATATAGCCAAACACCACCTAAATCAGCGCTAAAGAACTTACTCATGTAACCAAACACCACCTGTTCCCCAATAACCTATGGAAATAAAAAAAAATAAAAATAAAAATATAAAAATAGATAAATAAATAAAACAGTGAGATACTAATCTTTCATCAATGAAAACGATAGAAAACCATGAAATAAATTTAAGTGTACACATATGACTTTGGGAGAAAATATTCTCACTCATATAAATTTCTAATGAGTTTAATATTTAAGTGTAATAATACAAAAAGAATACTAAAAGTACATAAAGATATATTTTGGAACCAAAAAGTTCTTTCAAAGCACATTTAGAAAACATAAAGAAAAAATTTAATTTTTGTTTGTGTTTGCTTGTTTATTTTGAGACGAAGTCTCGCTCTGTCGCCCAAGCTGGAGGGCAGTGGCGCCAACTCGGCTCACTGCAAGCTCCTCCTGCCTCAGCCTCCCGAGTAGCTGGGACTACAGTGCTGGCTACCACACCCGGCTAATTTTTTTGTATTTTTAGTAGAGAGGGGGTTTCACGGTGTTAGCCATGGTCTTGATCTCCTGACCTTGTGATCTGCCCATCTCGGCCTCCCAAAGTGCTGGGATTACAGGTGTGAGCCAACGCGACCAGCGAAAAAATTCAATATTTTTAACGTTTAAAATATTTTTCTTTAAAACAAAATAAATAAGTTAGGAAATACAGCAAATATCAATATTGATGACATTAGGTTTTCTCTCTGAATGGGGGGATTGTTTTCTTTTAGTTTATTTATATTTTCTATTTTTCTACTGTTAATACATTTTATTGGTGATTAAAATTAATGTTAGAGAAAAAAAGGCTAATAGTACTTATTGTTGATTTAATATATAAAAGCATTGAAAGATCTTTTTAGAAAAAAGAAAAAAGGGTTATCTGTTGCTTCATATTTAAATTGTCTTCAAGCATATGTTTAATTACAACTTTCTTTGATCAACTCAGTTTTATGTAGATTTCAATTTTAATCCACAGACATTTTCCAATGCTGCCATTTCCTGGTTATGATATATTTTACTCTAGAATTTATGATTAAAATAATAAATAATAATGTCTAAAAGCATCCAGAGTATTTCATTTGTAAGTTTTCTTACCCACAGATTTATTTCACATGGTCTTAATAGAAGCATTGTATCTATTGCTCAACTTAAATTTACACTGAGTTATGAATCCTTTAAAAGATGTGATCAATTGTGATGTTGTTTTACCATTGACTCTTTCAAATTATGGTCACAGAAAATTTCTCATGCTTTGTGCCAGCACAATGACGCAAGAGGTATTAATAGGATAGACTTTCAGTTACATGGTGCATTCAATATCCTGTCTAAATTGCAGGATTCTGTGTTATTATTGGACTGGTCTTTCAAGTTTTTTAAACCACATTTTTTTAAGTACTTTTTTTGTAACATTTTGATGTTACAACAATCGGGAAATCAGGTAACATTACTATCTGATGAAAGTAAATGGATGGTAAGTAGTCAGTATTAGGGCAGCAAAACTTTAAAATATGAAGATTTTTGCTACTCCACTAATACCAAGCAGGATTGTATCTTGCTAACATGAATATGCAGATATCACTGGCGTCTTTACATATTGGACAGTTTCTCTTTTGGTCAAACTATATCCACCATATGATACTTCAGCATGATTTATTTTTTCTCATTTGTTGATGCAAAAAGGCAAGGTCTTTAATAAAATGTGACTTTGCAAATTAAAAAGATGATAGCTTAAACATTGTACTCTTTCCTCTAGAGTATAGGGGAAGTTTTAACTATCTTTACTTTGGAAAATAGAATAAAAAATCATTTAAAAATCCTTGTAATATTTTCAAGATTTCAGAATTTAGCATAAATGAACATGAAAAGAATCTAAATTGTGTCCCTTTTGATTTTATTTTTAAATTTTAATTCCAAGAACAATCTTCTCCAGCCTGTGGTGTTCAAAAGCACTGCCATAGAATCGTCATTTCAAAAGCGTACCTTTGAAGATGGCTGAATAGGAACAGCTCCAGTCTCCAGCTCCCAGCGTGAGCGACACAGAAGACAAGTGATTTCTGCATTTTCAACTGAGGTACTGGGTTCCTCTCACTGGGGAGTGCCGGACAATAGGTGCTGGTCAGCTGCTGCAGCCCCATCAGCGAGAGCTGAAGCAGGGCGAGGCATCGCCTCACCTGGGAAGTGCAAGGGGGAAGGGAATCCCTTTTCCTAGCCAGGGGAACTGAGACACACAACACCTGGAAAATCAGGTAACACCCACCCCAATACTGCGTTTTAAGCAAATGGGCACACCAGAAGATTATATCCCACACCTGGCCACGAGGGTCCCACGCCCACGGAGCCTTCCTCATTGCTAGCACAGCAGTCTGCGATCTACTGACGAGGCAGCAGCCAGGCTGGGGGAGGGGTGCCCGCCATTGCTGAGGCTTAACTAGGTAAACAAAGCCCTGGGAAGATCGAACTGGGTGGAGCTCACAGCAGCCCAAAAGGCCTGCCAGTCTCTGTAGACTCCACCTCTGGGGACAGGACACAGCTAAACAACAACAATACCAACAACAACAACAACAAAGCAGCAGAAACCTCTGCAGACACAAACGACTCTGTCTGACAGCTTTGAAGAGAGCAGTGGATCTCCCAACACGGAGGTTGAGATCTGAGAAGGGACAGACTGCCTGCTCAAGTGGGTCCCTGACCCCTGAGTAGCCTAACTGGGAGACATCCCCCACTAGGGGCAGACCGACACCCCACACCTCACACGGTGGAGTACACCCCTGAGAGGAAGCTTCCATAGAAAGAATCAGACAGGTACACTCACTGTTCAGCAGTATTCTATCTTCTGCAGCCTCTGCTGCTGACACCCAGGCAAACAGGGTCTGGAGTGGACCTCAAGCAATCTCCAACAGACCTACAGCTGAGGGTCCTGACTGTTAGAAGGAAAACTAACAAACAGGAAGGACACCCACACCAAAACCCCATCAGTACATCACCATCATCAAAGACCAGAGGCAGATAAAACCACAAAGATGGGGAAAAAGCAGGGCAGAAAAGCTGGAAATTCAAAAAATAAGAGCGCATCTCCCCCTCCAAAGGAACGCAGCTCATCGCCAGCAACGGATCAAAGCTGGATGGAGAATGACTTTGACGAGATGAGAGAAAAAGGCTTCAGCCCATCAAACTTCTCAGAGCTAAAGGAGGAATTACATACCCAGCGCAAAGAAACTAAAAATCTTGGAAAAAAAAGTGGAAGAATTGATAACCAGAATAATTAATGCAGAGAAGGTCATAAACGAAATGAAAGAGATGAACACCATGACACAAGAAATACGTGACAAATGCACAAGCTTCAGTAACCGACTCGATCAACTGGAAGAAAGAGTATCAGCGATTCAGGATCAAATGAATGAAATGAAGCAAGAAGAGAAATCTAAAGAAAAAAGAAAAAGAAATGAACAAAACCTGTAAGAAGTATGGGATTATGTAAAAAGACCAAATCTACATCTGATTGGGGTGCCTGAAAGTGAGGGGGAAAATGGAACCAAGTTGGAAAACACTCTTCAGGTTATTATCCAGGAGAACTTCACCAACCTAGTAGGGCAGGCCAACATTCAAATTCAGGAAATACAGAGAATGCCACAAAGATACTCCTCAAGAAGAGCAACTCCAAGACACATAATTGCCAGATTCACCGAAGTTGAAATAAAAGAAAAAATCTTAAGGGCAGCCAGAGAGAAAGGTCGGGTTACCCACAAAGGGAAGCCCATCAGGCTAACAGCAGATCTCTCGGCAGAAACTCTACAAGCTAGAAGAGAGTGGGGGCCAATATTCAACATTCTTAAAGAAAAGAATTTTAAACCCAGAATTTCATATTCAGCCAAACTAAGTTTCGTAAGTGAAGGTGAAATAAAATCCTTTACAGATAAGCAAATGCTTAGAGATTTTGTCACCACCAGGCCTGCCTTACAAGAGACCCTGAAGGAAGCACTAAACATGGAAAGGAACAACCAGTACCAGCCATTGTAAAAACATGCCAAAATGTAAAGAACATTGAGGCTAGGAAGAAACTGCATCAATTAACGAGCAAAATAACCAGTTAATATCATAATGGCAGGATCAATTCACACATAACAATATTAACCTTAAATGTAAACGGACTAAATGGTCCAATTAAAAGACACAGACTGGCAAATGGGATAAAGAGTCAAGACCCATCAGTCTACTGTATTCAGGAGACCCATCTCACATGCAGAGACATACATAGGCTCAAAATAAAGGGATGGAGGAAGATCTACCAAGCAACACCCCACTGTCAACATTAGACAGATCAACGAGACAGAAAGTTAACAAGGATATCCAGGAATTGAACTCATCTCTGTAGCAAGCGGACCTAATAGACATCTACAGAACTCTCCACCCCAAATCAAAAGAATATATATTCTTCTCAGCACCACATCACACTTCCAAAACTGACCACATAATTGGAAGTAAAGCACTCCTCAGCAAATGTACAAGAACAGAAATTATAACAAACTGTCTCTCAGACCACAGTGCAATCAAACTAGAACTCAGGACTAAGAAACTCAATCAAAACTGCTCAACTATATGGAAACTGAATAACGTGCTCCTGAATGACTACTGGGTACATAATGAAATGAAGGTAGAAATAAAGATGTTCTTTGAAACCAATGAGAACAAAGATACAACATACCAGAATCTCTGGGACACATTTAAAGCAGTGTGTAGAGGGAAATTTATAGCACTAAATGCCCACAAGAGAAAGCTGGAAAGATCTAAAATTGATACTCTAACATCACAATTAAAAGAACTAGAGAAGCAGGAGAAAACACATTCAAAAGCTAGCAGAAGGCATGAAATTAAGATCAGAGCAGAATTGAAGGAGATAGAGACACAAAAAACCCTCCAAAAAATAAATGAATCCAGGAGTTGGTTTTTTGAAAAGATCAACAAAATTGATAGACCGCTGGCAAGACTAATAAAGAAGAAAAGAGAGATGAATCAAATGGATGCAATAAAAAATGATAAAGGGGATATCACCACTGACCCCACAGAAATACAAACTACCATCAGAGAATACTATAAACACCTCTACGCAAATAAACTAGAAAATCTAGAAGAAATGGATAATTTCCTGGACACTTACACTCTCCCAAGACTAAACTAGGAAGAAGTTGAACCCCTGAATAGACCAATAGCAGGCTCTGAAATTGAGGCAATAATTAATAACCTACCAACCAAAAAAAGTCCAAGACCAGATGGATTCACAGTTGAATTCTACCAGAGGTACAAGAAGGAGCTGGTACCATTCCTTCTGAAACTATTCCAATCAATAGAAAAAGAAGGAATCCTCCCCAACTCATTTTTTGAGGCCAACATCATCCTGATACCAAAGCCTGGCAGAGACACACACAAAAAAAGAGAATTTTAGGCCAATATCCCTGATAAACATCGATGCAAAAATCCTCAATAAAATACTGGCAAACCGGATCCAGCACCACATCAAAAAGCTATCCACCATGATCAAGTGGGCTTCATCCCTGGGATACAAGGCTGGTTCAACATACACAAATCAATAAACGTAATCCAGCATATAAACAGAACCAAAGACAAAAACACATGATTATCTCAATAGATGCAGAAAAGGCCTTTGACAAAATTCAACAGCCCTTCATGCTTAAAACGCTCAATAAATTTGGTATTGATGGAACGTATCTCAAAATAATAAGAGCTATTTATGACAAACCCATAGCCAATATCATACTGAATAGGCAAAAACTGGAAAAATTCCCTTTGAAAACTGGCACAAGACAGGGATGCCCTCTCTCACCACTCCTATTCAACATAGTGTTGGAAGTTCTGGCTAGGGCAATCAGGCAAGAGAAAGAAATCAAGGGTATTCAGTTAGGAAAAGAAGAAGTCAAATTGTCCCTGTTTGCAGATGACATGATTGTATATTTAGACAACCCCATTGTCTCAGCCCAAAATCTCCTTAAGCTGATAAGCAACTTCAGCAAAGTCTCAGGATACAAAATTAATGTGCAAAAATCACAAGCATTCTTATACACCAGTAACAGACAAATAGAAAGCCAAATCATGAATGAACTTCCATTCACAATTGCTTCAAAGAGAATAAAATACCTAGAAATCCAACTTACAAGGGATGTAAAGGACCTCTTCAAGGAGAACTACAAACCACTGCTCAGTGAAATAAAAGAGGACACAAACAAATGGAAGAACATACCATGCTCATGGATAGGAAGAATCAATATCGTGAAAATGGCCATACTGCCCAAGGTTAGTTATAGATTCAATGCCATCCCCATCAAGCTACCAATGAGTTTCTTCACAGAATTGGAAAAAACTGCTTTAAAGTTCATATGGAACCAAAAAAGAGCCCGCATCTCCAAGAAAATCCTAAGTCAAAAGAACAAAGCTGGAGGCATCACGCTACCTGACTTCAAACTATACTACAAGGCTACAGTAACCAAAACAGCATGGTACTGGTACCAAAACAGAGATATAGACCAATGGAACAGAATAGAGTCCTCAGAAATAATACCACACATCTATAGCCATCTGATCTTTGATAAACCTGAGAAAAACAAGAAATGGGGAAAGGATTCCCTATTTAATAAATGGTGCTGGGAAAATTGGCTAGCCATAAGTAGAAAGCTGAAATTGGATCCTTTCCTTACTCCTTATATGAAAATTAATTCAAGATGGATTAGAGACTTAAATGTTAGACCTAATACCATAAAAACCCTAGAAGAAAACCTAGGTAATACCATTCAGGACATAGGCATGGGCAAGGAATTCATGTCTAAAACACCAAAAGCAATGGTAACAAAAGCCAAAATTGACAAATGGGATCTAATTAAAGTAAAGAGCTTCTGCAAAGCAAAAGAAACTACCATCAGAGTGAACAGGCAACCTATAGAATGGGAGAAAATTTTTGCAATCTACTTATCAGACAAAGGGCTAATATCCAGAACCTACAAAGAACTCAAATATACAAGAAAAAAACAAACAACCCCATCAAAAAGTGGGCAAAGGATATGAACAGACATTTCTCAAAAGAAGACATTCATACAGCCAACAGACACATGAAAAAATGCTCATCATCACTGGCCATCAGAGAAATGCAAATCAAAACCACAATGAGATACCATCTTACACCAGTTAGAATGGCGATCATTCAAAAGTCAGGAAACAACATGTGCTGGAGAGGATGTGGAGAAACAGGAACACTTTTACACTGTTGGTGGGATTGTAAACTAGTTCAACCATTATGGAAAACAGTATGGCGATTCCTCAAGGATCTAGAACTAGAAGTACCATACGACCCAGCCATCCCATTACTGGGTATATACCCAAAGGTTTATAAATCATAATGCCATAAAGACACATCACACGTATGTTTATGGCGGCACTATTCACAATAGCAAAGACTTGGAATCAACCCAAATGTCCATCAGTGACAGACTGGATTAAGAAAATGTGGCACATATATACCATGGAATACTACGCAGCCATAAAAAAGGATGAGTTTGTGTCCTTTGTAGGGACATGGATGCAGCTGGAAACCATCATTCTCAGCAAACTGTCTCAAGAACAGAAAACCAAACACCGCATGTTCTCACTCACAGGTGGGAACTGAACAATGAGATCACTTGGACTCGGGAAGGGGAACATCACACACCGGGGCCTATCACGGGGAGCGGGGAGGGGGGAGGATTGCATTGGGAGTTATACCTGATGTAAATGACGAGTTGATGGGTGCTGACGAGTTGATGGGTGCAGCACACCAACATGGCACAAGTATACATATGTAACAAACCTGCACGTTATGCACATGTACCCTAGAACTTAAAGTATAATAATAAAATAAAAAATAAAAATAAAATAAAAAAACTACAAAAAAACAAAAGCGTACCTTTTCCAAGAAAAGAGTTTTAAGTTTTATGCATCCTTTTCTTTCCCCTGAGGAGAATTCTAAGGAATGCCTTCTGTACTAAATTGATTGCATCCAGATTTTCTTTGCTGCCATGTACCATTTTACAGGCTCTGTGATTATCTGCAATTGTGAGCAGAAAATACCATTTTGGTGTGTGCTTCCTCAGGTTTTCACTTAGTTATGATACTAAGGGCAGTGACCTTTAGTTCTCTTATTCTGTGGCTATTGCCACAATCTCAATGCTTTCTTAACATATTTATTTTGTGTATGTACATTTCATATAATATATTATGTTATATATAACATGTTATATGCGGTATAATATATAATTGCTCTATATAAATACATAAAGTATTGTATGTTTACATATATATTTATTGCTAACTTAAAATGTTTGGCTTCAGAAAATGTCATTTTCTCGTTGGTGGACCTCCTGCAGAGGGAGTCATGGCAGACTTAGGGTTCTCTCAATGGTAAATTTTTCCAATGTAAGACCTGAAAATGGGAAAGCTTTTTTTTTTTTTTTTTAACATGTTGTAAGAATAGAGTTTATTAATCTGATAGTACTGTATTTGAATGCAAGTAACAAAAAATGTGTTTAAGTGACTTCATCCAGTAGAGGCTATTTTTCACATATAATAAAATATCTAGAGGCAGGAGGTTCAGGGGCTCAATAAAGACACACACACACACACACACACACACACACACACACAAACCTTGAATAGGATTGAACTGTTCACCTCAGCTCCGAGAGTGATCAATGCTTTGTGTAGCGGCTGTTCTTATGTATGGCTAACCTGGACTTATTGGAGAAGAAAAATTGTAATTTAACTGGGGGATGATAGAGCTGAGGAAAAGCTATTATAGACATAAAACTCACATTTATCAATAGCTAGAGGAATTAAGGACACAAGAAACCACTTAATTCAATCATTTCTCAGCATTCCCACTTGTTTGAACATTTTTAAAAAGTCACTCCTTAAAAAGTAAAGAGATACGAGTAGAAAGAGGAATATTTAATGGTTCCAAGAGTCTATCGCTAGACATAAGTCTCGAGTACCAGGTATTCTCTACAAAGAGGAAGTTGTTGGTGATAAGTGCAGTGTAAGTGTTACCCCTGGCCAGGCATGGTAGCTCACATCTGTAATCCCAGCACTTTGGGAGGTCTAGACAGGAGAACCCCTTGAGCCTAGGAGTTTGAGCCAGGGCAATGCAGTGAGACCCAATATCTACAAAGCCTTTTTTTTTTTTTTTTTTTTTTTTTTTAATTAACTGGTATGTGATCATGTACCTATAGTCCCAGCTTCTTTGGAGGCTGAGGTAGGAGGATCACTTGATCCCAGGAGTTCTAGGCTGCAGTAGCCATGATCATGCCACTGCACTCCAGCCTGGGAGACAGAACAAGATGCTACCTCAAAAAAAAAAAAGTGTTGCCTCTATGACATTTTTATTTCTATATATCTGGGATAGTCCATAGAAAGCTAAAAGGGTAAGCTAGGTGAGGGGATCCAATTTAGTAGAGATTCCTTCCTTATCAGTTCTTCATCCTGCCTCCTCCTTCATCCCATTGCACGTCTAGCAACTATTCTGTAGCACCTTGGTCCATCTCACCAAGGTTGTCAGAGCAAATACTTCACATTATATTTTTCTGCTTCATTTATTCTTTATACACATTGATTAGAAGTCAGATTCTAATTATTATTTGCTCACCTATTTATCTTGTTTGTGAGACAATGTTTGGTAACCAGAATCCAAACCATTTTTGTTGTCAGATCAGCAATGTTTCCTCACTGTGGTGCTTTCAGTCCCTAAGAAAGAAACTTTGTTTGCCTTTCCTTATTTCTTAGGAAGAATGAAACACAAAGATACCTTTAAGAAATTCCTTATGCATTCTTCAGGGGTGATGCTTTTTTTGAGGTTTTTGGCATTGATGCTATTGGTAAAATGTACTGGTTTATGTTTTAGTTTACATTCATCTTTGTTATTCATGGATGTTAGCAAATTCAAATTTGTTGAAGCTGTGTATGTAAGACTTTTACCTGTATTTGTGTTTTCAATGTGAAGCATATCTGGTCTGATCTAAGAAGAAATCCAGACAATATTAAGAAAATCGGATAAGTAATAAAGCTGTCACTTAGGATCAGCTAGAATAAAGTGCCCATTTAAGTCCAGGTTTGGGGGGTCCAAACTACTACCACCATGGAATAGTAAAAAATGCAGGGAGGATTCAAAGACCATAGGTTGGGGCTGAGATGCTTGTATTAGCAATGAGAGGCTAACAGAAGAGAATGATAATATTAATTTACTAAATTCTCACATTTATCTTAAAATCTTCATGTTACTCTGAAGTTCTCATAGTTATTATTGTAACACATTTTACTATCTTATAATGATCAGATTTCTTTATTATTAAACACTGCCCTTTTATTGTATATTTATTTCTGTGTTTTCTATGATGAATAATGCCTAAATGAACATATTCTTATAAATAGTTTTTTTTTTTTCTTTTGTATCTGAGTTATTCTTTAGAGGACATTTCCAGAAGTCAAAGGGATAAATGGTATAAACTTTGTTTTAATCCCTTTAAGTGCACTGCCAAATTCCCATTCAAAAAACAAACAAACAAAAAGCCTCCAGGAAAACACATAATTTCGCCATACCTTGTTTAGCATTGCACTCCATCATTGGTAATGGGTTTTATGTATTTTACATTAGTAGAATCAAAGCAATGGATAAGTAGTAAATGTACTCAAATGGGAAGAGCATCTGCACATTTATGGCTTATTAGATATTTCACAATTAAAAGATTTCGTCTGCAAGGCCCTTGTTAAGTGTCTGTTTGTTGTTTTCTATGTTCACATGATAGTCAGCTATGACCTAAGAGGTATCGCTCAATCATTTTGTGATTATGGTTTTCTTTGAAAATCTGATAAATAGTATCAACAGTTTCTTAGAATTATGAACACATTCACAGACACAACACACACACATAGAATTAAATATTATTTCAGGAAATTCATGTATTACCTCATGCTTCTTCGTTTTAATATCCTTAACGAAGATGATGAGCTACGAGTAGGTTAAGAGTGAAGGAGAGGATAAAAGGAAACACCTCCAGCTCTGAAGTGTCGGCAGAAGATGAGTCCAGGCCAGGTGGGACTCAGCGGTGGAGATACTAAGATCATTAAATCAGTCTGAGGATTTTCCTGGATTTTTTGGTGGATTCCAGGGTAACTAGAGAGAAGAGGAGCCACTCAAAATAAACACAGTTGCTCAAATTTAATCATACTCTGGACTTAGCACCAGAGTTAATTGATATGAAGTCATTCTTTGCTACGTCTTTGACTCTCCAGTTTTCAGCCATAGGACAGTGTTTTAAATACAAAGGAGCTAGTTTTAAAGTTGTGGTGCTCACTGTGGAGTACCTGAGAAAGTCGACCAATTTCCTCACTCTTCTGTTGAAGCCCTAGTCCTCTATGCAGAAGCCATTATTTGGTGAAAAACATTAAACATCTACATCTACAATAATGACTTATTTACACACTAATGAGATGATAATCTATTCAGTGTTTCCTAGTCACACATTTTCTTTTCACTATTTCTTTTAATATGTAAATGATTTAGAACATTCTAAATTGTTATGTGAAGTATTTTCAAGTTAAAAGAAACATATGTTGTAATAGTTTAGTGAGTGAATCAATCTTATTGTCTGAATGAGAAAAATCCCAGTCTACTATTTGGCTTAATAGCAAATAAAAGATGTTGCTTGAAATAATTGACTGAATATAAAAAAAGAAACCATATTTATGTTTCTGATGTTTTACTATATAATGCATATTTACATTCTTCACAACTATGCTTTAAAACCAATATTATTATTGTACTAAATAAATTTAAGGAATACTTTCTATTTGCTAAAGTCACAATATTATCAAGTCAGTAACTTGATGGAGTGAACTTATTTATATTGTTAACATCTTACTTCTAAAGTTGTTGGGGCAAGAACAGAGGAAAATGCATCAGATGTGGGCTAGAGTCAATTGAAAAAGTATTTTACAATCATAGTACACTATAGATTTGGTGTACAAATATCTTATGATATTTATTTATTTATTTTTTTGACAGAGTTTCTCTCTGTTGTCCGGGCTGGAGTGCAGTGGCCTGATCTCAGCTCACTGCAACCTCCACCTCCCAGGTTCAAGTGATTCTCCTGCCTCAACCTCCCAAGTAACTGGGACTACAGACATCTGTCACCATTCCTGGCTAATTTGTGTATTTTTAGTATAAATGGGGTTTCACCATGCTGGCCAGGCTGGTCTCAAAATTCTGGTCTCAAGTGATCCACCTGCCTTGGCCTCCCAAAGTGCTGGGGTTACAGGCATGAGCCACTGCATCTGGCCTGATATTTACTTCTTAAGTTCTTCTCAATCAGTGCCATACTTAGGTATAACTGTAATGAGATTTTGTATCTGTCTCTTCATTCCAAAGTAAATTATCAGCAAACAGAAGAGGAAACAAGTAGTCCTGGATACAATTAGCAACAATTACACCAAAAGTGACAAATGGCAACCTGACTCACAGAATAGAGAATAAAATTAAAAAGCACAACAGAATTACTAATCTACACAATGCAACCTTTGAATGCTTAAATAATCATGTGAAATCACCAAGAAAATGTGTTTAGTATTCTCATTCTAAGGATACAACAAAGAGTATAAAATGTTTTATAAACATTTTAACTCAACACAGATAAAATACAAAATAAATGTGGACACTACAGTGCATACGCCTCAAGTATTTGGAAAATGTCACTTATATAGAATATCTCAGCAGTCCTTATTGATAAAGTACTACTGTATTTATTTTTATTCTATTTATTTATTTATTTTTGCTTTGTTTTGTTTTGTTTCGGAGACAGAGTCTCACTCTGTCACCCAGGCTGGATTGCAGTGGCTCCATCTTGGCTCGCTGCAGCCTCTGCCTCCCAGGTTCAAGCAATTATCCTGCTGCAGCCTCCCAAGTAGCTGGGACTATAGGCACACACCACCACAACTGGGTAATTTTTGTATTTTTTTAGTAGAGATGAGTTTTTCCTATGTTGGTTAGGCTGGCCTTGAACTTCTAACCTCAAGCGATCTGCCTGCCTCGGCCTCCCAAAGTGCTGAGATTACAGGCGTCAGCTCCCACACCTGGTTTAAGTACTATTGTATTTAAAACTAAAACTGTGTGTGATCTTACAAGAAAATTAAAGCTTGGAGAATAATTCGCTAAATATTTGAGCCAATCTTCAATCAGTAGAATACAAAGTTGAGGACCTCTCCGTGGAAACCTTACAGGCCAGAAGACATTGAGGGCCAGTATTCAACATTCTTAAAGAAAAGAAATTCCAACCCATAATTACATATGCACCCAAACTATGCTTCACAAGCAAAGGAAAAATAATGTCCTTTTCAGATAAGCAAATGTTGAGGGAATTTGTTACAGACCTGCCTTACAAGAGTTCCTGAAGGAAGCACTAAATATGGAAATTAAAGACTGTTACCAGCACTACAAAAACACACTGAAGTACACAGACCAGTGACACTATAAAGCAACCATATAAACAAATCTGCGAAATAACCAGTTATCATCATGATGGCAGGATCGAATCCACACATATCAAAACTAAATTTAAATGTAAATGGGATAAATACTCCAGTTAAAAAACACGGAGTAGCAAGCTGGATAAAGAAACAAGACACATTCGTGTGCTGTCTTCAAAAGACCCATCTCACATGCAATGACACACATAAGCTCAAAATAAAGAGATGGAGGGAATTCCATCAAGAAAATGGAAAACACAAAAAACAAGGATTGCAATTCAAGTTTCTGACAAAACAGACACTAAACCAATGAAGATTAGCAAAAAGACAAAGAAGAGTATTGGGAAATTAGCTAAGAAAATTAAAACTTGGAGGATAATTAGCTAAATATTTAAGCCAAATATTTGGTTCAATTCAACAAGAAGGTCTGAAATATCCTATGCACCAAACACAGGAGCAACAAGATTAATAAAGAAGTTCTTAGAGAACTTCAAAGAGACACAGAAATAGTGGGAGACTGTAATACCCTTTTGACAATATCAGACAGATCATCGAATAAGAAAATTAACAAAGATATTCAAGAGCTAAACTCAGCAATGGATCAAATGGACCTGATAGATATCTACAGAACTTTCCACCCAGAAACAATAGAATATAGATTCTTCTCATTGCCATATGACACTTACTCTAAAATCAATCAGACAATCAGAAGTAAAACACTCTTCAGCAAGTGAAATTGTTACAGTCTCTTGGACCACAGCACAATCAAATTAGAAATCCAAACTAAGAAATTCACTCATAGCCATATGTACAATTACATGGAAATTAAATAACCTGTTCCTGAATGACTTTTGGGTAAATAATGAAATTAAGGCAGAAATCAAGGAGTTCTTTAAAACTAATGAGAACAAAGATAAAATGTACCAGAATCTCTGGGACACACCTAGGGCAGTGTTAAGAAGGGAATTTATTGCACTAAAAGCCCACATCAAAGAGTTAGAAAGATCTCGAATTAACAATCTAACATCACAACTGAAAGAATTAGACAAGCAAGAACAAATCAACCCCAAAGCTAGCAGAAGACAAGAAATAACCAAAATTAGAGCAGAACTGAAGGAGATAGAGACACAAAAAATCATTCAAAAGATCAATGAATCCAGGAGCTGTTTTTTTTTTTTCTTTTAGAAAAAATTAGTAAAATAGACCACTAGCTAGACTAATAAAGAAGAAAAGAGAGAAGATTCAAATAATCACAATCAGAAATGATAAGGGGGATATTACCACTGACCTCGCAGAAAAAACAAACAACAATCAAAGAATATTATGAGCACCTCTATGCACATAAACTAGCAAATCTAGAAGAAAGTGATAAATCCCTGGACACATACCCCCTCCCAAGACTGAAGTAGGAAGAAATTGAATCTCTGAACAGACTAATAAAGAGTTCAGAAACTGAGGTAGTAATAAATAGCCTACCAACAACTACAACAAAAAAAAGAAAAAAAAGAAGAAGAAGAAAAAAAAAAAAGCCCAGGACCACAAGAATTCACAGGTGAATTCTATCAGATGGACAAAGAAAAGCTGGCACCATTCCTGCTGAAACTATTCAAAAAAATTGAGGAGGAGGGATTCCTCCCTAACTGATTCTATGAAGCCAACATCATCCTGATCCCGAAACCTGGCAGAGATACAAAAACAAAGAAAATATCAGGCCAATATCCTTTATGAATATCAATGCAAAAATAACAAAATACTGGCAACCCAAATTCAGCAGTACATCAAAAAAGCTTATCCACCACAATCAAATAGGCTTCATCTCCAGGATGCAAGGTTGGTTCAACATACAAAAATCAATAAATGTGATTCATCATATGAAAAGAGCTAAAGACAAAACCACATAATCATCTCAATAGATGCAGAAAATGCCTTCAATAAAATTCAACATTGCTTCATGTTAAAAACTCTCAATAAACTAGCTATTGAAGAAACATACCTCAAAATAATAAAAACCACAAATGACAAACTCATAGCCAACAGCATACTAAATGGGAAAAAGCTGGAAGCATTCTCCTTGAAAACTAGAAGACAAGGATGCCCTCTCTCACCACTCCTATTCAACATTGTATTCAAAGTTTTGGCCAGGGCAATCAGGCAAGAGAAAGAAATAAAGGGCATTCAGATAGAAAGAGAGGAAATCAAATTTATCCCTGTTTGTAGATGACATAATCCTCTATCTGAAAAACCCCACAGACTCAGCCCCAAAGCTTCTTAAGTTGATAAGCAACTTCAGCAAAATCTCAGGATACAAAATCAATGTTCAAAAATCACCACCTTTTCTATATACAAACAACAGGCAAGCTGAGACCCAAATCAGAAACGAACTCCCATTCACAACTGCCACAAAAGAATAAAATACCTAGGAATACAACTAACAAGAAAGGTGAAAGATCTCTACAAGGACAGCTACAAACCACTTCTTAAAGAAATCAGAGAAGACACAAACAAATGGAAAAACATTCTATACTCGTGGATAGAAAGAATCAATATCATTAAAATGGCCATATTGCCCAAAACAATTTAAAGATTTAATGTTATTCCCATAAATCTACCACTGACATTCTTCACAGAATTTTAAAATTCATATGGAACCAAAAAGGAACCCGAATAGCCAAGCAATCTTAAGCAAAAAAGAAATACGCTGGAGGCATCATGCTACCTGACTTTAAACTATCCTACAGGGCTACCATAACCAAAACAGCATGGTACTGGTATAAGAACAGACACATAGAACAATGGAATAAAATAGAGAAGCCAGAAATAAGAGCACACACCTACAGCTATCTGTTCTTTGACAAACCTGACAAAAACAAGCAATGGGGAAATGATTTCGTATTCAATAAATGGCATTGGGAGAATGGGCTAGCCATATGCAGAAGATTGAAACTAGACTCCTTCCTTATGCCATGTACAAAAATTAACTCAGTATGGATTAATGACTTAAATGTAGAACCCCAAACTATAAAAACCCTGGAAGACAACCTAGGCAACATCATTCACGATCTAGGACTGGGCAAAGATTTCATGATGAAGACAAGAAAAGTAATTGCAACAAAAGCAAAAATTGGCAAATGTTAAATTAAAGAGCTTCTGCACAGCAAAAGAAACTATCAACAGAGTAAACAGACAACCTACAGAATGCGAGAAAATTTTTGCAAGCTCTGTATCTGACAAAGGTCTAAGATCCAGCATCTATAAGGAACTTAAACAAATTTACAAGAAAAAAACTACCCAATCAAAAAGTGGGCAAAAGACACGAACAGACACTTTTCAAAAGAAGATATACATGCCGCCAGCAGTCATATGAAAAAAAGCTCAACATCACTGATCATTAGAGAAATGCAAATCAAAACCACAATGAGATATTATTTCATATCAGTCAGATGGTTACTATAAAAAAGTCAAAAAATAACATGCTGGTGAGGTTGTAGAGAAAAATAAATGCTTATGCACTGTTGAGGGGAGCATAAATTAGTTCAGCCATTGTGGAAGATAATGTGGTATTTATTCTGAATATTATTTATTGTAAAAAGATTGTTTTGACACTATCAAATAAATAATTGAGACAAATTTATCCATTGTCTCATCAGTTTTGCACCATAATGTGTGTGTGTGTGTACGCATTATGTAGAGTTGTAATTATAGCAGATATATCAAGCAGTAGCTTGCAACACACTGAAACTGGTCTGGCCCCTTGGCATTTTGTCATTGCTATGAGAAGGACATGTCTGGTCTACCTACTGGTCCAAGGAGAATGAGAGGAACATGCAGCAGCCTCAGGAAGATGGATGGTGTGTTGCAGACTATTGTGGAGATGAGCCATACCGGTCACCATAGCCTCCTTACAGACAAACAGATCTGTAGAAATGAACGATTGTTTTCCTTTTTTTAAACCTCTGAGTTTGAGGTTTTTATGTAGCATTGTTTTTAGCTGATTCCATTCATGGATTGGAAGGTTCAGTATTGTAAAAAAAAAAAAGTCTGTTTTCTTCAAAAACCTCTAGTTTCAATACATTACAAGTGAGGGTCCTAACAAGTTTTTGTTTTGTTTGTTTTTGGTTCTTAGAAATTGAAAGAATGATTCTGAAGATTTATAAAGATATGTAAAAGGTAAAAATACTCAGAGAAGTTTAAAAGAAGACACAGAGTAAGAAGACTTATACCATCAGACAATAATGTTCAAATGATTAAAACAGCAAAAAGCAAAATCACCAACAATACAGAAGGGGGAGCCCAGAAATGGATCCAAATATCTATTGTCACCTGACTTAGTAAGGTGTTGGTGAAGTGTGGAGGAAAATGGATAATCCTTCAACAAATAATGTTCATACAGTAGGAAAAATAGGAAAGATATCCATGTGGAAAACAATTACTCTTGACTCATACATCACCCTGTACAAAAAAAAAAAAAAAAAAAAAAAAAAATAGATATCAGATGGAAGATCCATATGGGGAATAGATACAAACAAAAGCCTTTTAGGGTAAAACCTAGAAGCAGCTCTTCATGACCATAAGCAAAGATTTCTTGAAGAACAGAAATGCCAATTAAAACCACATGCAGAAGATTGAAACTGGACTCCTTTCTTATACCATATACAAAAATTAACTCAATATGGATTAAAGACTTCAATGTAAAACCCCAAACTATAAAAACCCTGGAAGACAACCCAGGCAATATCATTCAGGATCTAGGCATGGGCAAAGATTTCATGATGATGACAAAAAGCACTAATTACCAAAGAATAGAATGATACTACATAAAATTAAGTTCTGCTCAAGAAAAGACACATTAACAAGGTGAAAAGACAACCCACAGAGTGTGATGAAATGTTTACACAACATCTATCCAAAGAGGAACTTGTCTCCAGAAAGTACGGGCATTCATACAAGTCAGTTTTTTAAAAAACTCAAAACAGAAAACTGGCATTAGATTTGAATATAGTTTAAAAAGGAGGATATTTAAATAGTCACCAACATATGGAATGAAAATGTGAAAGTGAACAATTAGTGTATGAAAATATCTGGCATTAGTCATCAGGAAAAGTCAAATTAAAACTATGAGATTCTGGTACACACTCACAAGAATGGCTAAGTTACAAGAGCTGACAACATTGAATGTTAGGATGTTGAGCAGCTCAAATCCTTGCATGTTGCTTTAGAAACATAAAACGGTAACCGTGTTACAAGCTGTTTAGTGGTTTCTTATGAAGTTAAAATATTTTTACTATGATACAGCCATTTCTTTCTGGGTATATCTAGGATACTTAGGGTATCTTAGACAAATAAAATATTATGTCCAAATATAACATATACAAAATGTTCCTACCAACATTATTCTCAATAGCCCTAAACTGGAAGGCCCAAATTAACATTAATAAGAGAATGGATATGCAAAATGTAGTACATTTATGTGATGGACTACTTCTCAGCAATAAAATGGAGTAAATTACTGTTAACACACAAGAGCAGGATGAATCTCAAAACACATTATACTGAGTGAGAGAAGACAGACACATATTGTAGAATTCTGAGTTTATAAAGTTCTAGAACAGTCAAATGTAAACAGTAAAATGGTGATTAAAATAAGAATAGTAGTTACCTCCAGTGGTGGGGGAAACGGGATGGTGTATAATTAGCTGGAATTTTGGAAATACATATATATATATAAATATCTTTTTGAGACAGAGTCTCACTCTGTCGCCCAAGCTGGAGTGCAGTGGCATGATCTTGGCTAACTGCAACCTCTGCCTCCTGGGTTCAAGTGATTCTTCTGTCTCAACCTCCTGAGTAGCAGGGATTGCAGGCGCACACCACCACACCTAGGCTAATTTCCATGTTTTTAGTAGAGACAGGGTTTCGCCATATTGGCCAGACTGGTCTTGAACTCCTGACCTCAGATGATCCGCCCACCTCGGCCTCCCAAAGTGCTGGGATTACAGGCGTGAGCCACTGCATCTGGCCGGAAATATGTATTTTATACATATCTTAGATATATCCATTAGATACATATCTACCTAATGGTAGAAAACAAGCAGGATGTTGTAGATTATGCGAATATATACATTTATCAAACCTCATTAAATTTAAGATCAGTGCACTTCACTCTGTAAAAATTATGCCACCAAAAATGGTGAAGAATTATCTTCCCCAAACAAAAGTGTATGTATATAATCAGCCTTATTGTAGATGGGTGTTTTGTTTTTAAGTACTTTTGAAGTCCCGGTATACCGTTATAGTATTCAATGAGATTTCTTTAAAAATTACTGGGTGCATATCACGTTCCTGATTTTATGCTTAGGCAGCTATAAAGAGATATAATAGTTAATTTATTAAAAACAGAAGTTATAGCGTAGTTAGAGAACACTTAATACCAAAGAGAAAATTTAGAGTAAAAGTAATACTGTTTAAAATTTTTAAACAGACACATAAAATCATATACATATATATACACACATATATATACATTCTTAAATTCCAGGAAAAAAAACAAAATAATTATTTAAAACTAAGTAAGTGATGGATTACACTTTCCCAGGAATTATTAGAATTTGTTAAAGTTGCTTCAAATTTAAAATATCTGCATTTACACAAACTAACTTAACAGTAATTTTGAGCTCTAATTATTTTAGATAAGTAAATATATTAACTGGTATTTTTGCATAATATCATATATCCAAGTAGACATATCCCATGTCCAAATAATGAATTACAGGTAGAGACAGAATTCAGAATAAGAAAATATGGGGAATGATTGCAAAAGTATAGTGAAGAGTAGGTAACAACAGAGCAGGTAGAGCTTTGAGAAATAAGATATCCATGAGAAATAACTAAATATTGGTCTTTAAGAAAATTTCTAACATTCAATTTTAAATTATTGTCTGTACTTTGCTATGCCTTAATCCATGACTCCAGTAAGTGTCTTGTATAATAAAAAAAAAAATTGTATTAGGAGAGGAAAAGTGTTCTGCCAACTGAAGCAGGGCACTGGAGATAGAGATGACCCAGAAAAATATAATTTAAGCCCATCCCTTCCAAGCTTCCTTGAAAACATTAGGAAGAGAGGGTAATATCCCAAGTACTTAGTACAGGCACTCAATCATGTTTAATTGTATCAAAGACACAGTCTTAACCCTAAAACTGGAAAACAAGAATTTTCAGGAGGTTGAAAAAAGTTAAATATACAAAAGAGTTATCCAGATGGTTTGACAAAGACTACATACAGTCAGGATTTTCAGTAACCCCAGTCACTTCCCAGATATCCTCTTCATACCACAAATGAACCAAAGAAGTTTTATATAACATTCTGAATTTTTGAAATTCTCTGAATTGAAAGAATATTCTGAGTTCCTGTGGTTAAAGCTCTGATGTTTCCTTGCAGGTCACAAACGCACTACTGCTAAATGTAACCAGTTCACTATTGAACAAGCTGGTTTCCAGGGTGTGCATAGCTTTTTCTAATGCTGTGCATAATGACTTGGTGATTTAATGGAAATAGAAATGAATCTGTAGATTCTTTCTGGGCACAGAGAAAAGGCCATGTGGAGACACAGCAAGAAGGTGGCCATCTATAAACCAGGAAGAAAGGCCTTCAATGATACCAACCATGCTGGCAGTTTGATCTCAGACTTCTAGCTTCCAGAACTGTGAGAAAATAAATTTCTGTTATTTAAGCTATCAACTCTGTGGTATTTTGTTATGGCAGCCAAAGCTGACTGATACAATGCATCATTCAGTACTACCTGGAAGACATGCAGAAGGTAAAATGTTGGAATCTATCTCTGCAGTTGCTGATTCAGTAGGCCTAACTGTAAGGCCCCAAACCTTGTCTTTGTAACAAATTCCCAAGTGATGCTGCTGCTGCTGGTTCTGGCACCACACTTTGAGACTCAGTGCTCTAGGTGATTCCATCCAGATCATGGCTTCAACTACCAGCTGTGATGGTTGCTTTCACATGTCAACTTGACTGGGCCATGGGATGACTAGATCATCTGGTTAAACCTTGCTTCTGTGTTTATCTGTAAGGATGTTTCTGGAAGGGAATAACATTTGAATTGGTGGACTGAATAAAAGAGATTTTTCTCCCCAATATGGGTGCACATCATTTAATACATTAGGGCCTAAATAGAACAAAATGTGGAAGAAGATTAATTATCTCTCTCTGCCTGACGGCTTGAGCTGTAACATCAGTTGTTTCCTGACCTTGCACCGGAACTTAAACATTGGTGTTCTTGGTTCTCAGGACTTCAGTCACAGATTGGAATTTACGCTCGACTTTCCTGAGCCTTTAACCTGAAGGGAGCAGATTGTTTCTCAGTCTCTTTAATTGTGTAGGCCAATTTCTTGTAATACATTTTATTTAAGAAGTGGGTGGGGTGGAGTGAGGCAGAGATGATAGAGACAGAGAGAGATACACAGATATAGAAGAGAAAATTATACATATATATTATATATAAGGTGTGTGTGTGTGTGTATATATATATATTTTTTTTTCTCCTACAGATTCTGTTTCTTTGGAGACCCCTGACTAATAAACTAAGCGCATATGCAGGTCTCTAAATTGTATTATGTTGGAGCAAAAGTAATTGTGGTTTTAATACATCTAAAGACCAGAACTTTCTCCTGAAGTGCAGACTTGTATCCAGCTGCCTACTTGACCACTCTACTTAAATGTGTAGAATTTATCTCAAGTTTAGTGTGTTCTAAACAAGCTTAGGATAATCCCCGCAAATTTGTACTTCTAGCAGCAATACCATTTTGGCAAATGACAATTCCACTCTTCTAATGCCAAAACTAAAAACCTTGAAGACATACCCAAGTCCATTATTTATCTTATACCGCATATTTAATCCAGTTGTAAGCTTCATCAGGTATTTCCTCAACCTACTTTCACACTTTGATGATTTTTTTGCCACTCTTGGTGTTATCTTTCATATCCAAAGCACCATCATCTTTCATGCTGATTATTACAATAGATTTCAAAGTGGATTTCTTCCATCAGCCCTTATTTTTCC
Organism: Chlorocebus sabaeus; assembly: GCF_047675955.1. Lineage (NCBI taxonomy): Eukaryota > Metazoa > Chordata > Mammalia > Primates > Cercopithecidae > Chlorocebus > Chlorocebus sabaeus. Next base: position 11,473,907 of record NC_132925.1, read on the forward strand.
TGTCTCACTCCAGTCTGTTATTCACAATATCCAGAAGAATTATTTTAAAATATAAATCGGATTATGCCACTCCAAGATCCTTTGATTATTTCTCTCTCTCTCAAAGTCCTTACAATGGTCCCAGAGCCCACACAATCCCATGCCCTGACCATTTCTTCTGCAATTTGAAACATTCACTCACTCAGTCCTACTCACAGTGGAACTTCCGGTGTTTGAATATGTCAGCTTTATGCCCTTCCCTTTACTTGCTTTTCCTTGTGCCAAGTACTTTCACCATATAAAACATCATATATTTTGTGACTTTATTTTTGTTTCACTGAAGTAGAATGAAAGTTCCATGACGGAAGAATTGTGTAATCTGTTTTGCTCATCACTGTATTCCCAGAGTTCAAAATAGCAACTGCACATAATAGTTCCTCAATAAATATTTGTTGCATTGAAAAACAAATAAAATATAAACCAAATTTAAAAAATGCAATCAGGCATAGGATAGGAATTTTCTTCTCTTCTTTAACAGGCGGTGTAACAAAATGACGAGGAGCATGAACTTTAGAGTCTGATTGTCTGGGTTTGCATCCTGGCTCTGTCACTGATTTGACCTTGGGTAAATTACTCAACAGTTTGAGCCTCAATAAACTCATCTATAAAGTGGAGACCACAATACGCCTACCTCACCAAACCACAGTGAGTATTAAAGAACATTAATATGTATATAAAGTCCTTAAATTCATTCCTGGAACAAAATAAATTTGACTTAAACAAGTTCCTGGAACAACAAGTTCTTATTGTCCTTCAGAAGCAGACTTGCTGAATCAAAATTATTTAATGAAGACTTTGCCCTTTCCTGGAGTAGAAAATGGAGTGGCCATTAAGGTTGGCATAGCATACCTTTGTTCCAGTGGTAACTCTGACCATTAGAAAATGACATTTCTTTGCTCAGTACTACAGCCCATGGGCTCCAAGAGCAGAGTGAAAACCTGGCTAATTAACACAACATTTATTTTCTCTGCAGGTATTTACACTGTACTGTGATTGGAATGCTGCTTTCTCTTCTTAGGAGATACACTAAATGTAGTAAGGGAACTGGCAGACGTAGAAATCAGTATGGTGGGTGACGGTATAAGGAAACCTCAGTTTTATACCTTGCTCCATGAAGATATAAAACTTGTATGAAGCTCAGCGTTTTCCCAACCTAGCTATAAATTACATGTTTGTCTGAGACCATAACAACTTTAATGTCCATATTCTTACCAACAGTCTCCTCAAGGCAATCTAGGCTTCTTCTAGCAAGAACCTCAAAACTTCCAGCCTTAGCTGGGCATGGTGCCTCACACCTGCAATCCCAGCACTTTGGGAGGCTAAGGCGGGTGGACTGCTTGAAGTTAGAAGTTCAAGACCAGTCTGGCCAACATGGCAAAACCCTGTCTCTACTAAAAAATACAAAAATTAGCTAGGCATAGTGGCACACACCTGTACTCCCAGCTACTCTGGAGGCTGAGGCAGGAGAATCGCTTGAACCTGGGAAGCAGGGGTTGCAGTGAACCGAGATCACGCCACTACACTCCAGTCTGGGTAACAGAGCAAGACTCTATCAAAAGCAGCAGCAGCAACAACAACAACAACAACAACAACAAAATAAAAACAAAACACCTCTTTTAACCTCTGCCAACAACCAAGTTAAAAAACCACTACCACATTTTTAGTTATTTGTTAGAGTTGGCATCCCACTTCATGGTGCCAAAATTGTTGTTAGTCAGGTTTCTGCCCAGAAACAGAATGAGATACGCATGTACACAGAAAGAGATTTATTTTAAGAAATTGGCTCATGTGATTATAGAGGTTGGAATGTTCACAATGGGCAAGGTATGCCAGCAGGCTGGAGACTTGGAAAGAGTTGATATTGCAGTTCAAGTTCAAAGGTCATCTGCTGCAGAATTTCCTCTTGCTTAAAGGAGGTGAGTCTTTTGTTCTATTCAGGGTTTTAAATGATTGGATCTATTCACCCACATTATGGAGGCCAGTGTATTTTACTCAAAGTAAGCTAATTTAAATTATATAAACTCATCTATAAACCCATCACAGAAATATCCTGTATAATCTTTGCCCAAATATCTGGGCTCCACGCTCAGACAAGTTCACACATAAAATTAGCCATCACCATGTAGCAATGTTTATATCAAAATAAAGAAAAAATACTAGTCATTCTTACAATCTTTTCTTCTGAAACTGATCATGGAGTTGTAGTTGGTGTTTAAACCCATGTTTTCCCAATACTGATGATGCCAATCAAATAAAACTCTTAGGGATGAAGACAGAGAGTGCTGGATAATAGGTATTCTACATTTTTTCTCCATGTTATTCCAGTGTATAGCTAGGTTTAAGAACCACTACTTGAGAAAAGACATGGCATAGCTATTAACTGCTGCCACTGACTTTCAGTTTTACTTAGTTTGGAGGGAGCATGAAAAAAACATTGAGAAATACTTTCTTGAAGTAGAAGCGGTGTTTTCTATTATTGCAGGAAATAGGGAGGGTATGGCATTTTGAATGGGGCTACTTGAAGACACAGATATTGACTAAAGATAGGGGGCAGGACACTTGAACCCAAAAGTTGGAATAAAGGAAATGCCCACTGGGAGCCCCTCTCCTTGGGAACAGTCTTCTGTGACCCGAGGGATCATTCAGGTGGCAGAATACTTAAGAGCCTCCCTCCCAGAAGTAGTCATTGTGTGAAATCATTATTATTTCTTCAGTCAAAAACTTCTGTGTTCCTTCACAGTTACTGTAAATTCTGTCAAGGGATAGGGTACTAAGTTTAATCAAAACACATTCCCAATTCCAAGAAATGAGAGGTTCCAGGAAGTGTGTAGACTTTGCTTTGAAACTTTTTTTGATGATTGGGAGAATCAGAAGTCCTTGAGAAAGATCCATGAAGATAGGAGTGAGCTCACTTTCTTGAGAAACAGAGAAAGGAGAAATAGCATAAAAGTAGTAATTTCAAGCCTCTCTATTACTCTAGTGTAGATTACAGATATTGTCTCTTGGAAGAGGGGGAGGAAAGGGCTCTATGAATACATGTTACATACATGTCAAATTAATTCAAAATTTTTTGTTCATAAATATAAAAAAACTTTAATTTTAAAATTAAATAATAAGTCAAAAAGGTGTATATCCCATGCATTTTATGCGGTTGGTTTAACTTTACACATTTCTTGATTTTTTTTTAGTAGAATTAACCTGATGCACTGAACACTATCACCATAGTGAATCAAGCAGATGCACTGTTTTCAATGGGTTAATAATTCCGAAAGTACTTTCCACAGAATGGGCAAGCAAAGAACGTATCTTTTTCTGCTTTCCCTCTATCTCTTTTGATAAAAAATCTGAACTGTATTTCATTCAAAAGGGGTATTATTTCCATAAGAGGTCTTTAGGGAAGATAGGCCTAGCAAGTAAGATGCACTTAACTTACATCTATAGTTTTTTATATAAAAATTCTTTCAGTAAACATGCATGACTTTCTTATCTTTATCTTTCAAAAACTAAGTATACACATATCTAAAGGCATCTGGAAATCACCTTTTTCCTTCAACACTCAAAAACACTTTTTTATTGTTGCTTTTTGTCATTAATTTGTAATTAACTAGAACAGGGAAAATGCTCAATATGTATTAAAGGTTTTCAAGATGGCTTTTAATACCATCTATCACATTTAATTTTAGAAGAAGTTATTTTTCTCCATGATGATTTTCCATTGTGCTTGCTTACTTTAATTTATTTGGAGATAAATTTGTTAAGCTGTCTTGAAAAAATGTGTGTGTGTGTGTGTGTGTGTGTGTGTGTGTGTGAGAAACCATTCTCTTGTTCAGATATTCATGGGAGGGTTTTGTTCAGCAGCAATGAGATTATTAATAGCACCCTGTGATCCCTGTCCCATAGCCATGGTAACCATCTGATGGTGCCACTCTTGGGCATGGGGGGTTTATTATGGGATTATAAAGCCCCAGTTGCTTCAGTAAGAAAGACTAATTCTAGACATCAGTTTATCACTCACCTTTCAGTCATTTTGTGATGCTTGCTTTAGTATTTCAATTTCTGATAGATGTAAATATCCTCTATAATCTTTATCTCTTTTCATCATTCTTTAATAAAGGCTCTTCACATTTTTGCATTGGATTAATATGTCACTATTCTCATTAATATTTTAGTGTCCATTTTATTAAGTTTACATAACTTTCATTTCATTTTCAATGTTATTGGAGATGTTTGAGGAACTATAAAAGATAAAGTTCATCTAGACAAAATAGAGTTTTAGTCATTTTTCAGTAAAATATATATGTACTCTAAAAGCCCAAATTGATAGCTTTTTATGCTCCTCCACTTTAGGAAGTTAAGATTAACTGGCACATTCCTTGTTTATGGCTCAATACATTAAAAAGCTTCTGAATTTAATTTATAGGCAAATTTGGAAGACAAAACCTTTTACCCAAGGAATCTCTAAGATCATTACCTTACCAAGAAAAAATAATACCAATTTAGGGTATCTGAGCATTTTAACTCTTCAAACAAATATAAATTTTCCATGTTTCCTTGGTACTGACAATGCTATCATTTGTGATTAAGTCCTTTGATTATTTCCTTTCTATGCTATGCATTTTCAAAGACGATTTATGATAGGTGAAGAGCAAATTAATAATCTTCTTAGAGATCATATGTTTCATAAGATACTGTAGCCTGATAACTTGAGACATCCTAGGTTGATGGTAATCTTTAAGGTTCAAAAAGAAAAATAGAATTGAAAGGAGAAGTCTGACCATTTTGCATTCAAAGTTTTTTGTCATGAAAATATTGCCAAAACTTGGCCTTTTCCTTGGTGGTATTTTATCCTTAACGGGTTGTAAAAATACCTTCTTATAAACAATGTGGCTGACTTCATAGTTTTCCAGGTTCAATGTAAACATAGTCTGTTAGGGAAAGATGGCTTGGAAATCTTGGAAATGCGAATGGTGACAGAAGGATAATGCCGCCAATTTTCTGGTGGATGCAGAATAAATGTGAGCATGAAAAAGATAAGATTTAAGCCAGACACATTAGTTCTGGGCCAACTTTCTCTAAGTTGTTACAATGCATACAAATTTTTCTCTTTAAGGCACATTTTGTTGTGCACATTGCCATGTTGTTTTAATCCCAGAACACAGTGCACACTCTTGGCAGGCTCCCATTCACCTTGATGTGATCTACAAAATTGCATGCTTGTCTATGTTTGAAAAGAAACTCTATTTTTAGCCATTTTCAAAGATACTGATGTGTTCTATGCAGTAGTTAGTATCCGAGGGTATTTTGTGGCAAGTTAGGTTAAAGTAATAATAATAAATTATTATCTCCAGGAGACTAAACCGAGAAGAAAGGATAAATTGAAGGGAAGAACAGCACGTAAGAGACGCATGGACTATAGAAATTGTGATTCCTAAACATAAGGTGGGGAAGGGCATAGTTAAAGAGGTGATCCTGTAATAAGAATACAGAGAGAGTCATCAGGAAACAGACTGGAAATACGATTCTATAATCCGGAAAGCAAAATACTATCTATACCATGGAAACCTCCAAGAGCATCACCTCACCAACCAAGCAAAATTAACATCAATTTAGGGCATTTGGTAGTTTAAGATTCAGATCATTAAAATAAAACCCTACATTTTTCTTTTTTCGTTTCAATATGGAAGTAAAATTGTACAATTGTCGTAACCCTTCATTTCCATGACATCTTGATAATTAACACAATTTGGGAGTGTGGTGAGAGGTCCCTGGGGCAGGACAAGCAGGCATTCATTCTAGTGAATTGACAAGTCAATCAACAATGCAAGAATTCAGATTTTTCACATAGTATTCTGCTTTATCAGTATGATTTAGGAGGAAAGTGTTAATTCTTGTTACCATTTTTGATTTTGTGAATCAGAACATCACCAGTTACTGCAGGTTGAGTTCCCTGGGAAACAGATTATTTGATGGAGTTTAGCTGTGGAAAGCGTATTCTGGAGGCTCTTGGGATGAAAACCTGGAAGCCTGCAGGATTAGGCAGAGGAAGAAGTGAAATCTGAAGTCTTAACAGGAGCTTCAGCCAAACCACAGGGTGCTCTGAAGCTAAGGTAAGACTTCAGTTTACTTGAATTGATGCGAGAGGGCCCAAGAGGGACCAGACTTTATGCCTTCTCCTCAATCACTTACTGGATGCAGGCTGTCCTGGGAAGGAGGGTATAACCTGAGCAAAGTGACTCTTCTCAGCTGAGGAAATCCCATAGTGACTATCCCCTGAAGGCTGTTGTTTCAGCACTCTCAGCAGGCAGGATGTGATGGGGAGCTAAATCATTTATTCCTAAAGAGGATTCTGCATGACGCATCAAATCATCTGCCAAATCCAGAACATAAAAAGTTATTAAGAAATAATTTTATAAAATAGTGAATTTATCACACGAGTTCTCTACAATAATTTCAATCTTATTGAAATATGTAAAATGCCTTATTTAATATTGTTTTAGCTTGAAATGGTGTTAAGAGACAGTAACAGTTAGTATGAATTTGGCTGCAAGTAACAAAGCACCCAACTCAAACTGAGTCGAACATTAAGGAAATATGTTGACTTCACAAAACTGGAAACATAGAGTGGGGTTCAGGACTAATTTAGCTTAATGGTCCCATTCCATTTCTCTGTGCTTCCCCTGGCTTGATCCTTTGTGATGAGGCAGTTGTTTATGAATCTCCATAGCAGTCTTGGTCTCAAATCTACCATAAAATTATGCATTTGAGACTGTCTCTTTTTGCAGCATATGGTCCACAGTAATAAGTTGGGGTTTAAATTTTATGCTCAGCACAGTGAGAGCCATCAGAGAGTTTTTCTTTTCTTTCTTCCTTTTTTTTTTTTTTTTTTTTTTTAAGACAGAGTCTTGCACTGTTGCCCGGGCTGGAGTGCACTGGTGTGATCTCAGCTCACTGCAATCTCTGTCTCCCGGGTTCAAGCGATTCTCCTGTCTCAGGCTCCTGAGTAGCTAGGATTATAGGCATTTTAGTACACTCATATTAATTTTAAGCTTCAAATGTCTCCAAATGTGAGACTGGCCGTGTAAAACTCATCACTATTCATATTGCTGTATCAGGAATTTGTTAAATGTCAACAAACGACATACTTACACTCTCTAGAAATAGAAGACAAGGAAACATTTTACTCATAAAATTCACTTCTAAATAAACTGCACTTATAAAACACTATCTCATGAATTATAATTCTGGTTGCATTTCCATTTGAATAATTATATAGTCACTTAACTTAGCAGCAAAACCAAATGAGAAAATTCATGCTTTACAATAGAGACAAAAATATATGGATATAGGGAAGAGGCATGTTATAGCAACAACAAAAATGCTATATGTAAACCAGAAAGAAATCAAATAAAATGCAAATAATTTACAAATAAGATCTAAATTTGTGTGCTGTAGATTTATTTTTAAAACTATTCTGATGTATAATACTATGATGTTTCCATTTCAGTTATTATGTAATTACTTAAATAACAGCAATAACACCATAACAGAAAAAGTTCAAAATTATTTTAGAAGACAGAAAGAATTTGTATTAGTCCATTCTCACATTGCTATAAGGAGCCACCTGAGACTGGGCAATTTGTGAAGAAAAGGGGTTCAATTAACGCACGATTCTTCAGGCTGTACAGGAAACATGGCTGGGGAGGCCTCATGAAACTTACAATCATGGCATAAGGGGAACAGGAAGCAGACACATATTCACATGGTGGAGCAGGAAAGGGAGAGAGAGTGTGTGTAGGGGGAAGTGCTACACACTTTTAAACAACCAGATCTCATTGAGTTCACTCATTATAATGAGATCAGCAAGGGAGAAGTCTACCCCCACGATCCAGTCATGGCTTACCAGGCCCCTCCTCCAACACTGAGGATTATAATTTGACATAAGATTTGGGTGGGGACACAGAACCAAATCATATATTAATTCTTCCTGTGTTTGTATATCTTTTAATGGTTTGTTAACAACATAAATATTATAAATACACAAAACGTAAATGGAATTAAATGAAACTAATTAAACCATAGCTTCACAACGAAACAATCCACAGTTACAAAAAAATCATCTTACAAATTATAATTTTGCCGGTCTTCCATTTGAGTAAATGGTACTTTATAAAAAGCAATAGAGTGAAATGAAAAGAGAAAAAATATCAAACTAACTTTAGTACAGAAAGAAAAAAACAGCACGTTGGTATGGTTTTGGGAGTAGGCTCATTAGAAGGAGGGATAAACAGGGAGAATGACTCACGTCTGTTGCAGATTGTGTGACTACAAAACCAAATGCAGTCCTTAGCGTAGCAATATTTCTTGTTCTCAGTGAGGAAGTGATAGGCTAGGGAAGTCCCTTGTAGAGGATTCCAGGAAAGATTTGTCCTTGCCATCTAGAAGAGGGAAGACAAGAGTCCTCTTATCAGGGACCCCTCTGTAACATACAACATCTGACACCAGAATACGTAAAGAACCAAAGCCTGGGCAGTGACTCCCTATTATTGTGGGATAACTGAGTTAAAAGGAGACCCCAAGGGTTTTCCAGTGCCAGGAGCATCAGGACAAGCTCTGTTTCATGCAGGACTCACTACATCTGGATGAAGTTGGCCTAATGGCAGGGTCATCTTCTAGGGTCATGATGCCATTGGGTGGCATCTGTATGTTGGACACCAAACCCTGGATCCCCACACAGCCTGATTTCACTTCTTCCTCAAGAATCTGTTCATCTGGAGGTTACCTCGTGATCTTCTTCTCAGGCTTCTGCCAAATGTCACACTTTGGACATCTAGGACATAACTGAGTCATAAGAATACACTTTGAACCATTCACATTCAAATTTTTCCTCAATTAATATTTGTCTTCAGATTACTTTTTTTAAAAAAAATCAAAGATTCTTGCAGCACTCTCAACCTTTTACTGCGAGCTTTTCTTCCATAGAAAACAAGCCGACATTGATAATTGCCAGCGATTATTTTCAAGTTTTTAGAAAATATTGACTTATATTTTTTAAGTATTCAACTCTTCAGATGTGTGGCTAATAAACTGCTTTGGAAATTTTCTGTTTTTCTGGAAAATTTCCTCTAAATTAAACATTTGGTAAAAATTTAATTTCTTTTCTCAATGTGGTTCAGACTGGGAGTTTTTCCTGGTACTTTTCTTCTCATTTTCTAATTGGTTTTGGGTTTTTTTTGTTGTTGTTTGTTTTGTTTTTTTCTGACTGTAGAAAAGTTTTCTTACTTTGGAAACTTTACTATGACCTCAGAGTGCATCACTTATGTTATTTTTCAGCTGATTTGGTATCTATTTGGTTTTATTTACCTCTAAGGGTTTTTAAGCAAGTATATTTGTTTCCCGTTGTTAAAACAATTTATTAGTTTAGTAGGTTAAAACAATTCAAATTTATTATCTTGACGTTTTAAATATAAGAAGTCTGAAATCAGTTTCCTTGGGCTAAAATAAGCATAGCAAGGCTACATTCCTGCTGGAGGCCCTAGGGGAGAATTCATTTCTTGTGTTTTTTGTGTGTTTCTTTTTTTCTCAGCTTTTAGAGGCTGCCTACATTTCTTGGCTTGTGACAACATCACTAACCTCTGCTTCTGTGATCACATTTTCTTCTGATTCTGAACTTCCTGCCTTGCTCTTATAAGAGCCATTGTGGTTACTTTAGACTCATTCAAATAACCCAAGATAGTCTCTCTATCTGAAGATTCTTAACTCAATCACATCGGCAAAGTCCCCTTGTCCGTGTAAGGTAAGGTAACATAGTCACAGGTTCTGGGATCAGGATCTTTAAGGAAAGGTTAGTATTCAGCCTACCACAGTAACTATTTTACTCAACCTAATCAGTTTCTTTAAAAATGTCTTCTAACAGGTGTCTACATTCTGATGCATTTGTTGTATTGGATTCCATGTCCCAAACCATTATGTCTTACTTCAAAAACAGCATGTGTTTACTCAGAGACTTAATCTGGCTTTGTCTTTTAGAACTTGTTCTGTACAACTTTAAGTCCACTCATTCTTATTTTCCATCCTTCTGCTTCTTGTGAAAGCAGTGTTATCTTTCTCTGAGGATGAGAATTTTCATCAAAAGTGTATATTAGTGCTGTACGAAGCTGTTCTTTATTCTTGTATGTAGTTTGACGTAGTTTGCTTTGGTTGCAGCTTTTTTGAAATTGGAAGTGTTTAGATGTATCTTTTAATGAATATACACTCTTTGTTACATCTACCATCAACACAACTTGTTCTAATACTTTAGATTTCCCTTATTTCAGTTATTTTTCTAAAAGTCTATAGTTTAAGTCGAGGTAAAGAAATTTCCAGGCCTTTATCTATTGCTTCCAGTTTTGTTGTTGTTGCTGTTTTATTTTTTATGTCTGATAAAGCCTGTCTGGCTTCTCAAGTTTGGCTTCCAGTAATATTGGGACATTAATTCAGGGCCTCCAAATAATTTTCTATGCATCTAAGCATGTATTTTTGTCAGAAGGGCAAATATTCCTGTAATCAGTTTTCTATTCCTGTTGAGTTTAAAAAGTAGAATTCTAAAAATTAAACATTCTATATCCTTCTATATGTAAAAACCACCACCATTTTCCACAACAATCCATAGGGATCTGGGCCTGGTCTAAGGTTCCCTATTCTGCCTGGCTCAGTGTCTTCAGGAGCAGAGTAACACAGAATATCACAGCCATTGGCCCCAGAGGCCTTGGGTGGGCTTCGTCAGGTTTCCATGACCCTCTGACCACCAGAGAACTAGTAGGTGTTACCCCTTGACCCACACCAGTGCCTAACATTCAGACAAGACCTTTCAGAGTTGGGGTAGGGAGGGAACTAGTACCGTAGAAGAGACATTCCCAGACTTTACTCACATGGTGACAAACAGACGGGATTAATACAGCATGTCCCCAGAGTGCTTACAAACTGAAGATCATGGCCTGGGTCTTTGGCCAACGCAGTCCTTCTTGCTGGCCCATGGACTCAGGGCTTCAATGTGTTGTTGCATTTGTAATCAATTTAGGCATCACTGGGGTTAGGAAGCTCCATGGTCAAGTAAGTAATTGAAGGCCCCTAACCCTGTTCCATGCTCCATCTTCTCTTGAATATATTTTTCATTCTTTGGCCCAGGGTCTCATCCTTCGAACAAAGCTCCAGAAAACATGCAGCTCAGTGACTCTCTTGGTTTGTTTTTGGTCTCCTAAATGTACATGTAGGGTAGAAGGTGCAGGATTGGAGGAACTCCACAATGTGTCAGGCCGGGCGCCGTGGCTCACGCCTGTAATCCCAGGACTTTGGGAGGCTGAGGCGGGCAGATCACGAGGTCAAGAGATCAAGACCATCCTGGCCAACATGGTGAAACCCTGTCTCTAATAAAAATACAAAAATTAGGTAGGCATGTTGGGATGTGCCTGTAGTCGCAGCTACTTGGGAGGCTGAGGCAGGAGAATCGCTTGAACCCAGGAGACAGATGTTGCAGTGAACCAAGTTCACACCACTGCACTCCAGCCTGGGTGACAGAGCGAGACTTCGTCTCAAAAAAAAAAATTGGTGGTAAAGGTGAAGAAGATACTGACAATTTTAGAAGATGCATGTGTTTCAAGATGTGTTTCACATGTGTTTCAAGATTGCTTCACTAATATCTTTGGATTAAATTATGCAATAATTATTTCCAAGATGTATCATGTCTTTCTTCATTTTCAGATCATCTTGTCCAGTCCTTACTCCTGTATAGATATGTGTTATTTGCTATTTTCTACGGTGAGCCTCCATTGGAAATTGTTTTCTCATTCCCAGCTCCCCTTGCATGCAGTTATTTTTGCCAAATGAATATGAACAGAAATGATGTGCATCATTTCCAGGGTAGGACCTATACTCTGGTAGTGGGATTTTTCCATATTCCAAATTCCCATCTGACTGGCTATACACAGAGGATGTCCTCGAAATTGGGAAACAAATATTTCAATTCCATGGGTTCCTGTTTCACCACATCAAAAATCACCTGTTAACCAGGGGTACAATTAGCCAATACCTGAAAAGTGTTCTTCTATTATAGGAAATATAAGTTAAATAAAATGTGGGAATTTGTTTTCTAATCACTAAATTCAATTGACTATAGGCTTCACAGTGTATAGAATGCTGAAAGTCCAAAACATACATTTGTTGATTAAGGGTATAAATCTATTGAACTAAAGTCATATGTTTATGTGCTTGTCTTAGAAGAGTGTTAGATATGAGTTCTAAATTTCTTTTCAAAGAATCAATATATCAGTTTGTTCAATTCTTTGTCTTCTACTTATAAACAAGTTCCTCATAAAGCAACCTTTTGCAATTGCCTGCTCCACCCTGACTCATTCCAAATACCTGCTCCACCCTGACTCATTGCGATTACCTGCTCCACCCTGACTCATTCCGATTATCTGCTCCACCCTGACTCATTCCGATTACCTGCTCCACCCTGACTCATTTCGATTACCTGCTCCACCCTGACTCATTGCTATTACCTGCTCCACCCTGACTCATTCCGATTACCTGCTCCACCCTGACTCATTGCGATTACCTGCTCCACCCTGACTCATTCCGATTACCTGCTCCACCCTGACTCATTCCGATTACCTGCTCCACCCTGACTCATTGCGATTACCTGCTCCACCCTGACTCATTGCGATTACCTGCTCCACCCTGACTCATTCCGATTACCTGCTCCACCCTGACTCATTGCGATTACCTGCTCCACCCTGACTCATTCCGATTACCTGCTCCACCCTGACTCATTCCGATTACCTGCTCCACCCTGACTCATTGCGATTACCTGCTCCACCCTGACTCATTCCGATTACGTGCTCCACCCTGACTCATTCCGATTACCTGGTCCATCCTGACTCATTCCGATTACCTGGTCCATCCTGACTCATTCTGATTACCTGCTCCACCCTGACTCATTCCGATTACCTGCTCTGTCATAATCATTTTTCCCACCAAACAACTCACCCCGTCACTCTCTTTAAATTAGCCAATCGGATTTAGTTTAACCCATGCATTCTAACCCTAGCCAATAGGGGAATGACACAGCAGTAGGGGCCACATGCATCAGGCATAAGAACCCTTTCCCCTCCCTTGTCCAAGCGTGCTCTCACTATTGTTCCATCTGTAAGGGCGCACCCTTCTATAGAAGTATCTTGCCTTGCTGAGAATTAAAAGAAAATTTTATATTCCAGTGCTATTTCTTTTGCGGCACCAAAACTTTATGTATAATAGGAGTAAATATTTTATATATCAATACACTAGAAGTAATTACATTTATCTTTTCCTGCTCCCAAGGCATTGTAGGCTTATTGTTCTTTAAGGATGTTACAGGGAGTTATGTGGTGAGAAAACAGATCTAGAAAACTGTAATTTGAGGGGGAAGAGAAAGTGCCAAATATTTTATGGCCTTGCTGCAACTGTGCTATTAGGGAGGTTAGTGAACTCTAGTTAAGTCTTTGCCCCATGAAAATGCATATTCTGGGTTTTAACACATGGAAATGTGATTTATCCATGGCTTTAGAATGTAACTTTTTGCTTAAAATAAATAATAATCTGTGGTCCCAGCTGCTAGGGAGGCTGAGGTAGGAGGATTGCTTGATCCCGGGAGTTGCAGGCTGTAGTGAGCTGTGACTACACCACTGCACTCCAGCCTGGGCAACAAGGTGAGACCGTGTCTCAAGAAAACGAACAAACAAACAAACAAAAATAAGTAACAAAAACATTAATAAAATTAATTTTATTTGGGAGGAAACATTATAGGACCGGTGAGTAGAGTCACTGCCTGGTTAGGCTCTCTTGTCCTTGGTAGTGTATCACCTAAGGAGTAGCTGACTAATATGGTGTTCTGATATTCGCAGAGTTAAAAGGGCTAATAAAAGGAATAAGAAAAAAATAAACTTTAGTGGTGGAAAAATGATGATGGCAAACTAGCATTTCACCTAATTATTTCTAGATCTGGCCTAATTTATATCCCTCAAAATAAAGCCTCTATTTAAAATTAAAAAAAAAAAATAGAAACCTAATTTAAGATTTTTTCCCATTAAACTTAAAGAAACTTTTCATAAATTGGGACATTTTAACACACATACAATTGGAAAGCAGCATGTTATATTCAATAGTATATGATGACAAAATAAACTCACTAAAGACATGTAAAATATTCTTAAAATTCTAGAAATTTTCACTCATTCTTAAAATAATCTTCTTTTTATGAATATTACAATGCCTTTTAAAATATTGTATAATGATTAGCTTTTTAATGATTTTTTATTATATTTCAGTTAACTAAGTTTGGAATGGCAAAAATGCAGTTTACTTTTGTACCATATTTAGAGTTTTAATTACAGATTTTCTTTTATCTCCTTAAATCAAATCCAGTAAAAACAGAGACAAAATTTGTTGGTGTTACAGGCATTGATTAAACCCATTTAATATCTGTAGCTATGAGTAAAAATGTAGATCCCCTTTATAGAAATCAAAAATAAATCTGACAGCTTGAAAAAGTCCAGAAGGAAATATTAATGTCTCCCAAGTACATCAAAAATCATTATCTACCAAGTACATTAACCAGACCTTGATCAAATGATTTAATGATTAACTTAGTTAATTTTATACTCGTTTTGAAAAGAGGACCCATCAAATAAAAAAAATGACTGGCTGGGTATGTTAAACTTTTAATTTTCATTTGAATACATAGTGCAAGTTATGTATAATTGTGGCAGAACTATTTTCCTATGTATTTGTTTTCTCCTAATCATTGTCAAGTGTTGGGAACTTATGTCCAGAATATTCATTATTCCCTCATTATCAATAAATCATAATTACACATTGTTACATGCATCTTGATCTTGGTTTGGAAAAATGAAATTAAAATAAACAGAAAAAAATGGATTTACATATTCTTCTTTGCTCTATTCTCAGCAAGCAGTGATTATTTGAGACTTTTACATCACAGTCATTAGTATTTTGGAAAGAGTAAGAAATACAATAATGAACATTGGGACTGTTATATTAGTTCTGTCGTTAACTTTCTTTGTGAGACCAGTCAAGGAACTTAATCTCTGGTTCTCAGGTTTTTAATGAAGATAATTTTTCTATCATATCTCAAGAGTTCTTATAAAACTAAAACGCGATAATGTTATATAAAAGCCTGTTGAGGCCAGGCGCAGTGGCTCACGCCTGTAATCCCAGCACTTTGGGAGGCCGAGACGGGCGGATCACGAGGTCAGGAGATCGAGACCATCCTGGCTAACACGTTGAAACCTCGTCTCTACTAAAAATACAAAAAAATAGCCGGGCGAGGTGGCGGCGCCTGTAGTTCCAGCTACTCGGGAGGCTGAGGCAGGAGAATGGCGGGAACCCGGGGGACGGAGCTTGCAGTGAGCGGAGATCCGGCCACTCACTCCAGCCTGGGCCACAGAGGGAGACTCCGTCCAAAAAAAATAAAATAAAATAAATAAGCCTGTTGAACATAACTCTTTTTTAATCATTATGCTTCAAGGTGTGGTGTAGATACACTTTCCTTTTTCTTGCCTTCATGAACATGAGTGAGGAGTCTATTTTAAAAAGAGGAAATGATAAAGAACAGGAGGCTCAAACCCCATAAGAAATCACCTATTCACGAAAAGAGGGGAAACTACCTCCTGAAAAACAACGTGTTGAAAGCTCTTATTAAAAGCTCTATTCAGAATACCGTCTGGTCCCAGCATGCTTCATAAAGCAAAGAAAAGAGAGGATGATGGAGCTTGGCACATCTACGGCTCTCTCTGTTAGTGAAGGAATGCTTGCCATGATACTGGCTAATGGATGAAGAGCAAAATGCGAAACAATGAACAGCAAGTGGGACCCAGTTCATTAGGCAATATCACCTCCATATAAATGGGCTCATGATAAACAGTATATCAAAGACTAAGCATGCTTATGGGCTTCAGGATGTAGAAAACATCCTAAGTACTCACTATTAGGGTCTGGAATAATAGACTTGAAAAGCAGCAGTACTGAAAGAGTGAACAGATTGCTGGGCTGAACTACCATGGCGAGAGCCAGCAGCGTGGTGCCAAAAGCAGTCAGGACTGTTATGCTACCTGAGTGAATACGGAGATGATGCCAGTGTGCCCAAGGATATTTTTTAGAATTTGAATGGCACTTTAGTTAGAAATAATAATAATAAATAGGCAGAAGTAGTTACCTTAAGGAATCATGTTAGCTTAATGCTTTAAGGAGATACATTGTATAGGAGAATATAATATTTACCTAAACAGGTAGTATTGGTATTTGCCTCACCATTCAAAACTCTCTAGGTGGAAAAAAATCCGTACTATGAGAGGAGTGTCACACTATTTTTTTAAAGCTTCTTATTTCATTTTTTACTCTGTTAGTTCCTTTACAAAATAAAAGTTCACTCTTTAATGTCATAGAATCCTGGTTGTTGGATCTCATAAATCCTTGAAAAAAGCTCATTTTTCCACTTATTGTCATACTTATCAGTAAGATACATGCCGCATGTACAAAAGGAAGAGGGAAAATGTAGTCATGATAAATATCTTCATTTGCAACAAAAAAATCACATAGCAGAGATTTGCAAGTAGAAAGGAATGCAGTGATTTATACTGAATTTTTTTTTTTTTTTTTTTTTTTTTTTTTTTTTTTTTTTTTTAACAACACACAAATGAACAAAGGAATGTGAACAAGAGAGCTGAATTTTCAAAGCAGCAACCTCATTAGACCTGGGTAAGAAATTTTCTCTAACAACTATGTCAAGTTATTTCCTCACTAATTTGGAGAGGGCAAGGAGGGAAAATATCTGTAAGTTTAATATGCTTATTAAAAAACCTAATGAATAATTATAGTCCACTGAATTATTATCTTGAGGATTTTACTAACATCTCCTGTAGGTTCCATCCCACTTCCTTTCTCTCTCCTCCCTTTATGCCTTTTTTCCCCAACTGTACTTTATAGATAATAACCAAAAGGAAAATGTAGTTAGGTGACAGGCTTTGCTTTAGATACAAAAGGATGTTCTGAATGTTTTACGGTCAGGAGAGGGTAGGTTGCAATGCAATAACAATCTCCAAAACTCAGTGGCTCAGCACCTCAGGTGTTTGCTTTTTGCTCACACAAAGTCTGTGTAGTTTGGCATGACTTCAGAACAGCAGACCCTGTGAAGCAACTCGGTTTATGTTGGTTTCACCCTTTGTACTCACCGTCTCAATATATTGTTTCCTCCACCATTACCACAGCAGGCATACAGATAGAGACTGGAAGATTCATCATAAATTCGTCACTGTCTCAGCTCACAACTGACAGACATCAGATCTGTAACCACCGCATAGACTACACAGAATTAGTCAGAGGGCCTTGTTCATCCGCTAGGGAGTTTTAAAGTGCTGTTCTTTCTGTGCATAGTTGGGGAGGATAACTAGATACAGGAAAACACTCAAAAGGGTTAGTAAAATACTTTCCTCCTGCAATATTTTTATCTGCTTTTATAAATGTTACCTGGACAAGATTGGACATTCTATATAATTTGCTAAGTGTCTTTTCTGGACAGTTTATCTCTTGCTTGCTTCCATTCCAAGATTGATTAGGTATTATTATGAATAAAATTATATTATTGCTTGCTTTGAGATTCATGTAATTAATGGTGTTTTTATTTCTTTCTAGATCATCTATGATGTGCTTTTACAATATGATTTGCATATTTTATTAGGACAAATCAGAAAATCCCATGACTTAATTGCTATATTCTTCATCCTTGCATTTTGTGCATATACAATACAATAAACATCTTTACTGAAATTATGCCATTCTTCGTCAGTTAATGTGCTTAAATAAGAGCACGTTTTAAGTTACTATTTCCAAGCTAAGTAGTGCATCAGTTAAATTAGTACAACTGAGCTGATTCTATTATAAAGACACAAAAAATGATACATTAATATTGGGAAGATAGTAGTATCAAAAACTAATAAAATTCATCCAAAAACTTTATGTTCACTAACATGAAGTTCACTAGCATGAAAATACGTAGTTCACTAACATGAAAATATTTCGCTCATAAAATGAAAATGAGAATGATTATTGCCAATGAGTTCAGGGGTTCTAGTAAAGCCTTGTAGCAGAATGTACCCTATGTAACAGGATTATTTGTCCTTGTTTTCCTTTCTGTCTCAGCCAACCACCTTGAAAATGGTGACAATATTCAGTCTCTCTCTCTCTTTTTTTTTTTTTTTTTTTTTGCAATTCATTACCAACACTCTCCCATCGTTTCACTGAAACTCCTCTGGTAACCTGCACCGTTAATCTTCATATCTTGGTATGCATTGGACACTTTTCGGTACTCATTCTGCAATGATCTCATTGCATTTCACAGTATCGATCTTTTCTTACTCTGGAAAGTTACACCCTTTTCTTCTGTGATACAATATTTTTCTGATTTTTCTTCCAATCCATTTGATCTTTATTCTTGGTTTGCTTTGTCAACTTTTTTCTCCCTGCACCCATTACGTAGTACTGATTTCCATGATTCTCATTTCTGCTCACTGAGTCTTTGTTGTTTTTAAATCTTCCTTTCTCTTCTGGGTGATGCTTTTTACTGTCATATTTTTAACAAAGACGATAGGCTAGTCACATTCATATCTAGGCATCTAATTTTAATCTCGCATCTGGATTTCATATCTTCAGATGAAAGTGCTTAATGGACATATCTTTCTGGAAGTTCTCCAGGTACTTCCAGTTCCACAAGTTCACTTCATCTTATCCTCCAGATTTATATACTTGAATATTATCTCATATGTTGGCACTATCATCTACATTGTTACACAAAATACACAAGTCATCCTAGATAACTGCTTCTTATTGTTTACATCGATCAATTTCTAAGACCTTATAATTTTATTTAAACAAAATTTCTCATATCTAGTGTGTCTTCTTTATCCAAATTAACAAGACCCTAGTTCTGGTTCTCAATATTATCCTACCTAGATTACCGCAATACTTCCTCACTTAACTTGCCAACTCTAGAATTCCTCCTCTAAATACACATTATCTGTGTTATTTTATTACCTCTGCCTGGAATATCCATTTCCTAATTCTTTCCCAAGTCTTCCTTTCATTGATTACTACTCTTCCATTAAGTTTCAGCCCAGGTGTAATTCTCTTTCACAGAGGGGAGGCTTTCTATATCCCCTTTGTGGACTTTCAGGGGAATCCTGGCCAGGTCAGCTCTGCTTATTTATTCATTTCTTCAGCTTATGTAATGCTTACCTTATTGCATTTAACATTTTCTTTATACAACTCTCCTTTCAGTGAATTGCTAGCTCCTTAAAGGCAGCTCTTGAAGTCCTGGCACTGTGAACAATGTCATTTCCATTCTAAGAATTCAGTAAGTGCCAGTTGAAGTAGACTGTCCTCTCATTGCCAGCTCACCTATGCCTGCTTCACCTCATCGACTTCTCGCAAATAAATCTTTCACCTCCTTACTCTTTTCTCTGGGGAGCTTCATTAAAAGTTTTATATTTATGTTTAATGGAAAGAAAAAAATGCACCAGAACTTTAAGCCAGACATTTATCTTCCATTCAATTTAATCAACTTCAGTTAGCCAAGAGGTAAAAATAAGGCCGCTAGTTGAGAAAGGCTACAAAGCCTTTCTCCATAGGCTCTATAAGGAAGATCAGGCTGAGTAGGGAACAGTAGGATAGCAATAGTGAAGGAATTAAAATTGAATGTGCTGTTAACCTTTTTCCTTTTCATTTGACACATCATAATTGTACATATTTATGGGATAAACAGTGATATTTCAATATATGTCTGCAATATGTAATGAACAAATCAAGGTAATTATCATCTTTATCACCTCAAACAATTATCATTTCTTACTGCTGTGAATATTCAACATCCTCTTTTAGCTTTTAGCTTTTTGAAAACACACACTCAATTATCGTTAGCCAGATTCACCCTAGAGTGCTACAAAACAATAGAACTTATTGCTCTCATCTAGCTGCAGGAAGGGACTGGGGCTAGTCACAAGCCAACAGTCTAATTTTACAAAGTCTTTAACCACACATACGAGTACTGTGATAATAAAGTCATTCCAGTCATAAACTTTTATCCTCCTCTTAAAATTGAACGATCTTTGAAAACCCTGCCTTCATGCCAACCACAGTTTCTGCGATGTCCTTTTTCTGGGTCCTGTGTTTCACGGCCATTAGCCATTGCCAATTTTCACTTTTTAAAATGCTGGGATGTAGTAACGAGAAAAGCAGATTTTTATTCCTTTCATGTATTTCTCACTCTTCTTGGCCTTACTTCTAGGTCTCTGCCTATTTTCACCAAATTAACTGTTGATGGCACTTCTTTTCTTTTAGTAAAGATTCCTGTTCTCTTGGGAGGTATCTTGTTTGGAATCACTGTTTTGAGTGATAATTAGCTCATCAGAGCACTCAATACCAACAGTAAGTTAATATAGTACTTCCTTTACAAATCAGCTACAGTGAACTATATATCTAAATATTTACTATAGCAAATAATATATGAATCAAGATTAGACAACAAATTTTTCCAGACAATAAAATGTTATCTGCAGGATGATAAATAAGTACACTGGGGTAATTGATATTTTTTCTGTCAATGTGATGATTTGCATCTTCCACTAGGTTCAAAACTGATCCAAAGCATGCAACAATATATTTTAGGAAACCTTAACCAAGAAGAGAAAGAGAAATATTTTCTCAGAGAAATGTTCTTCTTGAGAGTAATAAGAAATATTTATAGATAATGTCTTTCTTATGAAAATCCAAAAATAATATTTTGAAATGTTCCATACAAGTTTTTTCCTCAAATATCTACTCAAATAATATTAGCACTGCTTAGACATCATGATCCTGTGTCTGCAGGTTTTATTTTATGAAGGAGGCTAACAGATGGAGCTGCCACTTTGTCCTAACAGATTTTCTTAATTTCACAAGAGGTAGCCAGAAAATATAGACGGGAAAGATGCTTTTCCACACACTCACTCAATAGTAGTTACAAAATGTCAAAGGAAAAAAAAAATAACTCAAGAGTTTTCACTTCTTCAAGCCCCATTTACCAAACCACTAGCATTACTTTGTTGCTCACCACTTAGGCTTCCATTATCCCCACTTACAAATGGTACCTGCAAAGCTCAGAGACTAAACTATTCCAAAATGTCTTGTTTGCAAATGCCGTCTTGCTTGTTTTCCCTCAAACATTGACGAGCTAATACTCTAAATAAGGAGTCTGATTTACTTTCTTTTGACTTGATGTAAGTGATTATCTGTTTAATGACTCTGATCTTAAATATTTAATAAAAATATACGCATTACTTAAGTACAATGTTGAAAGTATTAGCCTTAAGTTAATTACTTATGTTTAATCTTTCCACTTCATGGGAATATAGTACAATAAATATCTTCACTACAATCATGCCATACTTGGGAAATGCATGTTTATAAAAAAAATTACAGAACTAAGTATTGGTAACTATTCCCTAGTAGAACAGGGTATCATTAAAACCACTATATGTGCTATACATACAGATATAAATGTAGGTATCTTTAGAATGTAAAAATTCATTTTTCCCTTAAAATATTTAGAGGTCTAATTAGATTGGCATAAGTAAACATAAGTAGTATGACTCATAAATACGTGGTTCCATTTTAATATAGTAGTTCTTAAAGTATAATAAGTCAAATTATTTGGTAGCTAAGTTCACAAAATTTTTAATCAAATGAAATGTTCAAGATAAAAATAAGATATATAAAAGATAAGATAAAAATATAAGCTGATATCAGAAACATGCTGTATTACTTAAGATAAAGAATGACTGCAAGTAACAACTTAAATCATGGCGTGCCTTAATAACAGAAGTTTATCTATGTCTGAATAAGTAATATTCTAAGATGGTTTCTGAATTTCTTGCAGCAGAATAAGACAAGAAAAAAATTGTCATGGTGTAGCTTCCTTTTAAGGAAGATTCCTAAATCTCCCACATAAAATTTCAAATTCATTTGATAGAAATTAGTCACATGGAGCGATCTGGAGGCAAAGGGAGACTGAGCAATGTTCTTAAACTGGCTGTCTGTATGTTCAGATACAAGCCAGAGTTTCTAGTAAGAGGGGAAAATGAAAGAATAGACATTGAGGACAACTAAGAGTCTACTGAACTTAAATTTTAATTACTATTTATAGAATCTGCCCTCAGGTAATTTTTAATATTTCATACTCAGAAATATTAAGCTAATAAAAAATTTTATTTGAATCACAACTGATAAATGTTTTACTAGGTTCAATAATCTTTTGAAGTGCATAATTCTATTGAATGGGCCAAACATCATATTGTTTACTATTCAGTGAATTCGTTGCCTGATATATTAATATATATTATTGCGAACACTTTTAGGGATAATCAAATTGGATGTTGATTAATTGTTACAACATCCTTGGAGAGGCACCTTTGAGCAATGTGAGAATTACACAGATTGTACTCTGCATTGATGAAGTTAGAAAAAGGTGCTTGAAGAGAGTAAAGTCCTTATGTGATTTTGTGGAGCAGAATGATCAAGAGACTGCTTCCTAGTAATCTGGGGATATTCCTGTTTCATTTACTACACCTTCTGTATAATGTGTTTCACTGTGTTCCTTTCTGTGTTTGCTGAGACAGCTTAGCCCAAGTGAAAAGTAAGGGCTTTCATTAACTTCACAATAATAACACTCCTCATTTTTCATGATTAAGTTTGTTATATCTTTACAGCCACTGTTAATGAATTATTTATACTCATTTTCCAAATAGAAACCCGAGACTTGGACCTTGTAAATCATCTAATAAATCACAAGACTGAAGTCGAAATCATGAACCAATGGACCTCAGTGGTGTTTTTGCATACCGTTGCTTCCAGAAGACATGAGGTTCTTTTTCATTTCTCTTAGGCTTCTTCTACACTAGAGCAGAGTACACTTTAACTTCAAGGAGTGACGTTTTTTGTTTGGTTTTGGTTTTTTCTTTTTTCTTTCTTTCTTTCTTTTTTTTTTTTTAACAGCTTCTCTTATTAAGTTCAGTGTTTGTGTAATAGGGACTACTTTTTTTGAAATATATTACTGTTTTCTCA
This sequence comes from Chlorocebus sabaeus, assembly GCF_047675955.1. Lineage (NCBI taxonomy): Eukaryota > Metazoa > Chordata > Mammalia > Primates > Cercopithecidae > Chlorocebus > Chlorocebus sabaeus. The sequence goes on from NC_132925.1 coordinate 11,497,127, forward strand.
TTCACATTTCTTTACATATCCTTTTTCTCTAGTGATTGAGAGCAAGTGTTTTCTCAGAGCTGGCTTGGGAGATCTGGTGATTAAATTTTCAGAAATCTTGCAAACTGGTTGTTAAATGGAGGTATATTAAAAATTAAATTCTGGCTGGGTGCGGTGGCTGACACCTGTAATCCCAGTACTTTGGAAAGTCAGGGTAGGCGGATCACTTGAGGCCAGGAGTTCGAGACCAGTCTGGTCAACATGGCGAGAAACCCCATCTCTACTAAAAATACAAAAATTAGCCAGACATGGTGGCGCGCCCCTGTAGTCCCAGTTACTCCAAGGCTGAGGCATGAGAAGCGCTTGAACCCAGGAGGCGGAAGTTGCAGTGAGTCGAGCTCTGGTGCCACTGCACTTCAGCCTAGGAGACAGAGGGAGACTCTGTCTCAAAAAAAAAAAAAAAAAAAATATATATATATATATATATATAAATATAAATGTTAAAATTAAATTCAATGAATTTACAACTAACAAACTATATTAAAACAAAAATAATAAATACAACTCATCTTTCTTAATTATAGTATTGTTTTATTAGTATCTATCCTTGAGAATGATCATGTGCTGAGGAGTAGAGTGTGTATTTTGCAGCCATTGGATGAAATTATTTTCTAAATATCTATTATGTCCATTTGGTCTATAGTACTGATTAAATCCAAAGTTTCTTAGTTGATTTACGTCTGGGTGATCTGTTCAGTGCTGAAGGTGGGATGTTGAAGTCTCCGACTATTATTGTATTTGGGTCTATCTTTTTTTTTTTTTTTTTTTTAGCCCCAGTAAGATTTGTAGTATTTATCTGTGTTTTACAGTGTTGGGTGTTTAGATATTTATGGTTGCTACATCCTCCTGTAGAATTGACCCCTTTATCATTATATGATGACCTTCTTTTTTTTAAAATTATTTTTTATTTTTTTTATTTTTATTTTTTTATTTTTTTTTATTTTTTATTTTTGAGACGGAGTCTTTGCTCTGTCGCCCAGGCTGTAGTGCAGTGGCACGAACTCGGCTCACTGCAAGCTCCGCCTCCCGGGTTTACGCCATTCTCCTGCCTCAGCCTCCCGAGTAGCTGGGAGTACAGGCGCCGGCCACCTCGCCTGGCTAGTTTTTTGTATTTTTTAGTAGAGACGGGGTTTCACCGTGTTAGCCAGGATGGTCTCGATCTCCTGACCTCGTGATCCGCCCGTCTGGGCCTCCCAAAGTGCTGGGATTACAGTATTTTTATTTATTTATTTATTTTGAGACTGAGTCTCGCTCTGTCGCCCAGGCTGGAGTGAGCAGCGCCATCTTGGCTCACTGCAAGCTCCGCCTCCCAGGTTCCCGCCATTCTCCTGCCTCAGCCTCCCGAGTAGCTGGGACCACAGGCGCCGCCACCACGCCCGGCTAATTATTTTGTATTTTTTAGTAGAGTCGGGGTTTCACCATATTAGCAAGGATGGTCTCGATCTCCTGACCTCATGATCTCCCCGCTTCGGCCTCCCAAAGTGCTGGAATTACAGGTATAATGACTTTCTTTTATAGTTTTTGTCTTGAAATATATTATATTTGATATAAGTATAGGTACTTATATTCTTTTCTGGTTTTTATTTTCATGAAATATCTTTTTCCATCCCCTTTCTAAGTGTGTCTTTATATGTCAAGTGTGTTTCTGCAGGCAACAGATTGTTGGGTCTTGTTTTTTATCCATTTAGCCACTCCATTTATGTTCCACGTTATTATTGATAAGGAATGGACTTGCTATTGCCATTTTCAAGTTTGTTTTCTGGTTTTGATGTCTTCCCTTTCTTCCTTCTTGTTTTTTCTTTTCATGAAAATGATTTTATCTGGTGGTGTGTTTTAACTTTTTTCTTTACATTTTTTGTGTATCTTTTGTAGGTTTTTTCAAAATTTAAGATTACCATAAGGCTTGCAAATAACATAACCCATTATTTTAAACTTATGACAACTCTGATTGCAAAAACAAACAATCTTACAAACAAGAAAAGGGAAAATTAATTAAAACTATGTATATTAACTGCATCACACTTGCTTTTTAACTCATTTCTATTTATATCCAATTATACTATATCTTAAAAAGATGTTATATTATACTTACTATTTTTGATCAGTTTATCTCCTAGTCTTCCTACTTGTTATGATTAGTTTACACACCACATTTACAGTGTTATAATGTTCTGTATTAGTCTGTTCACTTACTGTTACCAGTGAGTTTTGTACCTTCAGATGAATTCTTATGGCTCATTAACATCCTTTCCTTTCAGACTAAATAACTTCTTTAGCATTTCTTGTAGCATAGGTCTGGTGTTGACAAAAGTCCCTCAGCTTTTCTTTCTCTGGGAAAGTGTTTCTCTTTCACGTTTGAAGAATATTTTCACTGGATATAATATTCTAGAATAAAATCTTTTTTTCCCTTTAGCCCTTTAAGGATGTCACACCACTCTCTACTGGCCTGCAGTGTTTCCCCGGAGCAATCTACTGCTAGACATATTGGAACTCCTTTATATGTTTTTTGTTTGTTTCTTTTTATTTTATTTCTCTTGCTGCTTTTAGGATCCTTTCTTTATCCTTGACCTTTGGGTGTTTAATGATTAAACACCTTCAGGTAGTCTTATTTGGGTTAATCTGCTTGGTGCTCTATAACCTTTTTGTACTTGAATATCAGTATCTTTCTCTAGGTTTAAAAATTTTGTTAATATCTCTTTGAAAAACTGTCTATCTTGATATCTTGGTATCTTTCTCTAACTTACTCTTTAAGGCCAATATCTCTTATATACACCATTTGGAAGCTTTTTTTAAGAACTTTTAAGTAGGTGTGCTTCTATGTTTGAAAAAATTTCTGCTGTGATCTCTTTCTCTACCTCCTCTTTAAGGCCAATATCTTTTATATATGCCATTTGGAGACTTTTTAAGAACTTGTAGGTGTGCTTCTATCTTTGAAAAATTTTCTATCATGGTCTCTTTCTCTGCTTCCTCTTTAAGGCCAATGTCTTTTATATATGCCATTTGGAGGTTTTTTTCAAGAACTTGTAGATGTGCTTCACTCTTTTTTATTCTTTTTTTTTTTTTTTACTCTGCTGACTATGTATTTTCAAATACACTGTCTTCAAGTTATCTAATTCTTTCTTCTGCTTGATCAATTCTGCTATTGTAAGACTCTGATACATTCTTCAGTTTGTCAATTGAATTTTTAGCTCCAGAATTTCTGCTTTATTCTTTTTAATTATTGCAATCTATTTGTTAAATTTATGTGAAAGGATTCTGAATTGCTTCTATGTATTCCCCTGGATTTGGTTGAGTGTTCTCAAAACAGTTATTTTAAATTCTCTGTCTGAAAGGCCTTATTCCAGAATTGATCACTAGTTCTTTATTTAATTTGTTTGGTGAGCTCATGTTTCCCTGGATGGGCTTAATGTTTGTAGATGTTTGTCAATGTCTGGGTATTGAAGAGTTAGGTATTTATTCCAATCTTTGCAGTCTGGACTTGCTTGTATCCATCCTTGAGAAGCCTTTATAAGTATTTGAAGGGAATTGAGTGTTGTGATCTAAATCTTTGGTCACTGCAGACATGTGTGCATTAGGGGGCACCCCAAGCCCAGTAATGCTGTGACTCTTACAGATTCATACAGGTACTGCCTATGTGATCTTGGGTAAAATCCAGGAGAATTCCCTGAATTACCAGGCAGAGTCTCTTGTTCTCTTTCTTTGTTTTCCCCCAAATAAACAAGAGTCTGTCTGTCTCTGTGCTGAGCTGTCTACAATTGGCAGAGGGGTGATTCAAGCACTCTGGTGGCCACCACTACTGGGATTCTGCTGGATTACACCTGAAGCCAGTGCAGTACTGGGTCTCCTTTGCCCAAGGACTCTTAATTAGCAGGTGATAAATCCTGCCAGTACTGGTTCTTTTCCTTCAGGGAGGCAGGTTCCCCTTTGCCCAGGATGAGTCTAGCAATGCTGTCCCTGAGTTAAGGCTTGGGATTAGGGGCTTTGGAAATCTGTTTGGTGCTTTATTTTACTGGAGCTGAACTGGCACCTAGGTAGCAAGACAAATCTTCTTTACTTTTCCCTCTCCTTTCCTCAAGCAGAACCAATCACTGCCCATGTTCACCACCACCCCAGGCCCATGGCAACTACAGCCTAGCTACTACTGACGTTTCAAGACCCAAGGGCTGCTTATTTAGCAGGTAGTGAGTCCTGCCAAGCCTTGGTCCATCCCTTCAGGGCAGTGGGATCCCTTCTGGTCCAGGATGGGCATCAAAGTGGCCTCCAGGAGTTAAGACTTGGAACTGAGGACTTTGAATGTTTATTTAGTGTTTTATTTTACTGTGACTGAGCTGTTATCCAGGTTGCAAGATAAAGTCCTTTTTACTCTTTCCTCTCTTCCCAGACCTGTGAGCAGCACTGCCTAGAGTTGGAGGAGGGATGGCACAAGCACTCCCTTGACCATCTTAACTGATATTTCACTGGGTCACGTCCACCCCAAGTCCAGTGGGTCTCAGCCCAGCACAATACCAGGACTTGCTCAGAAATTGCAGTCCTTGTGGCATAGACTGCTTTTCAGTCTTATTTAGAACTCCAGGGCACTTTAGCCTACAGTGATGGGGCTACCAGAACTCAGATTCCAGCCACCGGGATGAACAACACCCCTCTGGCTAGGGCTGGTCTAAATTCTCCTTCCATGGGCCCTGGTTGAACTCTGCTCTGTGTTGCTTTCTGCTGTGACAGGACAGCACAGAGTTCCAATGCAAAGTTCCCAAAATCACTCTACTTTTCCTCTCCCAAGTAATCGGATTATCTCTCCCCACATGACAGGTGCCACTGTTGGAGGATCGGGGAATGGTGGTGTCAGCAATTCAAGACTGTCTTTCCTACGTTCTTCCATGCTTCTTTGGTTGACATGATGTTAAAAATCAAGTGTCATTGCTCATCTCATTTTAGTTTCTTTTGAAGGCAATTTCTTGTGTAGATAGTTGTTGAATTTGGTGTTTCTGTGTGAGGAACAATTACTGGAGGCTTCTGTTCACCCATCTTCCCCCACCTCCTCTATCTCTTTGTTTAATGTGGCTCCTAGAAAGTGTAAAAGAGTATACATAGTTAATATTTGTGGTTTGGATTATATTTTAAGAAAGACTGCCAATCTGGATAAATAACCCTGATTGAGTATTCCTCTCACATGTGCTCTGTAGGGGTCTAGAAATTTCTTAGTTCTCTGGTGGAGTAGTATGTAGAACTAACAAACAAATGAGCAGACGGGCAGAGGTTTTAGATAAGGACGATTGCCAAGATCAAAGACTGAAGGCAACCACTGAGTCCCTTGGCTGAATCGAGAGCAGTAAATGCAATCTTACAGTTCAAAGATAAGTCTCTTACATTACAACTGAATTCAGAAGGGGCAAAACTTGAAATGCAGAGGTAAGAAGGACAGCACCTACCAAAGAACAGCATGGATTTCCATCACAGTCTCAAATCTGTACGTTTCAACCTAAGCCTTTTGTCCCCTTGCTGAAATGAGAGCTTATGAGCTCAACTCACTGTCTTGTGGCAATAAAGCTTTGGGAGTCTTGACCAAAACAGAGAAATAACTCTATCTTTATATTCTTGTACATGTATGAAATTCAAACATAAATATCTCTTTCAAGAGAAATAATCTCAATTTTACATTAACATAACTGTTAGTAGGTACTTTTCATTTGAATTATAATCACTGTCTCTGATACCTAGATTAAAAATAAATCACAATAATAGGTTCAGAGTTTTAGTAAAGATCTCCTTTCAAATGCCATGTCATCATGTTGAAATCTGGAATCATAATAACCTTCCAAGATCAAACATTAAGTTGTCCACTGATTTATATTCACAAATTTTGGTAAATTCCATGATTATTAAGTTGATCTTAAAACTCTCATTTAAAATTTAATTCTTTGCTATATTGAAAATATTATTTAAAGGTATGAGAATCATCCTATGATTACACATCACTACAACAGTAAAATATTTGCTTCCAAATGTTACATATTGGTTTGCATTTTGATGATTTCCACATACAAATTAATCATTTTATTATTAAGAATATCCTTATCTTTAAAAAGTGATTTCTTCTATCCTCCACAATTAACTAGTTTTTATCTTTACAAGTGTCCTTTTAACATCATCTCATAAAGATGGTGCAATTAAGAGACATTACTTAAAACAAAACATAGTTTTATTATTTTGATGCCTGTAAAAGAAGCACATGCTTTTGGAGCCTTCTTTTCAAGTCACAACACGGTTATTTTAGACCCAACTGTATTAAAAGGTAGGAAAACAGTTGATTATCTGTTAATTGTCATCAGCCATGCTGTCATCTTGTGAATTTTAAAATGAAACAAATTAAAATATGAACTATAATAATCCAGAGGCCTCTTTGTTATGGTTCTATGTTTGTTTATGTTACAGTTAATAAATAAACCAACTGTCGATGTGATAGCAGTAAGTCAGGAGATGGGGATTTTGTTTGATAATGTAACTTTCAGGGGAGAAAAAGAAAGCACAGATCAAATCAAAGTCATTTCAAGGTACATTATTTTGGAATTTATTCATACAAATATATTCTACATTGGTTTGGCAAGGAATAAAAATACTTTGATGCCCTAGGCCGGGGACTATATTACTTGTTATTCCTTGCATCTCTTCCATTGAACACCTATCAGAAAATTTGAGATAAATTTTGGATGAGCGTGGGAGAAGCAACTGTTAAGGCTTGAAAATGGCATAAAGACTTCCAAATTAATAATTTAGCTTTTCAGATGTATATTTCTATAAGAATAAAAATTAAAGATGATGTTTTTAGAATATTTTCTTTGATTAAAATATTGTTTATGGTGAATAGTGGGACTGTCAAGCTACTGTCACAGAAATCAGGTCTCAGTGCCAATAACAACAGGTTTTCTAATATTTTCACATTCCTTCAATCCTCAAGTTTGGGAGCAAAGACAGAATTTACTATGCAGTTTTGGAAGCTGTAGATAAGAGAACATGCAGTTCTCCCCAACAACAACAACAAAGAAATGTTTTGAAACTATTTTATGGAAATTTTATTTGAAGCCCAATATATGTTGATGTGAAGTAAAAATATTTAAGCTTTGGGAAGACACAATACTTCAAATTATTCCAAACTCTAAAGAACAGTATAAAAAATTACATAGATAATATTCAGTAGGTAAAGCAGAAGGAGCCCAGCCTATGGCTTCAAAAAGCAGTATTTTGAGCTTTTAAAATGTGGCATGGCCCCGAGCAAGCCACTGAGCTTCTCTGAACCTAGATTCCATTTATGTGAAATAAAAGTAACAATTCTACCTAATCTACTTCAACTTATTGTGAAATACACATAAGGAAATTCATGAAAAAGACTTGGTAAATTTTATATTGTGTTGATGATAGATCTTCATTGCATCATGAACTTATGTTGCTCTTACAAGTTTCAACTATTAGTGGGCTTTTCAAGCAAATACTTCTGAAGGATTTACAACAGACTTTACACAACTAGGAATCTGGGATATATTAAGACTTTTTTTTCCTCTTCTTTTCCTTCCCTTTCATTTTCTTTCTCACTTTTTAGGGAAAGAAAAGATAAAAATATAAACAATTTCACTCAAAAGAGAGCAGCATACATTTTCCTATATTGAAGACATTACCTGGATAAAGCAAAAGGATAAGAAAAATTAAAGAAGATGCTGAGTATTTGGAAAAGATTGAGTTATTGAAATAAGTATGTTGCTCAGTAGAAGAGTGAACACACTTAATGTAGAAAAGAGAAACAACTAATGCTAGAAAATACTAAACCAAAAGTTCCTATGGCTATTAAATTCCATAGAATGGCTTTGCCTTAATTAACACGAAGAGATGAAGTCATTCTCATGTAACAAACAAATTAGTAAGTAATATTAGTAATAAATGGAAGATTCACCTAAAGTTCTAGTTTTATGTCCCTCTACTAATTTCCATATGCTGAATATATCCTGAAAGCCATATATATGGCTTTCTTCTTACCCAAGTTTATTTTTTTATCTCACTCCAAGTTTAAATTTTAAAAGTTAATCCTTATTTTTGTTCACTTGTAAGTTCATGGACTTATAATTCTATCGAATTGCTAGAACTACAAGAAAAATATTTGCATCTAAGAAGAAAGAAAAATAAGAATTATATTCTTTCCTCTGTACCTGGTTTAACTGATGGATTGAACCATGAGAAATCCACACATTTGACTCCATTTACTTTATTGATGTTCCTCTAGTCACTGCTTTCCTGGCCTTTCCATAGTCTCTTGCCCTTAGCAAATGCCTCCTTACATGTCAACTGTTCTAAATGATGATTGAAGTTCCTTCACTTGACTCAGTTGAGGGAGGAGGCAGCCACAAAGCACATAAAATCTTTCTCTAGGAAACTTCTGTAACAATTAGTTTTCCATTTATTCCCTTGAGGTAGGTAATGAGCTGCAGGTCACAAATTCCCTGTCACAATACCATATATAAGATGTTCTGAATCCGTGCCTGGGTTCTTCTGTTCTTTTTGCCTTTGAGCTTCTCTGTGTCAACAGGACAAATTTTAAACATCTCATTTAGCAATTGTTGTCTAGACTTACACTGTAAAATCTAAAGCTGTAGAAGTAATGTAATTCCCACTAAAAACAAATTCTTGGTTAAAAGGTAACTTCTATATCTAAAAGTTTCCAGAAATTAATTGTGCTCTCAGTGTTTCCTTTTGCTTTGTATTTATTTTCTGTTAAGAAAAAGTTTCCTTCCCAGCATGTTGCCAGATATATTCTATAATTACACATGTAAACCTCATAATATAGAGAAATTTTGATTGCCTACCCTTTTTAGTGCCATTCTTTGAAGAGTATTCTTTGCCATTTCTGTCTTGTGGGGTTCTATCAGGAGAAGAGGTTAAAAGTGTCCACCTATCCAACAAGTGTGTAGGTAGAAGTTGTCATCTTACTTTGTCGGTGGTTCTGATGAATAGAAGTTTCTGTATTATTTTGTTGGAAGCTCTGGACTCATCAATGCTCAATTAGCTGTTCTTCCCACCAAAGCACATGCTTCTCAGTAGAGAAAAGAAATTCTCTCCTACATGCTTGACAAGGATTATTTAACTTAATTATCACAACAACCCTGGTTGTATTGTGTGATGCTGAGGTTAGGTACAAATGATCCAATCTCCAGTACCAAGCATGGTACCAAATAGTTTTTCAGCCATTTCCTCTCTCCCTCCCGCTTCTAGTAGTCCCTAGAGTCTATTTTTGCCATCTTTATGTCCACAAGTACCCTATATTTAGTTTCCACTTACAAGTAAGAACATATGGCATTTAATTTTCTATTCCTGTCTCATTTGGCTTAGGATAATGGCCTCCAGCTACATCCATGCTGCTGCAAAGAACATAATTTCATTCTTTTTTATGACTGCATAGTATCCCATGGTGTATATGGACCACATTTCTTTTATCCAATCCACTGTTGATGGGCACCTAAGTTGATATCATGTCTTTGCTATTGTGAATAGTCCTGCCATGGACATGCAAGGGCATCCTCATTTTTGATAGAATGATTTGTTTTCTTTCGGAAATATACCCATTACGAAGTTGTTGGATCAAATGGTAGTTCTCTTTTAAGTTCTTTGAGAAATCTCGAAAGTGCCCTCCACGGTGGCTGAATTAATTTACACATCCACCAACAGCATATAAGGGTTCACCTTTCTCCACACCATCATCAGCATCTGTTGTTTGACTTTTTAAATGTTCATGTTTATTTTTAAGTTCTGGGATCCATGTGCAGAATGTGCAGGTTTGTTACATAGGTAAACATGTGCCATGGTGGTTTGCTGCACCTATCAACCCCTCACCTGGGTATTAAACCCAGCATACCTTAGCTATTTTTCCTAATGCTCTTTCTCCCCATACCTCAGCCTCTGACAGGCACCAGTGTGTGTTGTTCCCCTTCCTGTGTCTATGTGTTCTCATTGTTCAGCTCCCACTTATAAGTGAGAACATGCGGTGTTTGGTTTCCTGTTCCTGCGTTAGTTTGCTGAGGATAATGGCTTCTAGCTCCATCCAAGTCTCTGCAAATGACATGATCTTGTTCCTTTAAAGGTCGCATAGCATTCCATTGTGTGTATGTGCCACATTTTCTTTATCCAGCCTATCATTGATGGGCATTTGGGTTGATTCCAGGTCTTTGCTATTGTGAATAGTGCGGCAATGAATGCACATAAGCATGTATCTTTGAAATATAATGATTTTATATTTCTTTGGGTATATGCCCAGTAATGAGATTGCTGAGTTAAATGGTATTTTTGGTTCTAGATCTGTTAGGAACTGCCACACCTTCTTCAATAATGGTTGAACCACTTTACATTCCCACCGACAGTGTAAAAGTGTTCCTATTTCTCTGCAACCTTGCCAGCATCTGTTGTTTTTTGACTTTTTAATAATTGCCATTCTGATTGGCATGAGATAGTGTCTCATTGTGGTTCTGATTTGCATTTCTCTAATGATCAGTGATGTTGACCTTTTTTTCATATGTTTGTTGGCCGCACGAATGTCTTCTTTAGGAAAGTGTCTCTTCATGTCCTTTGCCCCTTTTTTTAATGGAGTTGTTTTTTTCTTGTAAATTTATTTAAGTTCCTTATAGATTATTATTCTAGATATTAGACCTTTGTCAGATGGATAGATTGCAAAAATTTTCTCACACTCTGTAGGTTGCCTGTTCAGTCTGATGACAATTTATTTTGCTGTGTAGAAGCTCTTTAGTTTAATTAGATCCCATTTGTCAAGTTTTGCTTTTGTTGCAATTATTTTTGGTGATTTTGTCATAAAATTGTTGCTTATGCCTATGTCTTAAATGGTATTGCCTAGATTTTCTTCTAGGGTTTTTATAGTTTTGGGTTTTACATTTAAATCTTTAATAATAACAATAGCCTCTCTGACTGGTGTGAGATAGAGTCTCATTACGGTTTTGATTAGTACTTCTCTGATGATTAGTGATGGGCAGCAATTTTTTCATATGTTTGTTGGCTGCTTGTATGTTTTCTTTTGAGAAGTATCTTTTTATGTATTTGGCCTATTTTTAATGAGGTTATTGAAGTTCTTTATAAATTCTGGTTATTAGACCTTTTTCAGATGCATCGTTTGCAAATTTTTTTTTTTTTTTTTCCAAACGCTGCCTTTAGCTTTGCTCTTTGGGCTTAGAATTGCTTTGGCTATTCTGACTTTTTAAAATGTTTCATATGAATTTTAGATTTTTTTTCAATTCTGTGAAAAATGACATTGGTATTTTGATAGGAATAGCACTGAATCTGTATATTGCCCTGGACAGTATGGTCATTGTAACAGTATTGATTCTGCCAAAACATAATCATGGAATATTTGTGTGTGTCGTCTGCAATTTCTTTTAACAGTGTTTTGTCGTTCTCCTTGTAGAGATCTTTCATCTCCTTGGTTAGATGTATTTCTGGGTATTTTATTTTTGTGTGTATGGCTATTACAAATGGGATTGCATTATTGCTTTGGCACTGAGCTTGAATGTTATTGGTGTATAGAAATGTTACTGATTTTTGTATGCATTGAGTTTGTATCCTGAAACTTTAATAAAGTTGTTTTATTAGTTCCAGGGGCTTTTTGGCAGAGTTGATAGGCTTCTCTGGGTGCAGAATCATATTCTTAGTGAAAACAGATAATTTAACTTCTTTTCTTTTTTCTTATTTAGATGCCTTTTGTTTCTTTCTCTTGACCGATTTCTCTGACTAGCACTTCCAGTACTATGTCGAATAGGAGTGGTGAGCATGAGAATCCTTGTCTTGTTGCAGTTCTCAAGGGAAATACTTCCAGCTTTTTCCCATTCAGTAACATGTTGCCTGTGGGTTTTCATAGATGGTTCTTATTATTTTGAGGTTTGTTCCTTTGATGTCTAGTTTGTTGGTTTTTTTTTTTTTTTAAATCATGAAAGGATGTTGGATTATATTGAAATCTTTTTTCACATCTATAGAGATGGTCATACAATCTTTGTTTTTAATTGTGTGTATGTGGTGAATCACGTTTATTGACTTATGTATATTGAATCAAACTTACATCCCAGGAATGAAGCCTACTTTATCATGGTGAATTAACTTTGATGTGTGCTGTTGAATTTGATTTGTTAATATTTTGTTAAGGATTTTCGGGTCTATGTTCAGCAGGTATATTGGCTTGTAGTTTTCTTTCCTTCACTGTGTCTTTGCCAGCTTTTCATATCAGGGCAATGCTGGCTTTGTAGAATGAGTTAGGCAGGTGTCCCTCCTGTTCGATTTTTTGGAATAATTTTAGTAGAATTCTACTTGTATGTCTGGCAGAATTTGGCCATGAATTCATCTGGTCCAGAGCTTTTTCTCATTGGCAAGATTTTTTTTTTTCTGATTCAATTTCAGAACTTGACATTGGTCTGTTTAGTCTTGCAATCTTGGGAGGTTGTGTTTTTCCAGGAGTTTATGCCTTGTCTCTAGATTTTCTAGTTTTTATGTGTAGAAGTGTTCATGACAGCTTCTGAGGATTTTTTTGCATTTCTGTAGGGTCAATTGCAATGTCATCTTTATCGTTTCTGATTGTGCTTATTTGGTTCTCTTCTCTTTCTGCATTCTTAATCCAACTAGCAGTCTATTTATCTTGTTTATCCTTTAGTTTCATTGATTCTTTTTATGGATTTTTGGGTCTCAATTCTGTTCAGTTTGGCACAAGACCAGTATTTTTAGAGGTAATGTAATGCTCTGAGCCTTCACTCCATCCAAGGGAAATAAAAAAGCAAAAACAACAATATTTTTTTCTGATTTTATGTACGTGTGTATGTGTTTTTAAGTGTAGTTTAATTTGTGATTTAAAGCTCAGCAGCATTGTTGACACTTTGCTCTTGCTCTTCCTTCACACATCCATTACATTTCCATGGATTGTTTTTTTAAAACATACTGTTGCAGAGCTTTTATTGTTTGAGGCTTGGATTACCCAGTAACCTATGCTAACAATACTCCTTGTCTTCATTTTTTAATTTCTTCAACTTCCTGACTTCCATTATCAAGTTATTATTGACAAATCACATTTTCCTCCTCCTTCTCCCACTTGAAAAATTTTCGTCTTAGTGCCCGTAAGACAGATTTTATGTTTTATCTTATAATCTTTCACAACTTATGATGACAGATCTTTCTCTTTTCCGTCAACTTTGCAGGATACATTTTTCTGTGCTCCAATATATTTTTTTCTTTACATGGTACTACAAACATCAGGCACTTTCCTATTTCCATCTTTGATTTTACCAAAGTCCTCAACCTTTTCTTTCATATCCCTTTCCTTTTCTTATGTTTAAACAATGGTTATTAGTCAAAATATGCAAATAAAATGGCACTGGTTCAGGAATGAGGCCATCTTTGTGTATTGTTGGCATTAAAGACATTTTAAGAAACATTACAAACTACAAAAACAAAAGAATATATCCTCAAAGACAAAGTCAATGTTCTCTTCTGTGCGATCTTAGTATATTATTTTACTCGGTCTTGTTTCCTCATTTTAAAAATGGTATACTCTAGTCGGGCGTGGTGGCTCACACCTGTAATTCCAACACTATGGGAGGTTGAGGCGAGTGGATCACCTGCGGTCAAGAGTTAAGAGACCAGCCTGGCCAACATGGTGAAACCCCATCTCTCCTAAAAATACAAAAGTTAGCTGGGCATGGTGGCATATCCCTAGCTGCTTGGGAGGCTGAGGCAGGAGAATCTCTTGAACTTGGGAGGCGGAGGTTGCAGTGAGCCGAGATTGTGCCACTGTATTCCAGCCTGGGTGACAGAGCAAGACTCTGTCTCAAAAAAAGAAAAAAAAAAAAGGTATGCTCAGATTAGACTGCATCTGTCTTTGGTTCTACTTCTAATATTTTATTAATCTAGTCTCCTATATGAACTTTTCCTTGAATAATCCAGCAAAATTACTACTGCCATTACCAAATTAATATTTTCAAATCATGTTTAAATTCTTATAGCACTGCCTAAAGGTCCTCCTCTATATTCACTTATTTAACACGTATTCTTTATTCCTCTGAATTACCAGCTTAAGTTTGCTGAAGACTGATATAATGCTTCTAGTAGGATATATATACACCTTACAGATCTTGTCGCTGTACTGTACGTAGAACAGGGACTCAAAAACAAGTTGTATTTTTTGAGGTTAGAAAAGCCAATAGGTAACTAATATTACTTGAAATTATTTCCATATAATTATAAAAAGTATTGGAAAGCCTGGTTGGACAGCACCACCACCTCCCTTTCTTCATTTATGTTCCAGGACACCTATTGTTAGCAGGAGAACCGAGATTTGTGGATGGGAATTTGTGTGAAAAATAGTAATAGTTCTTTCTAAATTCAGAGAGGCCACACAGAATAGAGGAAAACCTCAGTGCAAATGTTGCCCCTGAGTAATATCTGTGAATTTTAGAGTGTACCATGTTAGGTTGGCAGGAAGTATAGCAACTAAGGATAAATGATATCAGCCGTGTAGCAAGGTGTTCAATGATTGCACAATGAATTACAAAAGTAATGTTTCAAATTAGTTGGCAAAGGGTTCATATTTACTGAATATTTTAAATTTTTAACTTAGTGCTGTCTTCCTTTTAGACTTATAATAATCTTATATTTTCTATATTAATAGAGCAAAACAATAATTTGCAGAATCTACTCAGGCAAAAGTGAAAACTATTTCACACATAAAAAAGTAATTTATCAAAAAAATTTAATTATCAGCAATCACAATTTAATTTTTTGGAAGACTTGCTCACCTTATCAGAGCTTATTTTCCATAGAGTGAAGTAATGGAGATGGTTTAATACAAACATAAGAAACATTTTGATATTAATAAGAGCTCATATAGATTCATTTCTAAATTACCTACAAAGAGCTAAGAGAAATTCTGTAAGACAGCCACTCTGCATCATGTGATTTTCACTTTAGAAATATCTACAGGTATCCAGGCACAGTGGCTCACACTTGCAGCCTCAGCACTTTGAGAAGATGAGGCAGGAGGATTGCTTAAGTTTTGGGGTTTGAGATCAGTATGGGCAACACAGTGAGACCTTGTCTCTACAAAAAAATTTAAAAATTAGCCAGGCATAGTGGCATGTGCCTGTAGTCCCAACTCCTTAGGAGGCTGAGGTGGAAGGATCACTTGAGCCTGGGAGATCAAGACTGCAGTGAGCAATGATCATGTCTTTGCACTTCAACCTAGGTAACAGAGTGAGACCCAGTCTAAAATAAACAAATAAATAAAATCTGTATTTATTTAGGCCAATTTCAAATTATGGTAAAAGAGAATTCAAACATATGATTGCTAGACTGAACTTTAATGATTAAATTTTGAAGGGTTTTTTAAAGAGTTTTTTAAGAAAAAGAATGCTTATCCAAAGTGTTTTAGTGAGTCCCTTTCTTTGTGATTTAAGTCAGTATAGTATGACTTGGAAACAAACGTGTTTAGCAGCATATCTATTTTTTTCAGTGGTGTGAGCATAAACCACAAAGTATCCAGATATATTATGTTTTCAAGAAGTACTTTTGTAGTGATGAATCTTTATAGAGATATCTAACCTACCAAAAGTGATGTGATAATAGTCTTTCTTTTACATATTTTTGAAATCACATATTCTTGATGTCTCTCCAATCTGACCTAGTATGACAAGTAAAGTACCCAATGAGAAAACGAGAAACACATGAACAAAGAAAAGTAGATGAGATCATTAGGGCCAACAAATCAAACAATGGCTATGAAATACAAAGCCAAGAGTGGCTCCATTAACGACTGTTAAAGTGAGAGCTGGAGAAAAGACTGGGTCTCTTGAAGGATGAAATAGTTCAAGGCAAAAGGAAAGAGTGGTTCATAAGTATCTATCTCAAGTTCAAGACTGGTGCAAAACTTAAAATTGTATAAAGGAATGATTATTCCCCATTACTGGCATTTTACTTCATATGTCATTTTCCTTCTAACAACAGCCAACACAATTCTGAGAATTTAGTGTGGTCTCAACAAATTCTTGATGAATTGGATTTAACTAAAACAATAACATTTTAAAATGTAAGTTTAATCATCTTTAATTAGAAAAATATGTTAGCAGTTTTAAAATATTTCAAAGTATAAGTTATTATTGCTTATTTTTTTCTCATCACAAACTCAATTTATGCTGCATTGAGAGGGCTCTGAAGTTGAAGGAACATACAGAAATGGAAGTTGGACAAGATGACTGCTTAAATTCCTAAAAAGTACTTTATGGACACATCTGAGAAAATCATTGATCTACCGAAGTTTCAGCATTTTAGTAAAAGTACTAATTTTGAAATAATCAGTTATTCCAGACCAATATATTTCACTTTAAAACTTAAAAATAAATCGTCACTGAATTAATGTTTGCTACTCACATTTGAAATTTGATTACTATTTATTAAATTAATGAACATATAGTCTATGTGCCTAACATATATTTCAGAACATTAAGTACCATTAAGTCTAAATATAGGTTATGCTTTCCTGTTCATGTAAAGGTCCAAGATATATAAACAAGAGTGCCTTGAAGTCATTTTGTAAGTAGTTACCACTTATAGGAACCATATACTTAACAATTTCCAGGGAGGTCATACACTACTCTATATACTTACAGGAATAGTTAATTTGACTTTGTGATGGGAATTCAATTTTTAATTAGATGCATATTAAAGATCATTTTAATATTGATGTTAAACTATCAGGCATTACAATGCAAGATTTTATTGGGGGGCCTTTGTTTCGGCTAGTATGTAATTGCATGGTTGAAAAACTTATTTCAAATACTTACTTCAGGTCAAATACCCTAAAAATACACCCTAATGATCATGCTTTCTGGGAGAGGAGGTAGAGCAAGATGACCAAAGAGAATGCTCCAGCAAGTGTTCCCTTACATGAAGATGACCAAAGAGAATGCTCCAGCAAGTGTTCCTTTACATGAGTGCTAAATTGAACAACTATTCATACAAGAAAACACCTTCATAAGAGCCAGAAATCAACTGAGTGATCACAGTAACTGGTTTTGACATCGTATCAAGGAAAAGGGCATTGAAGGGGCAATGAAGACATTCTTGCATTGTCTCCACCACCCCCTCCCATACCCCAACAGTGCCATTTGGTGAGGAGAGATAATCTGTGTGCTTAAGGAAGGGAGAGAAAAGTAATTGTAGGACTTTGAATTGGAACTCAGTGTTGCTTTCTCACAGCAGGACACAACCCAGGGCAGTATTCTGACTGTGCACATGGGGGGAGCATTTAGACTTATCCTGTGTAGAGAGAAATCCTCTGCCCCAGTGGAAAAAAACTAGAGATTTGACTAGCTTTATGATTGGCTGATTAAAGTGGCCTAGGGTCCTGAATAAATCTGGAAGACAGGCAACAAGGGCTGCAGTCTTTGAGCAACACCTGGTGCTGCAATGAGCTCAGTGCCAGTGGACTTAACGAGCAGTGGGACACCAGCTGTGGCAGCCAAGGGAGTGCCTGTGTCACTCTTCTTGCAACTTAAGGCAGCGCAGAGACAGACTCCTTCTGACTGAGGAAAACAGAGGGAAGAGGACAGAGAACATTGCCTTGAGACTGAAGTAGCAGCTTAGCCAGAGTAAAATAAAGGATCAAAGAAATTCCTGAGGCCCTGTTTCCAGGCCCTAACTCCTGGACAACATTTCTAGTCCCATCCTGGGCCTGACGGGAACCTGATGTTCTGAATAGAAAGGCACAATTCTGGCAGGATTCATCAGCTGATGACTAATGAGCTCTTGGACCTTGAATAAACATCAGTGGTATCCAGGAAATAGTTGCCACAGGCCTTGGGTGAGACGCAGTATAGCGCTGGCTTCAGGTGTAACCCAGAACAGTCCCAGCAGCGGTGCCACAGGAGTGCTTGCATCACCCCTCCCCCTACTCCAGGCAGCTCAGCACAGACAGAGAGACTCCATTTGTTTGGGGGAAAATAAGGAAAGAGAACAAGAGACTGTGCCTGGCAATTCAGGGGGAATTCTCTGGGACTTCACCCAAGACTACCACGGCAGTATCTCAATGAGTTGTCAAGGGTCACAGCATTTCCAGGCTTGGGGTGCCCCTGAAATGAACATATGGTTGCAGTAACCAGAGACTTAGATCACCACACTCAATCCCCTATGAATACTTGGAATGCCTTCTCAAAAAAACGGTACAAACAAGCCTAGATTGTGAAGATTAGAACAGACCTAACTCTTCAATGCCCAGACATCAATGAACATCTACAAACATCAAAATCATTCATGGAAACATGACCTCACCAAATGACCTAAATAAGGAACCAGTGAGCAATTCAAATGAGAGAGATATGTGGTCTTTCAGATAGATAATTTAAGATAACTGTTATGAGGAAGCGTAATGAAGTCCAAGATAACACAGAGAAGGAATGCAGACTCTGATTAGAGAAATTTAGTAATTGGCACATGCTTACATGTTTAACAAACCTGCATATCCTGCACATGTACCCCGAACTTAAAATACAAATTGAAGAGAAAATAATAATTACAAAGAATCAAGCAGAAATTCTAGAGCTGAAAAATTTAATTGACAATGTGACGAGTTTATTAGACCCCCCCAACAACATAATTGATCAAGCAGAAGAAAGAATTAGTGAGCTTAAAGACAGTGTATTAGAAAATACTTGGTCAGAAGAATCAAAAGAAAGAAGAATGCAAAAGAGGGAAGCGTGCTTATAAGTTCTAGAAAACAGCCTGCAAAGGGCATACATGAAATATTGGCCTTAAAGAGGAACTAGAGAGACAGAGACCAGGATAGAAAGTTTATTCCAAGAGATAATAACAGAGAACTTTCAAAACCTAGAGAAAGACATGCATATTCAAGTACAAGAAGTTATAGAGCACCAAGCAGATTTCACCCAAATAAGACTACCTCAAGGCATTTAATAACCAAACTCCCAAAGGTCAAACATAAAGAAAGGCTCCTTAAAGCAGAAAGATAAAATAAATGACACATAAAAGCATTACAATATGTCTGGCAGCAGACTTCTCAGAGGAAACCTCACAGGCCAGGAGATAGTGGCATGATATATTCACAGTGTTGAGGGAAAAAGAATTACAACCAAAAAATATCATATCTGGCAAAAATATCCTTCAAACATGATGGTGATCGAAAGACTTTCCAAGACAAATGAAACCTGAAGGATTTTGCCAATGCCAAACCTATCCTACAAGAAATGCTAAATGGAGCTTTTTCAGTCTGAAAGAAAATGTTGTTAATAAACAATAAA
This sequence comes from Chlorocebus sabaeus, assembly GCF_047675955.1. Lineage (NCBI taxonomy): Eukaryota > Metazoa > Chordata > Mammalia > Primates > Cercopithecidae > Chlorocebus > Chlorocebus sabaeus. The sequence goes on from NC_132925.1 coordinate 11,516,491, forward strand.
GAATCTCCTGAAAGTATAAAATTCACTGGTAACAGTTAGTATGAAGACAAATACAGAATACTTAAATGGTATAAATGTGGTATATAAACCAGTCATATCTTGAATAGAAAGACAAAAAGGCAAATCTACAAAAATAATAACCACAACAAATTATCAAGAGATAGATAGTGTAAAAAGATGGAAACCCCAAGAAGTCAAAATGTGGAATAGAGTTAAAGTGTAGAGTTTTTTTTAGTTTTCTCCTTGCTGATTTGTTTGTATGTTGTTGTGGTTATTTTTTAATCAGAGTTAATCTGTCATCAATTTAAACCAATTGATTATAAAATGTTATTTACAAGCCTGTGGCAACTTCAATACAAAAAGCCTACAACAGATACACAGAAAAAAAAGTAAGATATCATAAGGTACTACCAGTAAAAAATCACTTTTACACAAAGGAAGATAAGAAGGAAAAAAGAAAGAAAGAGGATTACAAAACAACTGGAAAACAAGTAAGAAAATGGCAATAGTACATCCTTACCTATCAATAATAACCTTGTATGTCATTGGCCTAAACACTGCAATCAAAACATATAGAGCGGCTGAATGGATAAGAAAGAATTCCCGCCTATATGTTGTCTGCAAGATATTCACCTCACCTATAAACACACACATAGACTGAAAATAAAAGAATGGAAGGTGATATTTCATCAAAATAGAAATCACAGAGAGCAGGAGTAGCCGTACTTATATCAGATAAAATCTATTTCAAGATGAAAATATTAAAAGAGGCAGAGAAAATCATTATACAATGATAAAGAGGTCAATTAAGCAATAATATGTAATATTTACAAATAAATATGCACCAAACATGGGAGCACCCAGGTACATAAGAGAAAGATAGACCCCAATAAAATAATAGCTTGAGACCACAAAACTCCATTTTCTGCACTGGGCAGATCATCAAGACAGAAAATCAACAAAAAAAGTTGGACTAAATCTGCACTATAGGCCAAATATAATAGACATTTACAGAACATTTCATCTGATTCTGCAGAATATAAATTCTTCTCCTCAGCACATGGATCACCCTCAAGGATAGATCAGATGTTAGGTCAAAAAAACAAGACTTAATTTTTTTTTAATTGAAATTCTCTGAAGTATTTCTCTGATGACAATGCAGTGAAACTAGAAATCAAAAGCAAGAGGAACTTTAGAAACTATACAAACGAATGGAAATTAAACAATATGATCCTGAATGACCAGTGAGCCAATTAAGAAATTAAGAAGAAAATTGAATAATTTATTGAAACAAATGGAAATGGAAATGCAACATATCCAAACTTATAGTATATAGGAAAAGAAATATTAAGAGGAAAGTTTACAGCAATAATTGCCTACATCAAAAAAGTAGAAAAACTTCAAATAACAACCTAGTGATGCATTTTAAGGAACTACAAAAGCAGGAGGAAATCAACCCAAAATTGGTAGAAGAAAAGAAATTACAAAGATCAGAGCAGAAATAAATGAAATTGAAACAAAAAATACAAAAGATTAACAGGATGAAATGTTGGTATTTGAAAAGATTAAAAAAATTTGACTAAGAACAAAAGAGAGAAGATGCAAATAAATAGAACCAGAAACCCAAAAGAAGACACTAAAACTGATACCATAGAAACTCAAAAGATCATTAGAGAGCATTATGGAACAAGTGTGTATCAATAAATTGGAAATTTGGAAATAATAGACAATTTCTTAAACACATACCACCTACTGAGATTGAAGCATGAAGAAATAAAACCTAAATAGACAAATAACAGGTAATGGGATAGAAGTACTAATAAAAAGTCTTCCATCAGTGAAGAACCGAGGACCTGATGGCTTCACTACTGAATTCTATCAAACATTTAAAGAAATATTACTAAACCTATTCACACTGTTCCAAAAGATTAAGGAGGAGGGAATACTTTCAAATTGATTCTAATAGGCCAATATTACTCTGATACCACATAAAAAGACACAACAATAACATAAAAAAAGAACATGACAGGCCAATATAGGTGATGAATATAGATGCAAAAATTCTAAACAAAATACTGGGAAACTGAATTCAGCATCACATTAAAAAGATTATTCATCATGATCAGATTAGATTCATCCTAGGAATGTGAGGATGGTGCAACATATGCAAATCCATCAATGTGATACATGATAACAACAGAATGAAGGATAAAAACTGTATGATTATTTAAATTGATACTGAAAATTTGTTTGATATAATTCAACATCTCTTCATGATACAAACTCTCAAAAAACTGGGTATAGAAAGAGTATGCCTCAACATGATAAAAGCCATATACAACAGACCCACAGCAAGTATTATACTGAAAAGATAAAACTCGAAAGCATTTTCTCTAGGATTTAGAAAGAGACAATGTTGCCCACTTTCACCACTGTTATTCAGCATATTACTGGAAGTCCTAACTGATGGACCCAGACAAGAGAAAGATATAAAGGGCACCCAAATTAGAAAGGAAGAAGTCAAATTATCCTTGTTGGCAGACAATATAATCTTACATATTTATTGAAACCTAAAGCCTCCACCAAAAAAAAACTATCAGAACTGACTAGTAAATTCAGTAAAGTTGCAGGATACAAAATCAATGTACAAAAATCAGTAGCATTTCTATATGTTAATGGCAAGCAATAGGAAAAATAAAGAAAAAACGTAATTCCATTAACAATAGCTACAAATAAAATAAAATACCCCAGAATGAACCTAACCAAAGAAGTGAAAGGTTTCTAAAATTAAAGCTATAAAACATTGACGCAAGAAATTCAAGGGAACACAAAAGAAATGGAAAGATATTTTATGTTTATGCATTGGAAGATTCTATGTTGTTAAAATGTCCATACTACCCAAAGGAATCTGTAGACTCAATGTAATCCCCACCAAAATACCAATGACATTCTTCATGGAAATACAAAAAATAATCCTAAAATTTATGTGGAACCACAAAACACTGAGAATATCCAAAGTTATTTTGAGTAAAAAGAAGAAAACCAGAGGAATTGCATTACCTGACTTCTGATTATACTACAAAATTATTGTTATCAAAACAGCATGGTAATAGCATAAAAACAGACAGACTAATGAAACAGAATAGAGAACCCAGAAATTACTTTCATACATCTACAGTGAACTCATTTTTGATAGAAGTGCCAAGTACATACATTAGGAAAAGAATGGTCTCTTCAATAAATGATGCTAGGAGAACTATATATCCATGTGCAGCTGAATAGACCCCTATCTCTTTCTCTTACTATATACAAAAATCTATTCAAAATGGATTAAAGACTAAAATCTAATACCTAGAACTATGAAATGACTAAAAAAAATTGGGGAAACTCTTTAGGACATTAGCCTAGGCAAGGGTTTCTTGAGTAATACTCCAAAAGCATAGGCAAATAAAGCAAAAATGAACAAATGGGGCCACATCAATTTAAAAAACTCTGTACAGCAAAAGATACAATCAACGAAGTGAAGAGACAACCCATATAATGGGAGAAAATATTTGCAAACTACCCCTCTGGCAATGGATTAATAACAAGAATATATAAATAGCTCAAACAACTCAATAGAAAAGGATCTAATAATCCAATTTTAAAATGGGCAAAATATCTGAATAGACATTTTTCAAAAGAAGACATACAAATGGCAAACAGGTATATGAAAAGGTGCTCAACATCATTCATTGTCAGAGAAATGAAAATAAAAACTACAATGAGATATCCTCTCACCCCTGTTAAAATGGCTTATTATCCAAAAGACAAGCAATCATGAATGCTGATGAGGATGTGGAGTAAGTGGAACCCTCATACACTGTTGACGGGGATAAAAGTTAGTGCTGCCACTATGTACTAGTTTACAGTATGAAGTATGAGGTATGAGAACAACATGAGGTTCCTCAAGAAACTAAAAACAGAATTACCATATGATCCAGCAATCTCACTCTTAGATAGACATCTATTTTAAGAGGAAATCATATATTGAAGAGATTATCTGCATGCCCACGTATATTGCAGCACTAGTCACGATAGTCAAGATTTGAAATCAATCTTAGTGTTCATCCACAGAAAAACAGATAAAGAAAATGTAGAATGGAGTGTTAGTGAGACATAAAAAAAGAATGAAATCCCATCATTTGCAACAACATGGATGGAAATGGAGGACATTACATTAAGTGAGGTAAGCCAAGTACTGAAAGACAAATTTCACATATGTGGTAACTATATTTAAAATGACTGAATTCATGGAGATAGAGTAATGCGGTGGGGGATAAAGTAGAGATGGTTAGTGGGTAAAAAAATATAGTTAGATAGAATGAATAAGATCTAGTATTTCATATCACAACAGTGTGATGATAGTCAACATTTGTTATAACTTTAAAATAACCAAACAGTATGATTTGAATGTTTCTACCACAAATAAATGATAAATGCTTGAAGCGATGGATATCCCAACTACCCTGATATAATTATTACACATTATATGCTTATATCAAAATATCACGTGTACTCCATAAGTATGTACACTTATTATGTACCCATAACAATTAAAAATATATTTTTTAAAAATTATGCTTTCTCATGCAGTGAATGCTAGTCAATGTGCTATAAGGAATTTAATGAAGAAACAGAAAACCAAATACTGCATGTTCTCACTTGTGAGAGATAAATGATGAGAATACATGGACACAGAGGGGAACAACAGATGCTGGGGCCTCCCAGATAGTACAGGTTGGAAGTTGGGAGGAGGGAAAGGATCAGGAAATATAACTAATGGGAAACTGGGCTTAATATCCTATGATGAAACAATATGTACAACAAATCCCCATGACATGGATTTACCTATATAACAAAACTGCACAAGTACCCCTTAACTTAAAAGTTAAAAAGAAATAATTCAAAATATTTGCATCCACAGTTTCTTTAAATATATATTATACCAAATGCAAATTACTTTTAGATGAATTTTATTATTATATTATTAAAATATGTAAATTGTACAAAAAACACTTAGGTATAACATAAAATCCTATTCTACATACTCCTATACTTAAAATGACATGTGTTCATAGGAAATTCGGATTATTTGAACAACATATTATTAACCCATTTTTACAAAAGAATTGAAAATTAACTACCATATTCAAGATATTTGAGGTCATCACTACAAAAGTGCCTCACTACAATGCTACTTTGTGCCTCATATTTGCAGATTATTATGACTTTCATGTTGCATTCATACCTGTTGCCCATTTGAGGGGAAGCACTGAGTCTAGTTTTTTTTTCTTCCTGCTACCCAGCCTAGAATTTGGCGCATTATATTCTTTCAGAAAATGTTTGCTAAAAGTATGTAAAAGAATGAATAGGACAAGCAATGACTTTCTAGCACAATATCCCGCCAGAAGGCAGCTTTTTTTATTTCCACTCTATAAAGAGGAAGTGAGGACACTCGGAAGTTGACTGACCTAACAGGTGTTTTCGTTTGAGAATGTAAGTTGATTTCATCCCAAGGTTCAATTGTCCAGTGAATGTCATTTTCAGTGATCTACTTGCATAAGAAATGGAAAAGGATTCTGGGAAGAAGATATTCTAGGGAAAGAGATAATACATTTTCACAAGTTTGTGCAAGAGTAATATCACGAACAACAAACACATGGAAACAGTTTGTGAATATTTAATATATACCAGGCAGAAGAATAATGAGTTTACCTTCATTTTTCATGTACTTGACACTAAATGATTTCCAAAGTGTATTGCCATATAATTTTCACTACAACATTATCAAGTAGTTGCCATAGAGAGGAGCCAGTTTTATGGATGGCATGTCTGTAGGTAGTAGACAGTTACTGTGAACTTTGATAGGAGACTTGTCAATGTCCCTTGCTGTCCCTTGGGTGCTGGTCATCCACACCCATAGCTTTCCTGGTAGGTGGAGGAGGTTGGCTGTGACCCCTACTGAGCAGATTCTGATAGTGTCTATGCTGGAATGTGGCTCTGCTCAGGCAGTTACAGGGTCTCTGCTGAAAAGAAGTATAATGATTTACCAAAATCCTAAGGGGGGAATAGCTAAGTCCCAGCTTGAGTGAGACCAGTTTATGTTCTTAGGTATATCAGAGGTCTTTGTCAGGGATACACTGGGCTGACTATCCCATGACTTCTCAGAAGTTAAATACAGACTCTGACTCCTTATTTATGACGAAGGCACTAAATCTTGTGAGTACAAGTTCTTCTATCCCTGACTCATGGTTGCTAAGGACTGGGATTTCAGCCCTTTCCATGAAGACAAGAAGTTCTAATTTTCACCTAGAATTCCAAAAAAGGAAAACAACCAGCCAGTCTTCTGAGTTTTTTTTCTTTTTTAAAGAAGGTAGATTTAAAGAGACTAAATGAAAGGTCACAAGGATATAAAAGTCAGGTATCTACAGTTAATCTTAGTTATTGACAAACCTTGCTATTTTCTCTGCTCTATCAACACTCTTATGGAAAATTATGTAAAGCTGCTGCCCTTACATTCAATGTCCTGTGACTTTCATCTGCCTATTTATGGGAGAGTTGTCAGCCACAATGGTATCAGATTGAGGTAGTTAAACTTCTCGCAGGTCAATAGTTTGTTCAGTTACTGGTGTGTAGTGTCTCTATTGACAGATTCAGGGAGCCCATACTAATAATTTAATGAATTGTATTAGGAGTATAAGTAACTCACTGACAGAGAAGGAAGGAAGAAACCAGACAGGCAGGGCAGGCCCTCATTAAAACACTTTCAAACCAAGAACAGCCTGAAAATCAAGCTGTAGACCCCAGATAAGAAAGAGCCCACACCAGCAAAACTACTTCACTTCAGCTCCTTCACTTCAGACCCTGACTGGCCCTGGGTCAAGGTCTGGGGCAAGCCTTCACCTCAGCCCTTGATTACTCCCAGGCCAGTGTCCCAGGCCATGCCTTCACTTCAGCCCCCAAAAGGTCCTTTACACTATGGTGCTTCTTTCTGAGTGCTGCTTTCTTCAAGACAGCCCACAGACCAGTCAGCACACTCCTGCCCCTTCAGAGTGCACCAAATTTCTGAACTTAGCCCCACAGCTAGCAACCCTCTTTTAGCCCCCCTGTCTTTGCTGAGAGCTTTTTTGTTGCTTAATAAATTCAAATATTACTTCCTCACTTTCTGGTATCCGTGTGCCTTATTCTTCTTGGTCATGGGACAGGAATCAGAGCTCGCCTGCAGGGTGAGTAAAAGAGCTGTAACACTCCCTCCCACCCACTGAACAACAGGAGCAAAAAAGCTGCCACACCATGACATTGCAAAATGTTAAAGAGAATGATTTCCTATGTTTCTATGAAGACCAATTTACAACATCTATTTAGAGAAAGGTGAAGGGATCACACACAGCAATTTCTGTTTTTTGTTGTTGTTTGTTTTGTTTTTACTTTGGTTGTTCTATTTTGGAACCCTGGAAGTAGGCAAGTGGGATCAATCTCAGGAGAGAAATGTGCATACTCTTGCAAAAGCCTCTCCCTCTCTCTTCCCATCCAAGAAAGGGATTCTTCATAATTTAGAATAAAGACTGTCATTGGTTATACTAAGAGAAGGTATGAGAAGAACCCAAAAAGAGGACTCACATCTTAAGCCAATAACACAACTATGTTGGGAAGACTTTCAATGAAGCCCAATAAGTTTCTACTCATGTGAAAAGGAGAGAATAATCTATTGGAAAAACATTTTCTCCTCTTCAATATCCTAAGATGCTACTACTGGTCATTTGTCTAATTGTGAATGAGGCTTCCTTACTGTATTTTGGGATTGAAATGATAATGGGACACTTAGACTAAAATCTTCCCATTATTATTTTTCTTCTAGTAAAGGAATTTTATTTTTATGGTATTTGATTTTACTTTAGAATTTAAATAGATCTACCACACTGAAATAAAAATGCATAGATAACAGAATTAATCAAAATAACTTGGAAGAATAAAATGTGGCAGAAAATCTTAACATAGCTGAGAGTTTAAAGTTATTCTGTAGAGGAGAGTGAGGAAAAAAAAAAACAGTTTTGGAAAATTATCATAAAACATTGAAAGTAAAATGAGGAATGTTTTCAATATAGCTTTAAGGAATAATCACGTTTTTACTTACAGTGAGATTTTATAAATTATTATTTCATTACAATCCTTTATTTTGTAAAAAAAAAATCTGAACACCACACAAATATCTGTAACTTAAAAAATATTCATTGTTATCCAAGAGATTTAGTACTATAATATTTAGCAAAAAATGACTATAACTGATGACGTTATGCCATTAGCTATTCTTGAAGTTGCTGAAAAAATGAAAGGTGTTAAGAGATAAAGTCGGAATTTGGTATAGGACTCTGGGAATAAAGGTATCTTTTTTTTTGGTGAGGGGAGGATACCTGTTAGATCTCTGTGGTGCAGAGAATTTTACAGAGGTGACCTGACAGTCTTTTCTGTCAAAGCAATGAGTGGCAAACTCTCTCAGCTGGATCTCTGGACTTTGTGAGTCTTTATCTTCACCAGTGTAAAATCTATCATGTAGTCAAATTATGATGTTATTTTGCTATTTTAGTGCCAGAAGACTGATGCATATTTACAAACTAAGTCAGCTGACTGAATTACACAACAGAGTTTTATAATTTTAAAAGAAAGAAAGAAAGAAAAAGGCACTGTAGGCAATGCAACACTATAAAGTTGTGGCCAAAATAATTAAATCACTTGTACTGTGTTCACCTTGAATGAAAATATGCATAATCCTCTCTACCAACTAATAAAACCTTGTATGGAACACCTAAGCCTGCTACAGTTAGGTGGTAACATTAATCCTCTGCTGTGAGAAATAATTAAACTACAGTAAATTACTCTAAAACCGAGCACCAAAAACATATCCGAGAGATTATAAACTACAATAAAAGGGCACTTTGGGTGTGGATTTAAAAGATGATGCAACCAAATTAGAAGACTTACAATGGAAATTATAGCTATTTTCCTATTCAGTATTATTCACCCTACAATAACTTTAACCATTTTCAATTAATGTGAGTTGTGCCTGTCAAAGCAATTTTAGGGTACATCTTGTTTAATGTGCATTAAAGACCAAAAAACCTTGTCTAAGTTGTATCATACAATATTCAAAAAATATATGAGTCGAATCTAGCCTGACCAATACCCCGTCTCTACTAAAATTACAAAAACAATTATCCAGGCGTGGTAGTACGTGCCTGTAATTCCATCTGCTCAGGAGGCTGAGGCAGGAGAATCACTTGAACCCAGGACGCAGAGGTTGCAGTGAGCCAGGATTATGCCACTGAACTCCAGCCTGGGTGACAGAGTGAAACTCCATCTGAAAAAAAAAACAAAACATACTAGCACTTTCAGAACTTTGTCAGAATGTTCAATGCTTACTGAAATAATTCCTGTGACCTTTCCTACTCTACCTAAAATTCTAAATAAATCTGGGGAAGAGAAGCTTATAGAATGGAGTGGTGGGGGGTAAAACATTCAAATGAACATGCCTAACAATTGAATTGAGAATGTTAGCTTGTTCATAGCTTTATAAGAATCACTGGGTAGGTAAATCAATGTGATTATAAAATCTGGGTTTATGGTTACATAATAATCATTGTTTAAGTAAATTGATGCTATAAGATTGCTAAATGCTTAAAATAATTTATCAAGCAAAGTAGACATGGGGCCTTGAAAGTAGAATGCTGAAGCCAAATAAGAAAAAGATACATAAATATTACAACCATTTCAACTTCAAGCCCCTGCTTGACGATAGTACAAGACATGTCCATAATCTAACAATCCTCTAATGTCCAGCATTGCACTCACACTCCATACTTATCCCAAATTTTACACTTTTTTTGAAGAAACATAATAGTGCAATAGAAGATTTAAATTTTACACTTTAAACAATAAAAAGAAAATGATGCTATTGAAGAAACTAACAGTGTTGTAGGGGACAAACTTAGAAATTCTTCTAGAATTAAAAAACAATGATAAATGGTATAAAATATGCCAATGATGAAGAAAATAATGCTTTTGATGAAATAACAAGAAAAAATAGAAGTATATTCTAAGATATAATAGAGGAAAACACATTTAAGGTGAAAATATGAGACAAAAAGGCTCAGAAGGGAATTTTTGCCTCCAGACAGTAAATGGATGATACGGTTTGGCTCTGTGTGTCCACTAAAATCTCACCTTAAATTGTAATCCTTATAATCCCCACAAGAGCAGGTGGGGGTAATTGGGTCATGGGGGTGGTTTCCCCCATGTGTTCTCATGATAATGAGTGAATCTCACAAGACCTGATCATTTTCCCTGCTTGTGTTCACTCTGTCCAACCACCCTGTGAAGAGGGTGCCTGCTTCTCCTTTGCTTTCTGCCATGATTATAAGTTCCCTGAGGCCTCCCCAGCAATGAGGAACTGTGAGTCAATTAAACCTCTTTCCTTTATAAATTATCCAGTCTCAGGTATTTCCTCATAGCAGTGTGAGAGCAGACTAATACAGTAAATTGGTACCGAGGTAGTGGGCAGCTGCTATAAAGATACCTCACAATGTAGAAGCAACTTTGGAACTGTCAGACAGAGGTTGGAACAGTTTGGAGGGCTCAGAAGAAGACAGAATAATGTGGGGAAGTTTGGAACGTCTCAGAGATTTGTTGAATGGTTTTCACCAAAATGCTGATAGTGATACAGATAATGAAGTCCAGGCTGAGGTGGTCTCAGATGGAGATGAGGAACTTCTTGAGAACCAGGACAAATGTGACTCTTGCTGTGCTTTAGCAAAGAGATTGGTGGCATTTTGCCCCTGCCCTAGAGATCTGTAAAACATTGAACTTGAGAGGGATGATTTAGGACATCTGGTGGAAGAAATGTCTAAGCAGCAAACTGTTCAAGAGGTGACAGAGCATAAAAGTTTGGAAAATTTGCAGTCAGACAATACTGTAGAAAAGAGACATTCAAGCTGGCTACAGAAACTTGCATAAGTAACGAGGAGCTGAATGCTAATCACCAGTACAAGGGGGAAAATGTCTCCAGGACATGTAGAGATATTTGTAGTAGCCCCTCCCATCACAGGCCCAGAGGACTAGGAGGGGAAAATGATTTAATGGGCTGTGTCCAGGGCCCCCATGCTCTGTGCAGCCTTGGGACATGGTACCCTGCACCCCAGCTGCTTCAGCTCCAGCCATGGCCAAAAGGTTCCAAGGCATTGCCATTGCCTCAGAGGGTGCAAGCCCCAAGCCTTGGCAGTTTTCACATAGTATTAAACCTGTGGGTGCATGGAAGTCAACAATTGAGGTTTGGGAAACTCTGCCTAGATTTCAGAGGATAAGAAGTTTTCTGCAGGAGCTGAGCCCTCATGGAGAACCCCTACCAGCACAGTGGAGAAGGGAAATGTGAGGTTGGAGCCTCACATAGAGTCCCCACTAGGGTACTGCCCTAGTGGAGCTATGTGAAAAAGGGCCACCATCCTCCAGACCCCAGAATGGCTGATCCACCAAAAGCTTGCACCATGTGCCTGGAAAAGCCACAGACACTTAACACCAGCCTGTGAAAACAATGCACAGCTTCCCAACGCCATAGGAGCCTACCCCTTGCATTTGCACGCCCTGAATGTGAGACAGAGAGTCAAAGGAGATCATATTGGAACTTTAAGGTTTAATGATGGCCCTATTAGATTTTGGACTTGCATGTGGCCTATGTCCCCTTTGTTTTGGCCAATTTATCCCATTTGTAATTTATCCAATGCCTGTACCCCCATCATATCTTGGAAGTAACTAACTTGCTTTTGATTATATAGGCCCATAGATTGAAGGGACTTGCCTTGTCTCAGCTGAGACTTTTGACTCTGAACTTTTGAGTTAATGCTGGAATGAGTTAAGACTTTGGGGAACTATTGGAAGAGCATGATTGGTTTTGAAATGTGAGGATATGAGATTTGGGAGAGTCCAGGGGCAGAATGATATGGTTTAGCCCTGTGTCCCCACTCAAATCCCATCTGGAATTGTAATCCCCAGAATACCCAAGTGTCAAGTGCAGGGCCAGGTGGAGGTAATTGGATCAGTTTCCCCCATGCTGTTCTTGTGATAATAAGTGAGTCTCACAAGGTCTGATGGTTTTATAAGCATCGTGCATTTCCCTTGCTTGCACTCACTCCATTTTACCACCCTGTGAAGAAGGTGCCTGTTTCTCCTTTGCCTTCCACCATGATTGTAAGTTTCCTGAAGCCTCCCAAGGAATGCAGAACTGTGAATCAATCAAACCTCTTTCCTTTATAATTTACCCTGTCCTGGGTATTTCTTCATAGCAGTGTGAAAATGAACTAATACAATGGAGTAGATTGCAACAAATACTCAACTGAAAACAATTTAGAAGTCAATACAATACAAACAACACATATGTAAAGTTACTGGACAGCTAATGAGTCAAGGAAGACTAAAAGTGCTGATTCCAAATGAAATGACCTTTGCTATCTGCTTTCTCTCAGGATATCTTCTTGTTCTGAACACTGGCAAGAGATCAAGAATGTGGGCTTTTAATGAGTAGAAGGTTCCCCATAAGGAGGAAAGAAACCAGCAAAACATAGTCTTGCAAAATGGGAATATGAGACTTCAGGTGCTTCATACTCATGTCTGTTTTCTTATCAGAATAATTTATAAATGCTGAAGATGTGTGTGTGTGAAACTAAAGAAATAAACCACAAACCTCTGTGTTCATTTACTATCGATGCTATAAAACCACCACAAATTTAGTGTGTTAAAACAATACAAATTTATTATCTTACAGTTTGGGAGCTCAGAAATTTATAAAGGGGTCTCACTAGATTAAATTCAAAGTAGCAGGGATGCATACCTTCCTTGCAGGTTCAGAAGAGAATGTGTTTTCATTCCTATCCAGTTTCTAGGGGCTATCTACATTTTTTGGCTCATAAAGCCCTTCCGTCTCAAAACCCAGCAATGACTGCTTGAGTCTCACAATGGTATCACTCAGGTTCTGACTCTTCTGCCTTCCTCTTTTCTAATTGAGGACGCTTGTGATTATATTGGGCCCATTTGAACAATCCAGGATAATCTCCTTATCTTAAATTCAGCTGATTAACAAACACAATTCCTTCTTGCCACATAACATAACATATTAATGGGTTCTGGTGATTAGAATATGGACATCTTTGGGGGTACAGTATTTTGGCTTATCATAACCTCTGAAAATCAGAACAGTTTCCTGCTGAGAAAAATGGATCAAATTCAAGACCTCCAATGAGAACACACCCTGTAGAATACTTTAGCCTCTCAACTAAAAACCCAAAGAAGCAGACTGCATTTCAGAAATGGAGGCCAGAGGTTGACTGACCTTTGTCTAAACAGTAACTCAACCCAATTCAGACATCCTTCATTTTGAGATATTCAGCCTCCACTCTGTCTAGGAGAAGAAAGGAGAAGAAACCCTCTCTTGCAGAAAATAACATCTTCTTGAGCTTCTGTAATTTTTAGACACTACTTCTCACATGTATTCAAAAATTACTGGGCATGTTAAGAGACAGTGCCATATGACCAAAAACCAAAAAAGGAAAAGAAACGAAAGCATGGATGATTTAGACATTGACATTAGCAGACAAAAGCTTTGAAATAACTATGAGTGAATCATGTAATGAAATAGATGAAAGGAAAGAATTGTCATCAGTCTTCCTTCCAAAAATACAGTATCTCAAATTGAGAATTTATAGATGGGTTACTCTAGAAGACAGTGTTAGTTAACTGCAGATTGACAGAAAATACCTCCATTCTCTAAGCAGAGTAAAGAGAAATTTCCTCCAAAGTGATGATATTTTTAGGCAAACAAAAAGCTGAGAGACTTCATTATCATCAGACCTGTACTGAGAGCAATATTACAAGGAGCTGTTATTGCAAAAGGAAAATTATTCTGATGGAAAAGTAGAATACAGGAAAGAATAAAGATAAAGAGAATGAGAAATTTGTGGAACTGAATAAATATATACATATATTCCATAACATAGAAATAAGTGTTTTAATCACATCAACAACAAAATGAAAATAAGATATTTTAAAAAATGTCATGACCCTCTATACAAGTCATTTCAAAGGTCATAATATTTAGACAAATGGAAAGGTAAAACATTCTTTTGAGAAAATACTTAACATTTATTATCATAAAAATACACATTTACATTTAAATAAAACATTATTTGTAAGTCAGGCAAAAGAGAAGAAAATCAGTTTTACAACATAAAAATACTTAAAAACTAGTAAATGTTTAAAATAAAATGGCATTAAGCATATTTAATAAAATCTACACATTAAATAATAAAAATAAAATACCTCAACTGTCTTTTTACTGAAACAATTGGCCACAATATATAATATCTAAGTAATGGATGTTATATTCAAAGTGGCATTATTTGGGAAGCCTAGAGAAACTAGAAATATTATACATTGGGAAATTTTTTATAATGTAACTCATTGAAGGCATAGATTACTATCGATATAGAAGGAAAAACAAAGGAAAGTAGGGCTATAATAAAAATGAAGTAAAACAAAAAGCAAGGTACAATCAATATGTGTAATATAAATATATTTATATAAGTTTTCTGGAAGGATATACAGGAAACTGCTAAAGGTCTTTACTTTTTGGTAGTGAAACTCAGGCTGGGGGAAAATTTCTTAAAAAATGAGTAAAATTTTTTTTTTGTTCTTCATTTTAAATGCTTTTGTATTTTTTAAAAATATGTCACTTTGAAAATAATAATTTCAATAAAAAGAAAGATGAATAGAAAATGCAAAGGGCGTATTAAATTTTGTGTCACTTTGGAGTTATTTGCTGGATAGTGTGATGAGAAAATATTGAAAGATATCCTCAGTAGTACTGGAATATGATGTGGATACAACTAAAGTGGTACTTCACTCATGAGTGGGGCTTATTCAAGAGAAATGTGATGGACCACAGTAAACTGGCCTGAAAAAACAAGTAGCTGGAGACTTTTCCCAACCTTCAAATAACTGTTCAGTTTAGTGTCAGAGTTTCACTGTGTAGCAGCATATGGAGGAATGGCCATCTTTGATATGCACTGGTTGTTTTCTAGAAATCAAACATGAGCCCATAAGAGCAACTGGCAATAATGAATGTTTCACTGAGTAAGTGTAGTCTTGGCGTGAGATCTTGTCTTTATATCTTCCTGCATTATAACCTACCATAACCTAATGTAACATTAAAACATCTCGAAAAAGAAGAAAATTTGGAGCTCTTAAAAATTTAATAGACTATGAAATTATGCTGTTTCCTTAGGGTCAGAACTGGATGTGGTCAACTAGGTATTAAACAGCATTTTCTTTCATTTGATCAGTGGTTTAAGTGTTACACAAGAAAAAAAGACTTCAGGTAAAAACTTGCTTTACATTTAACACAATGTGCCCCCTACATTCACATTTTGAATACCCTAAAGAAAGAAAAGAAAATATCCCCAGTGGAAATATGATAGAAAATTAAAATTGAAGATACAGTAAACATACTTAAGAAATTATGGAGTCTTTTTAGGTCTATTTTTTTCTGTGATGTTACTGTGTAACATCAATATATTTCCAAAAGAGGAAAAAAAAAAAAGTCAAAACAAAAACAAACACAAAATCTGTGTATTCCATGCCTTAAAGATAACTACCACAATCAGGAAAAACTGTGAGGCTTCTGAACTTCAATCTACTAAATCTATTCATTATTTAGAGAGTCTCACTTTGTCACTCAGTCTGAAGTGCAGTAGTATAATCTTGGGTCACTGCAAACTCTGTCTCACAGGCTCAAGTGATTCTCATGATTCAGCCTCTACCGAGTAGCTGGAATTGCAGGCATGTGTTAGCTTGCCTGGCTATTTTTTGTGTTTTTAGTAGAGATCTGGTTTCACCATGTAGGCCAAGCTGGTCTCAAACTCCTGGCCTCAAGTGATCCACTCACCGTGGCTTCCCAAAGTGCTGGGATTATAGGCATGAGCCACTGTGCACAGCAAAATCTACTGTATTTAAACACTGACAGAAAAAGATAAGGAGGACATGTAATGCCATTCTACTCCATTGATAGAGGAACACAGACCCTTTTCCTTCTGCTCCTCACCATTTTTAAATTAGTCATTTTGGAACTCGGGATGAAACCCTGAATGAAGGAAAAAGGAAGTAAAAATGATGGAAAGCCAAAGAACATGGTATGAGGGATATTTTGTGGTGAGACTTTGAATTTAGGCAGTTGCTTTCATTTAGCAAATGTCGGGGTACAATAGAAGAAGAAAGTAAGTTGCTGATACGGTTTGGCCCTGTGTCCCCACCCGAATCTCATGTTAGAATGTAATCCCCAATACTGGGGGAGGGACCTGGTGGGAGGTGATTAGATTATGGAGGCAAATTTCCCCTGTTGTTATCGTGATAGTGAATTACTACCAGATCTAGTTGTTTCAAAGTGTGTAACACTTCCCCCTTCGCTTTCTCTCTCTCCCATCACCATGTAAAAATGTACCTGCTTCCCCTTTGCCTTCCACCATGATTATCAGTTTCCTGAGGCTTCTTCAGCCAGGCAGGAGTATTAGTCAAGTAAACCTCTTTTCTTCATGAATTACCCAGTCTCAAGTAGTCCTTTTTGGCAATGTGAGAATGGACTAATACAGTTGATATGGCTTTATCCTCTGGTCAAGGGAATGAGATAAAGGAGCCCTATGGATTTAAGTTGTCCAATCCTGCTCACCAGACTGGGAAAGAAAGTGATGAAGGTTTAACAATAAAGATATATGTGTGTGTGTGTGTATACACACACAGTTATATATGTGTGTGTATGTGTATAACTATATAAAAACTGTATATAGTATACATGTGTATAGTGTACGTGTATACATATATACACACACATCTTTATTGTTAAATCTTTATCACTTGTGTGTACACACATATATACACACAAACATATGCAAAACATATGTAGAAAAGTATGTAAAACTTTTTTGCTTACCAATAACTTTTTCTCAACCAATCTAAGTCCCCATCCTCCACACAGGAAGAAGGTATTTCTGTTAAACAGAAATTTGGATAAGCCATGTGCGTAGTATATCAGAGATCCAAGAGGCACTCTTAAGTGACCATTGATGCCCCCAGATGAAGTGACAATTGATGAGCCTATCCATCACTTGAATGGATACTATAAGGTGAAATCAGAGGAGAATTATTCAAAGCCAGAGAAATAAGTTTAGATTATACATGAGGGAGGAAGAAGGAGAAATGAGATGTCTAGAGAACTTGAGCCAAAAAAATCCATAATCCTGAGAAAGCAGATTAAGTTTTGAACTTGGATACATAGTATAATATTGCTATTCTCCTTCTATATAAAATCGCTTTAAAACATCATTATTTGCTAATGTGTTGTAATGTTAAATATGTTTAGGATAGTGAGTAGAGTATCTGAGTGGTTTGGAGTGAAGTAAAGACCATCTGTAGGAGTGTTGTCACATTTTAGTTATGCAGGGGCAGAAGTTCTGTTTAATAAAACACTTAGGCAATGTTTTCCTATTCCTCCTCTTCCCAGACACAGAGCAGCCTTGTTCTCTCCCTTCCATTCTTGTCAAAGCTAAAGCTGCTCTAAGGAAAGGATTTGACACTGATCAGTTACAACATAGTATGAATTAAACATAGTGTGCTCTTTTTGAGGTAGTATCACTAAAAAATGTTATTTGAATCATGAAATGGAATGTACCTATGCCTGCTTTACATGGCACTAGATATCAACAAGATACACGATTCTTTTGATAGAATCATATATGTAGGATAAACAAATAAACCTTTCTATTCTACTTCTTAAAGAATTCTTTTCAACAGCTTATTATTAATGTCACACTAATTCAATTTAATCAATCAGTCCCTTAATGATGTGTGGATACGAAGTTGGCACTGTCTGGGAAGAGAAGTTGGACTTCCAAAGTATTATTTGATCTGAGAACCCCATGTAAGATTTACCAGAATCCACCAGCAAGATGCCATCTCCACTGAGTGGGGTTAGAATTTTCAGTAGGAACACCAGTTATCCTGCAACCTATAGTGTGCCTTTCCCAAAAAAGTGAGTAATGTTGACATTTAGGAATTCTGACTCCCACCACTTCACTCGCAATCCCATTTCTCAATGACTCTAGTTGTGTGAAGCTAACTCTTTGGAAGGGAAGTGTGCTTTCTTGCCTTTTCTTCCCTTGGGAAATTCTTCTCTTCTAGGAAAAAGAGGAAAAATTAACAGTTCTCTTAGACACAGCTGATTATTTTATAAATCAAACATCCAAAAGAAGTATAGCATGTTCACTGTAAAAGGTCTTATGTTTGCACTACTTTTCTTCCTGCATTTGAAATAGAAAAGGAGATAAAAAGTTATATGATTTAATTTTCATAATCAAAATATACATGTTGCCAAGGTACAAAGACAATGGAAATTTGATCATCATTGTATTCTAAAGAATTTCTCCATTTTCTAGGTATAGATGAATTAAATCCAAAAGGAAATTTGAATTTAAATTTTGATAAAGCAAAATCCTATTACTAAAGTTTTTAAATCATCTTCAAGGTGAAACAAACAACAACAAAAAAATGAAATTAGAAACAGAATGGGTTTTAGGCAAACAGATGGCAAAAGTCTTTACAAACACCAATTAAAGTTCTCATTTGTTCTTGAAATGTTCAAGTAGATCATTTAGATCATCCATTTTATGTCCTTGTAAACTTTATTAATCTTGATTTTCAGAATATTTTAATTACCTCCATTATGCAAGAACTTCTAGACTCCCTTGTATGCCTAATTTTACGAACAAGATAACTGTTGTTAAATTTTTGCTAAAAGCCAGACATCAAAAACAGTCAACTAAATTAGATAGTAAATAGCTAAATTTCTGGGACTCCATGGAACTTCTTGAAAAAAAAAAAGATCCAGAGCAAAACTGGGCCTACATTTGCTGAACAAAATCAAAGCACTTTTGACATTAAAAATTACTGAGAGCTGCAGAGAAAAGTGCTTGATTTGTATAACTTGTAATAATCTGCCATAAGTATTAGGAGTTACATTGAATTTCTACAAATAATTGTGAAGGAGTTTCACTACAAAGGAAGAATAAAATGTGAAATGTTAGAATATCACTAATTATATTGATGATTATATTATAAAAGTTCTAATATTTTAGATTAGTGGTAAATTTTAACAGCTGCTATTCCTCTTGTTTCAGGAAATACCAATTAATCAGTAAAAATTACATATTGTATCACGTTTTATAAATAGCTTTTTTTTCTTTTTTAGAGAGATGGAGTCTTGTCCTGTTTCCCAAGCTGGAGTGCAGTGGCATGATCATAACCCACTGCAGCCTGGAACTCCTGGGCTCAAGTGATCCTCCTGCCTCAGTCTGCCATGTAGCTGTACAGGCATGAGTAACCATGCCTGACTAAAGCCTTTTAAATTTTTGTGGAGATGAAGTCTCACTATCTACTCAGGCTGGTCTCAAACTCCTGGCCTCAAACAATCTTTCTGCCTCAGCCTCCCAAGTAGTTTAAATAGCTTTTGACAAAATCGTATGTTCGATGATCTCACTAATTTCCTTTGCTAATTTTTGTAGAGATTCTTGAAATAACTTTATTAATTTGTTTATGCACTAATAATTTTTTGAATTAATACACAAAAATATTATGATCATGAATGCTACATGTTCAGTTAGTTAACATTAACTGGGATTAATTTCATTTCCAAAACATATCTACAAATTAGATTATAATTTTTTCACTAAAGTGACTTGTCATTGAGATTTATTTAAGGCCAATTATTCCTTCAATTGATGGAGTGCTATGAAAATCTTTTATAATCCGTATTTCAAAAATTTGAGATTGTTTTACAATGAACAGTGATGATAATCCTCAAGAAAATTTTTAAAGAAATAAGTCCTTCTTAGTGTCATCTTCAGATATATGAAGACTCAAAGATCGTTCAAGGCAATTCTAGTTATGTGTGAGTTTACTTCTCTTTTACTTCACGGTACTTGAGGCTCTTGGATTTTTTTCCCAGAGTTTATAGGGTTAAGTTTTCTAAGTGGCAAAAATATGGTCTTCATAGAGGTACTTGAAAATTGTACTGAATTAGTTTTGGCTTTTATAGTCAGAGAAATAAATATAAATAAACGAATGCACATACACATATACTTCCACATACACTAATTGCTCTCTCATATTTTAACTGTTATACATCAAACCCAAATTTTCTTCTGACTTTTGTTTATATTGAACTGATTCAAAACGTACAAACCCTTCAGAAATATCCCAATATTTCAGAATTGTTGGAAAAAAGATGAATAATATATAAACACCAGTAAAATAGTTAAAAATATTAAAATAAAAAAGGTTTTCTCTGAAAGAAAGGTTGTCAAATACTTCTTATATGTGGTTCAAAACTATCCACATTTTTTTCTTCTTCCATTCCCAAAGGTAACGTATTAATGAACTTGGTCAGCATTTTGAGGCGGCAGTGAGCTATGATCGTGACACTGCTCTCCAGTCTGGGCGACAGAGTAAGAACCTATCTTAAAAAACATGAGCATGATCTAGGATTTTCTGTACTCAACTGACACTGATTCCCTCTGTGCACATATCTGCTATCACTCCAAACAAACCAAAATCCATGATGAAATCTAATTCTAGTTCCCTTTGTTTTACAGTTGCCCATCCTTCTAAACTGTACATGTGACTAGAATTTAGTGTTATGCAATAAATTTGCAGCCAAAGGTTGAAAAATCATGAAAGAAGATAATTTGAGTTTGATTTTTCTCTTAAAGACTTGGGTATTTATATTAAAACAAATATCAAACAAATGTAGGCATATCGAATACGTGTCTCACTGAATTTTAAGATTACCTTAAAGATACATCTAGTGTAGAAAATGTTAACACCATGCAATAAAATTTACCTCTGCCTTAATTTTTACTTCAAAGTGCCCAAGAATTTAATAAAATACATCCTGCGTATAACTCATAGTTCTTTAAAAAATTGTGTTAAAACATGATACAAAGTTAGATTCCTCTTTACAGAAACTCTCACTCTTTTCAAGGACGTTATATTCAAACTCAACTTTGATTATGCCAAGTATATATTAACACCATCAAATGAAAGGGTCCTGTAAAGTTTTTTTCAACAGAAATTAGAGATGTCAAATGTCTGTGACTTTTACTCTGTAGTACAGTTACTTTGGTTACCTTAAATAATATGACTTTATAAAAAAAAAATCTTCAAGGGGTTCAAATTTAGAGATTTGGGTTCGGAGAGATTGATGGAGTCCACCCACTGCCATTCTGAAACCAAGAAATACCAAGTGGCTTCCTCAAGGTGACACACAGAAAGAATGGAAAAACTGAGAGGAGAACCTGAGTTGTCTAGCTTTCAATCAGGTGTCCCTTTTTTAACACATAAATTATCTTATTAACACATACTTTACTGATGAGAAAACTAATAATCAATATGGTAAGTATAGGGATAAATCGTGGCATTAGAACTAAAATTAAGCAGCACATTGTGGTCAAGAAGCTTTAGGAGGTAGAGAAAATGGGAAGTGTTCTCTGAAACCTGGAAGACAAGAGAGGTTGACTTTGACATAGAGGAGATTTATGTTCTAGCATTTGGGCATGGATGCAAAATGGCTACATGAGAGACCAATATTTCTTGGTTTCAGAATGAGAACCACCTGTTGCTGACTTGGGATGGGCAGGTGTAACAGGGATTTTGTTAAGTTTTTGCTTTTTGAAGAGGGAAAAATTTAGGGCTGCCTTAGGTAACATTTCAAAGTAAGCATAATTTATATCCAATTTAAATTAAGGAATTAAATTGCTTACATCCCATAATTTATCCATATATTCCGTGATGTCTCACCTTGACACTTTTGCTGCTATGTTATTAATCTAGCCCACAACTGCTGTACACTATTGTATTAGTCTGTTCTCACACTGCTATATAAGACATACCTAAGACTGGGTAACTTATAAAGGACAGAGATTAATTGACTCACAGTTCTGCAGGACTGGGGAGGCCTCAGGAAACTTACAATCATGGCAGAAGGGAAGCAAGCACATCCTTCTTCATATGGTGGCAGGAAGGAGAAGAATGAGAGCTGAGTGAAGGGGAAAGCCCCTTATAAAACCATCAAACCATCAGATCTAGGGAGAGCTTACTCACTATCATGAGAATAGCATGGGGGAAACTGCCTCCATGATTCAATTACCTCCCACTGGGTCCCTCTCACAGCACATGAGGATTATAGGAGCTATAATTCAAGATGAAATTTGCGTGGGGACATAGTCAAACCATATCAAGTATTCCTGTTTCTTCTTTTTTCAATGGTTCTCCACCTTCCGTCTCTCAATTTTTAGGTTTTTTCTTTTCCCATAAAAATCAAAATTTCTTATCTTAGGCACAAAGGTTGATCAGATCTCCTAAAACACTTCCAACTGTTTTATATTAGTGAATCTATATGATAGCTTCTAAAGTAGTGTTGGGGACAAAGAATAAGACAGAGTGCCTTCCATCAAATCATAGTATGTGGTGTGCAAGATGTATACATGTGTGTAAATGTGCATAAAATGGGTCCTGGGCAAATAGACAAAAGGAAAGGGTTAATTTATTCTCTTCCCAAAGATGAATTATCATTTACAGATATTTATAAGGATTACTTATGATATACAATTGCCATAAAGCATAAAACTTCTAAACACAATCCTCACTTACTCATTCATTTAGTAAATATTTAATGAGTGCCAAAATAGGACAAGAACTCTGTTACATATTCTTAAATAAGTTGATGTCTGAGGAAAAGACTATTGAGACTGACTTAAATGATTAACATTAAATCAAACTAATTGCATATTTATGTACAAAAATATTTTTATTTACATATACTTGGTGTCTTCACATGAGTTTTCTTCTGATATACCATTGCCATCCCTACCAACAAAAATTAAAATACAGTACAGGTATTACATCCAGTATTTCTCTCCTAACTTAAGAATTTTATGTTCTCCAAGAGTAATTACTGAAAATGTAGAATTGTATAAAAATTCATTAGGGAACTATTTGATACAAGAAGTGTATCTTTTTGTCACCTGTTCCTTGCTCCTTAAAGTGTAGTTTTAGAGCCAGCAACAACAGCATAACCTGGGAACTTGACAGAAATTCAGAAACCCAGCCCAGAGTTAGTGAATCAAATCAGAATTGTATAGATGTTTCCCAAGTGAATAAGTATCACATTCAAATTTTAAAAACACTAACTGACTTAAGACAAGAACTGGATTGGCTGTATCCAGTCTCATCACATGGTGTGAAAGGTTTCATGCACGATGCAAAATATAGAAAGTGAGAATTACACTTTATTTTGCCGTAATTTTCATGAAAAATAGGTTCTTAATTTTTACCAGCTCAGTATACCATTTCCACAAATACTGAGAAGTAATGTCAGAGAATGTGTGGGATATTCTGGATATTTAGAATCTATTCTGGGCCATCAAGAAACCTACTCATTCATGAAGGTCTTAGGAACATCCTTGAAATTGTCAGAATTGACCCACCAATTGAATTTATCACTGTTCAGTTTTAATTGCAGAAATAAACTCTGATCTAACCTAGATCTCTCAGAGCTACGTCCTTGAAAATCTTATATATTTTCTTAAATTTTTTTTAGAAATTTAATACAGGTCCATTTATTTTTCCTATACTTCTTCATGTGATTTTTGGCAGATTTTGTGTTTTAGTCTCCATGACCTCACAGGAAGGAAAGAGAATTTGGGCAATGCTCTTCCTATTTATCTGCTAATAAGACTGACCTAAGTTTACATATACAGATTTCCACATGCACTTCTCCAGACCAGTGCCTGCCACTACGTAGACCCAATGAGCACGACTCTCTAGGGAAAGACTAATCTTTCTTTTGTGTCTTATTTTCCTCTCTTCATTTTATCCTTCACTTTATTGTTGGCTCACACACACACACACAAAATTGGAATCATATTACTCATCATTCTGGCCATACTCAGACCAGTGGCCGCTTACCCTTAGAGTAGGATGATGTAGTCACAGCATTAACACAATAAACACTCTTAATGAAGAACATTCAAACCAGAATGCAATTTCGTCATTTCTGCTTTTCTTAGACAGCATCTTTCTCTCCATCTGTTCTGAGTTTAGAGCCAGTCTGCTCTAGATAAATTTAGTGTCTGTGGGAATGGATGTGGAGGAGTTCAAAGACCAGCCTCCTGGGTGGGTTGCCAAAGACTAAAAAATGTAGAAAAGCTCCTTTTCTTACCATCAGGGAAAGAAAAAAAAAAAAAACAAAAAACCTGTGTGTCTGTCTGTGGGAACCCCACCTAATGTGGCATTAAAAAGTACCATACCCCTCCAGGACTCAAACTTGTCTTCTCTGTTTCTTAGAGTTAGCCCCCAAAATAGAGGATCTTTCTTATTTCTCAAGAGGTGAGACCATCCATTTCTCCCAAAACCCACCTGGGAAAATGGTCACACTTCACAAAGCACTGACACCATCAAACCCCAGCTCCTTGCCTTGCTCTTCCCAAAGACAAAATCGTAGGTTTTTTTACTTTATTGGTTTTACCTCAGATCTCTTCGGGAAAATAGAAGATTACAAATAAAAAGTAGGAGAATGTTACACATTTTTTATGGCTCTTGCCCTGTAGTTTTTTACTCTCTCCAAACAGAAAAGGAAAGCCACATTTGTCCCCTACTTTTATCTTCCTGAGGTAGACATACTATAAATGTTCCTCTTCTCTGTGTGTTTCCTTCATAGTACTCTCTTTCTGTTCCAAAAGTGCCTTCAAAACATATTTTTTGCACTATTTCCAATAAGTAATTAATCATGAGTTTCCAGACCGTTTTGTAGAGATTTCATTACACCTTTGTTCTGCCTAAGGAAGTTTATTTTTGTACAAAACAATATGTTGAACGGTTACAGGTGGCTTAGAAGGAAACCTTAAATACAGCAAGAAAACACAATTTCACATTTGTAAGAAATAGGAAGGGAAAATTGGCGGGGGGGAAGCAAAATAAAATGAAAGTGTCAGTAAAAGTCATACAAAATTACATTCCATGCATAACAATCTTTTACTTTTGTCTGGCTTTTTTTTTCTTTGCAAGGAACAGTGTCTCGTTAGAGCTATTTCAAGGAAAAGAGGAATTAATGTGGACTGGAAAATTGTCAGGCACCAAGGACTGCTACTCTGCACTCGGTCTTAACACACTTTTGTACTTTTTCATGACATCTCGGATTGTTTTTACTATGGTGGTTGTTTCTCTGAGTTTATTTTCATTGCCTCGCGTATTAATTCCTCTCCTGAGTTATAGATGTTGCTATCTTATTACTGTTGTGTCACTTGGTCTCTCTACCCAATTTCATCTGATAAAACTTTTGGGCTTCTTCTACCCCTTCATTTCCTACCATCCTGCTGTCAACTGCCATGGTCTTTGTGCGTTTCCCAGAAAATCAGATCACTGAAAGAATGTGTCTTTTTATACCAGCTAATGGCCATATAGCACTAGCTGGCCCATAAGTGGGCTAGTTTGACATAAAACAAACAAAAACGACAAAACCCCACTCCTCATTGAATCATGGAAATGAAGGTAGAAATGTGGTTAAATTTAAAAATGAAACAAAAGCCAAACAAACAAAAAAACACCAGCTTCCCAGAATAAGGTGTGAGTGAGACAGATTATTTTAAAAAGAGGTTTGTGTAGCGCAGGAATCCTGACATGTACAGTGTATTTTACTAGTTTGCGTCCTTTACCCATTTTTACATAGATAGAGACACAAAGATGCCTGTGTTCGTAAATTGCCCAACTATTTAGATGTCCAGCTACATTAACTTCCAAACTACCTCCAGTAAAAACAGTCATAGTTAAGTCCAGCTTCTTCAGTTAGAGCAATACCATTGAGACATTTCAACTAATTGCTTTGATTAAATGTGGCATTAATATAAAATAATATTTTAAAATTATATTTAAAACATAAATAAAACCAGTGCATAAACAACAAAACCCTATGTACCTGCCTTTAGTTGAAGACATTATAATATGGACTTATCTTTGAAATTATTTGTGTGGTCCTCCTTGATCCCCTTTTCCCTCTTCTCCACAAAGGTTTTGTGTGGTTGCTGTTTACTTGCTTAGCATCAGTTTTTGGGGGTTTGTTTGTTTGTTTGGTTTGGTCTTTTTATTTTATTTTGTTTTGTCTTTTAATTTTTTTTTTGAGACAGAGTCTTGCTCTGTCACCCAAGTTGTAGCTCAGTGGTGCAATCTCGGCTCACTGCAACCTCCACCTCCCTGCAA
Source organism: Chlorocebus sabaeus (assembly GCF_047675955.1). Classification (NCBI taxonomy): domain Eukaryota; kingdom Metazoa; phylum Chordata; class Mammalia; order Primates; family Cercopithecidae; genus Chlorocebus; species Chlorocebus sabaeus. The sequence goes on from NC_132925.1 coordinate 11,542,927, forward strand.
CCTCCGCCTCCTGGGTTCAAGCAATTCTCATGCCTCAGCTGGGATTACTGACGTGCCCCACCAAGCCTGGCTAACTTTTATATTTTTAGTAGAGATGGGATTTCACCATGTTGGCCAAACTGGTCTGGAACTCCTGGCCTCATGTGATCCACCCGCTTCAGCCTCCCAAAGTGTTGGGATTACAGGCATGAGCCACAGCACCTGGCCTCGTCATATTTTTTAACACAATTGCGTCCATAAAGAATATCCTGTTTAGTTTTGCAAGTATTTGAGCTTTACATGAATTGGACAAAACTGTGTGCAGTCTTCAGAAACATTATTTTTATATTATGTTCTGGAGACCTATTTATGCTATTGTATATAACAGTGTGTCTAGCTGTGACACTTATTTTTACTAATGTCCAACAGCAATGTATCAGTATAACAAAATTTACCAATCCATTCTATTATTTATGAGCATTTTCAGTTGTTTCCAATATTTTGGAATTAAAACGGTACTGCCAAGAACTTGTTCCTGATGCACATGTGCAAACGTGTTTCTAAAATACGCAGATTGACCATCTTTGATCTAAAAATCTGAAATTCATATTGCTCCAAAACTCAAATCTTTTCAAGTGCTGACACGGCAACACAAATGGAAAATTCCACACGTAAATACTCAACACAAACTTTGTTTCATGCATAAAATCATTTAAAATATTGTATAAAAATTACCTTTTGACTATGTGTATAAGGAATATATGAAACATAAATGAATTTTGTGTTTAGACTTGGGTCCCATTCCCAAGATATCTCATTATGTATATGTAAATATTCCAAAATCCCCCCAAAGTAATCTGAAATCTGAAACACTTCTAGGCATTTCAGACAAGGGGTACTCAACCTGTATATCTTGGGAGCAAAGTTGTTGAGTCATAGAGTATACACATCATCCGCTTTCCTAGATGTGACCAATATGGAGAAGGACTACTCAGATTCTCCTTGAGAAAAGACTTGCTATCCAACTTTGAGTAATGTGATTTACTAATTTCAACGTCTTTTCTAGTCTTTGAGTTAAGGTTTTCTCAGAGTGGCTGCTGGATAATAACTGAGCAGAGTATGGAAAAGGTTCCCGACATTTCCACCAGCAGCAAAACTTCTAATGGGCAATCCTTGCTTCAGAGTTTCTGTTGCACTGGCAGAGACTTTGTCATGTCTCTATTGCAAGACGACAGCTGCCTCTCTGCTCTACTGCACTTCCACTCCTATTTGTTAATCTCTGCATTTATTTCTCAGAATGACAAACCTACTTCACTAAAACATTCCAAATTATTTTCCATAGTTGTTGAAACAATGGATACACCCACTTTCAATACACATGCCAGCTGTACTGTATCTTTAGAAATACTTGGTACTATCCAACTTTTAAAATTTTACAAATCTCATGAGTGAAGAATTAATGATTTTTATTTTGCTTTACCCTTTATTACTAATAAGATTAGGGGTGTTATGTTGTTTGGTTTTTCATTTTTTATTCATCTTTTAGTTTTCCTCTTTAATGAAGTGCTTGTTTATGTTTTTCCTTTTGAGTTGCTTGCTCTCCTTTTTGCTGATTTGATTGATACCAAGCATTGTTTATTTATTGTTTCCCAGTTATAGAGATGTATTCGTTTCCAGTTTGTGTTTTGACTTTCTACTTTATTTATAGTGCTTTTAGATGAATCACACTTCCAAATTTTAATGTTGTCAAATTTATTGATTTATGAAGTTATTTGTGTTTGGGGACAAGTAAAACACTTCAAAAAACTGAAAGTTTTCCTCCTAAATTATGAAAAAGACAAGGATGTGTACTCTCAGCATTCTTAACACATCTCTGAAAATTCTAGTGAGTACGATAATGCAAGAAAATGAAATAAAAGGCATACACACTGGAATATAAGTAAAACTGTCTTCATTTGTAGGTGACAAGACTGCCTACATAGAAAATTGAAATGAATCTACCAAAAGAAAATCCTCAAAATAATATGTGAGTTCAGCCAAGTCACAAGATATAAGAAAAAATATACAAATTATTTTTATTTTTATATGTTAGCAATGACCCTGTGAAAGCCAAAATTTAAAATAAAATACCATTTTCAATATCTAAAAATATGCAATAGCTGTCAACAACATAGACAGGACTTACATGCTGAAAATTGTGAAACACAAATCAAAGAAATCAAACAATCTAAATAAATGCAGAGACAGACTGTGTTTATAGATTGAAAAAGTCAAAATAATGAAGATTTTACTTTTCCCCAGATGGAAAAATGTTTAGCACAATTGTTTTTGAAGTCCATACGATTTCTTATAGATATAGATAATGTTATACTCAAATTTATATGAAGAGACAAAGGAACCAAAATAGATATAAATGATCATGACAAAGAAAAATAAATTTGGAAGAATCTGTTTACATGATTTTAAGACTTATTATAAAGCTATGTGATATTGACAGGAGGATATAAACATAGATCAATAGAATACAATATGGAACACAGAAATAGGCCTGTACAAATATTGCCAACTGGTTTTTAAATAAAGATACAGAAGCCATTTAATGGATGAAAGATGGCCTTTTCAATATGTGCAACTGGAGTAGTTGGACATATCTAGGAAAGAGAAGAAGGAAGGAAAGAGAAGAAGGAAGGAAGGAAGGAAGGAAGGAAGGAAGGAAGGAAGGAAGGAAGGAAGGAAGGAAGGAAAGAGAGAGGGAAAGAAAGGGGAAGAGAGAGAAAGAAAGAAAGAGAGAGAAAGAAAGAAAGAAAGAGAGAGAAAGAAAAAGAAAGAGAAAGAAGGAAGGAAGGAAGGAAAGAAAGAAAGAAAGAAAGAAAGAAAGAAAGAAAGAAAGAAAGAAAGAAAGAAAGAAAGAAAGAAAGAAAGAAAGAAAGAAAGAAAGAAAGAAAGAAAGAAAGAAAGAAAGAAAGAAAGAAAGAAAGAAAGAAAGAAAGAAAGAAAGAAAGAAAGGAAGAAAGAGGAGAGGGAGGAAAGAAGGGAAAAAAGGGAGGATGAGAGAGAAAGAAGGAAGAAAAAAGGAAGGAAGGATAGAGGGAGAAGAGGGAAGAGAAAGAAAAAGAAGGAGAACTTTGACCTAAGAACTTTGGTCTTACACAAGAGTCAATACAAATTGGATCACAGGCTTAATTGTAAAATACAAAACTTCTAGGAAAAAACCATGAGAAAATCTTTGGGATTTAGGGCTAGGTGAGAGTTTTTAAGACTTTATACCAAAAACATAATCCATAAAAGAAAAAATTAATAAATTGAATTTCATCAAAATTTTTATAAATTATCTGTGAAAGACCTACTTAAGATGATGATATGAAAAGCTGTAAAATAATGCAAGCAACATATCTAACAAATGATTGGCATCTAGAAAAGAAAAACAAAATTTTCAAAACTCAACAATAAAAAATCTAATTGGAACATGAACAAAAGACATAAAGAGATATTTCATAGAATAGGATATACAAATGGAAAATGAACACGTGAAAAGATGTTCAACATCATTACTTAGTAGGGAAATAAAGATTAAAACTACAATATTACATCACTACAAAACTATAACAAACTTCTATAGTTTTTTATAAAACAGTAAAAACTGTTTTTTATAAAACAGTAAAAATACAGTTGAACCTTAAACAATGCAGGAGTTAGCGGTGCTGACTCCCTGGGTAGTTGAAAATTTGCCTATAAATTTTGACTCACCAAAGAGTTAACTACTAATAGTCTACTGTTGACCAGAAGCCTTACTGATAACATAGTCTTTTAATACATAGTTTATATGTTGTATGTATGATATACTGTAAGAAAATGTTACTAAGAAAATCATAAAAAGTGAAAAGATATTTACTATTGATTGAGTGGAACTGGATAATCATAAAGGTTTTCATCCTTGCCATCTTCACATTGAGTAGGAGGAGGAAAAGGAGGAGTTGGTCTTGCTGTCTCAGGGGTGGCAGAGGTGGGCAAAGTGGAGGAGGCGGAAGAAGAGGCAGGAGAGGCAGGCATCCAGAGTGAAAATGTACAGAAATACATTGTAATTTCTGTCTCGTTTTTTGTGTTTTCATTTCTCTAAAAATGCCTCTATACAATACCAATCCTTCTCCCACCATTTACTGAAGGGTACATGTCATAAAATAATTGTAAATAATCCATAAATAATTAGAACCCTTCTACCAGATTGACTCAAGTCGGTTTGTCTTCTGGCACTGATTCTTTTATGCCTTCATCCTCATTGTCTGACACTGGTTCAGAAGTACTGATTTCCATGAAACTCTTCTGTGTATTCCTTTGGTGTAGTGTCTATCAGCACTTGATGTTCTTCTAAGATTCATATCTTTAAACCCACCAACCCCCACCTTTTTTTTTTTTTTTTTTTTCATATTCACAACCTCTTTCCTAATTTCCTTGATTTGCTCTGTCATCATTCTATGAAGTCATGCACAACATCTAAACACAGTTTTCTCCAGCAGGAATTTATTGTTTCAGGCATGATGAAAAGCTTTCAAGGCTTTTTCTGTAACAATGACATCATCTTCAGTGATGTAATTCTTCCAGACTTTCACGATGTTCTGTTAGCATTCTTTTTCATAGTGTTGACAATTCTTCCATAGAGTACTGTGTGTAATGAGCCTTAAAGGTGTTTATGACCCACTATTCTAGAGGCTGAATTAGAGATACTGTGTTTGGGAGCAAGAAGAACACTTCAAATTATAAAAAAACAAGAATAGATGATATTTAAAAATTTTATAATGCTTTTAAAACTATTTAACCTTGCATTTCTTCTACGATCTGTTTTGATAAATTATAATTTTCTAGCAATGTAGGCATTACATTTATTTTTACTATTTATATCAGACTTAATTTATTTGTGGCTAGAAAAATTAGTTGCATGCTACCAATCCTGTGAAATCTGTTGGGATTTGCTTTATAGGCCAGCATGTGGTCTGTGTTTGTGATTCAAAAGAATGTGTACCTATATGTTGAAGTGATGTGTTTCATGTAAATGAATTAGATCGAGCTTGTTAATTGGTTCTTACACTCTTGCTTGTCATTGTTGCTTTTTTGGTCTCTCTAACAAATACTGAGAGAAATATTTTTGGATATTCCTAAAATATTATAAACAAAGCAATCTTTAAAAGTGAACTGTGAATTCTTGGGGAGTTTTATGGCAAATCATACTTGGATAAAATTGAAAACATTAGGAAAAACTGTTAACAGACTGGAGAAAAAATATAACTAATATGTTTACATCATTCAATTTTAACCAGTCAACAAACCATATTTGTATCCACTGTATGCCAGGCATTAAAAAAATAAGACAATAGTTCTGTAAAATACCTTCCAGCATGAATGTGCAAATAAAGTGTACATCAATTTTGATAGAAGATGGCATTTGATAAAAGTTCTAAAAGAGTGGAACAAACAAAAGACTAATGGAAGTCAAGGGAAGTGGTTACTTCTAGACAAGTAGGTAAAAAATGCCCTCAGATGAAGCAATGGACTCTTAAAGGATGAGTAAAATTATGACAAAGAAAAACGGAGAAAGAATATATTTTCCAAAAGTGAGAAGGCAATAAAATACTGGCTTGTTTAGGAAAATTGAGTTTTTCCAATTCTATTAAAATATAGGGCTCATAACATATCTGGGTGATATGTCAAGTTAGGGTGTTTAATATGAGCTGAATTGCTTCCCCCGACACCAGGAAAAACAATGTATGTGTTGAAGCTTAACTCCTAGTACTTCAGAATGTGACTATTTTGTGATATAGGTCCTTAAAAGAGTTGATTAGGCTGGGCGCGGTGGCTCACATCTGTAATCCCAGCACTTTGGGAAGCCAAAGTGGGCGAATCACCTGAGGTCGGGAGTTCAAGACAGCCTGAGGGACATGGTGAAACCCCGTCTCTACTAAAAATACGAAATTAGCTGGGCAAGGTGGCACATGCCTGTAATCCCAGCTACTTGGGAGGCTGAGGCAGGAGAATCGCTAGAACCCGGGAGATGGAGGTTGCGGTGAGCCGAGATTGCGCTGTTGCACTCCAGCCCGGGCAAAAAGAGCAAAACTCTGTCTCAGAAAAAAAAAAAAAAAAAAGAAAGAAAGAAAGAAAAAAAGAGAAGAAAAAAGAAAAAGATAATTACGTTAAAATGAAGCCATTATGGGGGTGTATCCTAATCCAACCTGATGCAGCGAGAAAGCAGGAGTGCACATGTGCGCACACAGATGCTATGTGAGGACATCGCAATAAGACATCCATCTGCAAGCTAAGGAGAGTGGCCTCAGAAGAAACCAAATCTGAAGACACTTTGTGTTGGATTTTAGCCTCTGGACTGTGAGAAAATCAGTTTCTGCAGTTGAAGCCACCCAGTCTGAGGTATTACGTTTTGGCAGCCCTAGAAGACAAATACAGGGATATGCTGGAATAATAAAAAATGATGCCTATTTGCCTTTGGTTAGCCTTTGAAAGCCATCACACATATATACACTTTCTTTTAAAACATTTAACTACTTTTAATTTCAGCTGGTTATTAACATGAGGATCCCTCATACTTAATCCTTGCTTTATCTGTTCTTCTGTCACTCCATTTCTTACCTCCGTAACAGGACTCCAAATGTTAGTCATCTAAATCTGGCATTTCTTCAACCACATGAGCTCTCCCATAAAAAAATCTTCTAGCTTAAGAATAGTTCATAACTATCTATATGTAAAGAAGATGAGTCAATGGGGCATATATGAAAAATATGCATACGACCAATATAATTGTAGAATATGTCACAGTGCTGAATCCTAGAAGGTAAAGTGTGAGTTTATTTTAATTCCACATAATGTATTTGCTAGAAGAATATTTAGTTTGGTTTTTGTTACAGAGTTCAGGTTTCCTTATTTACTAAATGTCACTTAAGAACTCCAAAGAGTGACCTACAACTAAATCATACTTGGAAATAAATGAGCAACATGGTATTCATCTCTCATTCATCTGCTAGTTTGAATTTGATGTGGCATCTATAAAAAGCACAACATGTTAACATATAGCTAATAGGACAGCCATGACTTGTACAAGTTAATTGAGCCTTGGTTTCAAATAGTGTATCTGTTCATTTAATATTCTTCGAAGCTTCCAGCAGTTCTAATTTGTGAAAGCAATAACTTTACCTAGAAGTCATATGCTAACTCTTATTTTTATTACAAATTGCTGTTTGATGAGTGTGTTTTTTCCCCATAAAAGATTTTGAGTCATTTACTAAAGGATTGAGGCTAGGTTTCCCATTTCTGTTGTATCTTCTGTAGTAGTTTGGTATTCCGCAAAGAGTGCATGCTGGAAAAATATGGAAAACAGAAACCATAGGCGAAAACTGTCACAGATATGCGTTATATAATTAGAAAACCGAAAGAGTAAGCAATATTTAAAAGAGGGTTGAACATGGATCTGTGATGAGAATGAGTCATGAGCAAGGGTTGTAATCAATTTAATTATGTGCCCTTGAGGTATAAAGGGGAAAAAGGTTAGGAAAGTATTCCAAGCTTGCTCATAAACCAATAAAATCTAAACTCTTTATGATTCTAATATTGTAGAACATCAAAGAATATGATTTAAGCAGTTTAGTTTGTTAGGACTTGAATAAAGTTATATTAAATATTGATTTTGTCACATCATCTCCCTCTCAGATATTATAGAAAAAAGAAAACTTTAAACAGTAATTTTTAAGGGTAGATGTGCAAAATTGAAAACACTTGGAGCATTCACAGATGATAAGAGATATTTTTTATACTGCTTCACGTTACTCTATTTTCTTTCATTTAACTGGTGATGATTTGCTGAAATTCAGCAATTTTGCTTTTTATGGTAAAGAAACTGACAGATGTATTTGGCTGCAGAAATGTCTCTGAACTAGTTCCAAAAGATATATAGGAAAATGAAAGTTTCTCATATACGTATGTGTGTGTATGTGTGTGAGTGTGTAATTATTATTTTTACAGAGGTTTCAGAAAACATATTTCTTAGCATATCTAAGTTAGGATTTCAAATCAGAATTTTAAGAAATGGCCTTCATAATTCATGCATCTTCTTTCTTAACAATATAGAGATTTATGCCATTCAAGTACATAACATGGACATTCTTATTGAGGAAAAGAGAAAGTGAGTAAAAATTGTGAGTAAAATATATCCCATTAAATTATGTTTTGGCAAATGCTTGCTACCACTGTCATCATCAACAAATGTTTTTCAAGGATCTTCCATGAGTCAAGTTAAAAATGAATTTTTGGGTTTATGAGGGCATCAGGTGTGGAATCTTTAAAATAAGATATGCATTTTTATTTGCAGACAACAGAATAATTTACTGTACCTAGTTTGAGCTCAAATAGATTTATTAAATGACGTTTGAAACTTCACAGTATTATAGGAACACTGAAGGGTGAGATTGCAGAAATAGTCCTCAAACAACATTGCAGAGCCGGCCTGATAAGGAAACTGCTGCTGCTGCTGCAGCCACTGAGCGCAGAGGTACCCAGTTCCACCTCCACCCACACCAGGAGCAAGAAGCAACATCTCACTGATTCCCCATAAAACTCACTTCCAATTCAAACTCTTGCATGGGTATGTTTATTGAGTGGGACTTAAGTTACATGTGCATACATTGGCTATAAAAATTTTTATTTTATTTTATCTTGGGAAAGATAATTAACGACCTGAGAATGTGGGGAACTATATTACAACAAGGGGGAAAATAATTTAAAATGTTTTGGGTAGCCACAAATGGCAAGTGTCTATTTCTATGTAACAACTCAAACTTCATTAGCATTGCCAGATTTTATTTTTGAAATATATTCACTGTTTATAATATACAAACATCTACCTACACTTATATGAAAATCATCAATGCTGGTTCTTATAAAGTATAACACATTTGAGGTGCCAGGGAACTGTGGTAACGAGATCTCCTCTAGGGAAAGTCATAAAATACTTTTTCTATTGTTAATTCTTAAGTAGTGTTATCGTTAAGTTTAGCTATAGTATATATTACACTGTCTTTCTCCCATCAACTAGTGCTAATGGTGCTTTAAAATAGCCTAAACTATATATTTCTAATAGAAAAAGTTACCAAGTTTTTTTTTAAAGTAACCACTTGTATAATTTTAAGTCCAATAAGAAAATGTCTATGTAAATATTGCCAGTGTTAGCTTTTCTTGTGAAGGATATAAAGTGTTCATAATCTTTTCATGATGTGCTCTAAAATTCCTTTACTACTCCTCTTCTCCTTTCTACTTGCAGTAACATTTGTTTTAAGTGAGTCAGCTGAGATGCAAATATTAGCTTATTTCACCAGTGACCTAATTTTGAACAATACTGGAAAACAAGACATGTTGGGTAATGAAAAAGACTGTTTCCAATTGTTCTCTCTCTGAACCATTCTGGATGGCATTCTCTTAGCAGAATTGTTGGAAAATTACAGGAAAGTTTAAAAGATAACCACAAAAGAAAAGCTGGCAGAGGAGTGGCATGCAGAAAATAGTCAGTAATTGCTTCTCCCTTCAACTTTTCTCTTTAGTCCCTTCTCAGTCTGATTCAGAAAACAGTGATTGCCTGTCTTCTACCTGCTGGGAGTTTGCTGAGCCTTGCGGTGAGTAACCTCAGTTTGCTGCCCTCCAGTCATTTACAGACAGTGTCGTAAACATTTATTTCCAAAACAGGTGGTGTGAGCCCTGAGAAGACATGCATATGTAGAGAAGTTCACATATGAAAGAAGGAAGTAATTAACGTGTTTTCCTTCAAAGAATAGGTGGTGTCTCAGCGATGTCTTGACAGATAAGTAGGAATTCAATAATCCAGGAACATGTGATACATTAGTAAAATCAATTTTCCCAATGAATTGTCCCTTCTCGGTCGCGAAACCTGGGAGACTTTGTAAAACCAGATAACCTGCCAACTACTGGTGTATATATTAATCATTTTACATAGATTTGAGTGATTCTGGCTCCTTTTAAATCATATCATATAGACTGATCTCTTCATTCAGCAGCTGAAGCATAATACTCTTAAATTAGTTCAATGAGAAAAAAATAGCCCTGATTTTCTTGTTCAATATAAAAGAGAGAGAGATAAAAAACTTGTATCGAAGCCATGACCACTCAGGGAAGAGTGCTTATTGAGAGTATACATCTCTCTATGCACTATTTGTAACAATAGATCTATGTTTAATGGGATTAAACTCTAGGATGGAGAACAGGGATAGCTTGAAAGAGGCTCAGCTGTGAGAAGACAAGGTAACAAATGTAAGATTATTTCAAGTGAACAGCAAAATGAATATGGCATAGAAATCCAAAGACAATAGGAACAAATACATATGAAACTAATAGGTTATTTTTTTCATCAAGGGAATGGAAAATTAAGATTAGTTCTGATCACAGAATTGCAAAGTAGCATACAAAGAGAAAAGTTTAGTTGATAGGACAATAAGCAAAGTCAGTTTTGGGTGGTTTTTAGCAAATATTTGTTTAAACTATAACAGTATCTCTCCACTCTGAAATTTCCAGTATTCTGTGGTCATCCCTTCTGTTTTTATCTAAACTAAATATTTCAGGTTCTTATTAGGCATAATGTTACATAATCCAGCAACCACGTAAATATTTGTAAGGAGTTTCTTGTGTTCTTTGTCACTTTTCATGTGTAAGACTACCATACACGGTCAATAGATTTGTGTATTGTCTACTGCACAATTCCAAGGGCACGACTCACAAAGATTCCACTGGAATTGGTATTAACTTTCCTCCCAGAATTGTACAATGGACATTGTGCATATATGTACATAGTGGTGCAGCAGCTTTCATCTCAAACCTCCTCTCTCAGCTTTTGTGTGATCCCCTCTCCTGTATTGCTATGCATCATCCCTGCATCTTCAAGCATGTCTGTCTCACCTCCCATCCAAATATGGACATGCTACCTCCCTTTAGACACCTAAACCATTGACTGCAGTCTAAAAATTTTTGCTCTGAACTTGGTGGTATCAAAAGATTATATATATGTATATATACACACACACATACACACACACACACACCACTATACATATATGTATATCTATATATCACATTCTCTCTCTGTGTGTGTCTCTTACACACACACACATAAAACTTAAAATTCCATATCAATAGCATATCCACTATTCCTAAAGAGTTGTTCACTGTTTTTGTTTGCTCTTCAAATAGAGTCCAAATGTTCAGCCTTATAGACCAAAAAGAACAAATTAGCAAGCAAAACAGTTATAATGACAAACATTTTCTATAATATAAATGATTTATGATAGGCGTTGTTCACAGAAAGGTACCTGGGAAACTACAAAGTAATGAATTTTGAGGGCTCAAGTTTTGTATTATGAGTTCATCATGACTCCAAAAAGTCCTACTAATATTTATTTATTCATAATTCTAACTTTAAGCTGGGATGTCAGACTTGGAAGCAAAGAGACTGAGTTTCTGGGAGAAAGCCAGCAATTCTGGCTGCTCTCAGTTTACCTTGCAAGAAACTCAGACAAGCAGAGCAAGACAAGGGCATGTGCATAGGAGCAGTTTCAATTGTCTGAGTGGGCATGTTGATAAGCTTAGAATTCTGAATAAATATTATTAGGAAACCTTTGCTAGCTCTCTTCATTGCAGCTGGACAGGACATAGAAAAATCAAGGGCATAGTCATAGCTAAGTAGGAATGGCAAAGTTGTGAAGTCGTGGCTTGCACCTCCAACCTATCTGCAACTATGCTCAAATTTTGAAGATTCCTGCCTAGTAGTCTGTGATTCTAGGCTCCAGATTCAATATGGAGTCCAGAATATAAATTATTAATTGAAGTTGTGTTACGGACTAGAGGAGAGAAATCCATTTACCAGTGTATATCATATATAAAATACTTTGTGTATCTTCATGTGCTAATTCTAAAATATTTATTGCCTTCATCAGATTTACTTTAAAAAATGCAGTTTGAAGGAATACATGTTTACAGATGAAGGATGATTAAGGAGATAGACTAGCATCGTCATGTTTTGGTGATTTCGACTCTGGAATATCAACAAACCATCTCCTTGGTCATTGTTAGTTGCAGATGGGCCACCTTTGAAATCAGTCACTCCCACTGTGAAGAGGTCTGCTTCCCCCTGCTGGAAGCATCCAGTAGCTGCACTTAACCCAGCAATCTTTTCGGTAACATCACCATTAATAGAACCGCTCGCTCACGTTTATTAAGTGCTTACTCAATAAATGGGTTTGGTATAAGAAAATGATAATAAAATGTCCCTTTTCCCTTGTGCATGACGAAATCTTTCTTATGACTCCCGGAGATGTGAGTATAATTCTGTCTAGGCTTCTCCTTGACCACGCCACATGTGCTAATACACAAACCTAAGAAACAACGTGGTTTGATGCTCTAACACTTGAAAAGTGCTTGTTGGCTTCTTTCCGTTCTTGCAAAACCGCAATCACATGCAGAATCTCCAGGTTCTCAAAGAGGAGAAATCCTTCTTTTCTTTTTCTAAATGTCCTATTGCTTTTCTTCTCTATCATTTCTTTTGTATTTCTTTTCTATCAGAGAAATCTTCAGTGTCTGGTGGAGGCCTTTCTTCTTGATCCAATTACATGTTTGTTTACCATAATATGTTTTATAAGAATGAAAATACCTGACTCCTTCCTTATACCTATGTGTGTATAGTTTATGTATATATTAATTATTCCACATCGCAGGAGTCAATGAAAGACAATTTTACAACAGAATTTTTTACAAAACCACTTAAATAAATTCATCAAATTTTACATATCTATGGCATACCTTAATACTTTATGAACAAGTTTAGAAAAATGTTATGATTTGAATCTGAAGTTAATAAACATAGTGACTGTGAATAGCTACTGAAGCTTCTGATTAAGTAACATATCATAATTATGACTGGTCGCCATTTGGACGTTTTCCAATTGTCATCAGAAAATGAAGTGTATCCTCAGGAAGATAATTAAAAGAAAATTGTTATATAATTTTCTAGGACAGTAATAAACACTCACAGATAATGAATACTGAAGACAAATTGGTGCTTTGCAATTAAGTTTGTTTTCCAAATCAAGTTTGTGTGTTACGGAAGGATGTTCACTTTGGAGAGTGAAATTTCTAAGATGAAACAGATCTCTGGTGATTCATGGCAGATAGGAAAAACAAGACCATTCTTAGTTTTGCGATTTCCAAAGAGTAATATCACATGGGGACAATTTTATTAAAAACACAGCAGTTTTGGATTTTTCAGGCCTCAGATGAAGATTGGTATTCTTTATAAAGTTCTGCTCCAACTTACAGAAAAGTTGTGAAGATAATATTTTGTTTCATTTGACTATTCCTTGGTCAGAACAAGGTAACTTACTATGTTTTATAAGCAGTATTGTGTATTGGTGACCTTGAGCTTGATTTCACAATTTTCACACTGCCACATATTAAATTTAGTAGTACAGATACCAGGATTCAAAACAGGTGAAGATCTAATACTAGGAGATCAGAACCCAAAGTCAAAAAATATCTAAAATTACTTTGATAGTCTCATGCAGGAGACTTCTGTTCTCTCTGTGAGATTTTTGGCTCTGTTATCATATATAACACTATTATAATCACAGTCAAAGCCCGATAATAATCAGCAAAGATCATTTGCACTTTATTTTGGCCTAATTTGGCAGTTAAAATTGGTCCATGGATGGTGACACAAACAATTCTTGGAGAGTCTAAGGCTCACTATGTTCTCTGAAGGCAGTTATTTTTTAAATTGATATATTCTGTTAACATTTTATTATAGTTTTAGTTTGTTTTTTAGTCAGTATACTCAAGGACTATGATTTCCATATCAGAATTTTCTTTTTATTTTTGACAAGTCTTTTTAACCTCGCATAAGCTAGATTAATGGTAATTGCAAATAGTTTAAAAACAGCTAATGGAAAATTAAGGGCTAAGATATGCAGTATACACAATGTAAGAAAACTTGATTAGGCATCCCTATTACCTGAAAAATTACAGAATTCTTTATTTGGCTTTTGAATGTAAAATTAGAAATGCTAAGAAAGTTTATATTTACCAGAATGCAATTTATTTTTATTTTTTAAAACTCAACTGTATGTGAATACTCTGATTTAAATGACCATACCTCTTTATGAAAAGGAATGGTAGATCTAACATACTATATACATTGTTAATGTTTGGAGAGCACTTGTGTCTATAATGAAATATCAATGCTAAAGGAAAATACCAAGCAGAAGATTAAAATTAAAAAAAATAACTATCTTGCTTTCTTAGCTTAAGGTATTTTAATAAGCTGTTACTAATTATGGTTGTAACTACATGTGTTAAGGTTTTTGCTAAAGAATAACACATTATGGCTGAACAAAAATTCTTCAGCATTATATGTGCAAATAGGTATTAATTGAACCATTTTGGCTAATATAACCATTTCTTGAAATTATTACTTATATTTATGGCTTCTATTGCTCTACCCCTCACCATTAAATGGGGGTTTCAACATGGTGACTACGGTTAATAACTTTTCCTTGAAAATTGCTAAGAGAGTATATTTTAGGTGCTCTCATCATGAAAAAGTATAAGTATGTGAAGTAACTCACACATTAATTAGCTCAATTGAACCATTCCACAATGTATACATATTTGAAAATGTGTCGTATATGACAAATATATACCTTTTATGTAAATTAAAATAAAGAAATAAATAAATATTTTGTTTTCTTAAATACCCAGAAAATGTGACTCCTAGTAAAATTTTACCGTTTCTTATCTATACCTCTAGGGTCCATCCAGTCCTTAAATTATTTACCATGTATACACATAATGAGATACAACCAAGAATGTACATTGCCAGTTTATAGTAGCCAAATTTAAGAAATGAATAAATAAATTATGCTAGATATATAAAATAGAATAAATGAAGCCTTGGAAATGTATGATCTGAATGTATCAACTTGGAAATATAATACTGAAAGGAAAAAAGTGATATGCACAGTAAGACGCTATGTATATGAATTTTTAATACAAAAATATGCAAATAATAATGCATGCTATTACACACAAATACACATATTTTGCAAGATATTAGGTCTTTCTGTAAAGAGATTGGCAATAATGATTGGATTAAGTGTGGCTTTTAACTATATTAGTAAAATTTTACTTCTCTAAATTTCTAGCCTGAAAATGACCTAAAGAAAACAATGACAAAAGAGTAATGTGCATTACATTTTAATGATAAGAAAGTGTTATTATCTAAACTCTTTAGATGTTTGCAATATTTCCTAATTTCCTGAAATAATACGTTATATTGGATGTGCTCAAGAGATATATATGGAAAGATAGTCAAACTTTACTGGGAATTAAATTTTTGGCCTTCCTAAGGAAGATTTTCAATCACGCCACTTTGTGTTGTGTAGTGATCTTGCCACTACACAACCTTATATGAATGATTTGAGCTGACTGAAAAGTTATTGGCTGGGCACAGTGGCTCACATCTGGGAGGTGGATGCTGGTGGATCGCTTGAGCTCAGGAGTTTCAGACCAACCTAGGCAAAGTTGAAACCACATCTCTAAATATAGCCACTTTTGAAAACAGTCTGGCAGTTTCTCTAAAAGCTAAAGCGAGAGTATGATCCAGTAATATCACTCCTAGATATATACCCCATATATACCCCATAATTAAAAACATATGTACACACGATAATTGTATACAAATATAGAAACATTATTTATATATCCAAAAAGTGGAAACAACCCAAATCTATTTATCCATCAACTGACGAATAGATAAAAAGTTGTGATATATACATATGATAGGATACTATTCAGCAACAAAAAAGATTGAACTTCTGACATATGATACATTGTAGATGAACCTCAAATCATGCCAAGTAAAATAAGCCAGATACAAGAGACCACATATTGTATGATTCCATCTATATAAAATGTCCATAAAAAGCATGCTAATCAAGACAGAATGTAGATTAATGGTTGCCTTGGAATGGGCATGAGAAGAAAGATTAAATGTTAATAGGCATGAGGGATCTTATTAAAGGATAAAAATGTTCTAAAATTTAGTTATGGTGATGTCTGTCCCACTCAATAAAGTTAATACAAACCATTGACTTGTATACATGAAATTATGGATGAATTTTATAATATGTAGACTATTCCTCAATAAAGCTGTTTTAAAAAATAAAAATAAAATTTAAAAAAATAACCAAAAAAAAAAAAAAAAAAAAAAAAAAGCCAGGTGTGACGGCATGTGCATGTGGTTCCAGCTACTTGGGAGGCTGAGGTGGGAGGATGGCTTGAGCCCAGGAGGTCGAGGCTACAGTGAGCCGTGATCATGCCACTACACTCTAGCCTGGGTGGCAGAGCAAGACCCTGTCTAAAAAAGAAAAAGGAAAAGAAGTTACGAATGTCCTGTGACTTGAAATGTTGACTAGGCTAAAGCAATGTTTCCCTAGTGTGCTCCTGCAAACACCAGTTTTATATGATTTTTAAAGTATTATCTGAAAAAGATCGCATGGCCAAATAAATTGGAAAAACTTTGGGTAAGCAGATATAATATATTGTATTGTTCAAGAGATCTCAGTTTTTGATGTGCTACATATTGTGAATTTTCAAGAAAAAAGCAGAACATATGGAATGTGCAGAATTAATTGATCATGAGGCTTTGTTGTGTGTTTGTAATGTCTTTGGAAGTCTTCCCACAGAACTTAGGTTGAGGCTTATGAAACTTAAGGATTCCTTGTCAGGGAATGAATAGAATTTCAACAAAGGATGTGTAAGAATTAAAGAGGAGAGAAACAGGAAAGATGACTTTTCAGTCAACAGAGACAGGGTTATTTTAAATAAACCTGAGACGGGGAGCTGGCTGAGTTAGGTCAGAGCCACACCCTCTTAACAGACTGTTTTTAAGGCTTTAGGGTGGGAAAGTTTATCAGAGGCTTGGACTGCTTCTGCGTCTCTTTGCTGTGCTTATCTGGGCGAGACAGTTGTGTGTCTGTTCCCATACATCTTTCTGCAGCTACAGGCATATCCCCGGAGTCTGCTTTTAGTTTCCCTATGTTAGTGCACCTGAAGGGAAAGGAATGTGCCTATTAAGGCCCACTGTTTTACTGGGGCCCATTGCGTGAGGGTGAAATTTGGCAGTTACCCAAGAGACTTTCCCCTCACCTCTCTCGGTGCCCAAGCTGTCTTGTCTGTGATTTATGGTCTGCTCCTTCTGGCTGCTTGTAGTTAGAAGAGAAGTGATTTCCTTGAAATGCATAAGGCTAGAAAGGGAGCTGGAACTGAAAGTGGCGGTATTTGTCCGAGATGACGGTGCTCCTGCTCTATCCGGATGGATGGCTGAACTAGACAGTGGACAAATCTGAGAACTTATGCAGCATCTATTATGTGCAATGGACTTTATGAAATGTAAAAAATAAATAAATAAATAAGATAAAGTTTATATATACTTAAGTATATTAGTGTGATAGAACAAAAAAGTATTCTGTACAAACATGAGATTCTCAGACAGTATTTTATCCTTATCTTAATAATTTCTCATCTAATGAATATGTTGGGTTTGCACTCCTGTAAGTGTGACAAGGGAGTAGTTGAAAGTAATTTCTGGTATCCAAAAGGCAGTGAATCTCAAAGTATAATTTAACTTTATATTCCACTATTTTTCTCTTCTGTGGATTAATAGCCTTCATTAGAAAAGTGATTTCCCACTGCTCTATTGCAGTACCCAAGGCCACTCACCACTTCCTGATACCTCCAATATAATATGTCTTGAGAAATTTTAGGTTATGCAAAGGCTTCTAATATTATTAGGGGTTTTGTATAGTTTTTGTTTATCCAACAACTTTACAAACTCTGTCTTGAATATGCTAAACATGGTTATTAAATTATTAAAATTATTGCTTTATGACTATTATCTAGCAGATCAAAATATGGTTGAACTAATTTCTTAGCAGTCCAAAAGCTGTATTTACACATCCTCACAATCAATTCATTTGTCTGAATGAAAACCACCTTTTAATATATTAATGTATGAAGTCACCATCTGTCAATTACTAATTTATTCATTTAAAAATTATCTACTTTGGCCGGGCGCAGTGGCTCACGCCTGTAATCCCAGCACTTTGGGAGGCCGAGACAGGCGGATCACGAGGTCAGGAGATCGAGACCATCCTGGCTAACACGGTGAAACCCCGTCTCTACTAAAAAAATACAAAAAACTAGCCGGGCGAGGTGGTGGGCGCCTGTAGTCCCAGCTACTCGGGAGGCTGAGGCAGGAGAATGGCGTGAACCCGGGAGGCGGAGCTTGCAGTGAGCTGAGATCCGGCCACTGCACTCCAGCCTGGGCGACAGAGCGAGACTCCGTCTCAAAAAAAAAAAAAAAATTATCTACTTTACCGGTAAAGTTATGGGGATTCTTTGTGGCCACGTGTAGTATGTGTCTGTATGATACATGACAAAAAGAGTTTTCTAATATCAGTTTGGTTAAGATACCAGGACAAAACCAATACTTATTAACAACTTCCATTATCCAAATCCAGGAATTTGTAACTGATTCTGCCAATAATTTCCAACTACTTAAGAAAAAGTAAAGAACTCTCTAGAAATTTGAAAGCAATTAGAAATTAAACATTTCCTTACTGTTCCCCTAAAATTAAACAAAGTGGAGGGATGTGGAGCTTTCAAGAGAACCTCTTAGAGAGCTCGAACATTCTAGTCTCTAGGAATGTTGGAAATGTGGGAACTAATAAATCACTAACATTGAAAACAAAATAAAAGGGAGGATTGTCTGGAGTACCCTGCTTGGTGACAGAAAGGAAGACTTTTCTTGCAAAAGACTCAACTTTGGGGATTGATAGGGTAAAAGCATATGCATGTTGTTTATAAGTAATATTTGCATCTTCTGGACAGAAGTTGACTTAGGATCATTTTAAAGAAACGTTAACTATGAAAACTGCATGCCAGGGGTGACCACAAAATAGGGGTCAACCCAGAAGCAAGAATCAGAGTACATTGTGCAAGCAGCTGCATTCCCAGAGAAGCTCATATCCTCATGCTGGCCACTATAGAACATTTCAAAACAAACCCACAAGAGTACTTCCATGGGAGCTTGGATAAACAACAACAGCCCAGAATGGAACAAGAGTAGCTGATAACTATGAAAACCTCATGGAATTTTGCCCTCTCCCCTTCTTCCTCCTCCTACTTTCTGAGGCAGACGTGGTGGAACCAGAAGCAGGCCTGTGAGGGGGAAGAAGGGGTCAGAAAAAGGTGGAGAACTTTCCAAGTTTGACCCTTTCTAGCCTGTATCCTTCAGCAGCTGGGGGATGCAGAAATTTGGAGGTGAATAAGAGTCTGAAGTTTTTATATTTTTATGAGGTGCATTTCTCATTATCTGAAAGTGAGACTGTTTATCTTTCAGAATAAGGAAAAAGACTAATTTGCTTGCAATACATGACAAAAACGAGGTAACAGTCAGTTTAAGGGGACATTGTGAAAAACAATAAAATTACTTTTTTTTGAAGCTTACCAAACTTCAATAAAATAAGTATATATAAGATATTAAAAGAAATGAAGATAGTAACTTGGTTTGGCATCATTTAAATGACATCACTCAATCAAACATAAGTAGCATGAAATTTGACTTTCATAAATTTAAAAATAAATTATAGTATAAATAAATGATAGTTAATTTTCAATTTCCTTAAATATTATTAGAACAATGTCTAGCACAGAGCAGATGCTCTCTCGAGAGACAGAGAGAGAGAGAGCGTGCGCATCTTTGTTTAATTTTAGGGGAATAGTAAGGAAATGTTTAATTTCTAATTACTTTCAAATTTCTCTCTCTAAAGACAGAGAGACAGAATCTCACTGTGTTGCCCAGGTTGGAGTATATCAGTAAATATTTTGGAATAAATATTTTAAAATGGCTGAAATAATACAAGTTTAATGGCAAAAATTAAAGAATAAGAAGTTATAGCTCTGGCCAGATGTGATGGCTCACACTTGCTATCCCAGCACTTTGGGAGGTTGAGGTGGGAGGAGACCCTGAGCCTAGGAATTAAAGACCAGCCTGGACAACATAGTGAGACCCCGTATCTACAAATAATAAAAAATTAGCCAGTGTGGTGTTGTGCACCTGTAATCCCAGCTGCTCAGGAGGCTGAGGTGGGAGGATTGCTTGAACCCAGGAGGTTGAGGCTGCAGTGAGCCATGATTGTGCCTCTACACTGAAGCCTGGGCAACAGAGCAAGGCCCTATCTCAACAACAACAACAAAAAGTTACAGCTGAAAATCTTGTTAATAGTACCATTTTGTTTTTGTCCTTAGTCTTTCTATGACACTAATTATTTCACATATATTATCATTATTTTTAATCATATTACTTTCAGAGCTTTATTTTATAACAAATTTGAAAATGTTATTTTTTAAATTGAAAACTGAGATGTCTAAATTTCACACCAATGTATTTTAATTATTTCAAATTCCAATTATAATTCTCAGTACTAGTTAAAACCAAATATATTGACAAAAGAGAGTCTGAAAATGTTATTTTTTATTAAAATCTGAGATTTCTAAGTTTCACACCAATGTATTTTAATTATTTCAATTTTCAGTTATAAATAATTCCTACTACTGGTTAAAACAAAATATATTGACAAAAGACAGTCTGGTAATAGTAAAG
Organism: Chlorocebus sabaeus; assembly: GCF_047675955.1. Classification (NCBI taxonomy): domain Eukaryota; kingdom Metazoa; phylum Chordata; class Mammalia; order Primates; family Cercopithecidae; genus Chlorocebus; species Chlorocebus sabaeus. The sequence continues at coordinate 11,563,676 of NC_132925.1, forward strand.
TCATAAATTATACTACAATATTTTAAATCAGTTAAATCAATTTGAGAATACAATTCAAAAATAATTTCCAGCCCCAAAGCACACTAAAATTTAAAAATGCGTGAATAAAATAAATAACAATATTACTACCCAGCCCTGCTCAGTTCTTCTAATAATGTTAAGTACCAAGTAATAAAACTGTAATATATTTTTTTAAATCCAATAACTCTTACTGATTTAAAGCACAGATTTCTTAAGCATCATTTCATTATTTTTTATTGGCATGATGAATTATAAAATAAATTTTATGTGATGATAGTTATTCTACATCATCTGTGTTCCTTTCTTGAAAATAAAAATATGTTTCCAATATAGGGAAATGGATTCATAGATGTATTGCTTTTCAAATTAGTAAATTTTCTATAAGTTAAATTTATTGCTGTGTCTTTACTCTTTTAATTTCTTATTTTTAAATTGAAAATAGGAATAAAAGACTTGCAAAACTATTGTAGGCTATTAAGTTTTATAACCATTGACCTAAATAGAATATATTCTTTCCTGGCTTATGTTTCATAAACTGGAGATGTTAGATATCCTTTCAAAATCATATAAGCCTCATTAAATGTATGATTTTTCTAATGCGATAGTTTATAATTTGAAGATTCTTAGACTCTCTTAAAATACTGAACTCTTCAATTATGTAGCTGTTCCTAATTTATATTAGAGCTGGAATTCTGGCAAAAATCAAGTAGTGTCTCTATAGATTTATTTCTACTCTTTAAAGAAAACGGAAACTTGGTGATCCACAAAACAGAACATGGTAAAATGTTCAAACTACATTTTAAAAAATCACAAATGTTTATTCATCTTAGTTAGAAATTGAAATCATGTTAATAGCAAGGTTTGACTCTTTTATTATTAGTTTGGTTATTGCTGAATTAGTCTAATAGTATTGATCTAATGATTGGTCAAATAAAACAATATAGTAAATTGTTAATTAATTTATCAGAAATTAAGATGTCTTAAAATACCAAATCTCTTTAAACATTTTTAAATAAATTTTTGGAAACTGGTAATAGTCAAATGTAATTTTTCATTGATACTTATGTTTTCTTAACGGTTTATTCAATAACCAGAAAGCTAATAAAAGTAAAATGCCCAAGGACCATTTGCCATTGATCTCTTCTAGCAAATATTTACAAAGAAAAAAAGACACTATGATTAAAGTTTCGAATGTATGAAATGATAAGTGAGTGCCTTGGCTTCCCTTAGTAAGGATTCAACATCTTAATTAAAAACAATCTTTTATCTCATCCAAACTTAAGTCCAACTAACTTTTTGAAAACAATTAAGTATCACTAGCTTTTCAGAGAGGAGCCAGAACATTAAAGCAAATAGAGTATTAGTTCGGCAACATTTATCTAAGGCCACCTAGAACCACTGTGCAATCATAATTCATAATTTAACCTCGATGTGGATTTCCAGCTTTTCTAGTGATTTCAAATCTCTTTTAAGGAATAGAACAAAATCTTATTTGAAATCCTAATATGCAAAGTAGTTTAAAGTCCCGGAACTTCACTGTGTCAGTCTGTTTCATTCTCCATCACCAAAGCCCCAGTTCCAGAGAACCGTACAAATTCTGGATTTTCAGGAACATGGTTGGAAAATCATGGCATCCCATCTTTTGATGAAAACATTAAAGAAGCAGTGTTAAATAATAGTAGGTTTAGGACTAGAACTCTGTTCTCCAACTTCATTCTCATTCTTTCTATTAGATTTTAAAGTTTAAGTCAGCAGTACAACATAAATGATTGTAAGTATGGTTTCAGAATTGAATATATCTGAGTTTAATACTGGTTTCACTACCAACTGTTGCTAAGAGCAAGTATAACATTCTAAGTCTCATCATCTTCATTTTTATGAGGATGAAATGAGATGGTTTATGTGAAGGACTCACCATAGCACCTTTCCATACTAAGTGCTCAGTAAATACTAGCTATTATTACTATTACTTCAAAGTTTGGCACACTGTTGTTGGCTGCTAAAATGTTAAAGTTATGCAGATGTTACAATAATTAAAAAGAGAGGAATGGGGAAGTTTGAGTACTATATAGACCAAAACAAAATTAAACATCCTTTTTTATACAAAAGAATGTAAAAAACTGAAGTGGGAATAAACAAAAGGCAAAAGAAGGGAACTAGAATTTAAAGATCTAAACAAATAGGGATATTGATAATTTACTGACAAAAACAGGGACTGATCAAGTCCCAGGGATCCCACCATTTGATATTAACTGGAAATCTTAACCTCTCCAGAGTGTATTTCTTATCCTCTTTATATGTACTGAAACTTCTACCCACCCCTGCCTGTGTAGTTATCAATAATCAGGATGGGGAGAAACGTCTGTCTCATTTGGTTTTACTACAGAGAGTTGACTGTATCCTGTACGGAAGTTCTTCTTGACTCATTGCTCAAATCCTGACCACTGGTGTTACCAGTAGCATAATACAATGGTGCTGACAATTTTTCAAAAGGGTTCGGCTTACTCTGACGAAAAGTGATCCCTGAAAATGGATCCAGGTTCTGGATTCGTAAAGTTAAGATTTTCTCAGTTCCTTTACCGAGATTCAGGCTGTGATAGACACATCCTCCTAGACATCAGGGCAATCCTTTTACACAAGGGGCCTCATGTATCGCCGCTTTTGGGGACTGCTAAATTACTAAATCACTTTGGAGTTCAAAAACACGGCTATTTCCCAGGGCATAAAATGAACTTGGGAGGGCTGAAGGAGAGTAATGTGAAGTATTTGCTCCATTCGAAATACTATTCAGCTCTCTTTCTCTCTAACTCAATGCCATGTTTAACATATTGATTTTGTTTTTCTCTGTATTTGTAGTTACTTAATCTTTAATGTTCCGTGGCCTTTTTCTACCAATGGGCTTTGGCTAGGACAATCCAATCACCCATTTCTCATGAATCACTCTCATGCTAAATCCTAGGGAGATGATGTCAAGGAAGATTGGTTATTTTCTTCCCAGAACACCCCTAGACTTATAATGCAAATTCACAAAATACCCCCTTGTCAATTGTATCAATTTAAAGCTCCCCAGGGCAGAGGCCTGATTCCTACGCATCTCCCATACCTAACAGGGGTCTGCCATATTTGCAAAAGTGGGATCTCACTATTACTGAACAAAATGCCCTGGATACCTTTTTACCAGAGCACTTTCAGCATCAGCCTGTACCTTTACGTATGTACCCACGTATAAAAATGGACAGACTCACACATATGGGAATATAAGAAAGGAATAATTGTGACTCAATGTTAATGATTTCAAGGGAGAAGGTGACAACTAATCAGAGGTTTGATACTTTTGCTGGTTTCATCAAGTAAAAGATGCAATTACCAAAAAAAAAAAAAAAAAATTAAGGAATGATTGCACTTTGTTGGAAATCAACAGAAGTTGTTAATTATTTCAGAAAATTATAATACAAACAGTAACACTGCTTGGGGTATTAGATTTGTTTGTACAAAACAATCAAAACAAACCTGTGTGAACCTACGTGCTTCACTTAAGGTGATTCTGTATGTAGGTGCAAACAGTGGACTCTTTCACCATGTCTTCTAATGAAGTCTTGTCAAAACATTTAGATTGAAATATATATAGTTTTATTAAAAATTAATATTGTATACTGATTAGATTACAATCACGATATACTATCGGTAGTTTGGAAATTACATAGGTAAGTTACATTATTTATGATTCTCATTTTGGGGCAGTAAAAAGGAATTTATAAAATACTTGTTATTAAAAAAAATCTGACTGAGATTCTCTTTTTATAGGCATAGACCTAAAACTACCGTACCAAAGGAACCCAGATATAGTTACTGTTAACAGATTTTTAAAAACTATTGAAGGTTCTTTTTTTCCTACTATAAAAATTATCACAAACTGAGTAGCTTAAAACAATAGAAATTTATTCTCTCACAGTTCTAGACTATGGAAGTCTACAATCAATCAATGGAGGGCCAGGCTCCCTCAGAAACATCTGGGGGAGAATGATTCTTTCTCCCTCCCAGCTTCTGGTAACCTCGGACATTTCTGGGCTTGTGGCAGCCTAACTCCAACCCCTGCTGTGTCTTCGCATGGCACTCTCCCCTCTGACCCTCTTTGACTTCTCTTCTTACAAGGACACCAGTCAGATTAGATTAAGGCCCACTTTAATATCTTCATCACAACCTGATTACCTCCACAAAACCCCATTTCCAAACAGTCACAATCACAGGTTCTGGAGGTTAGGATTTCAACATACCTTTTTGGGGAGACACAGTTCAATCCATAGTGGGCTTATTGCAAAAAAATATATATATATATAGAAAGTGTAGAATATTTTCAAGGACATTTAGTTATAAATAAAACTTGAACATAATTTTTATTATAGTATTTTGCTATTTCATTGGAAGTGAAATGTAGACAAATATTTTAAAGTAAAAATTAGATAAATAGGTTTAAGCTCTTACCACACACAGCCAAATTGCTTTGCAGAAAGGTTATACTGTGTTTGTTCTCTTTAGTAGTATAATTTTATGTTAAATCATAGGTCCTCCACCATTGTGCATAGCCTTGGCCTATCTATCTAATGAAGTCTAGGGCTTCTACATATTTATTTGTTTACTTATACTATTAATAGAAGTAAATGCTAGTACTGGCAACAGGTATGTTAAGATAAAATAAACCAACCTACTTCTCATTTATAGATGATGGTTCTAATGAGAGAAATGTTTTATTATATTTGAACTAAGCTTTTTACTGGCATATCACCTGCTATCACCAGTACAAGCTAATAAGAATCCTAGAGAATTCTGTAGGCAGGGTGTGCAAAATTACACTGGAAACTAAACATTTAAAAATAAACAAATATTTATTTAATATTTATTCAGTATGTATTTCATTAATGTTACAAATTTGGTAAAGTTCTTTACTAAATTAACATAAAAATTCATTTTAAGACCAATATGTCACCTTTCTTCCCGAGAATGCTATTCAATTAAAGCTGAGACATCAAAGTTCTTATACACAAAGAGTTTCATTATGCAACCTCATTATGAGGTCTAAATTCCTGGATATATGAAAATGTTTAAAGTAAACTATGAATACTACCAATATAATCTTGCAAAGACAACAATTCACTATATTTTAAATTTTGGCTCCCGAGAAATCAAGCTTGAAGTACAGCCTACATGCAAATGCTTTATTAGGATGAAGACTACAGTCACAGAGCATCAAAATAAGGATACATGGGGTAAAAAAGAGAAAAAGTGGGAAAATAAATACAAGATTGGGTATTGCAGAGATGGCGATGGCTTCATAGAATACATGGTTAGCTATGTATTCACATGAGATGCTTCTGGAGAGTTGCTATGAAACCACAGTGATATTGTTTGGTTGTGTGTCCAACCAAATCTCAACTTTAATTGTACCTCCCTGAATTCCCACATGTTGTGGGAGGGACCCAGGGGAAGGTAATTGAATGATGGAGACTGGTATTTCCCATGCTATTCTCATGATAGTGAATAAGTATCATGAGATCTAATGGGTTTATCAGGAATTTACACTTCTGCTGCTTCCTTATTTTTCTCTCGCTGCCACCATGTAAGAAGTGCTTCTCATCTCCCACCATGATTCTGAGGCCTCCCCAGCCATGTGGAACTGTAAGTCCAATTGAAACTCTTTCTCTTCCCAGTCTCATGTATTCTTCATCAGCAATGTGAAAACAGACTAACACAGTAAGTTGGTAATAGTAGAGTAAGGTGTTGCTAAAAAGATATCCAAAAATGTGGAAGTGACTTTGGAACTAGGTAAAAGGCAGAGGTTGGAACAGTTTGGAGGGCTCAGAAGAAGACAGGGGAATGTGGGAAAGTTTGGAACCTCCTAGAGATTTGTTGAATGGCTTTGACAAAAATGCTGATAGTGATATGAATAATAAGGTCCAGCCTGAGGTGGTCTCAAATGGAGATGAGGAATTTGTTGGGAACTGGAGCAAAGTTGACTATTGTTATGCTTTAGCAAAGAGACTGGCAGCATTTTGCCCCTGCCCTAGAGATTTGTGGAACTTTGAACTTGAAATAGATAATTTAGGGTATCTGGCAGAAGAAATTTCTAAGCAGCAAAGCATTCAAAAGGTGACTTGGGCACCATTAAAAGCATTACATTTTAAAAGGGAAACAGCATAAAAGTTCAGAAAAGTTGCAGCCTGACTATGTGATAGAAAAGAAAAATTCATTTTCTGGGGAGAAATTCAAATCAGATGCAGCAATTTGCATAAGTAGCAAGAAACCTAATGTTAATCTGCAAGACCATGGGGAAAATGACTCCAGGCTCTGTCAGAGAACTTCACAGAACCCCCTCCCATCACAGGCCCAGAAACCCAGGAGGAAAAAGTCATTTAGTGGGCCAGGCTCAGGGTCCCTGTGCTGTGTGTAGCCTAGGGACTTGGTGCCATGTGACCCAGTTGATCCAGCCATGGCTGAAAGGGGCCAACATAGAGCCTGGGCTGTGGCTTCAGAGGGTGGAAGTCCCAAGTCTTGGCATCTTCCATGTGGTGTTGAGCCTGCAGGTGCACAGAAGTCAAGAATTGAGGTTTGGGAACCTCCATCTAGATTTCAGAAGTTGTATGGAAATGCCTGGATGCCCAGGCAAAAGTTGGCTGCTGGGGCGGGGCCCTCATGGAGAACTTTTGCTGGGGCAGTGCAGAAGGCAAACGTAGGGCTGGAGCCCCCACAGAGAGTCCCTACTGGGGTACTGCCTAGTGGAGCTGTGAGAAGAGGGCCATTGTCCTCCAGACCCCAGAATGGTAGACCCACTGAGAGCTTGCATTATACACTTGGAAAAGCAGCAGGCACTTAATACCAACTGCTGAGAGCAGTCAGTAGGGAGGCTGTACCCTGCAAAGCCACTGGGGTCAAGCTGCCCAAGACCATGGGAACCCACCTTTTGTATCAGCATAACCTGGATATGAGACCTGTAGTCAAAGGAGATCATTTTGGAGTTTTAAAATTTGACTGCCCCACTGGATATCAGAGTTGCATGGGCCCTGTAACCTCTTTGTTTTGGCCAATTTCTCCCATTTAGAATGGCTGTATTTACCCAAAACCTGTACCCCAATTGTATCTAGGAAGTAACTAGCTTATTTTTGATGTTGCAGGCTCATAGGCAGAAGGGGCTTGCCTTGTCCCAGATGAGACTTTGGACTGTGGACTTTGGGGAACTTTTGGGAAGACATGATTGGATTTGAAATGTGAGGACATGAGAGTTGGAGGGGCCAGGGGTGGAATGATATGGTTTGGCTGTGTCCCCAACCAAATCTCAACTTGAATTGTATCTCGTAGATTCCCAAGTTTTGTGGGAGGGACCCAGGGGGAGGTAATTGAATCACAGGGGCCAGTCTTTCCCATGCTATTTTTGTTATTGTGAATAAGTCTCACAAGAGCTAATGAGTTGATCAGAGGTTTCTGCTTTTGCTTCTTTCTCATTTTTCTCTTGCCTGCTACCATGTAAGAAGTGCCTTTCATCTACCACCATGATTCTGAGTCCTCCCCAGCCATGTAGAACTGTAAGTCCAATTAAACCTCTTTTTTTCCCCAGTCTCAGGTATGTGTTTATCAGCATCATATACACACAGCCTCTCAAAACAGGCCTTCACAGGGCAAATAAAGGGAATGAACTCTTGACTGAAGATTCACTTTCTTACACCTTTCATGTGTAGACTAAAGTGAATTATTTAATGATGCCACATATCTGAAATTGGCACATACCAAGATATCTTTGTGTGATATATAGCAGAAACTACTCAGGAGGATTAATATATGTCTTAGACATCAATAAACCACTGAAAGTTGGAAATAACTCCTAGAACCATAACTTCTGGTGATGATAAATAATAAGATAAATAATAATAATGTAATGAAGGAAGTGTTTGTGATGATCTTAAACCAAAATTACATTTATTGGGAAGACATCAGGTAGCTCAACAGGCACTGGAGCACCAGGTATAAGAAAATGGGAAAGAACAAGGAAGATGTGATGGTTAATTTTATGTGTCAACCTCATTGGACCATGGAGTATCCAGATATTTGACTAAAACGTTATTCTGGGTATGTCTGTGAAGCTGTTTCTGAATGAGATTAACCTTTGAATCTGTGGACAGTTTCTTCAGGAAAAGTCTGATGCAATCCATTTTCATACTCCTTCCAGTTTGCTGAGAGAAAAGTGACCTCTTTTGCTGAATTCAGGATACTGTCTATCTGAAATATTTTCAACACCCCAAAAATGTTAGGAACTGAAAACAAATTTTAGAGAAAAGTCAAATAATACTCACACACTCTAAAAATTACTTTCTACAAAATTAGTTAATAACATATATTTTACAATATTCAGTTACCTTCCAATCCTTCAAAAGCTGAAAATAGAGTTTCCCTTCTTCTCTCTGAAGAAATAATAATTGTAGACGCCTCTCTATGTGCTAGGAACAGTAGGAGGCATCCTCACCTGTGCTACGTCATGTAACCTACACAAGCCTGAAAAGTGCACATATTGCAACTGATTAAGCCTCTTTAGTCTAGTGGCACGTCCCCTGTCTCCTTTTCTCCCTGTGAAATTTATTTGTTAAAAAATAGAGTAATAAGTCGTTTGAAATTGTTCACCGTCTAGGGTTTATTGAATATATTAAATTCATGCCCAGTTTAAATTTTCTTCGTTTTTAAAACGACTACTTCAGAAGCAGTGTTCTCTTCTACTACCCAGGGACACAGATTTGGTTTGTCTCTCTTTTTGTGATGTTAACAGCAATTTGTATATGCTTGATTCTTTCTCTCTTTACATTTTTGAAGTTAATGGGTCAGTTTGCTCACTTGGTTTAACAGTGAACTATTAGTTAATATTTTAGTATCACTACATACCTACAGATCTAAGCATATCTGATGCAATGCAATCTATTCTGGTGATTAACTTTATTGATGATCTAATTGTCCGCTTTGTGTTTAGTGAAAGCCTCTTCATATGAATCCTTTGGCCATAATCTCTTGCTCTCTGAAATGGTATTTTACATTCTCATTTTGCATATTTCCTGCTCCAGCCCTAAAATCAGCCATTTATCTAAAAAAAGTCATAGTCTCTTTTACTGGGAAATTATATTTAGGCATAATTGGACTCTTAATGGCATTGTTTTTCATTATTGTAAAATAGGTGCTGCTTCGTCAACAAGAAATTTGAGCCAATGAAAAATGTTTGCTTTACATCAATGCTCTTGGATCAACAACCAAAGCTATATCAAACAAATTTTCTTGTTAGGGACTCAGAAAATATCAGAGTAAAGAAGAAATATAATAAAATTCTAAAGAGCATTGTCATCTAAGAAATTGACCAACTCCCATAGACTTCTTTCCTTCTCATTTTATATTTAGCTTTCAAATTGATATAAAAATAGGTATTTGAAAGCTTTGGAATTACCATATGCCTATTTCAGGTACTATTATCTGCCATATTATGTAGTGTGTCACTAGACTTCTGCCTCCAAGCCCAGCATCTATATTCATGTCATAGTGCTGTGCTACCCATTGACAGTAAAGAAGGGCATCTCCAAATATTCCCCACACTGGAACTCTCCATGAATTGTATAGCTGAAAGCAGTTAGAGATCTTCTCAACAAACATAGCTTTTATGTTGGAATTTCTATTTTTATTTCTAATAAATGATAGTACTTCACAGTATTTGATGTGTTTGGTACTTTATGAAAGACATTGCCAGATATAGTATTCTACTGCTAGCTTTGGATATATTTCTAAAATTCTCAGGCAATTGAAATACTTCAAATCTTGTAAAAAAGATAAGATTGGGAATCTGACAAGTGAGTGAAACTATTAGAAAGTTATAATTTTTACAATTATAATAAAGGTAAAACAATGAATATAGCACAGTAAATAAAGGAATAATCAATGTATCTTAAATCAGCCTTTTAGGAATAGATGGGTTATAAATAAATAAGTGAATTAACAACAGTTTTGCTTGGTAATAATAGCATTCTTTCTTACTAGAGTTTTGCCTAGCTCAAGCATCCACCCACCGTCTCTGGACTCATGAAATAACTCGAGCGCTTCAGAGGGCAAAAGCTCTGGTCAAACTTCATTGAAGCCAATCAGACAGATATTATTGCTATGTACTTTTAAAACTTTAACTGCATTCAATGTTCTACCCACAATGACTTTATGCCAACATAACACCAAGCATATCTGGAAACTTTGGTCTGGTTCTGCCAGAGTCATACACTATTACTTGCTTCCTTCCTAATAGCTATAGGAGTATACTTCTAAGGGCTGCATTCATATTCTCTCTCTTTTTTTTCTTTTTTAGCATTCTTGATTTTCTTGATTATCTTACTGCTAAATCCTCTAGTTCCATTCATTCTTTAGCCTTACTGTTTTGCTAATTTCCATTGATTTTTCTTTTTGATTGCACATAATTCATGCCTGTGAAATTGTTTGCTCTCCAATAAACATTTATTTAAACTGACAAAAATTATATACTTATTATGTACAAAATTTTGTTATGAAATATTTTTACATTGTGAAATGGCTGACTCAATCTAAGTAACATATGCATTAGCTTGCATGCCTATCATTTTGTTTTGGTATGGTGAGAACACTTAAAATCTACTTGCTTAGCAATTTTCAAGAATATAATACATTTTGTTAACTATAGGCACCGTGTTGCATAATACGTCTTGCAAACTTATTCCTTCTATCTAACTGAAATTTTATATCCTTTGTCCAACATCCCACCAACTCCCTACTCCTCCAGCCCCTAGTAACCTGCATTCTGCTCCTTATTTACATGCGTTCCACATTTTCAAATTCTATATGTAAGGGAGATCATGAAGTATTTGTCTTCCTGTGCCTGGTTTATTTCACTTAGCATAATGGCCTCCAGGGTCATTCACACTGTCACACTTGGCAGAATTTCATTCTTTGTTATGACTAAACAGTATTCCATTGATTATGTATACCACATTTATTTATCATTCAACTGTTGTTAGACACTTAGGTTTATTCCATAGATTGGCTACTACAAATAATGCTGCAATGAACATGAAAGTGCAGATATCTCTTTGACCTACTGACTTCATTTCCTTTGGATATATTACAGAATTGGGACAGTAGCTCTATTTTTAATTTTTTTAGAAACTTCCACACTGTATTCCATAATGGCTGTATAAATTTATATTCCCAGCTACAGTGTGCAAAAGTTCCCTTTCTCTACATCCTATCCAACACTTACATATATATTTTGTTTATAGTAGCTGATATAGTTAGGCTTTGTGTCCCCACCCAAATCTCATCTTGAATTGTTGTTCTCATAATCCCTGCATAACATGGGAAGGACCCAGTGGGAGGGAATTGAATCATGGGGGCAGTTACTCCCATGCTGTTCTTATGATAGTGAATGAGTTCTCATGAGATTTGATGGTTTATAAGGGACTCTTTCCCACTTCACTGAGCACTTCTCTTTCCCACTGCCCTGTGAAGAAAGTTCTTTTATTCCCCTTTGCCTTCTGCCATGATTGCTAGTTTCTTGAGGCCTTCCTAGCCAGGCAGAACTACGAGTCAGTTAAATTGCTTTTTTTTTTTTTTTTAAATAAATTACCCAGTCTTGGGTATTTCTTCATAGCAGCATGAGAATGGACTAATATGGTAAACTGGTAACAGGAGTAGTGAGGCGCTGTTGTAGGTGCCCACAAATGTAGAAGCGACTTTGGAACTGCGTAAGAGGCAGAGGTTGAAACAGTTTGGAGAGCTCAGAAGAAGACAGGAAAATGTGAGAAAGTTTGGAACTTCCTAGAGACTTGTTGAATGGCTTTTACCAAAATTCTGATAATGATATGGACAATGAAGTCCAGACTGAGGTGGTCTCAGATGAAGATAAGAAACTTATTGGGAACTAGAATAAAGGTGACTCTTGCTATAGTTTAGCAAAGAGACTGGCGGCATTTTGCCCCTGCCTTAGAGATCTCTAAAAGTTTGAAATTGAGATAGATGAGTTAGGATATCTGGTGGAAGAAATTTCTAAGTGGCAAAGCATCCAAGAGGAAGCAGAGGATAAACTGAAAACTTTGCAGCCTGCTAATGCCATAGAAAACAAAGACCCATTTTCTAGGGAGAAATTCAAGCTGGCTGCAGAAATTTGCGTAAGTACCAGGAGCCAAATGTTAATAGCCATTGCATAAGTAACCGGAAGCCAAATGTTAATAGCCAAGACAAGGGGGAAAATGGCTCCAGGGCATGTCAGAGACCTTCACACCTGCCACTCCCATCACAGGCCTGGAGGCCTAAAAGGGAAAAATAATATTGTGGGTGGGACTCAGGCCCCCCTGCTCTGTGCAGCTTTGGGACATGGTTTCCTGAATCCTAGCTGCTTCAGCTCCAGCTGTGGCTAAAAGGGGCAAGGTATAGCTCTGGCAATTGCTTCAGAGGGTGCAAGCCCCAAGACTTGTCAGCTTACATGTGCTGTTGGGTCTGCTAGTTCACAGAATTCAGGAAATAAAGTTTGGGAACCCCCACCTAGATTTCCAAGGATGTATGGAAATACCTGGATGTCCAGGCAGAAGTTTGTTGCAGGGGTGGCGCCCTCATGGAGAACCTCTGCTAGGGCAATGTGGAAGGGAAATGTAGGATTGAAGACCCCACACAAAGTCCCCACTGGGTTACTGCCTAATGGAGCTGTGAGAAGACGACCACCATCCTCCAGCCCCTAGAATGGTAGACCCACCAACAACTTGCACTGTGTGCCTAGAAAAGCCACAGACACTCAATGTCACCCTGTGAAAGCAGCCAGGAATGGGGGCTGTACCTTGCAAAGCCACAGGGGTAGAGCATCCCATGGCTGTGGGAGCCCATCTCTTGCATCAGTGTGACTTGTATGTGAGACATGGAGTCAAAGGAGAATATTTGGGCACTTCATGGTTTAATGGCTTCCCTATTGGATTCTGGATTTGCATGGGGCCTGTAGCCTCTTTGTTTTGGCCAATTTCTCCCATTTGGAATGGGTGTGTTTACTAAATGCTTGTACCCCCATTGTATCTAGGAGGTAACTAACTTGCTTTTGATTTTATAGGCTGATTGGTGAAAGGGACTTGCCTTGTTTCAGATGAGAATTTGGACTTGGACTTTTTGGTTAATGCTGGAATGAGCTAAAATTTTGGGAGACTGTTAGAAAGGCATGATTGTGTTTTGAAATGTGAGGACACGAGATTTGGGAGGAACCAGGGGTGGAATGATATGGTCAGGCTTTGTGTCCCCACTCAAATCTCATCTTGAATTGTAGTGCCCTTATCCCCACATGTCATGGGAGGGACCCAATGGGAGTTAATTGAATCATGGCAGCAGTTACCTCCATGCTGTTCTTGTGACAGTGAATGAGTTCTCATGAGATCTGATGGTTTTTTGTCTGTTAGTTGGTTGGTTTGTTAAGACAGAGTCTTGCTCTGTCACCAGGTTGGAGTGCAGTAGCGTGATCTAGGCTTACTGCAACCTCTGTCTCCCAGGTTCAAGCAATTGTCATGCCTCAGCCTCCCAGGAAGCTGGGATTACAGGTGCCTGCCACCACACCTGGCTAATTTTTGCATTTTCAGTAGAGATGGGGTTTCACCATGTTGGCCAGTCTGTTCTTGAACTCCTGACCTCAGGTGATCCACCTGTCTTGGCATCCCAAAATGCCGGGATTAAAAATGTGAGCCGCTGTGCCCAGGTGATCTGACGGTTTTATAAGGGGCTCTTTCCACCTTTGCTCAACACTTCTCCTTCTTTCTTCCCCTTCACTTTATGCCATAATTGTAGATGTCCTTAGGCTTCCCCAGCTGTGCAGAACTGTGAGTCAATTAAACCTCTTTTCTTCATAAATTACCCAGCCTTGGGTATTTCTTCATAGCAGTGTGAGAATGGACTAATACAGTAGACATTGTAACAGATGTGTATGAGGTGATATGGTTTTAGTTTGCATTTATCTGATAATTAGTGATTTGAGCATTTTTATATACCTACTGGATATTTGTTTGCCTTCTTTTGAGAAATATCTATTCAGATCCTTGGCTCCTTTTGTAATGAAGTTATTTATTGTATTGTCATTGATTGTTTGAGTTTCTCATATATTTTAGGTATAAACCCTTATCACAAGTATGGTTTATAAATAAATTCTCCAATTATGTACATTATCTCTTCACTCTATTTTTTTCCCTTCGTAGAAGCTTTTTAGTTTGATACAAACTCATTTGTCTATTTTTGAATTTCTTGCCTTCACTTTTGGGTACATTTCCAAAAAATTATTGCTCAGACCAAAGTCATGGAGTTTTTTTCCCCATTTTCTTGTTAGTTGTATAGCTTCAGGTCTTGCATTTATGTCTTTAATCCATTTGATGTTGATTTTTGTAAATAGTATGAGATAAATGTTCAATTTCATTCATTAGCAACTGAATATTCAGTTTTTCCAGCATCATTTATTGAAGAGGGTATCCTTTCCCCATTGTGGGTTCTTGGCATCTTTGTCAAAAGTCAATTGAATGTAAATGTGTGAGTTTATTCTGGGTTCTTTATTCTGTTCCATTGGTCTATGAGTCTGTTTTTATGGTAGTATCATGCTATTTTGATTACTATAACTTTGTAGTATATTTTGAAGTTAGGTAGTATAATGTCTCCAGTTTCATTCTTTTTGCTCAAGATTTCTTTGACTATTCAAAGAATATGCATTGTTCTATATACATTTTAGAATTCTTTTTCTATTTCTATGAAATATGTCAATGGAATTTGGATAGGGTTTGCATTGATTCTGTAGATGACTTTGCATAGTATGAACATTTTAAGAACAATAATTCTTCCAGTCTATGAAAACAGGATATCTTTCTATTTATTTGTTATCTTCTTAATTTTTTTCATCTGTATTTTCAGTGTACAGATATTTTCACAACTTTAGTTAAATTTATTCCAGAGCCTTTCATTTATTTATTTATTTAGATTTTTAAATATCTTTTTCACACAGTTTATATATAGTATATATAAATGTTACTGATCATTATATGATTTTGTACCCTGCAAATTCACTGTATTTGTTTATTATTTGTAATAGTTTTTGTGTAGTCTTTAGAGCTTTCAGTATGGAAGATTATGTCACCTGCAAAGAGGGACAATTTAATTCTTCCCATCTAATTTGGATGCCTTTTATTTTTTCCATCGTGTAATTGCTTGTCTAGGATTTCCAGTACTATACTAAATAGAAATGGCAAGGATAGACATCCTTGTCTTGTTCCTAATCATGGAAAAAAAAGATTTCACCTTTTCATTATTGAATATAATGCTAGCTGTAGGTTTGGTATATATGGCCTCTATCGTGTTGAGTTACATTTCCTCTATATCTAATTAATTGAGAGGTTTTATCATAAAGGTATGTTGAATTTCATCAAATGCTTTTTTCCTACATTGAGTTGATCATATGGTTTGTATTGAGATGATCATATGGTTTTTGTTCTTCATCTGTTAATGTGGTGTATCACATTTATAGATTTCATATGTTAAACCATCCTTGCACTACTGTGATAAATTCCACTTGATCATGGTGAATATTCCTTTTGATGTAATGTTAAATTCAGTTTGATAGTATTTTGTTGAGAATAACTGCATTTATGTTCATAAGGGCTATTGGTCTGTAATTTTTTTCTTGTAGTGTCCTCGTCTGGTATCAGGATCACACTGGCCTTGTAAAATGAGTTTGAAAGTATTCCCTTATCTTCATTCTTTTTGGAAGACTTTGAGGATTATTAGTATTCATTATTCTTAAATGTTTGGAAGAACTGAGCAGTGAAGACATCAGGTCCTGGACTTCTCTCTGATGGAAGGCTTTTTATCAGAGATTCAATCTACTTACCTATTATTGGTTGTTCAGATTTTCTATTTCTTCCTGATTCACCCTGTAGTTTATATGTATCTAGGAATCTATCCATTTCTTTAGGGTACCAATTTTTTTTGCATATAATTTTGATCTCTAATGATTCTGTTTGCATACAATTTTGATCTCTAATGATTCTTTGTATTTCTGTAGTATCAGTTATAATGTCTCCTCTTCACTTCTGATTTTAGTTACTTGGGTGTTCTCTCTTTTTTCTTAGTCTAGCTAAATGTTTATTACTTTTATTTATATTTTCTAGAAAACAACATTTTGTTGATCTTTTCTATTATTTCTTTAGTCTCTATTTCATTTATTTCTGCTCTGATCTTTATTATTTCCTTTCTGCTGCTAACATTGGGCTTCATTTGTTCCTATTTTTTAGTTACTTGAAGTGTATAATGTTAGAATGTTTATTTAGGATTTTCCCTTTTTATAATGTAGATGTTTATTGCTATAAACTTTTCTCTTAGAACTGCTTTTGCATCCATTTAGTTTTTGTATATTTTTTTCCATTTTCATTTGTCTCAATTTTTTTTTTTAATTTTCTTTTGAATTTCTTCATTGACTCATTGATTGTTCAGGAACACAGTTATTTAATTTCCATGTATCTGTTTGTTTTCTAAAATTTGTCCTGTTATTCATTTCTAGTTTCATGCCATTGTGGTTGATTAAACAGAGACTTGATATGATTTCAATTTTTTTAAGTTTGTTAAGACTTGTTTTGTGGCCTAACATATGATCTATCCTGATCCTTAACCACTACAGACATTTTGATAGTTGAGGAAAAAGTACACAGAAGAAAATCTAATACACAAAGGTAAACCTTAATACAGAAAATAAACTCGATGTTTGAGAAGCGTTATTGCAATTAAGGAAACATCAGGCTGTTCTGATGGCTCAGATTTTATGAGACATTGAGTAGTTTGATGAAAACCTAGAGATTCTGATTTCTAATTAAATGCTTTTTTCATTCTAACATTCTATGTTTATTTTAAGGTTATAGATAATTTAAATAAGTTGCCTCTTAGATTTGTCACTCCTAATACCACAAAGATGTCTCTTAACGTTAAAAAAAGAGAAATAATAGTTGGGAAGGATTAATGTAAACAGCAGAATACATCGTCGGTTTTCATTAAGTTCAATAGCATAACACAGCAAAATTTCTTAATGTTATAATCATTATTCTTTTTCTTCCCATAAACTGGTCCTCAATTTTCATGAACTTTTTGTTCAATGGCTCACAAATGATTATTAATTTTATGTTTGTAGGGTATTACTTTATTTCTTGATTAATATTACTTAATTACATGACTTTGAGTCAAGACATATATTTGCCTCAACAAGCTTTATAATACTTATTAAATCTTTCTTTAAACCTTTTCCCTAACTAAAGAGAACACAGATTCTCTTTGCCCTCCTTTTCTTTCTGATTAGATTTTATCTCCTCTATTTAGTGTAATGTAACTAGGCAACAATATAATATTGTGTTGGAGTTTTGGTTTATTTGAACCTAAGTTAATATTTTATTTCCCTTGAGATTCTGTAGTTATATTTCAAAGGTGGTTAAGCATAATCATAGTATATTTTGAACAAGAAAAAAAGCCAAGCTTTTTAAAATTTTCTAAAACTTGATTAAGTCTTATCTTCTACAATTTTTTAATGGGAATTTACTTATAAATCAAAACAAGAATGAACTATTTTAGTCTGAAATGTATTATTTAATAAATAATTTATAAATTGATATTTGAAGTGCTGAAATAAAAATTTAATTTAAAAGCCTATCAACATTTATAAAATTATGATTTTCAACTTTTTTATATCTGCTCTGCAAAGTTGTATTTTAAGATCTATGAGTTCTACTGTTTACACAGATTAAGGAACAGTGGAAAGAAGGATGTGGACCTACGGAGCTGATTTCATAAATTCATTATACTTCTCAGGCACTTCCCATACAATAGTCATCTATTATTTGATGTAATAATCATCATTTTTAAATGTGAAATCTTTAAATAAATTAATTTACCTGGCTGGGGATTGCTTTGGAGAATTAAATTAGAATTTATTTTGCTTTAACCATCAGAGGCTAAATATGTTAATTAAGGCTAGAGGAGGCAAAGAAAATTCAAAGTGAGAGGCTGAATGAGGCTTTGGGGTTTTAGCCAAGTGCTAAATGTTATTGTGTTGCAGAACTGGTTGAGATTAGAGAGGCATCATGGAAAGGAACAGAAAACTAGAAATGACAGAAAAATTTAGAAAATGATGGGAAAAAGATAACAGGAATATATGTTAGCTTAGAATCTTGAAGACAATCAATGTGGCAACTACTGGCCTATACAGACCTAATATTGGCTGGAATTAGAGCATGCTGTGAAATGGACATGTCTTGTTGGTTAAGAGGAGGAAAAAACAAATAACCATGTTGACTGCTTTCATAATGTGTCACTTTACTGTTTTAATTGAATATTCCAAACACTTCCATGAAGGTATTTTTAATCTTAGTTTTAACTATCAGCAGTACAAAACTTTTAAAAACTTTTAATAATGAATCATTTGTAAAGAATGTGTCCAAGGGGATTTATTCTATTCATATTTTGCTCTACTACACACCCTCATTCCACATGGCCCAGCTAAGCTTCTTGTGCCAACTTTAAGATAAGATATCAAATTTGAACTCATTTCCCAAGTCTGGGCTGAGCTCCACATTTCCTCCACCAAATCCCTACTTTCCTGGTGCTTGGAGGAGAGTAGCAAAGAAGACATCTGCTTCTCCCTGCCGCATACCTCTTAACCCATCCTCAACATCCTCAATAGCGTCAGAATGAAATTAGTTTTTTCATGCTTTTTATTCATTCACAGGTTGCATTAGGAAGAGTTCTTGCAATATTTGGAGAATGAAAAAAATTGATTTCCCTAAATATTAAAAGGTGAACCAAAAATCTATTGGCCTTTTACAATTTTGATCTTTCTAGCAAAGAGTGTTGATTTTAGATTTAGTTTCACCTCTCACAAAATAGAGTGTATTTTAAGACAGACAGCATTAATTTTTTTTTTTTTTTTTTTTTGCTTTCACAAGCTTTCAAGCTTTCATTTTAAAAATAATAGTGCCATCACCCCAGTCCTGATGTGAGAGAGCAAAACTAACATTGTTGCTAAAAATCAATGATAAACCTGCCAAGCATAATTTTTTTGGTGTTTTAGTATTGAGGCACTTTTTCTTACATGTCTCATGAGTATATCTTTGTTTCAACCTAAATGCCATAAAGTATTTTTCTTGTTAAAATATTGTAAAGAGATTTCTGTGACTGTAAATAGCACCATGGGTTTTTTTGACCTCTAAATAAAAATGTTAAGAAATGTAACTATTTATTTGAAATGGAAAATTTTTTTCTCATAATATAGAAAGTCAGATTTAACCTGTCTTATTTTTAATGCATTTGCTTATTGTTCTCAATGCACCTGGATAACTCTTGGTTTAGGAAATAGGCAAATTTACATTTGTTTTCATTGTTATTGTAATAAAACATTTATTTAAAAGTGGTAAATTAAACCCATCCACACACACACACACATACACACACACACATACATGTGAAGAAAAAATATGTATCAAGTAATGGTCTGCCATCTTGGAAATGTAGCTTCTACATTTAGTTAGTTAACGGAGTAGCATCATATGAATCTACTCTTAACTAGGGAAATCTCTTTGATTCCTGAATTAATGTTATCTTTTTGATTTACCTTGGTTTAAGGTGTAACATAGTTTTAAGTAAGTATTTTTCTCTTATAGTATGTTTTCCACATTTTTATGGGTCTGAATGAGAAGAAAAGTAAAAATACTCTATGTTTAAATCAGTAGTACAGAAAAAATATAAAAAATTGATTAATACTTTGGATATAACAAATTTACATTTGAATGCTATGAAAGCATTCATAATTTCTTCAAATACACTTGCAAAACCTTCCTCATTCATCACCTGTTATCTCTCTTCTGAGAGTCAGTAAATTCTCAGGAAGTTATATCAGAATATTGAAGTTCTAGGAGTCTTTTTTGTGAATTTCTGATGAGGATATTTTTAAAATGATGATTTAAGGAGCTTCTCTGTTAAACACACATATATGTTTTAGAATAAAGCATGACATCATGAAAGAGAAAAAGACAAGAAAAGGTTAAAGCAAGGTGATAGAATTGGGTAAACGGTCTGGAAGCCAGTGGAAACAATCACCAGTGGATTGTCTTCTCATTGGCACTGTTCAAGTGCTGGTCATACATCACTTCACTTAGTCCTCCTAAAAATCCTATGAGGTAATTATTCTTTTATTCTTATTATCAACTCTTTCTAAATAAGGAAACTTAGGCACAGAAATAACTTGCCCGTGTTCTCAGAGCTAGTAATTACAGAGATTGGATTGAACATACCAGTCTGGTGCCAGAGCCTAGGCTCTTAGTCACTATATCTTGCTAACTCTCATTCTAAATATTTCAATGGTAAGAACAAAACTCAAAAAAGAAATTATAAAATGTCTGGAATTAAATGATCATGAAAGTTACAACAAAACTTGTGGGATGGATCTAAAGTTGTGCATAGAAACAAGTGGTATTCAGGGCATTAAAAACATATGAAAGATTAAAAATAACAGAGCAAACATTCAAAGTAGACTCTAAAAATATAATAAACTCTAAAGTAGAAAGAAAAATGATAAAAATAAGAGCAGAAATTTGTTAGTGAGAACTTAAGATAATCAAGCTAAATAATAGAGAATCTCAACATAGCATAGCTGAAGAAAAAAGATTCTTAGACTAATGACTGAATTAACCCATCTAAAAAACAAACACAATTTTAAAAAGCTAAGAAAGAAAATAAAAGATATAATATTAGGAACAAAAAACAAAGTTAAAAAGAAAGTAGATATTTAAATATTTTATTAAAATAATGTGTTTTATATCAATAAATTCAAATTATTAGTTTCTATGGACAATTTTCTAGAAAAAAATTACTAACATTAACTCAATGAAAAATAAAAAAAAAAATAAGAGGACAATTGGAGAAATTTAATTGTTAGTTAAAAGTAATATTCTTCCAAAATCATAATAGAAAATCACTACCTTAATTTGAAAATGTTTTAACTAATAAAAATTTACAGGGCACATATGTGGAAACTTCAGAAGCAGTCCCATTAAAATCATTATCATTGGAAAAATGCCTATTACCACATCTATTATTTATAATTTTGCTGCAGGTCCTAATTAAATTTTTAAAACAATAATAGGAGAAAAGAAACTTTAGGAGTTCTCAATATTTGCCACAAATATGATTGACCAAATATGAAATGCAAGAGAAGCGATAAATCTACAAATGGAGGGTTATAACTAATAGTTTAGGAAGAATTCTAGATATAAAATAAATATGAAAGGATAAATATCTAAAATTCAATTTTCTGAAAATTAAGTCATACATTGGACATGATTCCTATAAAAATGTCAATCCCTCTTTTTTAAAATGAGAGTTGAGAATTCTGAAATGAAAAAACGAAAAAACAGGTTTGAGAAGAGCAAGATAATTTTAAAGACAAAACGGAAGATGTAGAGAATTATCCAACCATGTATCAATATTTCCTTTAGAGCTAAAACATTCAGACTGACATTAGGTCCAAGGTAGATAAATAGAATAACATATAGAATATAGGATAAAATATAGAATGTATATAGAATGTGCATATAGAATGTAGTATAGATCCATGTATACACTGAAACCTGTCAGACGTCATAAGTAATTTTTCAAATGAGAGGATGGCTCTCTAGAAAAATATAGCAGATGATGAACCAGGAAGCTTTGGTAATTGTATTTGAAGAAATTATTAATACTCTTCTTTTAAAAATTGCTCGAGTATGTGGCTTAGAGATTTTAATGTCAAGCTATCCATGTGGAAAATAATGTTTTGCACCACGCAAAATGAATTCATGATGGATTAAAGAGCTGTGTGGAAAATGAAATTATGGAATATCTAAATAAATATAACAGGGTAGTGAAGGATATCTTAAATAAAACACAAAAATCAGTGTTCACAAGGGAAGTGATGGATCCATTAACTACGTTAAACTTGAAATTGTGCATGTGACAGAAAAACCATAAACAAACTCTGAAGCCCATATGGGAGAAAATGCTTGTACAGTCAATTCTGCTGTAATGGTCTTTGAAAATGCAAATTCATTCCAACTCAATTGAAATAATTTAAGCATAATGAAGATTTCATGTCTGCTTATATGTGATTACATCTGGGAAAAAATAAAACTAGGTGGAGAAAAAGCGCTGCACTGAGCTGAACCAAGCAGTGTAATAGTACACAAAATACTCCTCTGTAGACACCACAAGCATCTACCAGCTCCCTCAATTCACTGTGTGTGTGACAAGCCACACCCACCCGCATCTGGTGTTATAACTTAGTTTGATATCAGATAACCTTACTTCCCACCACTTCACATTAGTGAATGGACTGCAACCTGTCTAAGGCCCAATTCCAAAGCACATAATCTGCTCTTGGACAAGATGAAGTGTTATAGTTATTGTAGTATTTATGTTTTTCTTAACCATTTAACATATGGAAAACTGTGCCATAATTTTTAAGTGTCCATTGTTTGAAATTTGTTACTAATGAAGTTTTTCAGTGTGTGCCCCGATTTTATCTTCTTTATAAACCCTGCGATTTTTATTGCAAGATTTTGCATACAGTGGTGATTTGTAGTAAAGTTCATATCCTGTTATGGCAAAACTGTCTGTATACAACACTCATATTAGTAGTTGCAGATTGGATATATAGATATAAATATAGAGAGCTTTCTACAAACCGGAAATAAAAAACAAACAACACTGTGGAAAAAATAATATGGTAGATAAATAAATGGCCACAAATTATTTGAAGCTTCTCCTACCAAAAGATGGAATCTATTTTTGCGTCTTTTGAATCTAGGCATGCCTTGTGATTTGTTTTGACGACTAGAATGTAGCATCTTCTGGGATGATCATGTAGCTCTTAGTTGTAAATAAATGTAGCAGAAAAGTTTAAGAAATAAACGTCTTTCTTTCTTCCACCGCCTACTGGCTCTTCCAGTGCCATCTATCTTCTTTGTACAGTGTTATATGTTGTTATTAAATTTTCCCATTTGCTTATGTAAAATTATAAAATAAAACTGTCTTAAAATGAGAATTTGCCATATTTTGCCTAATTAAAATAAATTCAGCCCAAGAGACTAAAAGAATCATGTTTGAGAGATTTTTAATGTTATTATTTTTAAACATATATCTATTTAAAATGTTAATATTCTTATAAACTCAAATATATGTCACTTATTTTTATATTTTAAATTAGCATGGCTGTTTAATCAGTTGCATCTATTTCTGTGGGTATTCAATTTAAATAATTATCCCCATGTCACAATGGATTGGAGAAAATAAGACAGTAGGAATGGGAGTAAAATAAGAGCAAAGACAGGTCCTTGTTATTGTATCATAATAGAAGGATAAAGAATAGAGTTAGTTTGGTTGCAGTACTAAAAGAAAGCAAGCTATGAATGGTAGAAACATAAAACAAGTGATAAAACTACACACATGAGTCTCTGTGGTGGGATAAAAAAGAGGAGAAAGAAAAAGTCAAAACAGAGTCAATCACAGGAGAGAGAGACACAAAGAATTATAAGATGACAATTTTTGTAATCTAACATGTCTTAATTTAGCCATATTAGGTGGAAGATGAAGGCTGGACTTTTCTTTGAATGGCCAACTTGCTTTAAATACAATAGGATAAAATACTTGAACTCAGGAGAAATTTAGGCTAAAGACAGAGTCTCTTCAGTGATCCTCACAAAGATAGTCATCACCTAAGAGCAGACGAGTTATTTGTGGAAGAGGAATATACACAGAGAACAGAGAGCCAAAGCTTGACCAGCAGAATGTATATTATTCACTTTTATATCTAAACTGCACAGCATTCTTTTTAGAGTAATTAAAATACATATACACACACACACACAGGTCCGCCATTTCTGCAATTTCTTCCTATTGCACCAGGCATCTGTCTAAAGAAGCAGCCAATGAGACCAGGAGATATTTTTGATAAAGTACATTTCAACCTCAAAGGTTCCAGCTGTCCATGATGCTATTCCATCTCAACAGATGGTACAAAGGACTTAGAATGTTTTTCTTGGATTATACGATAGAGTTCTTTAAAAGATTCCTTACAGGTGGTTACTTTCACTGGCATTGCACTTTAATGCAAAAAATAGATTATTTGAAACTTAGTAGCCATTTAAATGGAAAGGCAAGATCTTATTGAGTCAAGAGTCATGCCAATACAGCCATAAGCTATGATTTACTCTGTTTTATTTCTTTTAATGTCTTATAAGACAGGATTTTCTCCTTAAAAAAAAAAAGATTTTTAAAACTGCATCACAAGATTCAATTTATTAACATTTATTTATTTACTCAAAAGTTTTTTAAAAGCCGTAAGGGAATTAGGGATTCATTGTTAAGAAGAAGCTTAATTTAATTTTATATTTTACATTAACGGTTTACAAACCAAAAATTTCTCATAGTGCTTGGGGAATGATACAAATGTGAGACTTGCATCCACATTTTCTCATTAAACAATGGACCGTAACAACTACTAGAGGCTATAAAATAAACCCATAGTAGACACACCTCGTCCATGGTTCTAAGCACAGTTTACTCGAGTTACCTGAATATTATGCCTATTTTCCTTTCTTGATGCTTTTCCCCTGTTTCCAGACAGATCAACCTTGTATTTCGTTGAAGTTCCCCTTTTTTTCAAGAACCATAAGTGAGACAGACAGGCTGGTTGGTTTTCTGTCGTTGCTGTTGAGACGGAGTCTGGCTCTGTCACCAGGCTGGAGTGCTGGGGCGCGATCTCGGCTCACGGCAACCTCCGCCTCCCGGTTCAAGCGATTCTGCCGCCTCACCCTTCCGAGTAGCTAGGACGACAGACGTGCGCCACCACGACCTACCATTATTTGTTTGTTTGTTTATTTATTTATTTATTTATTTATTTTTGTATTTTTAGTAGAGACGGGGTTTCACCGTGTTGGCCAGGATGGTCTCGATCTCCTGACCTCGTGATCCGCCCGCTTTGGCCTTCCAAAGTGCTGGGATTACAGACATGAGCTGGTTTTGTATTTAATGTGGTCTAGAAGAAAATAGTAAAAGCCCCTCACTCCAGCTCTGGCTTATGTAACTCTCAATCAGTTAAGAAGACTCAGAAGCTATCAAGTGCATGTTTCTATTTCAGGGGACTAGGGACTTTCCTGGAGCATCTGCTTGCACATTTAAACTTAAATTCCAACCTATAGTGACCCCTTCCTCAATTTAATGCTAAAAATCATGTTCAGGGATGGAGATGTAAAATGCTAATGTAGGCCAGGTGCAGTGACTCATGCTGAAATCTCAGCACTTTGGGAGACTGAGGTGGGTGGATCACTTGAGGTCAGGAGTTCAAGACCAACCTGACCAACATGGTGAAACCCCATCTCTACTAAAAATACAAAAAAAAAAATAGCGAGGCATGGTGGGGCACGCCTGTAATCCCAGTTACTCAAGAGGCTGAGGCAGGAGAATTGCTTGAACTTGGGAGGTGGAGATTGCTGTGAACCAAGATGGTGCCGCTGCCCTAGTCTAGCCTGGGTGGCAGAGCAAGACTCCATCTTAAATAAATAAATAAATAAATAAATAAAATGCTAATGCTACATATAATATATGAAGAAGCATGATGAGCCATTGTGCAAGCACTAGAAAAAAACTCTCTTATACATGCCCTGATGTAACCCTTCCTTGTAGAAAGACACTATAAAACTAACCCACACATTATGCTCCGAGAGCAACCTCTTCCTTTTCCTTTCTTGGTGCTGGCTCGCCTGTGCTTCTTTGCTGCTATACTTTTCTCTTGATTTCTATCCTGGGAGATTGCAAAAACCCAGGGCACTGGTAACATAAATATAAGGTGACCATTTGAGACCGTTCACCATCTTGGAACCCTATTTTACTCAGTCATGTAAAAGCCACCAAAAAGATTGTTTACAGCATTTTTTTTCACCCTGTTTATTCCCAATTCTTGATAGCAAGACTCTACTCCATATCAAATTTTTAATTTTTATTTGTCCTGGTAGCTGTTCCTTTATTCTTCTCAAGTTAGCCAAAAATGGCAAATAATTGTTCTACACTCACACAGTTATTTTATTTTATTTTGTCTTACAGTCTGTTTTTAAATTTTTTTTTTTATTTTTATCAGGAAAACTCACTTTTTCATGTGCACATTCTATGAATTTTGACACATGCCTATGGTTGTGTAATGAACACTGTAGCAAAACCTGAAATGGCTCTCTCACTCCCCAGTTCTTTATTTCCATGGCCAGTGTTAGCTTCCTAAGACTGTTACAGCAAATCACCACAAATATAATGGCTTCTCACAACAAATGTAATAGATATACATTCCAATATATACTGTTATATTTGACATTATTACATAAGTTTTTAATGTTTCTCCATAGTGTCAATAAATATTTCATTAGAGACTTCAGGATGTTATTGTATTTGTTGAAATTTACTATATCATTTCTACTATTGTGAATAAAAATGATCAAATAAAAATAAGAAATTAAGATGCATATACTTTGTGTACATTAAAGGTTATATTGTGATGAAAGTCCATCTGCAAATATTATTTACGTTTTTTGAAACTGTATTATTAAATGAATAACTAGGATTACTAATTATTCCAATGTTGTGCCAATATTTATAGTTCATGCTATGTATTGTCACGTTGCTTTCCAAAAGTCTGTATCAATTTTAATACCCTTAGCTCTGTAAAACTATACCTAGTAATTGTAAACTAGATATATACTTGGTGACAGATTTTTTTTATTTTTTAACTTAATTAATTAATTTATTTATTTTTCAATTTTTTGAGATGGAGTCTTGCTCTGTCACCCAGATTGTTTTTAAAGAAAACATTTAATGCAACTTAACGGGTTTAAAATCTTATTAAGTTTAACTTACAATATTTTATTACTAAAAAGAATGAACATTTCCTATTTGTTTTTTCTTCTAAAAATCTTGTTTTCAGAATAAAACAGAATATAAATAAAAATAAATAAAATTGGTTTTTTAAAATGTTTTCTCTGGTGTCAATTTCTTTTACACACTTAGACCACATATCTATTAGAATTTTTATTTTCCTTCTTTTAAATATGATTTAGATGTTTATTTATTAGAGTGATTTAATTATTATCTAGGAAAGAAAATGTAATTTTTCCAAGCTGTTGTAGTACTTCAATTTTTAGCATTATATATCACTTTATACATTTTTAAAATTATGTCTGTATATAGCTATAATTTTTCCTTTTACATTGTTTCTCCTTCATTTCATAAAACAAAGATATTTATTATCTAATCTCATAAAATAATCTTAGATTTTTATAGCTTGTATATATTATTTAAAAAGCTATAAAAATGTTATAGCTTTTATAGGAGTTTACTTCCATATATAGTATTAAGGGATGTACTAATAATTTTCTGTTACTATTAAATATTTGTTAATGATCTGTTCTTGTTGCCTTGTTTTGAAAAGCTTGCATTACCATGTTAGGTTTTATATGTATTTCACAACCACTTATGGGATTAAGATAGGAGATGTGATTCAAATTATATTTTTAAATTAAAAAAACATGTCTAATAGAAATTAATAAGATTCCATCAAGATGTGCTATTACTACACGTAGTCATGTACAACATGTATCCTATTAAAAAAATGGTAAATGTTTGTCATCAGAAAAATCATGTAAGGGAGATGTGGTACTGTTTCTGACTCAAACAATTGTAGCTATTATTTTATATCACCCTCAGTGCATTTCCTTATTAGGTGACATACTTTTATCTGGAATATAAAAATATTTCTAACCAATATTTTGAAGCAATCTTAAAATTGCACATATAGGTTATGGTTCTAATTAATTGATTTGATATATACAGATATGCTATACTATTACTGAATTGGGTCAATTCAACTAAATCCATAATCAATTGCTTTAATGGTATTTATCTAGCAGTCTCTTAAGCTCATCGGCAGTTGTAGTTTATTGTAATAGATTGATACCCAATTTTTACCAAATGTAGTTAGAATTATATATATGAAAATTGTACATTGGTAGCCTGAGTTTCCAGAGACACAATGACTAGCTTTTTATCATTCTTTGAAACTTGATATTGGCAATCCTGGTTGTTTGAACATTACTGGAGTTAATCTAAAAAATGAAAAGAAAAACTGCTCTAAAGAATATGTTCTTCATTTATTCACATTGTGAACATGGTTGGATGTTTATTCAGCATTTATTCTTTCTTCACCAATTCAAACAGAACTCCAATTTTATTTAGGTATTCTTCCCTTATCCCCACCTCTATTGCCGTACCCCCATGCCGCTCAGAAAAATCTGAGTCCACAGTCAACTCCTCAGGGGCTCATTAGGAATGAGCCTTATAAATCCAATTTCATTCTTGTTAGTCACTGGCTCAAAAATCAGCCTGTGAAGGAGTTTCAGAAAGTAAGACCAGTGTGAGTTGGGAGGGCAATTGTTCTGATGGGAAACTTTCCTCTCTCCGAACACAGATGAACAGGGAGGTACAGCCTCTTTTGCTCATCTGAATATTGTTATTCAGGTTTATCCCTTGCCACCAACTTGGAAAAGAGACCCAGGCTCCAGAACTGCACATGCGGTGAGTGACCTCCCTCCCCACTTCATGTCACCTGAGGGTTTTAGTGTGAGAAAGCAAAGTGGCTCAGAGTAGTCTGAGGAGTGTGAGGTATGCACAATTTATCAAGCTTAGAACAGAACTAGAGTTCAGTCAGACCCACCTAAACTTCCGTCAGACCCACCTAAAGAATGAAAATAAAAACTGCTCACCCCTTTCCCACATTCATGCTAGGGAGTAATAGTTTAATGGCATTTTTTTTTTTCTTTCCTTCCTCCTAGTTTCAGACTAGCTGATAAATTACCTAAAATGTGACCCACCCATTATCTTCATGTTCCTGACATGCGTGATAAAAAGAACAACGTATAGCCAATAGATAGATTATATTAATGAACCAATGTAAATTCTTGGTTTAAAAATTTTAGGAACTGCACTCTAACTTTTTATTTTTTCTTTAAAAACCCACTTGCAAGTGCTGAGAGGCTGCATTCCTCCATCGTGGTCTGAATAAACTCTCTACTTATATCTCAGTTTCTTCCTTTAGGTTAACAGGTGATGTAGGAACCTAGTGTTTAGATTCCTTCCTGGGCTGGGGTCACCGCGAGAGACCACTCGACACGGAAATCACAGCGGAGAGATTTATTGCTAGCGCGCTAGGGTCCTATGTCCGAAGCTGGCCACAGGACCCCGAATGCTTGTTACAGACAGTTTATAAAGGCAAAAACTACAAAAATTCACAAAGCTTGAGGCGCAAGATGATTGGAGCAGGTTATGGCCTGAGCAAGATATCTTACTCTAATTGGTTGGTTTGAACCTGGTTTGAACCCGCGCGGGGTATTTCCCGGACTTGTTCTTCTGTTTGAGTTCCAGGAATATGGGTGGGTGTTTTAGATAGCCACACGGACATCGGGCGGGTGCTTTAGATGGCCACCTGGTCGTTGGGTGGGTGCTTTTAGATAGCCACCTGGTGTGGCTTTTCTAAGCTCCTAAGTTTCTAAGTCTCTAAGTCTCTGAGCTTCTAAGTCTATAAGTTTCTAAGCTTCTAAGTTTCTAAGTTTCTAAGTTCCTAGGTCTCTAAGTTTCTAAATCTGTTTTCATTCCCTCCTCTTTTTGTGACCAAGAGGCTCAATCTTGAGCCTCCTCTTCTGTCCTGAGGGCTCGGTACTGTTGGGTCAGGACCATAGCCTGCACAATGTTTAACTTATCTTTAATAAAGGCGAGCAAGCGGTTAAGTATACACGGCCCGAAAGTCAAGATGAGCATGAGTAGGATAAGGGGGCCTAAGATCGTGGAGACTAAGGTGCTGAATCAAGGAGACTGGTTGTACCAGCTTTCAAACCAATTTTGTTGAGACTCTCTTTCCTTTTTTCGTTTGTCTAATCTTTCTCTTAGTTTTGCCATAGAATCTTTAACCACTCCTGAATGGTCTGCGTAAAAGCAACATTGTTCTTTGAGGGCTGCACAGAGCCCGCCTTCCTTTAAGAAGACAATTTCTAGTCCTCGTCGGTTTTGCAATACAACTTCAGACAGAGAGGTTAGAGATTCTTCAAGTTTTGAAATAGAGTGTTCTATGGCTCTAAGGTCCTCATCCATGGCTGCCCTAAGTTGTTGCAGATGGTAGCTACCACGTACTAAAGCTGCTGTTCCGGTCCCAACTCCAGTTGCTAACCCCACTCCTAGCATTACAGCGAGGGTGAGTGAGACAGGTTCCCTTTTGGGTCTACTATAAGCTTTCTGTTCATACCAGAGGTCAAAGGAGTCCCCAGAGTGATAGTATACTCGGGGAACAACCTGTACTAACACGCAGTAGTCTGTGCTGCGGTTAAACGCTGCTGTGGATACACAGGGAGTGAGTCCAGTGTTGCAAGCCCACCAGTCTGTCCCGGAAGGGACCAAATAGTGATTGGAGCTAGGCACTGTCAGAGTCTTGTCACAGAGATGCTGATGGCTAGTGGGCACCTTTCCTATACAGATTCCTGACCCGGAAACTTCAGCCAGGGTCAGCTTTTTATGCTGATCCCATGCACATCCAGTAGGATTAGTGGAGTTGGTGAAATTATTAGTGGAGGCAATGCCCTCATAATAAGGGGGGGCTGTCGCTAGGCACAGCCAACAAGAGGAGGTGGATTCTGGCCTGGTCTGGTTCAAGGCAAAGTAAGAGCCCTTTATGAGATTAAGGAGCCTGTCACCTAAGCCCGGAGAACTCAAGGGCAGGGTAGTGCCTTGAGGGGCCTTTGGCTGAGGGCCTTGAGGGGCCTCCAGCTGAGGGCCCTGAGGGGCCTCCGGCTGGGGGCCCTGAGGGGCCTCTGGCTGAGGAGGCCTTGCCTCTGGTAAAACTGGGTTTTGCCCTATTGAGACAGGAGCTGAGGCAGGGCTGACTGCTAGCCTAATTTGGATGGGGATCCCAAACAGTGGCTTTTGGTGTAAATATAGGCCCCATATTAACCCTGACATCCAGCGGCCATCAGATTTCGCCGCTTTTTTGAATTTGATGCAGACCAGATTACAATCGGCCGAATACCGGGTTCTGGTGCAGGGCTTAACAAAGGACATGGATATGTACCATGGTGTTGTGGCCCATTTCCATTCTCCATCATTAGTAGTTACACAAGTCCAGCTAGCACAATACAGGGAAGTTATATCCCCGCAAGTTTGTTTCATTTTTCCTGTCCGGAATCCGGGGCAGGCATAGAACCCGTTCCGGCTTATGGACACCCTTCTAGCCTGTTTCCTCCATGCTCCCCCTTCCATGTTATCTACCCCTGCTACTTTATCTAGGTTGAGATAGAGGTCAGGGAACCAAGTTCCCACAGGGGCAATTTGTGAAGTCTCATATAGGACTTCATGGGTATTAAAATTAGTTACTCTCCAGGTTAGGTTAAAAGGTTGGTGGGGGTTTTTGGTGTCAGCGACGCGCGGAAGGAGGGCTAGTAGTGAGTAAAGGGTTAGGTACGAGTGAGTCTTATCTTGAGGGGGTCCTCGGAGCAACGGAGTCTCCATGTCCCAGGTGGTCCGGGCGTCTCTGGAGCAGCCTTGGCGTGGGATGCGTGGATCCAAGTGGCGATTCCGTCAACCTTTATGGCTGTGGGTGTGGTCAGGAGAACAATGTAGGGTCCTTTCCACCGAGGCTCCAGTCCTTGAGAACGGTGTCGTCTAACGTAGACGGAGTCCCCCACCTGGAAGGGGTGCCTGGTCTGCGAATGTCCTGGCCGGTACAGTTCTGCCAAGGGGGCCCAGATTTGGGCCTGTACTGCTTGTAGTCCTTTTAGCCGGGCCTGCAGGTCAGTCTTAGAGTTGGAGGGAGAAAAGGAGTCAAGTAGGGTCGACAAAGGGGGAGGTCCTCCGTAGAGGATTTCATATGGAGTGAGCCCAAAGCGGTTAGGCGTATTCCGGGCTCTTAATAGAGCTAGAGATAGGAGGCGTCTCCAATCTTTTAAGCCAGTCTCTAAGGTCAATTTAGTAAGGGTCTCTTTTATTGTTCTATTCATTCTTTCTACCTGTCCTGAGCTCTGGGGTCTATAAGCACAATGCAATTTCCAATTAATCCCCAGTATCCTGGCTAGCCCCTGACTTACCTGGGAAACGAAGGCCGGCCCGTTGTCTGACCCAATTACCTTGGGAAGTCCAAACCTAGGAAAGATTTCTTCCAGAATCTTCTTGGCTACTATGTGTGCCGTTTCTTGCCGGGTGGGGTAGGCTTCTACCCATCCTGAAAAGGTATCTACAAACACTAGTAAGTACTTATACCCAGCATAGTGAGGTTTTACTTCAGTGAAGTCTACCTCCCAATAAGCCCCCGGGCGGCTGCCACGGGTTCGTATTCCTGCTGGCACTCGAGTAGCCCCAGCGTTCACCTGCTGACAGACCTTGCAGGCAGAAGTCACCTGTTCTATTAGAGTACTTGCCTTAGGAATTAGAAAGTCAGTTTTTTCAATTAACATTTTTAACTTCCGACTACCTAAGTGTGTCCAGGCGTGCATCTGCTGGATCATAGCCACGGCTTCTTTTTGTGGGAGGACTGTCTTTCCTTCTTTTTCCCAGTTCTTGGTGTCCTTGTTTTCTATAGCTCCTATGGCTCTTGCCTCTTCTTGGTCTTCTGGGGTGTAGGTGTGTCCATCCTGGTTGGTTTTGTTGGGTTCTGAGGCTAAGGTTAGTACTTTTGCCATGGCTGCCTGCTTGGCCACGTGGTCCGCCTGTCTGTTTCCCACTGCAACTGGATCCTGTCCTTTCTGATGTCCGGGACAGTGGATTATGGCTACTTCTCGTGGGAGGAAGAGGGCTTTTAATAAGGCAATTATTTCAGCTTTGTTCTTGATTTCTTTCCCCTCTGATGTTAGGAGACCTCTTCTTTCATAAATACTTCCATGGGTATGAGCCGTTGCAAAAGCATATCAGCTATCTGTATAAATATTAGCCTTTTTCCCCTTGGACAGCTCTAGGGCCTTTGTTAGTGCTATTAGCTCAGCCTTTTGTGCAGACGTGCCAGGGGGCAGTGACTGTGCCCAAATGGTGGCGTGGCCATCTACCACTGCCGCTCCCACCCTCCGGGTACCTGAGTCAAGATAGCTGCTGCCGTCTGTATACCATGTGTGGTCCGCGTCTGGGAGTTCTGTGTCCTTGAGGTCCTCCCGCGTTCCGTGGGTTTCTGCCAACACCTGCCAACAGTCGTGAGGGCTCAGTTGGTCTCCTGGTAGCGGCAGCAGCGTTGCAGGGTTCAGGGTGACCGGAGGGCCAAACCGGACGCGGTCTGTGTCCAATAGGAGGGCCTGGTAGTGGGTCAAGCGTGCATTGGTAATCCACCGGTCCGGGGGCTGTCGCACTATGGCCTCTAGAGCATGTGGAGTAATAACAGTCAATGGCTGCCCAAGGGTTAACTTAGCAGAGTCTTTGACTAACATGGCAGTGGCTGCCATGATGCGGAGACACGGGGGCCAACCGGCTGCTACAGGATCTAGCTTTTTAGACAGATACGCTACTGGTCTCTTCCAGGGCCCTAATTTCTGGGTTAAGACTCCTTTTGCAATTCCTTGCCTCTCATCTAAGAAGAGGGTGAAAGGTTTTGAGGTATCCGGTAACCTAAGGGCTGGGGCAGAGAGGAGTGCTTTCTTTAGAGTCTCAAAAGCCAATTGATGTTCCTCCTGCCAGGTAAAAGGGGTGCTTCCCTTGGTGAGGGTATAAAGGGAGGCGGCCAGTTCAGCGAAACCGGGTATCCACAAGCAACAGAACCCAGCAGTTCCCAGGAATTCACGCACCTCTCTGGGATTCCGGGGCGGTGGAATGTGAGCTACAGTCTCTATGCGCCCAGGGGTGAGCCACCTTTTCCCCTCACTCAGTATGTACCCCAGGTAGGTTACCTTGGTCTGACAAATTTGTGCCTTCTTGGCGGATGCCCGGTATTTTTTTTTTCCTAGTTCCTGGAGTAGATGCCTAGTACCTTGCATGCAGGCTTCCTTTGTGGGGGCCGCCAGGAGGAGGTCATCTACATACTGGAGCAAGGTCACTTCTGGATGCTGGGTCCGGAAGTCGGTTAGGTCCCGGTGGAGAGCCTCATCGAAGAGAGTGGGAGAGTTCTTGAACCCTTGGGGAAGTCGGGTCCAGGTCAATTGGCCTGAGATTCCTCTCTCAGGGTCTTTCCACTCGAAGGCAAAGAGTTCCTGGCTTTGGGGGGCCAGGGGTAAACAAAAGAAGGCATCTTTTAAGTCCAGTACTGTATACCAGCTGTAGTCTGGTTTTAAGGTACTGAGCAAGTTGTAAGGATTGGGGACCGTGGGATGGATATCCACAGTTCTTTTGTTAATTTCTCTCAAATCTTGGACGGGCCTGTAATCCTGGGTACCAGGCTTTTTTACTGGCAGAAGAGGAGTATTCCAGGGTGAGCGACAAGGTCGCAAAACTCCAAGTTCTAGAAATTTGATAATGTGCTGCCGAATACCCATATGAGCCTCTAGGCTCATGGGGTATTGTTTGATAGACACAGGCACCGCCGTGGGCTTTAGATCAATTATAATTGGGGCTTGACACTTGGCCCGCCCAAGTCCTCCCGTTTCCGCCCAAGCTTGGGGAAAATCTTGTAACCAAACATCAGGGAGGCTGGTGGTGACTGGGGTGTCAAAAAGCCAGTGTTCATCTTGCAGAGACACAGTCAAAATTTGGATGGGCTGGCCGTCTCGGTCTAACACTTGGGCCCTTGCCTCGGAAAAGTGGATCTGAGCTCCGAGTTTGGTT
The DNA here is from genome assembly GCF_047675955.1 of Chlorocebus sabaeus. Taxonomy (NCBI): domain Eukaryota; kingdom Metazoa; phylum Chordata; class Mammalia; order Primates; family Cercopithecidae; genus Chlorocebus; species Chlorocebus sabaeus. The sequence continues at coordinate 11,598,617 of NC_132925.1, forward strand.
AGGAGATCTCGTCCCAGAAGGGGGTATGGACATTCGGGTACCACCAAGAAGGAATGTGTCACCATTCCTTGCCCAAGGTTAACTGTCCGGTGGTTAGTCCATTTGTGCATTTTTCCTCCTGTTGCCCCCTGGACCCAAGATGTACGAGAGGACAAGGGCCCGTTTGCCTTGGTCAAAACCGAGTGTTGGGCGCCTGTGTCCACCAAGAAGGTGGTGGGATGCCCCCCTACAGATAGAGTTAGCCGGGGCTCGGGGGGGGTTCCAGAGCCTTGACACCCCTATTCGCTGTCCTCACCTAAGGTGAGGACAGGAGCAGGTTTCTTCTGGTCTCTAGGACGCTTGGGGCAGTCCTTGATCCAATGCCCTCGTTCTTTGCAGTAGGCGCACTGGTCCTTATCTACTTTAGGCCGCCTCCGCTTTTCCCCCTGTCTCCCTGACCCTTTCTCCGTTACTACTGCTGCCAGGATTTTTGTCAAGTGCTTATCTCTCTTTCGGTCTCTTCGATCCTCCCATTCCTCTTGTTCCTTTGCTAGCCTGGCCTCCCTTTCCTCGGGGGTTTCTCTCTTATTATACACTTTTTCTGCCTCTCTGACTAATTCCTGTAATTCATAGGTCTGGATCCCATCTAATCTTTGGAGTTTCCCTTTAATATCTGATGCTGCTTGGTCTATGAACGACATGGCCACGGTAGCCTTATGTTCTAGAGCCTCTGGATCAAATGGGGTATACATTCGGAACCCTTCCAGAAGTCTTTCCATAAAGGCTGCCGGGTTTTCGTCCTTTCCCTGAATTATGGTCCTTACCTTGGCCAAATTGGTGGGGCGTTTCCCTGCCCCCTTGAGACCCGCCAACAGAGCCTGGCGATAGATTCGGAGACTCTCCCTACCTGGTGCTGTCTCATAATCCCAGTCCGGGCGGGTGAGGGGAAATCCCTCGTCTATTTCGTTGGGGAGCTGGGTTGGAAGACCTCCTGGCCCCGGCACATTTTTCCGGGCCTCCAGGAGGACTCGTTGCCTTTCTTCGGTGGTCAGAAGGACCTGCAAAAGCTGTTGACAATCATCCCAGGTAGGCTGGTGGGTGAGGAGAATTGATTCTATCAATGAGGTTAAGGCCTGAGGGTCTTGGGAAAAGGGGGGGTTGTGAGTTTTCCAATTGTAGAGGTCGGAGGCAGAAAAGGGCCAGTACTGGATCGCGCGGTTGACCGTGCGAAGGGGGAAAAGGGAAGACTGCCAGGTGGGAGTGCCATCCGGGTCTTCAGTCCGCCGCAAGCGGAGACGAGGTGTTGGTGGCGGCGTTCTAGGGGTTAATTCAGGCGGGGTTGGAGAGGGAGGCGAGGTCGAGGGAGGGACCGATGAGGGGGCTGGAGAAAGAGTAGGGGCCGAGGGAGTAGTGGGAGGGATTGGGGATAGGGTAAGGGACGAGGGTGAAGCGTAAGGCGGAGGCCTCAGGAGGGGGTCGTGAGGAGGAGGAGGAGGCGGAGGGTCGAACAGGAGGAGGTCTTGCTGAGTTCCATCAGGGAGGACTGGCTTAGGAGGATCCGGAGTCTGATTCTTTGGGGCTTCCACGGCAAGGAGGGTAGATTGGGACGGGGAGGGGGAATGAAAGAAGGGTTTCACCCAGGAAGGGGGGTTTCGGACCAAATCTTCCCAGGTGATTATGTAGGCCACTTGGTCCTGGTGTCCTTGTGGCCCAGGATTCATCACTTTTGCTTTAACCTGTAAGATAATGGAGAGGTCAAATGTTCCGTCTTGGGGCCACCCAACCTGGAGGGTTGGCCATTCAGACGAACAGAAAGTTTGCCATCGTCCTTTACGGACTTCCACGGAGAGATCGCGGGCTCGCGCCCGGACGTCAGGGAAGTGGGTCAAAGTCAAGGCTAAAGGAGTTGTTAGTGTCTGTCCCATAGTTTCGTCCAGAAAGTCACGCACACACAAGGACAAAATGACAACAATAAACACAGTGACCAAACAAACACAGAGGAGCCGCGCGGCCAGAGAGTGGCGCCACAAGATTACAAAAGATTCAGACGGCAGGGACGACCTGCCTACGGAGTTGTCTGCTTTCCTTCCGAAAACCGCCAGGGCGTCCCCCGGGGCGCAAGGGGGAAGGTGCCGGACACGTCTGTCCCCCTCCCCACTTGATTATTCAGACGGAGTACTCCGCAGAGCTAGCCGGCAAGACAAACAGAGCACAGAGCGAAACGAAAGTACCTGACAGAGTCCGTTCGTCCGTTCGTCCGGTCAGCAGTCGGTGGCCCGGGCCAATTGAGTCTCCACCGGAGGGGTCGAGGGTCCTCGGGCGACCCCCTTTCCCGGCCAATGCACCAAATGTAGGAACCTAGTGTTTAGATTCCTTCCTGGGCTGGGGTCACCGCGAGAGACCACTCGACACGGAAATCACAGCGGAGAGATTTATTGCTAGCGCGCTAGGGTCCTATGTCCGAAGCTGGCCACAGGACCCCGAATGCTTGTTACAGACAGTTTATAAAGGCAAAAACTACAAAAATTCACAAAGCTTGAGGCGCAAGATGATTGGAGCAGGTTATGGCCTGAGCAAGATGTCTTACTCTAATTGGTTGGTTTGAACCTGGTTTGAACCCGCGCGGGGTATTTCCCGGACTTGTTCTTCTGTTTGAGTTCCAGGAATATGGGTGGGTGTTTTAGATAGCCACACGGACATCGGGCGGGTGCTTTAGATGGCCACCTGGTCGTTGGGTGGGTGCTTTTAGATAGCCACCTGGTGTGGCTTTTCTAAGCTCCTAAGTTTCTAAGTCTCTAAGTCTCTGAGCTTCTAAGTCTATAAGTTTCTAAGCTTCTAAGTTTCTAAGTTTCTAAGTTCCTAGGTCTCTAAGTTTCTAAATCTATTTTCAGTGACAGTGAGTAAGCACTGATTATATCAGTAGATCTGACTATTCTGGAGATGTAGCTTCAATCCACAATCCCAGTTTTCTAATTCCACCTACCTCTATGAGAGTGAGAGACCTGAAGACTTATTTATCCATCCCCCTTGTGTCTGAGACTGTTCTGGATGCCTCTATAGAGAGCTAAATGTTAAGCTTCGTTTGTTTGTTTGTTTAGGTGGAAAAATTATAAAACAGATATATCTGTCTCTTGCGGAGTAAAGTAATTCTGAAAGCATAACTCATGTTAACCCAAAATACCCGAGACAGGTCTCAGTCAATTTGGAAAGTTTATTTTACCAAAGTTAAGGACACACACGTGACACAGTCTCAGGAGGTCCTGATGACATATGCCCAAGGTGGTCGGGGCACAGCTTGGTTTTGTACATTTTAGGGATGTTTAATCGATATATGTAAGATGTATACTGGTTGGGTCCAGAAAGGCAGAACAACTCAAAGCAGGGAGGGCGCTTTCAGGTCATAGGAAGATAAGAGACAAACTGTTGCATTCTTTTGAGTTTCTGATTAGCCTTTCCAAAGGAGGCAATCAGATCTGCGTTTATCTCAGTGAGCAGAAGGATGATTTTGAATAGAATGTGAGGCAGGTTTGCCCTAAGCAGTTCCCAGCTTGACCTTTTTTTTTTTTTTAGCTTAGTGATTTTGGGGTACCAAGATTTATTTTCCTTTCACACGTAGATGAATTATTATGCTAATCCAAGAATGAGAATTCAGAGAAACAGAGAATTTGAAAAAAAAAACACACACACACACAGAGGAAACTTGGCCTTCCGCAGAACAAAACTGAAAAATAAATGAAAAGCAATTACTTGAGAGTCTTAGAAAACCATTAACACTTTGCTTTAAGAATTAAGAAACACTTTGCTTTTTTCTAACATGTGTGAAGTACACTGTTGCTTGATAACTTTTATTTTTTTAAACTAAAAATTGGAGATTTAAATAATATTGTCTTATTGCCTTATATACATGTATCTGTGTATATATATATATGCATAGATTGAGTGCATTTATAATTTTAAAAAAAATGAAAATGACAGACCAGAAGCATCGCCATCTTGGACAAGCACTGCCATTCTAAAGTTCCCCTTGATCAAAAACTGCCTAAATCCAAAGGGCATCAGTCTAATGGTTAAGGTCAGCATGACCATAAACCACAAATAACATCTCCGACCAGAAACATTCCAACCGTAAGATAAACTCCTCCCTGACCAGAGACATGCCAGCCCCGAGATAACCTCCCCTCTGGCTGGAGAGATGTCAGACCCAAGATAGTCTCTCCTCTGACCAGAGGCACTCCAATCCCACCATAAGCTTCTCCCTTACACAGAAACATTCTACGCTTGTGATAAGCTCTCACCCCAAAAAGCTAATGAATACTCTTAGTCTGTAAGAGAGAATGCTCCTGACCAAAATTGGCCAGAAGTCCTTCTCAGGTTTATTCTCCAAAATTAACCTGTCTTTGACTTTTTAGCCACTTTTCATGTTTCTTTCCTCTTTCTTTAACTCTTACAAAAAATAAACTTATGTGTACTGAAAAAGTGTAGACTGATACTTAGCGAGAAAACATGTGTTTAATTGTGGAATGTAACAAAAGATATATTAGGAATTTTAATTTCTGAAAAAGCCAGTGTTCTTTGTTTTACTCTTTCTATTTTTTTTTCTTTTTCTTTTTTTTTGCTTTTACCATTACGTAGTATGATAAGAATCAGCACAAAAGAATGAAAGATAACAGTGTCTTTGAATATAAGGTAGACATTCAATTTGCATAGTGGCTGTTTTCTTCTTTTTAATCTCCCTAATCATTCTGTAGGTGAAGACAAAAAAAGTCAAGATTATCTTTTTATTTCATTTAGATAGACAATAGATTAGTAGTCACTTTGAAAGAGCCAACTTTAATATTCTTTAATCAAAATATTAATAAGATCACAGAATCTAATACTAAAATCAAGTAAACTAAAGTACCAATGAAGAAACTCTTCCCCAATGTCCCACCCAACACACCTAGGGATTTGATTTTAAAACTTGATTGTTCAGATAATTGCTTGTAAATCTTTGTTTAGTTCCTTCCATTAGTGTCCAGTGAAGCTCAAATTGCCCTGGGCTTCAGGACCATCTGAAGAGCTTGTTAAAATGCAAATATCTGCTCCATCATAGGCTTACCAAAATAGAATCTCAGCAGATGAGATCTTGTCATCTGTATATTAACAAGCTGTTCCAAGTGATTCTGATCCATCCCAGGTCTGATTCTGGTCTAGCTAATTATTTTAGGTCATCCCTGTAAGTTTGGTACCTTCTTCCCCTTCCCCTATATTGTGGGGAAGCTACATATTGGTATTCATTAACACTGGATAATTTAGGATCTTCAAAAGTAAAATGCTGTATTATTTCCTAAAAGTACAAAATGGTTAGAAAACATCCAGAACTGCTGTTTGTATGGATGTCAAAAAATAAAAGATGCCAAAATCCTCCTATCATGTTGGCCTCTGATAAGAAAGGGCTTTTAATCCCAGCATTTTGGGAGGCCAAAGTGGGTGGATCGTCTGAGTTCAGGAGTTTGCAACCAGCCTAACTAACATGGTGAAACCCCGTCTCTACTAAATACAAAAAAAAATTAGCCAAGTATGGTGGCACATGCCCGTAATCCGAGCATAATACCTGGGAGGCAGAGACAGGAGAATCGATTTTACTTGGGAGGTGGAGGTTGCAGTAAGCCGAGATTGCACTCCAGCCTGGGCAACAAGAGCAAAACTCTGTTCAAAAAAAAAAAAAAAAAAAAGGCACTTTTTGTGAGCTACATACATGTAGGTCAAAATGTACATTTGTGATCACTTTGAGAATAAAATCCTGTTTCATGAAGGTGCTTATTCTCATAAGTTCATGTTTATGTTTTCTGTTTTCTCACCACTCTAAGAGTCCACTAAAACTAGGATTAAGGATCTTAGACTATATATCTATGTGAGTTATGCCAGCTTGGGAATTCTTAAAAGACAGAACATGATTCTTACGCTCTTTATTTCTCAACTCTTAAGGAAATTTTATCTTTAAAATATAGTAACCATCTTTGTCTGATTTGGGTGGAGTGGGACTTATTCCGAATTTTACGTGATTATTATTGCACTCTAAGATAGCATTTATTCATTTTGATTTCAAGAAAATCATGCTATTTCTGTACAGAGCTTATAATTAAATAATATTGTGAAGATGTTTTTGTTAATAAGAACTACTTTCAGGCTATCTCCTTGCTGTATTAGTTCAATTTAGAAACTTACATTCAGTTTTATATTATTATTTTGCTTAAGACACGATATTCTAAGATTTTAAAATAATTTAGATTGCTAATATTCTCATCAATATATTATCTACATATTATAATACTTCGTTATTTGAAGGTTTTATGAATCTGACTTCTAAATGGAACCACCTTTGCAAAAATTATAACAGTGAGAAAATTATGACAGTGAAAAAGGTCTGACCTAACCAACTTCATCTTGCTTCTAACCTCCAGGCTGTCCTTGTTCATGCCTGGGCATAGGCCAAACTAACTTTGAGAGGAACTTAGTTTGTAGTTTAACTTTGAAATTAAGGTGATAACAGCCCTTTCCCAAAAGAAAACTCCCTCTTCCGTGGGAACTGTACTGCCTTTGCAGAACTAACAAATTAGCCATAAGATTAGAAATTATGGTTTAGGAGTCAGAGTTGTAAAACCTGAGATCAGTGTGCTTGAGCTATTTGCTGACTCTGCATTCTGATGCACCAGTTGACACCACCGAGATCAATAAACTACCTCATCTGGTCTTGTGACCCCAACCCAGGGACTGACTTAGTACAAGAGGACAGTTTCAACACTGTATAATTTCATCTTCGACTTTACCAATCAGCACACTCTACTTCCTGATCCCTTACCCACCAAATTGTCCTTAAAATCCCTGATCCCCGAATTTTCAGGGAGATTGATTTGAGTATTAATTCCATCTCCTATCACGCAGTAACATAAAGTTTCATCCAGCCACACACTATGGTTAGTGCCTGAAATTCTAGCTGCTCAGGAGGCCGGATTTCAAGACAAGCCTGGGCAGACTTTTACATTTCTGATGACTAATGGATGGATGGTTTTACCCAGAAGTGGACTCCCCGGCCCTCCAAACTATCCTCGAAAAATCCTAGCCTCCTAATTTCTGGGGAGATGAATTTGAGCAATGATAATTCTGTCTCCCACATAGCATGGCTGGCCTCATGTCAATTAATCTTTACAGCAATGCTGTGGTCTCCGTAAATTGTTTTCATCTGTGCCGCAGGCAGAAAGAACCCATCAGGTGGTTACATCTTCCTGCAATATGTTTTCACCCATGAAAATTTGTTCTTCCTCCCCCTAGCAAAAATTAAAACACAGAACATGGAACAAAACTGGGAGAAGCTTTTATCAAGTCAAAATGTGTCTTGTTATATATAATTTTTTCCCATTACAATAAGTGCAAACTTGCCAGGAGCCAACAATTTCAACCTGTCTACCTAAAATTTAGCTAGCAAACCTCTGCCCTATGAATGTCCTCGGCTTCTTGCTAAATACACACTTTGGCTCTTTTACAGCAATTAATTTAGTATTATTGGTAGAGAAATAAAGAGAAACTAATACAGCAACTAAAATGTTTGAAGGGAAAATTTACTATATATCTAAAAAGCAACGTAACTGATGAATGATATTTTATTGTGTTAGGACACGTGACCACTGATTATATAAAATTACACTAACATGGCTTTATAATATTGTGAAATAATTTTCTTTCTTCTACTTTCTTCTGTTCCTGTATCTCACTCAAACAAGCAGCCTATCCCTTATTTTAATGTTACAGGGAACGTTTTTAAGGGACTAGTACATAGAGGTAGCCTTAAGTTTGAATTTTCATACATCCTAAGCTCTTAGAAAAACTGAAAGATAAAAAAATAAAGGAAAGAAAGTGGGACTATCCTAAAGATTAAAAGGAAATACTTCAAACAGTGGAGCAGAGAGATGTTCTGATGCCAGAAGAGCAAAGGAAACCCGTGCCCTACTGGCTGGAAGCACCTCAGGGATGATTACTGGATACCTAAGAGGAAGGTATGCATTGTGCACAGCAGATGGAAACTAAGGTAGGAGGCCTTGCAGATTATTTTTATTACAGCAAGAAATCAAAGAAATGTGCTAATACTGAAGGAGTATGCAGAAAAAAATCTCACATCTATATCAAGTTGAGATCCAATGATACTGAGAGTAAAATAAATCCCACCCAGTGCATTGACATTGTATTATCCTGATAAAATTTTGCAAGAGGTCAGAGACTCAGGAAGAACTGGAATTTTCCACTAACCTAGAGTGATAAGTATTGGATTTAGAAATTAATTTGATTTATAGAAAAGAAAGTAATCCTTACTGTACACCTGTGTCTGTTAATGGACATTTTTATAGTTTATATGTCATAGAAATTATCAGTGAAATATGAAATTGCCAACATCTAAAGTTGCACATAGCAAATTCGTAACTGCCTAAAAACTGAAAGAAAAATCTAACATTTCAACATATTTTACTTTTGCCAGTGTTGACAAAAAGAGTCAAACTCTGTAAAATATTTGAGGAGATTTATTGTGAGCCAAATATGAGTGGCCATGGCCTGTGACATAGCCCTCAGGAGGTCCTGAGAACATGTGCCCAAGGTGAGTGGGGAACAGCTTGGCTTTATACATTTTAGAAAGGTGGGAAACATCAATCAAATACATTTAAGAAATACATTGATTTGCTTTAGGAAGGTGGGACAACTCAAAGTGGGGGAACTTCCAGGCTACAGGTAAATTTAAACATTTTCTGGATGACAGTGGTTGAGTTTGTCTAAAACCTGGAATTGATAGAAAGGAATGTTCAGGCTAAAGATAAAAAACTGTGGAGACTACGTTTTATTGTGCAGAGGAAGCTCTTAGATAGCAGACTTTAGAGAGAGCAGGTGGTAAACTGTTTTTTATCATACTTAAAAGGGTGCCTGGCTCTTAGTTGATGATCTCCTGGATATGGGAAGGAAGGAAGGAAGGAAAACAAAGGGGGAAGGTGTTTCTCCATAGAACATGGATTTTCCCACAAGAGACAGCAGGGCAATTTCGAGGCATGGCAAGGAAATATGCTTTGGGGTTAAGTGGGTTTTTTTGTTTTGTTTTGTTTTGTTTTCCTGCCTTACAATGTTATGCCAGAGTCAGATTGAAAACCAAGGCACAATAAATAGGGCCAATAAAACCCATCTGATGAGAATTTATGGTTTGTAAGGCATGACTCTCTAGACCCCTTAGGTAGGAATTTGGGTGAGATTAAAAAAAAAATCAAAGCTTATCCTCATGAGATTGACCCAATATTGTTGGACTTTATGAAAATAATAAGCACAAAGAAAGTTTCTAGTGGCAGAAACAATAAACAATAAAATTTGATAAGGGCAAAACTAATGAATGTCAAAAAACAACTACACCAAAATAATTTATTTTATAAAAATAATTGTAGTAAAATTGAAATTAAAAAACAGGAAATAGTTTAAATATGCTATGTAGAAAATGAAGGAACTAAATTTGCTTAATATAGCTTATTTCAAAAATATTTTTCTGATGAAAATGCACCATTATTGTTCTAATTGTGATATTAAGATACGCATTCATTAACTCAGAATAAAATATCATTAGGTTCAAAATTCAATCCATGAAGGTATGATCTACAGATCCTTTAGTCTGACTTGTTCTATGTCTAAATAACTAGACACTTCAAATTATTGTTCCAAAAAATAAGAAGTATTACCTAGTAATTTTCTTTTTTACCTTCGAACACGTTCAGCAAATTATAATTGATTATTTTTACTTACAAAAAGAAGGAAAATTAATGATAGGAGGAGAGAAAGAAAGGATGATAAAAGAAAGAAAAAGATTGAAAAAATGAAAAGAAGGAGATGTGAGCATATTCTAACAGGCAGTTAGACAGATTGACTGGGTCATTTGAGAGTAATTTCACTGAAATTGTTTGAGTGGGAGTTAAACTGCAATTATCTGGGAGAAATGGACGCCTAGGAAGTAAAAATAAGAGAGTAGCCTATTATTTCAAAAGCCTCACTCTGAAGGGCAGACATCAAACTGATAGCACAGTTTTACATGTTAGTTTTATTGCATCTATTAACTGTATAGTCACCCTAGGTTTACTTTTTCATTTAGGTTTTGGCCTGATGTTTTTTCCAATATTGTCAGTTCATTAGTCAGTCTTTACAAAGACGTTTCTTTTCCCCCTAAGCCTTGAGGTTGATCCGAATAAACTATCGTGCCATACTTAAAGGAGAAGTCCCTGAATATGTACATGTAAATTCTTTAACTTTTGAGCAGACTATCATTAGCAGTTAATAAGGTTCATTTGTGCCATTGTTTGCAATTCTGTTTTACTTATTTTGGTCTTACTGTGCTGCTAGGTTCTCAAATGTTGAATAGAAGCACTATTAGTACAGATCCCATCACTTCTATTTTAAAGGAAAGGTCTCTGACCTTTAGTATAAGTTTTGTTGTAAGTATCAAAGAAACTCTTTCTCTTTATAATTTTCAAAGTTGTTTTTTTAAATCATGAATACTTAGTGAATTTAATCCAATATTTTTAGTGCATTTATTGAGATTATATGAATCTTTTAAATTCATTAAATTGTTTTAAATCCTTTAAAGTATTATTGTTAAATGTATAGTTTTGATGATAAACTTTCCATGTTTCCCTAGGATACATTTAACTTGTTTATGATGCATTTTTAATACATCGCTAGATTTAGTCTTTTGTTTCTAATTTTGTTTCTACATTTTTAAATGAGACTAGCCAATAATGTTTCTTTCTTTCTTTTATTGTGTATATCAGTTTGGGTATCAAGGATATGCTAGCCTCATAAAATGAAATGAAGAATATTTTCTTTATTGTTTCTGTTTTCTGAAATAGTTTTTCAATAACGTTTTTGGTGGAATTCATTGGTAAGGCAATCTGGGCTAGGAATTTTCTTTCGGGGAAGATTTTCTTTTGGGGAAGATATGGGAAAAAACAAACAGTATTTTTCACTGCACTGTCACAACACAACACAGAATACTTCTGTGACCCCAGTTATTATAGGAGGTGGGGGACAGTTTCCCAACACATCAAGGAAGCAATGTTTGCAGTTGACACCACCTAGGTGTCCTCTATTTCAGTTAAGTTTTGCCACTGTCTACCTGGAGGTAGCATCAGACCCCACAGGTTGACAGCTCAGACCCACAGGACTGCCGCGTGCACTAGTTGCAAATTGTGGAGTGTTACCTATACTTCTGACCCATGAACTATTAATTGGGGATCCCTCCCAAATCCCTTCTTGAGTTTGATTAATTTGTTGCTAGAATGCCTCACTGAACTCAGGGAAACAGTTATTTCCATTTCCTGTTTTATTATGAAGGTATTACAAAGAATACAGATACAGGCATTGTCATCCAAAAGACCATCAAGATGGCTAAATAGTAGAAAGGAGAACTTTACTGGTGATATCAGTTTGCAAACCAAGAATGGAAAGTCTCCATCAAGGACCAAAGATGCTCTCTCTTCAAAGAGAGGAAGAGCAGATTGGGTTTTACACCTCACAGGGCCTGTACGACTCAATAAGATTATACATATTCAGAAAGTTTGGAGGAAAAGCTGCACATATTTATGAGAGCGGTAAAGCACACACATCATGGGTAAACATATGTGTAACATACATCCCATGTTCACGTTGGGGTGGGGTTTTAGCATTAAAGTCAAATGGAAATTGGCTCTTTATACCAAAAGGTGAATTATAGGACACAAAGATTGTTTGTGCACAGCCTATATAAGGTGACTGAAACTGGCTTAAAGTCTACAGTTACTCATCAGAAGAGAATGATTGTAAGGCCAGTCCTCTATCCAACCACGGTTGTAATAGTCTGGGTTGTAAATCAGAGTTAGGAGGGGTCTGACCATTTCCCTGATATCTTCTATTGTTAGAGAGTTTTGCAAGAGTGTGGTTTTTCTTGCAGTTGCATTTAGATACATTTGTGTTTACAGTTAGATATTTGCTATGCCAGCTGGGACTTGGACCCTCAACCTATCTGTAACTTTTGTTTCCTTAACCTTCCAATCCACCTTAGTTGTTAAGAGACCATGTCAGATCACAAGACGCATAGGGTGAGGTTATGTGAGAAGGAGAGCAGAGCTTCCCTGCCTGTCCAGGTGAAAGCCTCCCTCCAGAAACTTCCATGTATTCAGTGTCTAGAAGCTCTCCAAATCCAATTCTTCTGGGTCTTTATTGAGGCTTTATTACTTAGGCAAGATTGAGTAAATAATTGGTAAGTACTGATGATCAACTTAACCTTCAGTCCCTCTCTCCTCCTCAGAGGCTGCGGGATGAAACTAAAAGTCTCACTCTTCCAATTCTGCCTTGGTCTTTCAGTGAAGAGTCCCCATCCTGAAACAATCCAGGGGCCTCGGCCACAGTCATTTCATCATGGTACAAAAGACACTCATCACTCTGGAGATTCCAAGGATTTTAGGACATGTAGATCAGGAAACTAGAGGAAGACCAAATGTACATTTCACGATATCACAAAATCTAACTAAATTTCCTTTTTTTTTTTTTTTTTTTTAAGAGCCGGAGTCTCGTTCTCGCTCTGTCACCCAGGCTGGAGTGAGCGTCATGATCTCAGCTCACTGCAAGCTCCGCCCCCCGGGTTCACACCATTCTCCTGCCTCAGCCTCCCGAGTACCTGGGACCACAGACGCCGCCACTACACCCTGCTAAATTTTTTGCATTTTTAGTAGAGACTGAGTTTCACCATGTTAGCCAGGATAGGATGGTCTCGATTTCCTGACCTCGCGATCCACCCACCTCGGCCTCCCAAAGTGCTGGGATTACAGGTGTGAGCCACCGTGCCTGGCCTAATCTAAATTTTCTTAATTTTAGGACAGCTACATATCCTCTTTCTTCTTAGTTGGGTAGGAAATATTTTCCTAGAATTGTTTTCCTTTATGCCTAAATTTTTATATTTATTGGTCTAAAGCAGGGGTCAGAAAACTTTTTTTGAAACGGGACAGACAATAAATATTTTAGGCTTTGTAGAACACAAATGGCCTCTGCCAAATATTTTTTGTTTCTTTGTTTTTATCTTTGTTTTTATAATCTTTTAATTATGTAAAAACCATTTTTGGCTTAAGTATTATATAAAAATGACTTAGGTCAAACTGTGGCCTAAAGTTGTTTTAAAAATATTACCATTTAAGAGCCTATAATACTTGTGATTATAATGTTTTCTCTTACTGATATTGGTTATTATTGACTTCTCTGTCTGGATTATTCTCATTACAGAATTATTAACTTTATTAGTCTTTTTAAAAACTACAGTACAAATAGCAAGACTCTAGCTTAAGCCTGGCCACATCGATCATTATTATCTATACAACCCAATGAAGAGATTGTTAAACTGGGTAAAAAAGAAAGGTTTAACTATTTGTTGCTTATAGGAAACTCACTTTAAAATAACAATTCAAATAGGCTAAGAGTAAGAAAATGCATAAAGATTTACTTATGCAAATTCTAATCAAAGAAAACTGGAATGTCTATATAGTACTATCAGACAAAGAAGTCTTAAGAAAAATAACCATTGCCAGGGTTAAAAAGACATTTTCTAATGATAAAAGGATAATTCATCCAAAAGTTATAAAAATTGTAAATATGGATGCACCCAATGACAGAGCTTCAAAATACATAAACGAAATCTGACAGAACTGATAAAAGAAACTGACAAACCCGCAATTAAATTTGGAGATGTTAAAGCCCTTGTCTCAGTAAGTGCTAAAACAGAGAGTGAATTAGTAAAGATACAGAATTATTAAACAACACTGTAAATCACCTGGACCATTGTACTTCAGTCTTTCCAAATACACATGTAGCAATCACCAAGATAGACCCTTTGCTCAGTCAAAAAACAGGCCTCAGTAAATCTTTTGTTGTTTTGCTTGTTATGTTCTGCTTAGTAACAAAGCTACTTCATTCATAGATCTTTTTACCAAGCAGGTGGTTTGATATATTTTGTTTGTTTTTGATTCACCATTACCTTGATTATGTAGCCCTTTGTAGTCCCATTTTTATGGGATTTTTATGGGAGGATTAACTCTCAGTACCCACCTGTGGCAAATTTTGAACTTTGGACTTTTTGTTCTGCTCCCAACCAGGTTTTCAGAGGCAGAGTTAGTGCTTACCTAGTGTGTAAGTGTCTTGGGGAAAACATGGTCTTTGCACTTTGTTCATCCTCTGGCTTTTACTTCATTTTGGTCTGATAATTTCTCACTATCTTGTCTGTGGTTGATGCATTTAAGTATCTACTTTTCAAACTTTTAGCCAGCGTTTTCAGTTTTTTTTCAACAGGCGCGAAAGTATGAATACTCCAGTCTGTTATATTATCAGGATAATTGCCCCAGTAAACAACATACAATAGTGATATGATTTCTCAATACAAATACTTCTCTATTTACTATTTGTGGCTGAATGGTATTTCCTGGCTAGATTTAACAAAACTTTTCTACCCAGTCATCTATCTATTTATTTTTTTTACATTTCTTCTTTTAGTTTTTTAAATAGATAACTCAGTTATTATTTTGTTGTACATAGCTTTTGCATACTCTTCTACTTCATACAAATACATTTATAGCATTTAGCTAAAATAATTTAGAATTTTTCAACTATACTAATTCTTAGAAAGAACAAAGAATAAAGCAAGTGTTGACTGTTTAGCATAATTCTGGAAAATTGTATTATACTGAGATTTAACTGCTTTTAACTTGCATTATAGCACAAATTTAAAGCGAGACATTTTGCAAAAAATTTTTAATTTCTTCACGTATTTTCTCCTTTTTGAATCATTTGATATTCAAATAAGTCTGATTTAAAGCACCTATTATTTCAACATTATTGCTAAGTTTCTTGTCTTCAATTATTGGAATCATCAATTATAGACTTTTATGTGATTGACCTTTATCATAAAATATAAATTGCAATCATATTTTTTAAGAAGCATAGTGGATATGAGTAGATGGAAAATTTAAATGCTTTGTGAAATGGCCTTTCTTAATATGTGAAGGGAAAAAAAATGCTTGTAAGATATTTACATTTGTACATAGATAAACGGACTACAAACCAATGATCCTATTGGAGTTTAACTAGTTGGCTCAAAGGCCTCAGTGAAGGTTAGAGACACATGTGCTCCTCCCCTGCTGTTTATCAAGTTTACACGTCATCGCCCCATGTTTACTCATAGTTAGTGAGAAGCAAAAATATAAATGTTTGCCACCAACTCTTGTACATGTGATTTTTAACCGCAAACTTGTGATAGTTTAACCACATGGTTGTAAAACATATTTATTATAGGAAAATGTATTTTAAGTTATTAAGGAGCAGGAATTAAACAGACTTGTTTATTGTTCTTAACCCACCAATATTGTTTAATATTTTTGAAATAATTTTACCTGTGCCTTTTCTTTATCGGTGGAGATTAATGTTACCTTCCATAGATCTAATCTGAGCACAATGTGAAGCTTAGTTTTTTTTGATAAAACATAAATTTCTTCCTGTCATTTATCCATGATTTTGAATATGATTCAAACAACTCTAAAATATCATTATACTTGACTTCATCAAATTCTTTACCTTTCACAAGATTTTCAGTTTCACTCTGCAATCATTTTGCATCACAGTTACGCTTTATGATTGTATCTGTATAAACCCATATTTTAAAAATATTCAAGGATCTGAAATTAAGAACAAGGGTAGCATTATTTTTTTTAAGTGAAAAGAAATGGTTATACGTGATCAATAATGATAAATTTCAGTCTGCTAAGCAGATGCATTATGGTCTCAGATAATGAACAGTGAAATCATAGTTTATCCTGGGTCTGTGTCTCTTATCTGTAATCTTTTTCATTGGGCTGTATATATCAGTGCTTGTAACATATTGCTTCTATTAGCCTGTGATACATTTTTAATCTAAAATTGCAAGTCCCATTTTATTTATAAAATTTTCTATTATCTTCTAAATAATCTCTAAGTGGAATGCTCAAATTCTGCAGGAAAAAATTGATATTACATTGAATTTCTAGCATAATGTAAGAATAACTAGCATATTTACAAAAAAAAAGCAATATTAGTAACTCCTAAATGTAGAAAAAGAAAGCTAGTCTTATTCAGATTAACCCTAATGCAAATTAAGACAAGAGTAGAATTTCACTTTTTACTTATTAAATTGGCAAAGACAAAACATTGATGACACTGTGCTGGAGAGGACACATGAAAACGGGAACAGTTACATATTAATGATGGGTGGGTAAATTGGAGCTATGGAGTACAAATATTTATGTAAAATTTAAATGCACATATTCATTTACCAACAAAACTGCTTTCAGTAATGTTTCCTGCATATAAACTGGCACATGTATAAGCTATTACAGAAATATTTTCATTGCAACCCAATTTGTTATGCAAATATGGGGAATCACCTTAATGCCTGACTCTAAAGAACTGAGTAAAAATATTTAACATACTTTTATACAAGAGAACATTATGCCATCATCAAAAATATTCAAAAAGAAACTCTATAGGTATATAATTCAAGATAGATCATTAGATGAAATAAGACAAGGTAAAGAGCAGCGTGTATACCATGTAACCACTGGTGAGAAAAATATACATGTCAACCTTACAAAATGAGATTCAGAAAATATGATTAAGCATACGGTTTGAGTGCAAAGCTCTAGGAGAGCCATTTGGGAAACATCAACTCCAAATGAATGGGGTCAATGTTCCAAAGTAGAAAAGTTAAGGTTTCACTTACATAGGCAGATACAGAGAAATTTTAGCAGGATTACATTTTTCATATGAGACCAGTGTATATGTTACCACAATTCTATTGATTACAGATTGGATTATGTTATTACTTCATGAGGAGGGGTAGTGATTTGAGGGAGGCATCTTATCTCTGGTGCCACTTACTCTTAATTATTTACAAGAAGAAAAAGGCAGAAGTTGCAACTAAATGCCACACAACTCAGGCTGCATAGACATATTCCCCTCAAAGCTCAAAAGAATGTAAAGTTCCAACAGTGTTAAGTTTGAATTATTTTGTTTGAATTATTTAATTTTACAACATCCATTTATTTACGTATAAGTGCATATAATATCTCTAGAAATCGCAGAAGGTGATGGCTATCTCTGCTGGGACTTGAGTAGCTAGCAACAGGGGAAAGACAGAGGCTGAACTCTTCCGCAAATATAATTTAAAATATTGTACTGTTTACCACTTATAATAACAAAACAAAAATGACAAAAAAATTTTCTGAATGGAAAAAAATTGGAAATTTTTAAAAATGTAAGTAACAAATTATCAACCTCAATAGAAATCAAATTTGTATGATATTCTTTATGACTCACCAGATAATGACAAAAGCAAATTTTTTTATTTAAAAAAATACACCCACAATTAATAGCTGGCAGTGACTCAAAACCACAATAAATCTTTTTTGGAAAAAAATGTGAATGCTTGAAAGTGACCAAAAAAAAAAAAAAAAAAAAAAAGATATGCAATTGCAATTAGTCAATCCAAAGGTATATGTGGGGACAGCATCTGAAATTGCCAACTGGATACCTTTAGAGCCTCTAAAGCTAAGGCAGATGTGATTACAGCTCTGATATATCTCCCCTCACCAAAAAAGGTGACATTACAGCAGAAATGAAACTGTGACATTCTTTTATTTTGTTCTTTTTATAGATATTTTTAGTTGACAGCCTAATAGACCAACTCATTGTGATAACCCCAAAGAAGATAAAGAATACATTCACCCAGTTCTTTATAAGAGAAACATCTAATTGCCAGGGGGAAACTACTGCCTTCACAATTCAAACAGGCTCTTGACAATCTGATCTGGAGTCCGTCATGGTCAGATTCAGGAATCATCAAGCTGAGAACTTGCAATGAAGTACAAACCCACACCAGCCAGTGCAGCCACAGAGGGAGAATAAAGATCAACAAATAAAGGTGAAGAGAAATGTAAAGGGAAAAACCCACATTAAATGGATTTCAAACACAGTGTTAAAAACATTAGCTAATATCTGATGTGGAAAATGCAATGTTTTCAAATTTGAAATAATCTGGGTATTCTGAATTTGATAGTGTAGGTGCCAAGGGAAAACTTCTTTGCCCTCTGAAGGTTCCTCACAGGCAGCAGGACACAGAGAGAATAAATGGTCAATATTTCTTTCAGGCTTTGTTTTGTTTTTTTTTTTTTAATTGTAAAAAATAACTTTAGAATTTTTTTTTTCACTTAGATTTGCACGGTTGCAAGATTTACTTTTATTTTGTTTTATTTTTAACTTTTATTTTGGATTCAGGGATATATGTATGTGAAGGTTTGTTATATAAGTCAATTAAATGTTGTAGGGGTTTGGTGTGCAGGTTATTTTGCCACCCAAGTAATAAGTATAGTACTCTACTGGTAATTTTTCAATGCTTACCATCAAATAGGCCCCAGTGTCTGCCGTTCCCTTCTTTGGGTTTATATGTAGTTGATGTTCGGCTCCCACTTATAAGCGAGGGCATGCAGTATTTGGTTTTCTCTCCTTGTGTTAGTTTGCTTAAGATAATGGCCTCCAGTTCCATCCATGTTGCTGCAAAGGACATAATCTTGTTCTTTTTTGTGGCTGCATACCATTTTATATTACTTATATTTACCACATTTTTTTAAATCCAGTTTACCATTGGTGGACATTTAGGTTGATTCCATGTTTTTGCTATTGTGAATATATGCATGCATGTGTCCTTATGGGAGAACGACTTATATTCCTTTGGTTATATACCCAATAATGGGATTGCTGGGTCAAATGGTAATTCTCTTTTAAGTTCTCTGAGAAATCACCAAACTGCTTTCCACAATGACTGAATCAATTTATGTGCCTGCCAGCAGCATATAAGCATTCCTTTTTCTCCACAACCTCACCAGCATGTTAATTTTTTGACTTTTTAATAATAGCCTGACATTGTAGCCATACTGACTGGTGTGAGATGGTACCACACTGTGGTTTTGACTTGCATTCCTCTAATGATCAGTGATGTTGAGCATTTTTTCATGTGCTTGTTGGCCACATGTATGTCTTCTTTTGGAAATGTCTGCTCATGTTCTTCGCTCACTTTTTAATGGGTTTGTTTGTTAGTTTCTTGTAAATTTGTTTAAGTTATAGATTCTGAATATTAGACTTGTCAGATGCATTGTTTGGCCAAGGGAAAACTTCTTCTTTGCTCTTTGAAGGTTTCTCACAGGTAGCAGCCCTTAGAAAGAATAGATGGTAAATGTTTCTTTCAGACTTTTAAAGGTGTCAGACTCTTAAAGGTATCAGACTCTCGGCCTCTCAGTTCATCTTTTCTAGATCCAGACAAGAGAGAACCTCAGAGAAAGGCCGGTTGTGTGTCAACAGATTTTCTCTACAGATGGAAATCTCCTCCACAAAAGGCAACTTTGTAGGACTACTCTGTCTGCAATCTCTGTGAACAGCCATCTCAAAATATGTCAAAGATGTATATTTTGGGATAAAATATTTTGGTTTCCTTCAACAGAATTTACAAAACTCTTGGGTGCCAACAGTTTCTTTCTTCTGTAATAAAGTAGCAGTGGGATATGAAATTTCATCAGACTATTTCTCTTTATTAACAACCTCTTGAATATTATCTGCAGAATCTGCATTTTTGGTCATATTTTTTAAAGTCCCACCTCTTTCAAGATTGATAAAAACATATATTTGTCTTCCAGAACGAAGCCTACATTAAGGAGAGGTTTAGGACAGATTCCTTTGAAAAATGTTTCTCATGCACTTACAAGATTAAAAAAAAAGAAAAAGAAAAAAAAAAAAAGAAAGAAAAAGAAGTACTAATTGCCAAAAATTGAAAGCAATTACCTAAAGCTTAAATGGTGATAGGTAAGATGAAAATCCTCTGTCCCCAAGAAGGATCACAAACATACACAAAATTATCAAAGAGGTTCCGGCTTCTTAACCTGTTAATAATAATTTGCAGAGGTGCATCCGCTCTACTCTGTCTCCCTCACAAATGGGCAATAGCAGCCTTCTGCTCTGGAAAACAAATTTTCCTATATGCCCATCCACTGAGGGGCTTTCTCAAGCAGCAAAGGTGCTCGAACTATACCTATTGGAATCACTGAGATGATTTATTTTCACTGAAACTGTGTTTTCTTGCTTTTTTTTTTTTTCTTTTGCTCCACAGATTGTTGCTGATGACTAATTTTTACAAATTTTATGTCAGGAGAGTTTGGCAAATGTAGTACCATTTGCAAGTGACTAAAAAACATAAAATTCACTTTGATCAATTATATTTTTAAAGGACTCTGGATTCAAATTATTGGAATATTTCACGTTAATATTTACAAATAATTTGGCTCACAAATAAACTTTTTAACCTGTCTAAAGACTTTTTAAAAATCAGATGACTGATTGTGAAAATTAGTATCAAAATGTATGATATGCAAAATAGACTATCTGATTTCAGAATTCACATAGAAATTCAAAGGACCAAAAATTTGCCCAGATAATTTTGAAGAACAACATTGGAGTGTTTATCCTATCAAGTGTCAATTATGGAGCAGAATTGAGAGTCCAAAATGATCCACCTAATTCATCACAAATGTGTCAGAGCACTAAAGTGAGAAAGCGATGGCCTTAGTAACAAATTCTATTCGAACTATCAGATATTCATGTGGGGGAAAATAGATATTAATGCCTAGATGACACAGAAAGCAATTCCATATGGATTATAAATGGTGTGTGTATATATATATATATATATATTTAGCTTTGTGAAAGTAAAACAATAAAACTTTTGGAAAATAGCATAAAAGGATGTCTCTTAAGTTTGGGATGAGCAGAGATATCTTAAATAGGTAACATAAACATTAAACACAAAGAATACAAATGTTAAGTTTAGCCTAAAGCTGCCTCCTTACATATTTTAAGTTCAGGCTAAAGGTTGCCCCATGCATAGTGAACTATAACCTAACTGGATGTGTAAATTGACTGTCACCTACTCTTTTTGTTTTCTCAACTTTTAAGCTCAGGAGTACATGTGCAGGATTCACTGTCACCTGCTGTAGTACCAATTACAGTTTCAACCAATCACAGCAGCCAATTGCTCAAACTGTGTTCAAATAAGGCAAACACCCAGCCATAACCAATCCAACTGTCTGTACCTAACTTACGTTTTCTGTATATCACTTTCCTTTTTCTCTTTATAAATATTTTCTGGCCGGGCACGGTGGCTCACGCCTGTAATCCTAGCACTTTGGGAGACCAAGGTGGGTGGATTATGAGGTCAGTAGTTCAAGACCAGCCTGGCCAATATAGTGAAACCCCGTCTCTACTAAAAAAAATACAAAAATTAGCCAGGCATGATGGTGTGCACCTGGGTCCCAGCTACTTGGGAGGCTGAGGCAGGAGAATTGCTTGAACATGCAAGGTGGAGGTTACAACGAGCCAAGATTGTGCCACTGCACTCTAGCCTGGATGACAGAGCAAGACTCAATCTCAGAAAAAAAACAAAAACAAAAACAAAAAACTCTGACCATGTGGCAGCCCAGAGTCACTCTAAACCTATTCTGGCTCTGGGAGCTGCCTGATTTGCTAATGGGTTTTTGCTCAAATAAACTCTGTTAAGTTTGTCTAAAGGTTTTCTTTTAACACAAATGAAAAGTTGCACTTTATTAGAAATAAGGACTTTTTCATCAGAAGGCACTATTAAGATATTAAAAAATTAAGCCACAAAATGAGAGAAAATGATTTCATCTTATATTTCTAATGAAGGATTTCTATGCATAATATATAAAGAATTTCTATAAAACACTAAGAAGAGATTAAGTAAATACAAATGGAAGAAACACTTCAAAAAAATAACATACTTATATGTGTATATATATATATATGGTCAGAGAACTTTTGAGAAAATAACCTAAATAATTGACCAGAGAAATGATAATCTCTTCGATAAATGGTGCTAAAACAAGTGAACATCTATATGCAAAAAAAAAAAATCAAATTTTGTCATGTATGATATAAAGAAAATTAACTTCAAATGTTAATGACTTAATTAAAACCTAATTATTAGATTTTTTGAAAAAACATCTAACATTTCTAACCTTGGATTCAGCAAAACTTTCTTAGATAAATCTCAAAACATAAGTTATAAAAGATAAATTTCATAAATTAGATTCCATAAAAATGTAAAACTTCTCTTCGAAAAACACTTATAAAAATGTAAAGACAAGCCACAAAGTGGGATAAAGTATTTATAAGACATATATCTCTATCCAGGACATATAAAGAACTCTTATATGCCAATAATAAAAAGACAAACTTAATTTAAAAATATGGGCAAAATGTGTGACAAAAGAAGATACATGGATGACAAATAAGCATATGAAAAGTTTTGCAACATCAAAATCATTAGGGAAATGTTAAAACACCAATACTAACCTTCTAGAACAAGTAGCATTTAACCACTGCTGGCAGAATTGTACCCTGGTAAAATCCAGTTGGAAAACACTTTCCAGTATGTGCAAAAACTGAACATATGTATACTACATAATTTATCAATTTCACTCCTAGGAGACATAGACATATAAATATATAAACATATATATACACACACACACATAGACATATGTGTCTACACATATAGACATATATGTGTGTGTGTGTATATATCTGTATGTGCATATATATACACATATATAAGAATTTTCATCTTAGCACTATTTTAATAGCCAGAAATTTCAAATAACTAAAAGCCTTAAAAGTCCATCAACAGTAGCATGAATAAACAAATGTTGTTATATTGAAACATGGAATGTGACACAGCAATAAAAAGAAAGAACTACAGGCTGCATTTGATGCAGGCAGGAAGCAGGGAGATACTAGGTAGAAGAGGGCAGTTCCCTGATAAAGGCCTCACCCTCAAGCCTGGAAATCCACGGCCCCTAAATCAGAACAGGCATTCCTGTTTCATGCCCAAATGTTGCCCTTCAGCCTACCATGCCACCCTATTCAATAGCCATATAAATTCCAAACCCCAGGCTCCATGAGCAGAAGATAAGAAGAGCAGAGGAGCGGAAAAGTGGTGCATCAGAGACGGAGGGAAAGAAGGAGCATCTGAATGTCGACAGTTCATCTGCAGACAGAGAGGAGATGGGTTGCTGGATGGCCACACTCCAGGGAAAGATCATGTTCCCACTCCATCCCCTTTCCAGCTCCCCATCCATCCCGCTGACAGTCACCTCCATTAGGCAATAAAATCCCAGCATCCACCATCCTTCGAGTCCTTCAAGTCCGTTTGTGACCTGATTCTTCCCGAATGCTGGACAAAGACCTGGGTACCAAGAAGGCACTGAGCTTGTTAACGCTTAAGCTGTCTAAAGAGCACTGTAACACACCCACTGGGGCTTTGAAAGTTTCCGGCACCCACCCCTAGATGCTACCATAAGGCCGGAGCCCAAAAATACTCACCCTAGTTCTTGCAGCTGCTGGTCTGGGTGCTCCTCCTCCCATAAGGGGCTTGAGCGCATGGCAGCAAAACAGACAAGCCACACCCTTGTCACTCGTCCTGCCACAGGGGTCAGGGAACTCTCCCGTTTCACATTCAACAATATAGATAGACCCTGGAGGTATAATATTGAGTAAAAGTCAGACTCAAAAGGGTATATCCATAAAATTCCATTTGTTTAAAGCTTTAAACAGGTAGAAAGAATGTACGTGATAGAAGTCAAAATAGTGGTTAATTTTAGAAGTCAGAATAATAACTAGAAGTCTTCTGGGGTATTAATGATGTAATGTATATCTGGTGTCTACACGGTTGTGTTCAATTCATAAAAATATTTTGGACACAGTGATCTTTTCACTTCTACTTAAAAGTTTATTTTGTATATATATTTTATATTTATATACATATTTTTATTTCAAATTAAAAGTTAAGTTTATTATATTCCAATTAAAAAGTGCATTTTAAAAAATTGCTAATTAACAAAATCTAATTTAGAAGTATGTCACTTTTTGCTTCTTCTTTCCTCTTTTGAAGGGAAATAAATTTTGCTTTTAATTAAATATTAATAGCCATAAATACAAGTACATAATATTGAGCGAAATTATCTGGAAACATAACATAACATTCATCTATTTTTAAGTGTAGTAAAGAATAGTGTGATGAACCTTCAAGAACTCTAGTTTTCTTTGTAATATGCTTTACATTAAATTATATTTTAATGAGGTATATAATTTTAAAATTAATTAATATACCTGAATAGGTTTCAAATAAGCTAATTCTGTGCTCTAGATGGTCATATTTTTTCAGGGATGATCACTTTTACTATGAAAGACACTATTTTTTACAGTTTTATATGACCAAATTTTACTGATCGGCTACAGTCTAGCCATACAGGTCTCAACCTGAAACCAGTTTGGTTCTTAGAGAAAAAAAAAAAATTCTCCAAATCAAACTACTTTTGATTTAGTTATTTGTAACTTGTTATTCTTTTCAAAATTGCTAAATATTGTTATTTGCCTTAATGTAATAGAAAAATAAACAAACAGAAAACTTAATGTATTCTGAGTTAGGAGACCAGAGTTCTAGAGTTCTGTGTTTCCGGGTGAACTTGGATGAGCCGTTTAAATTCCCGTATGTCACTTGGCTCATTTGTAAACATAAGAGCGGTGGATTTTATGTAAGATATTCCCTCGCTTCAGTAAATATTGGTGCAGACAGTTAAAGTTAGGTAAAATAGTAAAACTGATTTAAACATGGCTACACTGCCTGAGAAAATTTTTATGTATGAAACACTCACTTTTTATGATGAAAAGATAAATTGCCACATACGAAAAAAGTAGCAAAGCAAGACACCAAGACAGAAATCATGCCAGACAGTAAAACTGTTCATATTTATAAATTTTGAATCTAAAACATAACTTGTTATTTTAGGAATAAGCATGAGTATTTTTTCATTTCTAAACTGTAGCTGCATACCTAAACACCCATCCTGAAATATTTTCCAAAAAATTATGCAACTCTTTCAAATTTCATTTCAATGCAGTACAAACATTAATATTTTATAAACTCTATCTATAAAATGAACATTAAGAAAGATGAGTACCTACAAAGAAATTGTCAAAGGCAGCTATAGGTCAGGATCTAACAGATTATGGCATTTAAGATATGAAATTGTGTCCAACTTTCTGGGACGAGATAAGTGAGAAAAAAGGGAATAAAAAAAGCACAGCAAGTTCCTAAAAATGTTATAGATAGTCACAAAGACAAAATGAGAATTTTGGTAGCCTTAAACCTAAACTGCTGTTATCTCCTTGATATGACTTCGCCGATTCATTCTGATAAGAAAGTTCTGAGTCTCTGCTTTCAGAAGTGCCAGCTTCAACATGTCAGTGGCACTCCTGCTTAGCTCATGAAAAGACCACTTGAAGGCTAGCATTTACAGATAACCAATTACTCCACTTTATAACACTTGCAGTGAGATAAACACTAGCTGAAATCAACAGCTACAGCCATTTGATATAACTCATCTTTTATCAAGTGATAGATGAGAATCATAAAATTATCTCTAGAAAACAAAATTCAGAGGCCGGGCGCGGTGGCTCAAGCCTGTAATCCCAGCACTTTGGGAGGCCGAGACGGGCGGATCACGAGGTCAGGAGATGGAGACCATCCTGGCTAACCCGGTGAAACCCCGTCTCTACTAAAAAATACAAAAAACTAGCCGGGCGAGGTGGCGGGCGCCTGTAGTCCCAGCTACTCGGGAGGCTGAGGCAGGAGAATGGCGGGAACCAGGGAGGCGGAGCTTGCAGTGAGCTGAGATCCGGCCACAGCACTCCAGCCTGGGCGACAGAGCGAGACTCCGTCTCAAAAAAAAAAAAAAAAAAAAAAAAGAAAACAAAATTCAAACCTTAATTTTCAGTTCGAGTTACACTTCTTTCATAAAGCATTAACTGATGTTTCCGATCAGATATTCTCTCTCTCGTGTCAAACCCATAGTTCATCTGGACATTTTTATGATATTTGTCGTTATCATTGTACTATAGTGATTTGTGAATTTTTGTTATCTGACCTTATCCCATCCCTAGTTATCTTGTTTGATCCTTAAGGACGAGAATTATCATTACTCTTCCTTAAATCTTTCACAGTGCAGTATAGTACCTACTCAATACTATTAAGTGTTTCTTGCTTAAACAAGTAGGTGAGTAAATAAATGTTCTGATTGAAATAAAACAAAGGATGAAAATCAATCCCAACAGTAACACATCTTTTAAAAATGATTAGACTAGAAATGAACATTATACCTTCATTATATCTGTGTTATTTCTTTAAAAACCTATCAAGACAGTACGTATGAAAAAACTATGGCGACAGTATGTAAGATTGGTAAGATTTCATATGGCCGCGTGATGAATAAAAGGGATTTATAATGCTATGCTCTTCTTTTCTCTGTATATTCAAAATATGACATAATTTAAAAATCTCTGGGACTCAAGGCAATGCTAGTATTTCAATATATGCAGAATAGCACACTACCTAGATTGTGTTATTTACCTTAATAAATATATATATTAAATATAGATATTTGGCCTGCAGTGGCTCAAGCCTGTAATCCCAGCACTTTGGGAGGCCGAGACGGGCGGATCACGAGGTCAGGAGATCGAGACCATCCTGGCTAACATGGTGAAACCCCGTCTCTACTAAAAAAATACAAAAAACTAGCCGGGCGAGGTGGAGGGCGCCTGTAGTCCCAGCTACTCGGGAGGCTGAGGCAGGAGAATGGCATGAACCCGGGAGGTGGAGCTTGCAGTGAGCTGAGATCCGGCCACTGCACTCCAGCCTGGGTAACAGAGCGAGACTCCGTCTCAAAAATAAATAAATAAATAAATAAATAAATAAATAAATTTATATATAATATATATTTACATATGCATACATATATATATACACACACACACACACACACACATATATATATATATATATATATATATATATATATATATATGAATGAGATGGAGTCTTGCTTTGTTGCCCAGGCTGGAGTGCAGTGGAGTAATCTCGGCTCACTGCAACCTCCACCTCCTGGGTTCAAGCGATTCTCATGTCTCAGCCTCCTGAGTAGCTGGGACTATAGGCGAATGCCACCATGATCAGCTAATTTGTTGTGTTTTTAGTAGAGAAGGGGTTTCACCATGTTGCCCAGGCTGGTTTCAAACTCCTGACCTCAGGTGATCCACCCACTTCGGCCTCCCAAAGTGCTGGGATGGGATAACAGGCAGGAACCACTGCACTCACCCTTAATAACTATTTTTTTAAAAACAACGTAGCAACCTATCACTAATCTAGAGATAACATATGACATCAACTACAAAGAACAGAGTTAGGAACAAGCATAAAAAGACCTCTAAACCAAGTAAAAGAGGTTTTAAAAGTTTTGTGAAACAGAAAATACTGGTTTACAAGATTAAAAACAACAACAATAAAAAACAAATCCTTAATGCATTATTCTAGTACGTTTTGCTACACAGCTATCATATTCATTTAATATGTAAAGGATCAAATGTAAAAAATGGACACAAGAGAAAGTCTGGAAAATTATAAAATATAGAGCTCCTGAGGAAATTTGGTAGAATACATTATTTAGGAAGCCTTGCAACATTTGGTGAACAAATGGTGAAATTGTACTTGAAGATGAGGAGCAAAGTAATCAATTCTATTCAATACAATCATTACAAACTCAGAGAAATAAGAATTATACATTAGAAAGAATTGTATTATTTGTATAATGATTAATTTTGTAAGTTTGAAAAGAATGATTAGGTTCCATTTACTTGGAAGACCTTATTTCTTGGTAATTCCACTAAGGCCAATTCAACTAAAAGACACAGTTTTGAACTCCTACTAAATGCCAGAAATTGCTTATAAGGTGCAAGTGTGACTGGAAATTTTAATAAATTCTGAAAGATACAGAATGAAAAACCCTCAATAAAGCCCATTTTTGTGAAATCGCCTTAACAAGGTGCATTATTCAAATATGCAAGTCAATTGAGGTACAAAATAAAATTTCATTGAATGTATTTGGAGGAAATGAAAAAAGCTTGAGATCTATAAAGAGTCTGTCCTTCAAACGGATAAGGGTTACAGCAAGTTTTCTGTAGGAATGGCATTCTATTCAAAAGCAATATAATGTTTTTGGCCCAGAAAGACCTGAAACAAACACTCCAATATTAATATAATAATATACAGCCCCAGAATCACCTTTATAATCATAATCTAGCAAGAGGTATTTTTCCCTCATTTAAAAAAAAGAAAAATAAAATCTCTGTTTCAAAACAAGAGCTGTAATAGAAAGAAGAGGAAGGATGACTTAAAAAGCCAAAGAAATTACACTTAAAATAATTACGTGTATTTTTAAAGTTTTACGGGTTTTTGAGCTTCATTTAGTCCAACCTCTTACTTTATAGTTGAGAAAATGAGATTTGCTGACTATTAATCAGTTTCAGATACAAACCTGAAACCCAATTTTTTTGACTGCCAGTTTACTTTGACAAGATCCCTTTCAAAACTTAAAATACATCAAATAAATTAAATAAAAACATTTGTTCTCACTTCAATGATGTGATGCTTATATATTTTCACAGATATTTATGAAAAAATCTAAATAACATATACCATCAGTTCAGTGTATCCAAGCATAAAGAAACAGTAAATTTTCTAATCTAGAATCTTGTCTGCAGACCAAGTGAGCATGCTAGCAAGACAAAGCAATTTAGTATAATAACAGAAAGAAATTACCTCTAAATGCTTCATTGTTCTTTCAAAGGTGCTAAACGATATTCCTAAAACCCACAGACACCCACAGAAAACTTAGCCTGATGTCTACAATATATTTTATTGGCAGAAAAAGTAAAATAAAAATATATCTGAAAAATCACTTTAGGAATGTCAAACAAATTTTAAAAAATCATTTGTATTGGAAGACACTAGAGTAACTATAGACAAATTCATTGTACTTTAATCTTTTAGAACATAATATTACATTTATACAAGAATCTTTAAGAGTAAAACTATATTCTATATTATTTTTAAATATTTAATGTACTATCATGAATATGATTAATTTAAATTCTGAAATTATTAGACTGTGCTTTGAAAATAATTGACCTCACACTTTAAATATGTGCTTATTTTTTACAGAGAGATAGATGAGAAGGCTTTGGACTTGAAAACGGTTTTGGACCTGAAAGCTTTGTCTGTAACCCTAAAAGCCAGATCTAAATTCCACATATGTCATTTAACTTGTATGAAATTTAGCAACTTAAATCTCTGTAAAATTTGCTTTCTTGGTTTTCTCTTCTGCAAAACGGAGACAATATCTTCAGGGGCATTGTAAACTTCAAATAAAAGTTGTTCATAAAAGTTTTTTGAAAAATAATACAACAGGTTTAAGTCTCTATTCTTTTTCAATACAAATTATTAGTTTATGTTATGTATAAAAAGAAGGGCTTATCATGCCTGTCATCCCAGCACTTTAGGAGGCCAAGGAGGGTGGATCACCTGAGGTCAGGAGTTGGAGACCAGCCTGGCCAATATGATGAAACTCCATCTTCACCAAAAATACAAAAATTAGCTGGGCATGGTGGTGGGTGTCTGTAATCCCAGCTACTCAGGAGACTGAGGCAGGAGAATCGCTTGAACCCGGGAGGCGGAGGTTACAGTGAGCCAAGATGGCGCCACTGTACTCCAGTCTGGGCAACAAGAGCAAAACTCCATCTAAAAAAAAAAAAAAAAGAAAGAAAAGAAAGGTTTAAATTAATGTAGCTTTTAAGACTCTTTTAGTCAAAAAGTCCAGTTAAGCACATATAACAGAGAGTCATAAATTGTTATATTACCATATTATTGAAAAACTCCTGCCATATGTTTTCATAAATTGAAGTTTAGTGATTATAATTATGGACGTAAAAACAGAAAATACCTTAATTGAAATATAAAAGAATACTTGAAGTCTGTTTACTATTAACTTTATCTAAAATGATTTGACTCATGCTTTACTCACCAAATCTTGCATTTTCTTCAAACACCACACATTTGGCAGTTTAAAACCCAACGGCTGGGCTGCTTCTGCAACTCCATGAACATTTAGATAAGAAATCAACTGTAACTCTTGTACGTTGCTGGAGCGAAAAGAAATTGGTTCAGCCGCTTTGGAAAACTGTCTGCAAGTATCTACCAAAATTAAACATATGTCTTCCTTATGAGCCAGCAATTCCACTCCTAAGTATATATCCAAGAGAAAGGAGGGCACATGTTCACCAAAAGACACGTCAAGAAATGTATTCATAGAAACAATATTCATGATTGCTCAAAACTAGAAACAGACTAAATGTTCGTCATAAAAATAGACAACTGAGGTTCTAAAATGGAATACTACACTGCAATCAAGGAAGAACAAAATACTGATACATGTAAAAATGTGGATGAAGCTCACAGAAATTATCTTGGATAAAAGAAGCCAGCCACAAAAGCACCCATACTGTGTGATTCTATTTAGAGAAAGTTTAAAAAAAAAAAAGCAAGCAAAACTCTCCTTGGTGATCGAAGTCAAAATCATTACTGCAATAGGATGCTGATGTATAAGAAAACCAAAGCATGTGGCATCACTGGTCTTGGTATTGGGCAGCAGACAGAAGGAAAAAGAGCCTTGAAGAAATTGTTAGTGATGGCTGGAAAGAGAATGAAGACAATTTTATTGGAAATGAGAGAAAACACAATTTGATTTATATTTTTATATTTTTAGAGGTATGTTTTTTAGTATTTTTAAGAGGTATTTTTTTTAATATAGAGGTATGGTTTTGAAATATTTTTTATAGAGGTATGGTTACCTTGGTGTAAACATTTATTACAATTGTATTGACGATCAGCACTTGCTGTTACAGATCATTTATACCTCAATTAACAACAAGATAAAAATGTATTAAAAAGACAAAATTGTTTTTAACACATACTACTGGTATGTGTTATAGTTTAAAAGTTGTGTAAAAACAAAGCATTTACAATTTTTTCCATATGTCATCTTTTTCTTTTTCTTTTCTTTTCTTTTTTTTTTTTTTTTTTCTTTTTTTTGAGACAGGGTCTTGCCCTGTCACTCAGGCTTGAGTGCAGTGGTGCGATCACAGCTCACCATAGTCTCAAAATCCCGGGGTCAAGCAATCCCCCGACTTCAGCCTCTTGAGTAGCCGGGACTACAGGTGAGCACCAACATGCCCAGCTAATTGATTTAATTCTTTTGTAGAAACGAGGTCTCACGATGTTGCCCAGGCTGGTCTCAAACTCCTGCGCTCAAGCAATCCTCCTGCCTTTGCTTCCCAAAGTGTTGTGATTACAGGAATGACCCACTACACTCAGTTGTTATGGTTTTCAAATAACATGAGACCCACAACAGCTCTAGTTTATAAAAATTACATTGGGATTTTTCATTTATCTCAGTGTCGTGCCATCAACTCCTTGAATTATCCATGTTCTCTATACTTTTTAAATATTAGAATTCTAAGAAAGCTTGTGTCTGCAACAAACATACGTGAATCATGTCAATAAAACAATAATAAATAACTTTTTAGTCAAAATTTCTTGTCGTTATTTTAAGTTTGAGCTTTTTATGTAAAACGTCAAGATTTTACATCACATTAAAAAGGCTGATGCAATCAAAGACATCAAAAAAGACTTCAAGTGTCAGGGTGTAGTGGATTGACAGATAATCATCTAGGCAAGGAAGTTAAGGTAATTGGAAAACATCACATTAGACTTTGAAACATATATTGTGATGCACACGTACATGTGCAGTTTTTCATGTGGAAAGATGGCACAAATGTCCTTCCATTAATAAGACACCTAAACTTGTATGGTTTTGTTTTTTTTTTTATGATCATTCTGTGATCAAAATATACAGCCCAGATGTAGCTAATAACAGTATTCTCTACATTTCCTCTCTCCCTTTTTTTTTTTTTTTGAGATGGGGTCTCACTCTGTTGCCCAGGCTGCAGTGCAGTAGTATGATCTTAGCTCTCAGCTTACTGCAGCCTTGACCTCTGTGGGCTCAAGTGATCCTTCTACCTCAGTCTCTCAAGTAGCTGGGACTACAGGCATGTGACACCATGCCCAGCTAATTTTTGTATTTTTTGTAGAAACAAGATTTTCTCATGTTTCCCAGGCTGGTCTTGAACTCCTAGACTCAAGTGATCCACCCACCTTGGTCTCCCAAAGTGCTGGGATTACAGGCATCAGTCACCACACCAGGCCTTCCCTATATATTTTTATACAATATACATCTGAGCATTCTGAAGATAGTTCTTTCCACCTATTATGGGCTGAGTTGTGTCTCACACCTGCAAATTCATATGTTGAAGTCTTAACACCTAGTACCTCAGAATGTGAACGGTATTTGGAAATAGGGTCTTTAAGGCATAATTAAGTCCAAATGGGAGAATAAATACGTCTGTAATTCACTGTGATTGCTGCCCTTAGAAGAAGAGGAAATTAGGACACGGGCTTGTATATGTAAAAACCTTAGGAAGACAAAAGAAGACGGCTATCTACAAACCAAGGAGAGAGGCCCCAGAGAAACCAAACCTGTCACCACCATCAGGTCTCTGAGCCCAACCCTGCACGTATACATCCAGATGGCCTGAAGCAAGTGAAGAATCACGAAAGAAGTGAAAATATCCGGTTCCTACCTTAACCGATGACATTACCTTGTGAAATTCCTTCTCCTGCCTCAGAAGCTCCCCCACTGAGCACCTTGTGACCCCCACCCCTGCCTGCCAGAGAATAACCCCCTTTCTACTACCTGCCCAAATCCTATAAAACAGTCCCACCCCTATCTCCCTTCACTGACTCTCTTTTTGGACTCAGACCGCCAGCACCCAAGTGATTAAAAAGTTTTATTCCTCACACAAAGCCTGTTTAGTGGTCTCTTCACACTGACGCGCATGACATTTGTTGCCGTGACTCGGATCAGGGGACCTCCGCTGGGAGATCAATCATTTGTCCTTCTGCTCTTTGTTCCATGAGAAAGATACACCTACGACCTTGGGTCCTCAGAAAAACCAGCCCAAGGAACATCTCACCAATTTTAAATTGGGTAAGTGGTCTCCCTTTACTCTCTTCTCCAACCTCTATCAATATCCCTCAACTTCTTTCTCCTTTCAATCTTGGTGTCACCCTTCAATCTCTCCCTTCTCTTAATTTCAGTTTCTTTCCTTTTCTGTTAGAGACAGAGGAGATGTGTTTTATCCGTGAACCCAAAACTCTGGCACCAGTCACAGACTCGGAAGACAGTCTTCTCTTGGTGTGTAATCACTGCAGGGACGCCTGCCTGATTATTCACTCATGTTTCAGAGGTGTCTGATCACCACAGGGACGCCTGCCTTGATCCTTCAGCTTAGTGGCAAACACCACTTTCCTGGGGGGCAAGTACCCCCAACCCCTTCTCTCCGTGTCTCTACACTCTCTTTTCTCTGCACTTGCCTCCTTCCCTATGGGCAACCTTCCACCCTCCTTTCCTCCCTCTTCTCCCTTAGCCTGTGTTCTAAGAACTTAAAACCTCTTCAATTCACACCTAACCTAAAACCTAAATGCTTATTTTCGTCTTCAATGCCGCTTGACCCCAATACAAACTCAACAATGGTTCCAAATAGCCAGAAAATGGCACTTTCAATTTTTCCATCCTACAAGATCTAGATAATTCTTGTTGTACAATGGGCAAACGGTCAGAGGTGCCTGATGTCCAGGCATTCTTTTACACATTAGTCCCTCCCTAGTCTCTGTTCCCAATGTGGCTCATCTCAAATCTTTCTTCTTTCCCTCCCACCTGTCCCCTCAGTCCCAACCCTAAGCATCGTTGAGTCTTTTGAGTCTTCCTTTTCTGCCGACCCATCTGACCTCTCCCCTCCTCCCCAGACTGCTCCTCCTCATGTCGCTCCCTACCAGGCTAAATCAGGTTCCAATTCTTCCTCAGCCTCCGTTCCCCGACCCTATGATCCTTCTATCACCTCCTCTGCCCACAGTTGGTCCATCTTACAGTTTCATTCTGTGACTAGCCCTCCCCCCACCTGCCCAGCAATTTCCTCTTAAAGAGGTGGCTGGAGCTAAAGGCATAGTCAAGGTTAATGCTCCTTTTTCTTTATCCAACCTCTCCCAAATCAGTTAGCATTTAGGTTCTTTTTCACCAAATATAAAAACCCAACCCAGTTCATGGCTCGTTTGGCAGCAACCCTGAGACGCTTTACAGCCCTAGATCCTGAAAGGTCAGAAGGCCGTCTTATTCTCAATATGCATTTTATTACCCAATCTGCTCCTGACATTAAATAAAACTCCAAAAATTAAATTCCAGCCCTCAAACCCTACAACAGGACTTAAACCTTTCCTTCAAGGTGTACAATAATAGAGAAGAGTTGTAATTATTTGCCTCTGCTGTGAGAGAAACCCCAGCCACATCTCCAGCACATAATACCTTCAAAACGCCTAAGCCACAGTGGTCAGGCATTCCTTCAGGACCTCCTCCGCCAGGATCTTGCTTCAAGTGCCAGAAATCTGGTCACTGGGTCAAGGAATGCCTGCAGCCCGGGATTCCTCCTAAGCCGTGTCCCATCTGTGCGGGACCCCACTGGAAATCAGACTGTCCAACTCGCCTGGCAGCCAGCCACTTGCAGAGCCCCTGGAGCTCTGGACCAAGGCTCTCTGACTGACTCCTTCCCAGATCTTCTCCGCTTAGCGGCTGAAGACTGATGCTGCCTGATCGCCTCGGAAGCCTACAGGACTATCACTGACACTTTGGGTAACTCTTACAGTGGAGGGTAAGTCCGTCCCCTTCTTAATCAATAGGGAGGCTACCCACTCCACATTACCTTCTTTTCAAGGACCTGTTTCCCTTGCCTCCATAACTGTTGTGGGTATTGATGGCCAGGCTTCTAAACCTCTTAAAACTCTCCAACTCTGATGCCAACTTGGACAATATTATTTTTCTGCACTCCTTTTTAGTTATCCCCACCTGCCCAGCTCCCTTATTACGTCAAGACATTTTAACTAAATTATCTGCTTCCCTGACTATTTCTAGGCTACAGCTACACCTCATTGCCACCCTTTTCCCCAGTTCAAAGCCTCGTTCACATCCTCCCCTTGTATCTCCCGGCTTTAATTCACAGATATGGGACACCTCTACTCCCTCCCTGGCAACCAATCACATGCCCATTACTATCCCATTAAAACCTAATCTCCCTCACCCCCACTCAGTGCCAATATCACATTCCAATATTCACTCGCCTGTTACAGCATGGCCTCCTAAAGCCTATAAACTCTCCTTACAATTCCCCAATGTTACCTGTCCAAAAATGAGACAAGTCTTACAGGTTAGTTCAGGATCTGTGCCTTATGAACCAAATTATTTTGCTTATCCACCCTGTGGTGCCAAACTCATACACTCTCCTATCTTCAATGCCTCCATCCACAACCCCTCCACAACCCATTATTCTGTTCTGGATCTCAAACATGCTTTCTTTTCTGTTCCTTTGCACCCTTCATCCCAGCCTCTCTTCACTTTTGCTTGGACTGACCCTGACACCCATCAGTTTCAGCAACTTACTTGGACTGTATTGCTGCAAGCCTTCATGGACAGCTCCTATTACTTCAGTGAAGCCCTTTCTCATAATTTACTTTCTTTCCATCCATTTGCTTCTCACCTTATTAAATATTTTGACAACCTTCTATTTTACAGTCCCTCCTACAAATCTTCCCAGCATGACACCCTCCTGCTCTTCCAACAGCTATTCTCAAAAGGATATCTCGTATCCCCCCCAAAAGGCCAAATTTCTTCCTCATCTGTTACCTATCTTGGCATAATTATTCAGAAAAACACATGTGCTCTCCCTGCTGATCATGCCCAGCTAATCTCCCAAACCCCACCCCCTTCTACAAAGCAACAACTCCTTTCCTTCCTAGGCATGGTTAGGTACTTCTACCTTTAGATGCCTAGTTTTATCATTCTGAATAAATCATTATATAAACTCACACACATACAGACACACACACACACACACACACACACACACACACACACAAAAAACCTAGCTGACCCCATAAATCCTAAATGCTCCCCAATCCCTTTTCAATTCCTTAAAAAACAGCCCTAGAAGCTGCTCCCACACTAGCTCTCCCTAACTCATCCCAACTCTTTCTTCATGATGCAGAGCCAAAGTGCAGGGCCATGTGGTCGGAATTCTTACACAAGGACCGGGACTGCGCCCTGTAGCCTTTTTATCCAAACAACTTGACCTTACTGTTTAGGCTGGCCATCGTGTCTCCATGCAGCAGCTGCTGCCACCCTAATACTTTTAGAGGCCCTAAAAACCACAAACCATGCTCAACTCACTCTCTACAGTTGTCATAACTTCCAAAATCTATTTTCTTCCTCACACCTGACACATAGACTTTCTGTTCCCCAGCTCCTTCAGCTATACTCAGTCTTTGTTGAGTCTCCCACCATTAACATTGTTCCTGGCCTGGACTTCAATCCAGCCTCCCACAATATTCTGGATAGCACACCTGACCTCCATGACTATATCTCTCTGATCCACCTGACATTAACTCCATTTCCCCATATTTCCTTCTTTCCTGTTCCTCACCCTGATTACACTTGGTTTATTGATGGCAGTTCCACCAGGCCTAATTGCCATTCACCAGCAAAGGCAGGCTATGCTATAGTATCTTCCACATCATTTCATAACCTCTTCCATGTAGGTTACAAGCCTCTAGCCCGCCTCTTAGAACCTCTCATTTCCTTTCCATTGTGGAAATCTATCCTTGAGAAAATCACTTCTCAGTGTTCCATCTGCTATTCTACTATTCCTCAGGAATTTATCAGGACCCCTCCCTTCCCTACACATCAAGCTCAGGGATTTGCCCCTGCCCAGGGCTGGCAAATTGACTTTACTCACATGCCCCGAGTCAGGAAACTAAAATACCTCTTAGTCTGGGTAGACCCTTTCACTGGATGAGTAGAGGCCTTTCCCACAGGGTCTGAGAAGGCTACCATGGTCATTTCTTCCCTTCTGTCAGACAAAATTCCTCAGTTTGGTCTTCCCACCTCTATATAGTATGATAATGGACTGGCCTTTATTAGTCAAATCACCCAAGCAGCTTCTCAGGCTCTTCGTATTCAGTGGAAACTTCATACCCTGTACCATCCTCAGTCTTCAGGAAAGGTAGAATGGACTAATGGTCTTTTAAAAACCCACCTCACCAAACTCAGCCTCCAACTTAAAAAGGACTTTTACCACTTAACCTTCTCAGAATTCAGGCCTGTCCTGCAGGTGCTACACAGTACAGCCCATTTGAGTTCCTGTATTGACACTCTTTTTATTAGGCCCCAGTCTCATTCAAGACACCAGCGCAACTTGAACTGCACCCAAAAAACTTGTCATTCCTACTATCTTCTGTCTACTCATACTCCTCTTCACTGTTCTCAACTACTCACAAAAGGCCTGCCCTTGTTTACACTGCCGGTTTACACTTTTCCTTCAAACCATCATAACTGATTTCTCCTGGTATTACCTCAAACCACCACCCTTAAGTCTCTCTTAAAATGGATAGATGATCTTTGCTGACAGGGCACACTCCAATACTTTCACCCTGATGAAGTCCTATTTTATACTCACTCTTATTCTCGTTCCCCTTCTTATGCCACCCTCTACCTCTCCCCAGCTATCTCCACCACACTATCAATCTCACTCACTCGCTCTTAGCCATTTCTAATCCTTCTTTAACAAACAATTGCTGGCTTTGCATTTCTCTTTCCTCCAAAATCACCGAGGCCTCGACTTACTCACTGCTAAAAAAAGGGGACTCTGTATATTTTTAAATAAAGAGTGTTGTTTTTACTTAAATCAGTCTGGCCCAGTGTATAACAACATAAAAAACTCAAGGATAGAGGCCAAAAAACTCACCAACCAAGCAAGTAATTACGCTGAACTCCCTTGGGCACTCTCTAATGGATGTCCTGGATCCTCCCAATTCTTAGTCCTTTAATACCTGTTTTTCTCCTTCTCTTATTTGGAACTTGTGTCTTCCATTTAGTTTCTCAATTCATACAAAACCGTATCCAGGCCATCACCAATCATTCTATACAACAAATGTTTCTTCTAACAACCCCACAGTACCACCCCTTACCACAAAATCTTCCTTCAGCTTCATCTCTGCCACTCTAGGTTCCCACACCGCCCCTTATCCCACTTGAAGCAGCCCTGAGAAACATCACCTACTCTCTCTCCATACCACTGCCAAAAATTTTCGCCGCCCCAACCCTTCAATGCTATTTTGTTTTATTTTTCTTATTAATATAAGAGGACAGGAATGTCAGGCCTCTGAGCCCAGGCCTGCGTGTATACATCCAGATGGACTGAAGCAAGTGAAGAATCATGAAAGAAGTGAAAATGGCCAGTTCCTGCCTTAACTGATGACATTACCTTGTGACATTCCTTCTCCTGGTTTTCAGAAACTCCCCCACTGAGTACCTTGTGACCCCCACCCCTGCCTGCCAGAGAACAACCCCTTTTGCTTTGACTGTAATTTTCCACTACCTACCCAAATCCTACAAAATGGCCCCACCCCATCTCCCTTTGCTGACTCTCTTTTGGGACTCAGCCTACCTGCACCCCATTGATTAAAAAGCTTTATTGCTCACACAAAGCCTATTTGGTGGTCTCTTTACACGGATGTGTGTGACGATCACTTCAACCTCAGACTTCCAGCCTCCTGGACTGCGAGAACATAAATGTTTGTTGTTTAAGCTCC
Source organism: Chlorocebus sabaeus (assembly GCF_047675955.1). Classification (NCBI taxonomy): domain Eukaryota; kingdom Metazoa; phylum Chordata; class Mammalia; order Primates; family Cercopithecidae; genus Chlorocebus; species Chlorocebus sabaeus. The sequence goes on from NC_132925.1 coordinate 11,637,516, forward strand.
CCAGTGTGTGGTCCTTTGCTATGGCCACCTTGCAAAACTCATACAGTGCCTCATTACAAAATAATACCTTTGGAAGTAAATTACTGTCTCCTATTTTTTTTTCTTCCGTAAATCTATCTTTTCATACACCAATTGACTGGAATGTGAAATAGATGACTAAGTCAGCAGATGACATTCCACACTGCAATGTCAAAGGCAAGACCCCTGAGGCCTCCTCTTTCCATTGGCTTACTTCTGCTCATGCAGCAAGCATTTCAATCACCCTCAGGTATCTGGGTTTTTTTTTTTTTTTTTTCTGTTAGTGTGTGTGGTTTTGTTTTTATTTTTGTTTTGCCAGAAGCTCAGTAAATCTCCTGAATCGGAGTCTTCCACTCTAATGATCTAAAACATTGGCACCAGATATTTTGGAATATTGGTAGAATGTAGAAACTGTGTGAGACGAGATAGTGGAGCGGAAAGAACCCTGGACCCAGAAATCAGACCGCATTCGTGGTCCTGCTTAAGGCTATCTAGTCGCCTGAAGTTGAACCATCTGCTCCTCTGGGGAAGTAATTCTTCATCCGTAGCTGATTCATTCACAAGCATGAAATCAATTAAAATATCCCAGGGAGTTTTTAAACAGACAAGCGTCTGCGACCTACTCCACTTGGTTTTCAACTTGCTTGGACATTAGAATCATCTGTCAGATTTAAAAATAATGCTCTCTAGACCTCATTCTCTAGAGATTCTGACTTAATTGATTTCACTGGTTTCAAATGTGGCCTTGGCATTGTAATTTTTTAAAGCCCCTTGCATTCAAGGATGACACCCTCGCCCTGGACAGTATGAGGTAATTGGTGTAAGGAAGAACCTGGGCATTGGTGTTTTTTAATTCCCCAGGTGACTCCAGTGCACACTAATTCCCCAGGTTATGACCATGCACAACCATATGACGTAAAAGTAAAATAATGCTCCTCCCAGATCTAACATTTTGCAATTTTTTTTAAACTTTTTGCGAGATACTATATACCTATTAGACATTTCAAACCCCACACAGATAGAAACAAGTTTACTTACCCATAGTCTCATAACTAATTACAGAGCAGGAACTTTCAGTTTTGTGAGTTAAACACCTTTCAAGTGTTTTTGAGTGTTTCTGAGTGTGCCTAAGGCAGAAAGAGAGGAGAGGCTATGTGTGAAATTGGGTTACCATCCCAGTCCCAGCTGTATGATGGATGCAATTATTTCAGGAAGGAACACATGCACAAATCATAATTGCTTCTATGATAGTAATTTAGCTTCCAAGAGTAAAGATTCAAACCAGCATCTCCCATTAGTCTAACAACAATTGCATAGTTTTCTCTTTCATACATTTCTTTCAAGCTTTTCTTATATTTGAAGCTTTCTAAAGGGTATTTGAGTGATCTAACATTAACCGCCCACACACTGTATTTACCACTATTATTAGCACAGTGGATGATCTTTACAACTTAGTGAAGTTCCCAGAAGCATTATTGCTGATTTTTTTTTTTTTTTTTTAGATTGCAAGCAGCCTCATTTATTGGTTTGAAACTCCATAGATAAATAATAGTGACTGCACATATATGTGGTGTTTTCCATAGCACTCTAGACAAAGTAAGTTCTAGCCATGTTATTTAAATTAAATGTGACCATGGCTTTATACGATAATTCACATTTCCCAAAAGCACATCAAGCAACTTCCAGCCAATAGTCGTGCTGCAAATAGACCCAACGGTTTATCACCATATCAGCATGGAGTGCCCTACGATTGTCAAAGGAAAAAGAATTTCATCTCCAGAAAGGATCAGAGCCAAATGAGTCCCACCATTGAGAGTACTGGACTCATTCCATTGTTTTTTTTTTTTATTTGTTTGTTTTTTGTTTGTTTTGTTTTTAATTTATTTATTATTATTAAACTTCAAGTTGTAGGGTACATGTGCACAACGTGCAGGTTTTCTACATATGTATACTTGTGCCATGTTGGTGTGCTGCACCCATCAACTCGTCATTTACATCAGGTATAACTCCCAATGCAATCCCTCCCCCCTCCCCCCTCCCCATGATAGGCCCCGGTGTGTGATGTTCCCCTTCCCGAGTCCAAGTGATCTCATTGTTCAGTTCCCACCTACGAGTGAGAACATGCGGTGTTTGGTTTTCTTAAGAGGGCCTCTAAATCACTTGCTGTTTCTTCTGATTTATATCTAAGCCAGAATTATTTTCAAAAGACCTTTAGTTTAATCTACTTAAAGCTTAAAAATGACTATAACTAGCAGCATGATGTAAGTGCATTTTGAACTTTGAAGTTTTATATTTCAGTTTACAAAAATTCCAAAAGATTAGATGATATAATGTGACAAAGTAAAATACAACAGTGCACTAACATCCTCCTTTTAGGTTCCTTAAACAACTACAAAATTATCAGAAAGAAATTAGGTGAAGGATGGGGTAGGGACTGGTTTATAATCACTAACAAGAAAATGCATCAGTTTTTGGTTGAATAGAAAATATATAAATATGTAACCTCCATTAAAGTGAATTTAATTTTAGTCTCTACAGAAAGGAGGAGATAATCACTCTGCGCCATACTTTGCTTACCAAATCAAATTTTAGTGTTATGTTAAGTTCTGAAAAATACTTCATTGTATCAGTAAACACATGTCATTGTTTTCGATAATAGTAATCAAACAATGAATCCAGCAGGAAGTAACCAACCATACCACATGTGAAAAGTTGAAAGAAAAGTGGAAAGATAATTACACCGCATGATCAAAATGCCATAAAAAGACTTGGATGTGATTATCAGAAAGCATACTGTGAACTAAAATAAAGGGAAATTTCTAAGAGCCTGCATTTGGGGATTCGATGAGGCCGTGAATACTGAAAGCCATTTATGCATAGGTTGAAAACACCTCATAAGGAAACCAACAGATAGGGTTAGGCTGTTAAGAAGATACACAGACATTATAACACTTTTGCAACTGTGTGATCTGACAAAGTAGCAGTTGTGTTTTGAAACTATTGGATAAAAATATCATCTACTGCCCTACTATTCAAGTATGATGTGTCAAAATACTTAATGATAAAAGTATTAAAGCTTATCTTTTCTTTATAACATTAAATCAGCTGCTCTTGATCTTTTTTTAACTAAAGACTTTGAAAATTGTTACTGACCATGTGATTTTTTTTGAGAAGGGTATTGTTTTAATACAAACCTTTTTGTTAGTAACCTAACCATAGAGTGTTGCCAAAATAATTGGTTCTTAGCTGCAAAAATAAAAAAAATAAAAATAAAATTAAAATATTTTAAAAATCACCTCATTTCAAAGGCAATGTTTTTCTCCTCCTAATATTCAGGGAACTGTATCGAGAAGGAGAAAAAAATGTTGTTTACTGTGACATGTTTCATAAAACAGAAAATGTGGAAATATTGACTTTTCCTTTACCAATCCATTAGATAGGTTTCATTACCTTTAAGGACCTAAATTGCAAAAGATTAGAATCCCTTCCTATTTTCTCCAAACACCCAGACTCAAAAATGAAAATAATTCAGTTTCATAAAGGAAGAATCAGTTCTAAGCTATGTTATTGTCTTTTAATTTGGAAAAATCATGACCTTGCTAATGGTTTCTGGTTTCTCATGTACCAAGAGTAGTTACTGTATATTATTCTTTCCTCTATGGGAAGATATTTCACTGCAGTGATCTCTGGGGAAGAATTCTGTAATCTTCCCGGGCCAATCTAAGCATCTGGAGGAAAATATTAGAAGAAATTAAAACAGCATGTTCTCATTTTGCCTTCCTCAAATAATCAATTTTTCTCTGGGACTTCTTGACATGTCTAGACACATTGAATTGAAAAAATAAGTTGTTAGGACAAATTTCCTTTCTTGATTAAAGCCTAGGTAGACTGGGGGAAGATGAAGAAACAAAAGAGAAAAGATCTAAATAAAATACTGTGTTTCCTTTCCTTATTTCCATGCACTTCATGGCTAATACATTTAAATGACTTTTTAGAGATTTTAATTTAAAATATTTTACTATGCATGAATATTTTACTACAAGGAGCACATTTATCCAGTCCTGCATAGCAAATTTCAAATATATAGATCTAGAGAAATGTTGGAAAAAATCACTTCATTAAACTTGGGAATTATATACTATTATGGGATCTCAAGGAGGAAGAGAACCAATCCAATACTATGCATCATATAGTTTAGAAATGAAAATGGAATTCATTTAATAGAAACCCCTTATATGTACAGCTGATGAAACTGAGGCTATTTACTTAAGGTCACATAGCAACATGAACATAGCTGCATCTGAATGTCTAACATTTGGAAGTTAGAGGCTGGACATCATGGCTCATGCCTGTAGTCAGTCTCAGCACTTTGGGAGGGTGAGGTGGGTGGATCACTTGAGCCCAGATTTTGAGACAAGCCTGGGCAACATGATGAAACCACATCTCTACAAAAAAAAATACAAAACTTAGCTGGGTGTTGTGGTGTACACCTATAGTCCCAGCTATTCCAGAGGCTGAGGTAGGAGGATCAATTGAACCCAGGAGGTGGAGGTTTCAGTGAGCCTAGATCATGCCACCGCACTCCAGCCTGGGTGACAGAGCAAGACCTGCCATATATATATATATACACACACACACATATATATATGGAAGCTCTCTATATATGGAAGCTATGTATATATATGGAAACTATATATATATGGAATATATATATGGAAGTTATATATATATACATGGAAGTTTTATATATATATGGAAGTTAGATATTTTATGACTCAGCCTTTTAGAGTGTGACAGTTCTGTAAACTATTTTCAAGAATGTGATCAATTTATGACCATTTTTATACATGTAATAATTTGCATTTCAGTGACCAGCAATGCCTAATTCCCTACAGGATCCTCTTCATACCCCAAGTCTGTGTTATTCTTCCCACCTCCCCTTTCCTACTTACTGCCACGGTAATTTTTTCTAAAATATTTGTCATGCTATATCATGCTATCACGCTATAGAATATTTTCTAAAATATTTATCATGCTATATAGAATTAACTCAAGTTCACACAGGTTGCAGAACGGAACTTGAGCCATGGTCTCCTGTGTCTTAGTTCTGGTCCCATATGTCTCAATCCAATGTTGTGTTCACTAACAATTACATTCTGTCCCTATAAAAACTATAGTTTTTATGAACTAAACTGAAATTATCATTCGAGGTAGCAATTGAGCAACAGGCTGTATATGTAAAGGTAAATTTTAAGTGGCTACAACAAAAATATTCCCCAAATATGGTGGTTTAATTAACATAGAAATTTATTTATTTCTCACAAAGAGCTCATGGTGCTGGGGAGGCTCTGCCTATATTCTGTTGTTCAGAAACTTAAGTTCCTTCATCTCATCACACTGCCAAGTATAGTGTGACTTTAGTTGATGCCTAGAGGTTGCTACCTCTTCATTCTGGCCTGCAGAGAGTAGAAAGAGAGATGGAAGTCTACATGTTCAATGTTTTCAGGCCAAGAACTGGAAGTGGCAAAATTATTTTTGTTTACGTCACATTCACTAAATCCAATAAAAGACTATTGGCTCCCAGGGATGCTGAAAAACATAATTTCTAGCTGGATAGCCACCTACCCAGTTTGAACTCTGGTTGAGTGTGGGATGGTTCTAACAATTCAGAAAGAAAGGAATTATGACACCAGAGAAGGAGACAGTTCGTCATCTCTGCCTCACTAGGGCTACTATTTACCTTGGCTTGATCTTAGAAAAGAGACCAGGAGTATAGGTAAATACTGAGGTCAGACCTGTTATTGAAAGGACAAAGTTATCAAAAGCAATGAAGCATTCAATGTGAAGAATCTGGTGACATTATTTCGTTGAGTGGTGGCCCAGTTTCTACTGCCTAAGAAACTCAATAGTAAGTATACCTTTGCTTAATTCCCCAAGAAAAGTCTTTTTTAAAAAATAGTGAAAAGAAAACGTATACATCATAGATGGCATCTGTTTGTGCAGCCAAATTGATTTAGGTGAGTAATAGAGCCCACTTTAATGAACCATAACTGTAATTTAAACTGGCTGTTCTGTGCAGCATTTTAACTCACTTTATAGACCCAGAATATGATTTGCCATAACTGAGGATACATATTACCTTGCTATGAAGCCAGTAGGGAGGGCAGCTGCCTGAAGCTGGTAATTTAGCACTCCCTTCCTTAGCAATTTCAACAAAATTGCTGAATAACAGAGATGAGGGTGGTAATTGTCTAGGCGACTGGGGTCAACCGTTTCAACTTTCCTCGTTTGTCAAAAGGCAGTGCATTTAGTACTTTGAGCAGACAATTCTTAGTGTTATAAAGAACTTCCTGACCAGCTCTTCATCTCTGAATCACATGTAAGAAGACATTTGACTGCAGAAATACCACTTCAGCTAGACAATGATGTTGATGACATCATATTTCTTTACTTAGCTCCTAATTTTCTCCTCTCTTAAATTCACTCCTAGATAAAGGAAAGGAATTAGTCAAATCTGTCTCCTCTAATAGATAAAAGATCATTATAAGGCAAACATATTTGCTGACATTAGACGCTAAAGCAGAAACAAGAGGTCCAAGCAGATCATGAACTCCTTGGTTCATGATTAGGAAGCTTCCATCTTAGAAGCTGTGTCATCTTAGCAAAATAATGCAAAACAGGGAATATTTTAAGGCTACAAAAGAAATATTTTAAAAAAATGTATTTTTAAGGCTACAATGTAAACAGTTTGGATGTTTTAGTACACAGCTAGCTAAAGAAGGTACTCAGATTTAAGAGAAAGTTGTTAAAGAGCCAATAAAGAGTACCTATATTTAGAGCCAGGGAGAGGAACTGGAAAAATCTAACAATGTGAGAAAGGGATAAGTTAAATGCAATCAATAATAATGAATTTTAAAGTCAAGGAGGCCTACCATTAAGTATTTCTCTAGCATTTATTAAGTACTTATGACAAGCTAGGAACTGCTGTCAGTATCTTATTAAATAGAATACTGTGCAGTCTTTGTGAGACAGCCAAGTGTAAAGGGGTCCCCAGGGAAACTGCAACCAGCCTGCGCTCTGGGAGGAGTGCACACTGGGGTGGAGCCTCAGGAAGTTTGCACCATTTGCAGTGGGGTAGGAGCCTGGCCTCTCCAAATCCAGTGTGGTAACCTGGGGATTCAATCTGTGAGATGGGGACTTGTTAACAGAAACCTCTCTTGCTTTGCTGAGGTCTTTTTTTTTCCCTTTCACCCAATAAACCTAGGCCTCCTTACCCTTCAGATTGTCTCCCAGCCTAATGTTTCATGGCTGTGTAACAAGAACCCCATCTTTAGCTGAACCAAGGAAAAAGTCCTACAACATTTGCACCCCAGCTAGCAGGGTATTTTATTTCCATGCAGGCATTTCTTCTATAATATAATCAAACTGTGGAATACAATATTTTTTATTTATAGGTTTTGTTGGTCATCTTGAAATACCACAGCTTTATTTGTGAAGGTTCATAATTAAATATAACAATGGGAGATAGAGACAATAAGAATGTCTAAAATACACTGGGCTAATGATAGATCTGAAGAGAATAGGAAAGGCAGGTCCACTTCTCTTGAATCATGGCTACATATAACCAAGGTGAGTTTCTCTCACGCAGTTAGGCTGTAGGGATTTGCATCTCTAGCTCTACACTTATATCTAATATCCCACCTTTCATGCAGAAATACCTTCAGATAAACAAAACAAAACAATACAAAACTTTGTTCTGTGAGTCTCTAATTCTAACTCCTAATTCCCTACTCATTCAACCCTTATAACAACTTTCTGAGGTAGGTTTTATTAATACTGACACTAGCAGCTAAGGAAACTATGTCACAGGGAAGCTAAGTGCCAAAAGTCATACAAAATGATGTAGCTGAAGTAGTCCAAGAACTTCTCCTATTTACTTGGGTAAAAATTGTATAATCTTCAAAGATTAAAAAAAAAAAACAGTTTCCAATGTTTCCTTGATGTCTTACTAATTATTAAGATTCTTTTAGTTTTGCTAGCTTTCAGCTTTATTGAATGACACAATATAGCTAGAAGAAATTATTAAACTTTTCGAGTGAAAATTACTCACAGAATCAACTTAAAGTAAAGCATAATTCTTCCCTAAAGTTAATCTCTTTTTAAATTTCAAACAAATATCTTTTAAAATCAAAATGAAGGCAATCCATTTTATAGTTGATAGTGTACATTATGAATAATAATTTTATGTTAATGAATATTTAGAAAAGGATTGTCTTTTCTGTCTTGTGTCTTACTGTTTATGGTCTCTTTCAATTATTTGTGTAATTTTCTGTTGCTACCATAGCAAATTACCACAAATTTAGCAGCTTAAAATAACACCTATTTATTATCAGAAATACAGGTACAAAATAATGCAGATTTGTCCTCAGTTTAGAGGTTCACAAAGCTGAAATCGAGGCTGCATTCTTTGCTGGGGGCTCTGGAGATACATCCACTTCCAAGTCTATTTATATTTTTTCCTGGATTCAGCTTTTTTGTGAAAAAAAAATCTTGCTGACTGATGGGGAGTGCAAAAGAGGGTGGTCTTAGTTCATCTATGATGCTACAAAAGAATATCTCAGACTGGATAATTTACAAAGAACAAAAATTTACTTCTTCATATCTCTAGAGGCTGGTAAGTCCAAGATCATGAAGCTAGCATTTTGTGAGGGCTTTCTTGCTGAGACCTCATATGGCAAAAGAACAAAAGGGAGTGAACTCACTCCCACAAGCCCATTTTACGGTGGCATTAATCCATTCATGAGGGCAGAGTCCTCCCTCCCAACACTGTTACATTGGAGATTAAATTTCCAGCACATGAATTCTGAGGGACACACTCAGACTACAGCAGGTGGACCATCTTTACTTCTGGGTTTTCCTTCATTTCTTCTCATGTTTTCCATATGGCCATCTCTCCAGAAATCTGAGTTGAGTTGCTTTGATAGTTCAGGTCTCCTTCAATTCATCTTTAACCACATCTCTCTTGACTTCAGCCAGAAAAATTTCTCTGCTTTTACAGGCTCATGTGATTAGATTGGCCCCACCCAGACAATGGTAGTATTCTGGATATGGTAGCATTCTGCCTGCGATATCAGTAATAATATATTTTCACTGGATGCCAAAGGAAATATGGCACTTTGTAGTTTTTGTCCTTTTTGTTTACTGAGTTTCTTTTTAACTTTAGAAGACTTTTCCTAACATCTTTTTTTAAATTTTGGTGAATAAAAAGCCTATTTTTTAATTATGAGAAAGCTCATAAACACCAAATAGTAGGGTGACAGATTTTCATAATAATGTTCTGAAATTCAGTGCTATAAAGATGCCTTAGATCTACTTCTACTGTACATTTCTAATTTTTCACTATAATTTAAACCATTTTTAACACATGCTACATGAATAACTAAGGCAAGCATTTCCTGAGCAGAGTGGATCAGTCAAAAATATCCTTTATCATCTTCATTTTTCAAGAGGAGACAGGAATGCTATCTAGAATGCCAATAAATGAAGATACATTTTTCGTGAGGAAGCCACTCAAAATAGTAAGAGAGAAAGTGTCAAAGCAAACATTTTTAGATGGTTTCTTAAAATGCAGAACTTTTGAATTAAAATGTTGATTTCATAAAACGTGGTTAATTTGTTTTTGTTTTGTTTTGGAGTTTTGTTCTTGTCATTTGTTTTTCTCTGTCTCATTATTATATCCTTATTTTATAGCCTGTAGCTAATTCTATTTAGTCAAAAAACAAAAACAAAAACAACAAAAAATGAGCCTCTCTGTTGGCTTGCCTAAGCAGACAGACAGAACTCTAAAGTCTATCATTTCTTTCTTTTGCTCACACCTCGCATCCAACTCACCCATATTAACTGAAAAAATATATTCCAAATTTAACAACTTTTCAGTACCCTCAATGCAAATCCTAGTTCAAGTCAGCCTCATGCTCCATGACAACTATTTCAATAACCTCCTGATTGCTGTGCTTGCTTTAGCTCTTGCTCCTCTAAATCCATGCTCCACAGAGTAGCCAGAAAAATCTTTCTAAAATGAAAACCAGGTCATGTCACTTCCTCCTCCAAATTTGCCAATGATTTCCCATTGCAAAATCAACAAGTTCCAAATTCCTTAACTATGTGGTCTCCCAAATCCTCTAATACAAATTTCTGTAATAAGCATGCCTGTCAGCACATACCACTGTTCACATTACTCTGCTCCACGTAACTGGTCTTCTTGCTAATTCTTGAAGATAACCTTTCATTTTGCACTCACTGTTCCTGTCATTTTGCACTCACTGTTCCTTCTCCTTGTCATCCTCAACTCAAATGTCACGTCTAAAGACATACCTCACCACCCTCATCCTCTTCTGCTTCTTTACAAAATTGCATGTTTGTCCAAATATAAATAATTTTACTTCTCTCTATATTCATTTACATGTTTGTTGTTTGTTTTCCCTTTCCCAAAGTCCTCACAACCACTGATAGATAAACTCCTTGAAGACAGGGATCTCTCTGTCTTGCTTACCACATTTTCTGGAGCACCTGTAACAATGCCTGGCTCACAGTCAATATTGATGGATACTTAAAGAACTTTTTCATATCTTTGGGATGACTTATTTTTCTAGTTTAGGATTAGTAACAATAATAAATAATTCATTTAATGCTTACTAGGTGCCAAGTACTGCACGAAAACATTTTCATATATTAATTCATTTAAACATAACCAATTTCCTGAGGTGAGTATAGACATTATTTCTATGTTAAAGAAGAGGAACTTGAGAAGTTTAGGAAGACTGAGTGATTTGTCAAAGGTCACAGAATAAGTAAATGGTATTGGATTGTATCTCACTTGGAAAACCTGAGATTGGACTGTATCTCACTTCAAAGAACTATACACTTTTGCACCTCAGTCTACTGACTCAACTAAAATTTCTAAGTTTACCAATATAAGGTCAAATTTCTAGTGACATGTAATAAATGAGTAAAACACAATTCCATGCTTTTAAAGTTTAATATTTCAAACAACCAAATCCTTTGGAATACATGTGGAACATTCTATTTTACTAATTCCTCATGTTTTCTTATTTATACTCAGTAATGTGATGACTTTCAGTGTAAAACTACAAATCACACAGAAGTCATATTCAGTCTTTTAGCATCCAAGATTTCCTATTCTCAACAATAATATATTCATGTGTGTGGAAAGTCTTATATCAGTAGGTCTTGAAAACTGCAGGATCTCAAACTCTGAGTGTACCTCAGTGAGGTTACTATATATAATACATAATGGTAGCACTTCGGCTTGATGCGTCCGATTATTACTAGACAATATAGAATTAGAAACATCAGAAAGAACTCTTTTCTTTTTTTTTTTCTTTCTTTCTTTATTTATTTATTTATTTATTATTATACTTTAAGTTCTAGGGTACATGTGCATAACGTGCAGGTTTGTTACATATGTATACTTGTGCCATGTTGGTGTGCTGCACCCATCAACTCGTCATTTACATCAGGTATAACTCCCAATGCAATCCCTCCCCCCTCCCCCCTCCCCATGATAGGCCCCGGTGTGTGATGTTCCCCTTCCCGAGTCCAAGTGATCTCATTGTTCAGTTCCCACCTATGAGTGAGAACATGCAGTGTTTGGTTTTCTGTAGAAAGAACTCTTTTCTAAACAAAGGAGCAGCTTTCAAAATGCCTTCAATCCATATGTTTCTTTCTTTCTTTTTTTTTCTTTTGTAACAAGGTCTCACTATGTTGTCCAGGATGTAGTGCAGTGACATGATCTTGGCTCACTACAGCCTCGACCTCCTGGGTTCAGGTAATTCTCCCACCTCAGAGCCCTGAGTAGCTAGGAGTACAGGCATGCGCCACTACCCTTGGGCTCCAGTGATCCTCCAGCCTCAGCCTCCAGCTGCGTGCTGGAATTATAGTGATGAGACACCATGCCCAGGCCAGACCATTTCTGTAGGTAACTTTTGTTTTGTCAGACAAGTATCCAGCAAATGAAGGAGTCTCTCATTCTCTCAGTTCTCCACACATTTCAGTCTTATAACTTATTTAGTACCTTCTCCTTTTTCTCCTAAAGAAGATGCCAATACCCCATTAGTGCTTTGGGTCCTGAAATGGTGGTATGACCCTGAGCTCATGTAGAAAAGTATTTATGAAAGATCTGCTCTTCATCTAAAATACTGTAACTTTTTAAACATAGAAAAAATAGCATTAAAAAAAAGATGTAGATCCCCTTGTCAAGCCAGAATTGAGAGCATTCAATATTCCAAAGCCTAAACTACCTATTTGCATATTTGTCTTTTGACAGAGTTAAGACAAAATGTGTGCAGAGTTGGTAGCAGACGACAGAAAGCAAAAAAAAAAAAAAAAAAAAAAAAAAAAAATTCAATAAAATATGTCGCAGGGAACTGCTTAATAGGACAACACAGCAAAGTATGCAAAACTATGAAAAGGTAGATTTAGAACATCTAGATTTTTCCCAAGAAAATGGGACTTAAAATTTTGAATATGAAAAACCTAGTTGATCATACATTCATCTAAGAAATCTATACAAAGTAGAATTTATAAAATATGTTATCATTAAATTCTTAATATTAATGTTTACTTATATTAGCATGAATGCCAACGTAAAGTGTCTAAGCCAAGACAGATTTATTCACAGCACGAAAAACATCAAATTTCTGATGCTCTATTTCTTCCCTTTTTAGTACATATGACATTTAAGTCAAATGGACTCTGCAAAAGTTGGTGTATTAGTCCGTTTTCATGCTGCTAATAAAGACATACCCAAGACTCAGGAATCCGTAAAGGGAAGAGGTTTAATTGACTTACAGTTCAGCATGAATGGGGAGGCCTCAGGAAACTTACAATCATGGTGAAAGGGTAAGGAAACATGTTCTTCTTCACATGGCAGCAGCAAAGAGAACAATAAAAAAGGGGTAAAATTCCCTTATAAAACCATTAGATCTCATGAGAACTCACTCAATATCATGAGAACAACAGGATAGGGAAAACCACCCCCATGATTCAATTACCTACCACTGGGTTCATGCCACCACACATTGAGATTATGGGAACTATAATTCAAGATGAGATTTGTGTAAGGATACAATCAAACCATATCATTCCATCCCTGTCCTCTCCCACATCTCACGTCCTCACATTTCAAAACAATCATACCTTCCGAACAGTCCCCCAAGTCTTAACTCATCCCAGCATTAATGCAAAAGTCTAAGTCCAAAGTCTTATCTGAAGTCCCTTCTACTTACCAGTCTGTAAAATTGAAGGCAAGTCAGTTACTTTCTAGATACAATGGGGGTACAGGCATTGGGTAAATACACCCATTCCAAGTGGGAGAAATTGGCCAAAACAAAGGGGCTACAGGCCCCATGAAAGTCCAAAATCCAATAGGGCAGTCATTAAATGTTAATGCTCCAAAATGATCTCCTTTGACTCCATGTCTCACATCCAGGTAATGCTGATGCAAGAGGTAGGCTACCACATCCTTGGGAAGCTCCACCCCTATAGCTTTGCAGGGTACAGTCCCCATCCTGGCTGTTTCCACAGGCTGGCATTGAGTGTCTGCAGCTTTTACAGGCACACAGTGCAAGCTGTCAGTGGGTCTAGGGGCCTGGGGCCTGGGTGACCATGGTCCTCTTCTCACAGTTCCGCTAGGCAGTGACCCAGTGAGGACTCTGTGTGGGGGCTCCAATCCTACATTTCCCTTCCACACTGCCCTAGCAGATGGTCTCTGTGAAGGTTCTGCCCCTATAGCACACCTCTGCCTGGACATTCGGGTGTTTCTATATATCCTCTGAAATCTAGGCAGAGGTTCCCAAACCTCAATTCTTATCTTCGGTGCACCTGCAGGACCAATACCACATGGAAGCTGCAAACGTTTGGGGCCTCCACCCTCTGAAGCCATGGCCCAAGCTGGAGCAGCTGGAACACAGGTCAGCAATTCAATAGGCTGCACACAGCAGAAGGGCACTGGGCTCAGCCCATGAAACATTTTTTTTCCTCCTAGGCCTCTGGCTCTGTGATGTGAGGGGCTTCCATGAAGATCTCTGACATTCCCTTGAGAAATTTTCCCCATTATCTTGTCAATTAACATTTGGCTCCTCATTACTTATGTGAATTTCTGCAGCCAGCTCGAATTTCTCTTCAGAAAATGGGTTTTTCTTTTCTATTGTATCAACAGGCTGCAAATTTCCCAAATTTTTATGCTCTGCTTCCCTTTTAAATGTAAGTTCCAATTCCAAACCCTATCTTTGTGAATGAATAAAACTGAACACTTTTAAGAGCACCCACGTCAGTTCTTGTACACTTTGCTGCTTAGAAATTTCTTTTGCCAGCTACCCTAAATCATTTCTCTTGAGTTCGAAGTTCCACATATCTTTAGGTCTGGGGTAAAATGCTGACAGTCTCTTTGCTAAAGCATAGCAAGAGTCACTTTCGTTCCAGTTCCCAACAAATTTCTCATCTCCATTTGAGACCACCTCAGCCTAAACTTCATTGTCCATATCGCTATCAGCATTTTGGTCAAAGCCATTCAACAAGTCTCTAGAAAGTTCCAAACTTTCCCACATCTTCCTGTCTTCTGAGCCCTCCATATCTCTAGGAAGTTCTAAACTTTCCCACATTTTTCTGTCTTCTTCTGAGACCCCAAACTGTTAAAACCTCTGCCTGTTACCCAGTTCCAAAGTTGCTTCCACATTTTTGGGTGTCTTTACACCAGCACCCCATGACCCCGTACCAGTTTACTTTATTAATCCATTCTCATACTGCTAATAAAGATATATCAGTGACTCGGTAATTTACAAAGAAAAGACGTTTAGTTGATTCACAGCTCAGTATGACTGGGGAGGCCTCAGGGAACTTACAATCATGGCAGAAGGAGAAGCAAACATGTTCTTCTTTGCATGGTGGCAGCAAGGAGAAGAATGAGCAAAAGAGGGGAAAGCCCCTTATAAAACCATAAATTATTGTGGAACTCACTCACTTTCATGAGAATAGAATGAAGTAACTGCCCCCATGATTCAGTTACCTCCCTCACCAGGTCACTCCCACAACCCATGGGCATTATGGGAACTACAGTGCAAGATGAGATTTAAGTAGGGACACAGCCAAACCATATTAGTTGGTTTCTTGCACTTTAGAGGAGGAACCTTGAAGTTATTAATCTTAGAGTCTCTTTACTTGCTGTCCCTCTCCCCTCCTGACAGAGACAGAGAGAAACTCTTGTTCTGTAATGGTGTATAATCCTTCAGAATGTAAATGTCTCCATGGCTCAGGGCTTTTATATTCCTTTGAAATGTAAACACATTTGAAATAATCTCTCCATTGATTTTTTTACTCTTCGTTTTTTAGCTTCCAAGGCTAGTCTTTAAACCTAGGTTCTAGTTCCCTTTCCTCAGAAGGTCCTAACTGTATGGAAATATAAAAGTATTCACTTCCTGAGAACAATTTATCAAAAAGATTTCATCATCATGAGCTCTTCTGAATGAAACAATAGAGATTTAAGGTATTTAAGTAAAAAACCAATTAGACTTTTAAAAAGAAATTCCAAATAAATAATTTTAATCAATTCCAAAAAGAATAAATATTCGTACTCCATTTGTGTATCATGAAACAATGAAAAAAGCTTCAATTTCTTATTGTTATGGGTCTAATTGTGACCTCACAAAATGCACATGTTGAAATCAGGGTCTTTGCAGATGTAGTCATATACTGCAAATAAAGTTTTAGTCAATGACAGACTACAAATATGATAATGGTCCCATAAGATCATAATATCACAGTTTTACTGCACCTTTTCTATGTTAAGATATATCTAGTTACACAGATACTGATTGTGTTACAATTGCCTACAGTATTCAGTACAGTAATATGCTGTACAGTTTTGTAGCCTAAGAGCAATAGGACATATGATATAGCCAAAGTGTGTAGTAAACTGTACCATCTAGGTTTTATAAGTACAGGCTATAATGTTTGCACAATGACAGAATCACCGAAGGACACATTTCTTAGAATGTATCATCATAGTTAAGTGTGACATGACTATAATTACTTAAACTAAGATGAGGTAATGCTGAAGTAAGTTATGCCCCTAATACAATCTAAGTGAAGTCCATATGAAAAGGTCAAATTTTGATAAAGATATGTACAGAGAAAAGACAATCTGAAAACACAGGGAGAAGATTGCCATCTAAAGCCAAGAACAGAGGCCTGGAATGCATCCTGTTCTCATAGCCCTCAGAAGGAATCAACCCTATCCACACCTTCATTTCAGACTTCCAATCTCCAGAACTGTGAGACAATAATTTTTGCTGTTTAACCCACCTCGTTTGTGGTACTTCGTTATGGCAGCTCTCACAAACCAACACAGCAATTATCTACAAATTAATAATAATGAGCATGCTATAAGTTAAACCTGAATAGAATGCTGCGAACACAGCATTAAAAGGAGAATGATTAGCCTAGAGTATACTCGTGTGAAAATAAGAATTTTTCAAATTAGTGCATTTATTAGAAAGATCGGGGAAAAGGTATGAGACTCTTATTATCGGGGGAAAAAAAGGCAAAAAGTATTTTAAAGGAAATAATAGAGAATTAAATAAAAAGTGGAAGTTAATAAAACAGCAATTTAAAAAGTAAATTAAAGAATCTGGATCCTTGAAAAGATAAATAATATGCACAACCTTTGCAAATTCTGCCTAATCAATAGCACTAGTAGGAAAAAGGATACTTAACTACAGACATGTAAATGTCATACAATAAATTTTAAAGTCTTGATGCCAAGATAATTTTTCTATTAAAATAAAAATTGACAAAATTCACTCAAGCAGTGACAAAAATCTGGAGGAACTCAGTAAAAATGAACTAAATATAAACATTAATCAAGAAAATAGGCATGTCATTGGTTTATCAATTATTTGACCAAATATCCAACAGAAACAATGTTTTCTAAATATTTTTCAGAGTATTGTAAAATGGCAGAAAACATTCCTGTTTACCTGACAATTTTATTGTAATTTTGATTCCCAAATGGCATGGAAAAAGTTGGAAAACCTTAATATATTGATCCCCCAAATAGAAAAGAAGAACACAGGAAAGAAGATCAAACTCACTTTTGAACACAAGTATAAAACTTTGTATACATTACATACAAAAAAAGGCTATGCACAAACATTTCTATAATTGGTTTGGCTTAGTCTGACTTAAATAAGGGTTTTGTGGGTATATTAGTATATTAGTCCATTTTCACACTCCTATAAAGAACTACTTGGACTAGATAACTTACAAAGAAGAGTTTTAATTGATTCATTTCCACATGGCTGGGGAGGACCCAGGAAACTTATAATCATGGTGGAAGGGGAAGCTGGCACCTTATTCACAAGGCAGCAGGAGAACCAGTGAGAGCGCAGGTAAATCTACCAGTTATGAAACCATCAGATCTCATGGGAATTCACTCACTATCACGGGAACAGCATGGGGGAAATTGCCCCCATAATCCAATCACTTTCCTTCCTCGACATGTGGAGATTACAGGTCCCTCCCTAGACACATGGGGATTAAAGTTAAAGATGAGATTTGGATGGGGACACAGAACCAAACCATATCAATTAATCAGGGTTATTTCGAGAAACAGAACCAATAGAATATATGTATGATGCTTAAAGGAATATATGTGGAAATGGATGCTGAGATGGCCTGTGATCTACTCTCTGCAAGCCAGAGAACCAGAAAAGGCAATCGTATAATTCAGTTCAACTCTAAAGGCCTAAGAATTAGGGAGCTGATAGTATAAGTCCCCATCTGAGGCTGAAATCTTGAGAACCAGGAGCAATGAAGTCCAAGTGCGGGAGAAGATGGATGTCTCAGCTCAAATAAAGAGAATTTGCCCTTTTTCTGCCTTTTTGTTCTATTCAGGCCCTCAATAGATGGAATGATGCCCACCCACATTGGGAAAGATCAATGTAGTGTTCTTCACTCAGTCTACTGATTCAAATGTTAATTGCTTCTGAAAACACTCTCACAGATGAACCCAGAAATACTGTTTTACCAGCTATATGGACATTCCTTAGACCAGGCAAGATGACACAAAAAATTGACCATTACAGTGGAATAACTAAAGTTATAAAGTACTCTTGATGAAGTTGTGGGGACAGAAGGCATATAAACATGATAGGCAGTCATGAGATATCCCAGGAGAATGGAGGAAGCTGTTGCAGTTACCAATTAGACAGATTTGCCATACATGCAATAGAGAAGAACACATACAAATTCCAAATCAAAATTCACATAGGTTCAGTTACCAAATATACACTTTACTGGTGCCCACATCCATCATGTCTCTAAACATGACATACTCAGGAAGTGCAAATCAAGAGTTAAACTCCTGCTAAACCCTGATGGAGCCACTGCTGCCAGTAACACGTTCAAGACAACTCAGAGGTCCACAGGGCAAGTTTACATGAGCTTGCTCATCTTCAAACTCTATGCAGCACCAAGAAAGGACTCACCTCCCCTAAACCCCATGAAGTTTGATGAGCTTTCACTCTACTCAGTTCCTGACGGTGAATCTGAAAATGTGGAGGAGTCGAGGACCCAGTTTGAAGAAAGCATGTCTCAGCTCCAACATCATTGTAGGCCACGTACAAGTTGGTGTCAGAAAACATACTCCCAAATTAATCCCAAGATGCAAAGTTTGGATCAGTGGGGGTTAGACAGCTATGAATATCTCCAAATGTACCTCCAGGATTTTTTCCAAGACTTGGTGTTATTGGTTTTTCTGGACTTTTTGGACTGTTTTTGGCAAGAGGTTGAAAAATAAAGAAGCCGGTGTATCCTTCTGGTTTCATGGGATTAGCTGTGTCTATTATCTACAACAATTCATTGCATTTACCCAAGGCAGTGGGGAGAGTTTACATGGCTGGGGTTTATGAAGATACACAATCCTAGAAGATTTGTAGAAGGAGAACTTATCTTATGTAAAATATAGAGTGATGTGTAATTGACTGTTCCTCTACTCTCTGCTTTTACAAGGAAAATGCGTATTCTGTGAGTACTAATCAAAGCCCCATAAGAATGTAACCACTTGTCTCATTACCTACCCTCACCAACCATTTTTTTTCTCCTTCCTCTCCCTCTAGCTCTTTCTTCTTTAAACACCAAAGTCATCAAAATCCTCTTTGGAAAAGGCACAGACCATAGATGCTCCTGTTATTTGTTATTTGTTTTTTTTTTTAATTTGTTTGTTTGTTTGTTTTACCTCTTCAGGTATGTCCTCAACCTTGGCAAAATAAACCTCAAAATCAATTGAGACTTGCCTCAATCTTCTTTTTTTCTTTTTTTTTTTTGGTTTACAACCCTATGAGGAGACCAACTATGGTAATTTAAAATCTCATTCAGAGCATCACCATGGTTATATGTTTTTTGCACTCATATGGCACAAAACTGAAAAATTATTATGCATTATAAAAATGGAAATCTTATTCTGCATTATAACAATGGACCTTGCATATTTCATGGTCATGGTGCTACTTACTAAGCATGAGTCACTAGGAGCTGACTGACAAAATTACCTCAAGACTATGACAACAATATAATTTTTCATTTGATCTTGATATGAAGGATATTGTAAAACTGGCAAGTGTGCATACACACATGGATATAGAGGAAACTGCTCTAAAACTGAAAATTCTCAAGGGCAGAATTAGGGCAGGTACAATAAAACATTAGTCAAGATAATCAGATATTGCTTCAAAAATCTTACTGAGATGCTCCCATTTAATAAATGAGAGACAGAAAAGAATTTAAGGCATATTCCAAAGCTAGTAACATGGTGTATTAGTCCATTTTCACACTGCTGATAAAGATATACCCCAGACTGGGTAATCCACAAAATAAAGAGATTTAATTAGACTTATAGTTCTATATGACTGGGGAGGCCTCAGAATCATGACAGGAGGTGAAAGGGACTTCTTACATGGTGGTGGCAAGAGAAAATGAGGAAGAAGCCAAAGCGGAAACTCCCGATAAACCCATCAGATCTCATGAGACTTATTCACTATCACAAGAGTAGCACAGGAAACACCAGACGCCATGATTCAATTACCTCCCCCGGGGTCCCTACCACAACACATGGGAATTATGGGAGATACAATTCAAGTTGAGATTTGGGTGGAGATACAACTAAGCCATATCATTCTGCCCCTGGCCCCTCAAAATCTCATGTCCTCACATTTCAAAACTAATCATGCCTTCCCAACAGTCCTCCAAAGTCTTAACTCATTTCAGCATTAACCCTAAAGTCCACAGTCCAAAGTCTCATCTGAGAAAAGGCAAGTCCCTTCCACCTATGAACCTGTAAAATCAAAAGCAAGTTACTTACTTCCTAGATACAATGTGGGTACAGGTATTGGGTAATACAGCCATTCCAAATGGAAGAAATTGGCAAAAACAAAGGGGTTACTGTACCCATGCAAGTCCATAATCCAGTGGGGCAGTCAAATTTTAAACCTCCAGAATGATCTCCTTGGACTCCAGATCTCACTTTCAGGTCATGCTGATGCAAGAGGTGGGTTCCCATGGTCTTGGGCAGCACCACCCCTGTGGCTTTGTGGGGTACAGCCTCCCTCCTGGCTGTTTTCATGGGCTGGCATTGAGTGTCTGTGGCATGGTGCATGCAAGCTGTCGGTGGATCTACCATTCTGGGGGTCTGGAGACAGTAGTCCTCTTCTCACAGCTCCACTAGGCAGTGCCCCAGTAGGAACTCTGTTTGGAGGCTCCAACCCCACATTTCCATTCTGCACTGGCTCGCCATGAGGGCCTTGCCCCTGCAGCAAACTTTTGCCTGGGCATCCAGGTGTTTCCACACATCTTCTGAAATCTAGGCGGAGGTTCCCAAACCTCAATTCTTGACTTCTGCATGCCCGCAGCTTCAACACTACATGGAAGTTGCCAAGGCTTTGGGGCTTTCACCCTCTGAAGCCACAGCCTGAGGTGTATGTTGACCCTTTTCAGCCATGGCTGGTGTGGCTGGGACACAAGGAACCAAGTCCTTCAACTGCACGTAGCACAGGGGCTCTGGGCCTGGCCCAGAAAATCACCTTTTCCTCCTGGGCCTCCTGGCCTATGATGGGAGGGGCTATCGTGAAGGTCTCTGACATGGCCTGGAGACATTTTCCTCAGAGTCTTGGGGATTAACATTTGGCTCCTCCTTATTTATGAAAAGTTCTTCAGCCAGCTAGAATTTCTTTCCAGAAAATGGATTTTTAATTTCTATCACACTGTCAGTCTGCAAATTTTCCAAACTTTTTTGCTCTGCTTCCCTTATAAAATGGAATGCCTTTAACAGCACCCAAGTCACCTCTTGAATGCTTTGCTGCTTAGAAATTTCTTCTACCAGATAATCTAAATTATCTCTCTCCAGTTGAAATTTCATAAATCCCTAGGGCAGAGACAAAATGCCACCAATCTCTTTGCTAAAACATAACAAGAGTCACCTTTTCTCTAGTTCTCAACAAGTTCCTCATCTCCTTCTGACACCACCTCAGCCTGGACCTTATTGTCCATATCACTATCAGCATTTTGGGCAACGCCATTCAACAAGTCTCAAGGAATTTCCAAACTTTCCCACATTTTCCTGTCTTCTTCTGAGTGCTTCAAACTGTTCCAATCTCTGCCTGTTACCCAGTTCCAAAATTGCTTGCACATTTTTGGGTATCTTTTCAGTAATGCCCCACTCTACTGGTACCAATTTACTGTATTAGTAAATTTTTGGCACTGCTGATAAAGATATACCCAAGACTAGGCAATTTACAAAATAAAGAGGTTTAATTGAACTTACAGTTTCATATGGCTTGGGAAGTCTCAGAATCATGGCAGGAGGTGAAAGGCACTTCTTCCATGACAGCGGTAAGGGAAAATGAGTAAAAAGCAAAAGAAGGAACCCCTGATAAACCCATCAAATCTCGTGAGACTTATTCGCTATTATAAGAATATCATAGGAAACATCAGTCCCCATGACTCAATTCTCTCTTCCTGGGTCCCTCCCACAACACATGAGAATTCTGGGAGATGCAATTCAAGCTGAGATTTGGGTGGGGACACAGCCAAACCATATCACTTGGGCAAGTTTTAAGAGGTTGTATTTGACTTCATTTGGCTTTGACTTCATATCAAATTTCAAAGCAAAAACTTGAGAGAAGATAGGCTTTTCTTAATAAGAGGTTAGACATGAACACCGTATATGTTAAATATAGTTTTGTGCATGATTAATGTAAATTATTCAATAAAATTATTGGGCTTCTATGACCTTTATAAATTAGAGATTAGTAGAATTTTATGAAGTTTGACATAATTAAAAATCACTTACTGTAATTCTATTCATGACTCACATTCTTGCATTTCTTGAATGGTGAGAGAAAATGAAAGCTGGGCTAGAATTGTAAAGTATTATTATCTTTACTTTGTCAGTCCCCAAGACCTAGAAATCTCAGAAGCTGGCATGACTGTAGAACAGGTTTTTACCACACAATCAAAATTTAATAAATTCTAGAACTAAAAATACAACTTACCAATGGAAAATACTCTTTTGGTTCAGAGACCACATTGTGGCATTCTCTAACTAGGCTTCTAGGTAAAATCTTTTGGGCAAACATAATTGATAACAGTGTATAAGAGAGGAGTTTTACCTATGACACAGCAAGCTTATTAGTAGTTGAAGTCATGTTACAAGCCTCTTTCTCATTCAGGGCTTACGTGGCCACTGTTCAATTTCATGTATTTACTTATTCTGGATTGGGGAGGATGTATAAGGGTGTTGCAAACGAAGCTCCCCCTTGCTCCAAGGAGAAATGGAAGGAGAGATAAATATGTAATATGGAGTATTCTAGAAGGTATTGGGTGCTTGCTACTCATTATGTGCTCTTAGGGCCAGGGGCATGAGGACCACCTGGGAGCTGGTAGGAATGCAGATGCTCAGGCTCCATCCCAGAGGAAGTGAATGAGAACCTGCATCTTGACAAGCTTCCCTGGTCGTCCGTAATTACATTCAAGAAGCCTTATTCTAAATTTCATGAGAAAAATATTTTTAGCTATTCAATATTTTTACCTCAGATATTAACACCTAGTGGAAACTCACTAGCATTTGCTCAAAGAAAGAATGAATTAATTAATTGATGGATTTGCTTCAACTTTCATCTTAATATTGTAAAAAGTAGTTTTGAAAGTTTACATTTTAACTATGTTTAGTTCAAGGTTAAGAAAATGCATCCTGAGAACTTAAAATGAGCAATATATCATGCTGGGTTTTGGGTGCTAAAATGAGACATCATTTTAAAACAATATTAAAATGTACAGAGAAGTTTATACTTGAATTAAGAATTAAGAACTATACATTTAATCCTATGACAATTATGTTAAAATTTAGACAGTGAAAAATGTTTAGTATTATAGAACAACAACAACAATAACAAAAAAGAAGGCTCCAAGTAGACAATAAATTATAAGAATAATAAACTGTTCAAGTTCAGAAGAGAAATCATTTATTGCTACATGAACAGAATAACAGTAGGAATAACTAATACTTATATGTTTAGCAGGTGCTTTCAAATACAGGGGCACAGAAGCTAAGATTTATCAATTGGTGATAATAATAATAGCTTATATTACTATAATATGAGTATTTACTATACACTAAGCCCTCCTATGAAAACTTTATATTAACTCAATTAATTATCATCATATCCTTAGCATGGAATAAGTATTTTTTATTTTATTGACAACTTACAGATTAAAAACTGAGTAATGAGGCAGTTTATCAATGTGTCCAAGCAGAGCTGAGACTTTTACCTGGAGTGGAGGAGAGTCGATGTGTTTGCATGGGCATTAAATGTTTGCATGTATTTATGACAGAATAGCATGAGTAAATTTGGGGTACTAACAATTACGTAGTGTTTTTCTTAACATCATGAGTAACAAATTGGGATTCAGATTTGGGTAAATAAGATAAAAACAGGTAATAAAACAATAAGGGAAGACTGCTTCGCAACTACACTACATTTGGCCCGAATCATGGCTTGCTCACTTACCATCAGTGGAATCTCAAACATCTGAACCCTCTGAACCTCTTGTTTCTTCAAATATCTCATAAGTTGACTGTAAGAATTAAACAAATATACTCCATAAAATAAATTATTTTATCAGAATTATATTAATAGTCACAACTTTAGGTTCAGGACAAAATCACAAAATTAGAACATTAACTTTAAGTTAATTAAGGAAATCACACAGTTAAATTCAAATTCAATGTCTTCACTGTGTCCCATGTCTGACCAAAGTGACTCAAATTAAGGCACTGAGCTCATTGTTGTAACTAGATCATGTCTCACTATGCCAAAGTTTTACAGTCTATTTTTTGCATACGCCTCAATAAACAGTATTTCAACTGGGCTCCTGCCTTTTAGTTATCTGAATATCTGATACAATATTGGTAAAAAGCAATGCTTTTACAGAAGCCCAATTAACACTAAACATTTTCTTCACTCCACATGGCTTTCTGTGAGGCATTACATATGAAGAGATACAATAAGCGTGGGATAATTATAAATCATCTGTATGATGTCAAAAGGCTACTATTGTGACATTCTGAAGACAGTGTTTTCAAAGAATTTTTCTGTCAAGTCGGTGCAAGTTAAATATAGTACTCCAGTTTGGTTCCAAATAAATTACGGAGTGGGTCAGTCATAGAGATAAAATTACATTTGGCGTTCCCACTAGCATTATAGGAAGTGAAACTGCAAAGGGCAGTCTCACTCTGAATAACAGGTGTTCCAGATTCTCAATGTTGCTGTTCTCTGAATTGAACCCAAGTCATGAGTTTTGAAATGAGCCCTCAGAAGTCTCAGAGAATTATTGCAGTTGGCCCACATTTTCCTATTTTCTACTAAGGAGACAGAATCTGGCTAATTAAGAAATAATTACATTTTCTGTGATCTAATTTGAATTCTAGCTCATGTCTATATTTGGTTTTAATTTTTTCCTTGACCTTCATTTAATAAATCCTCCAACCATATTGGCTGTGAAGTGAAACGTGCATCATAGTTTGGCATTTCTTTTCATTTCTTCCTAAGATATAAATGCCTTCAACCAGGAATTATACACATACTGGAAATAGTATGTCTTTTAACAATAGTATTTCTCATTTGTTCCAGCTGTTATATATTATTATATTTTAAGAAAAAAGGTTATTCAGCTATTACTGAAGATACTGACTCAATATCAATAAAAGAGAGGAAAGGAGTAAGATTTTAAAAAGAAATAACTGATCTCAAACAAGTTTGTGAAAAATCTGTCATTTATTTTGGAAGTTTTTTTCATATTCCTCCACAAATTATTATTAAAACAGAAAGGAAGAACATAGTATAGAAACCATAAAGAAGTATAAAGTGTGTTAAGTATCTTAATTACTAACATAAAATCAGTCCATCTAACTCAAAAGAGATAACTGTTGATCAGAATGTTTTTCAATCAAAATATTATTAAGCAGGCAGCACATTTATTCATTTTTCTGGGAAAAGGCATTTAATATCACTTAATTTATTGTATGCATACATTTCATTTATCTTCTTAATCTACTTTCAGAATAAAGATGATGTTTACATAGGAAGTATTGACCGTTAACTACTCCCAAATCAAGAAGGAAAAATGCCATTCTTCTAATGAAATGAAAACGCTACTAACTAGGAGTTGGAAGGAACAAAAGGAATTGTAGAGATTTTTTTAGTTTTCTCAATATCCCTGGGAAGCAAGTTCAAGTGTATTCTATTTTCTTCCTGTACGTGTTAGCGAAATCTCAGAAAATTATCTTTAATTCATCCAAGAGAACAGATTTTCATGTTACAAAGTATTGCACATTACAACATGCATATGGCTATTGATACAGTAGCAGTAATTATTTTGGTCCGTTTAACAGATCATTTGGAGTTATTATTAGACTATTTTATTCTCTATCTCCTTTTTTTTGTCGTAGTTCTGGAAATACTACAATTAGGCTGCTTCACTGCTTCTTTTTTTCCCTTTTTTCCTTAATATGTTTTAACTTTTGAGAGAAAAAACATTCTCTAGTCATACTCTTTTAATCGCCAAGGCTTTAGAAGGCAGTGAAATTACTTATAAAGAAAGATGTCTTCCTATTCTCAATCTTAGCAAAGTGAAAAGAAAAAAAAAGCACCGAGGTCTTTGTTATGCTTAAACTACCTAATATAATGTGCTGACAATTATCAGTAAAAAATGTTTCAACCCAGATACTATAGATCTGATTGTCCCACTTTTGTATTCCTGTCTGGAGGTCTACAAAAACATTTCTTATCATGCAGGAGGTTAACACAATGAAATAAAATTGTACTCCTGATCCCAAATATTCACACCCTGTCTTGCCTTTGGGTAAACTTCCCCTACCCACTGTCAGGCTTGGCCACATAAATTGCTTTGACCAGTGAAATGTGAGGGAATAATACATATTATTACACACTTCCAAAGATAATCTTTAGAAATAACTTCATAGTTTAGGGGGGGGCGGAGCAAGATGGCCGAATAGGAACAGCTCCAGTCTCCAACTCCCAGCACAAGCGACACAGAAGACAGGTGATTTCTGCATTTTCAACTGAGACTCCACCTCTGGGGACAGGGCACAGCTAAACAACAACAACAACAATAACAAAAAGGCAGCTGAAACCTCTGCAGATGCAAACGACTCTGTCTGACAGCTTTGAAGTGAGCAGTGGATCTCCCAACACAGAGGCTGAGATCTGAGAACGGATAGACTGCCTGTTCAAGTGGGTCCCTGACCCCTGAGTAGCCTAACTGAGAGACATCCCCCACTAGGGGCAGACCGACACCCCACACCTCACACGGTGGAGTACACCCCTGAGAGGAAGCTTCCATAGAAAGAATCAGACAGGTACACTCACTGTTCAGCAGTATTCTATCTTCTGCAGCCTCTGCTGCTGACACCCAGGCAAACAGGGTCTGGAGTGGACCTCAAGCAATCTCCAACAGACCTACAGCTGAGGGTCCTGACTGTTAGAAGGAAAACTAACAAACAGGAAGGACACCCACACCAAAACCCCATCAGTACATCACCATCATCAAAGACCAGAGGCAGATAAAACCACAAAGATGGGGAAAAAGCAGGGCAGAAAAGCTGGAAATTCAAAAAATAAGAGCGCATCGCCCCCTGCAAAGGAACGCAGCTCATCGCCAGCAATGGATCAAAGCTGGACTGAGAATGACTTTGACGAGATGAGAGAAGGCTCCACTCCATCAAACTTCTCAGAGCTAAAGGAGGAATTACGTACCCAGCGCAAAGAAACTAAAAATCTTGAAAAAAAAGTGGAAGAATTGATAACTAGAATAATTAATGCAGAGAAGGCCATAAACGAATGGACAGAGATGAAAACCATGACACGAGAAATACGTGACAGATGCACAAGCTTCAGTAACCCACTCGATCAACTGGAAGAAAGAGTATCAGCAATTGAGGATCAAATGAATGAAATGAAGCGAGAAGAGAAACCTAAAGAAAAAAGAAGAAAAAGAAATGAACAAAGCCTGCAAGAAGTATGGGATTATGTAAAAAGACCAAATCTACGTCTGATTGGGGTGCCTGAAAGTGAGGGGGAAAATGGAACCAAGTTGGAAAACACTCTTCAGGATATCATCCAGGAGAACTTCCCCAACCTAGTAGGGCAGGCCAACATTCAAATCCAGGAAATACAGAGAATGCCACAAAGATACTCCTCGAGAAGAGCAACTCCAAGACACATAATTGCCAGATTCACCAAAGTTGAAATGAAGGAAAAAATCTTAAGGGCAGCCAGAGAGAAAGGTCAGGTTACCCACAAAGGGAAGCCCATCAGACTAACAGCAAATCTCTCAGCAGAAACTCTACACACCAGAAGAGAGTGGGGGCCAATATTCAACATTCTTAAAGAAAAGAATTTTAAACCCAGAATTTCATATCCAGCCAAACTAAGTTTCATAAGTGAAGGAGAAATAAAATCCTTTACAGACAAGAAATAACTTCATAGTTTAGAATCAGCCTCTTTAGCTTCTACCCTCTTCTATGAAAACAAGTTGAATCAAATAGAAGCTGTTGCTCCAGCATGGGTTTTTGATGGATAAGACATGGGGAGCTGAGTGCAGTCAGTTGGAAATAATGTATAAGAAGAGCAAGAAATAAATGTTTGTTCTTATAAGCTGTTAAGATATTGGAGGTTTTTATTACCACAACAGAAAGCATAGAATATCATTGGTACTCAACGCTGGACTTTTGCTACTGAATAAACAAAACAAACAAACTGGTGTTGGGCTGTGGACTATATTCAAAGCCTAAAAGAAAAATGGCAACCATTGTCATGCAGTGCAGCATAACTCCTGACTATAGTTTGAAACACAAAAAATAACTTAATGCACTTTCAATTTTGGGGAAAAAAATGGAGACGGAATGTTACTAGCACTGATTGGATGCTTTCTGCATTTGAGGAACTGAGAAAAGAATCACCTTATTTACAATAGGTGTGTAAGAAAAAAATAAGTCTAGACATTCTGAGAGCAGTATAATTTAAAAATAGAGACTATTTCTCATCTAGCATCACAAAAAAATATTTTATAAAGAAATGCTTTGGGCTATGAAAGGTGATTAAGCCTCATCCTAAATATGATGTAGGCTCAGGAGAAAGGTATTTTGCCAAAAACTGTGATTGTTTTAAGGTGGCCCTAAGTGAAAGTCAGTTGCATAAAGTAGTTCCGAAAAGAAAGACCAAGGACCCAGTCCCATAGAAGTCAAAAGTTAGGAACTGGATAAATTCAAAGTACGTTTAATTATGCCTTGAGAGTGAGGTAATTCTCAAAAATAATAATTATGGCTATTGGCACACAGACTTTGAAGGAATCAAAAAGATTTTTTTTTTTTTTAGTTTTTTAAAGAGATTCACATTGTGAAATATACCATTAACCTTGGTGAAAACGAACTGACTAGTAGAATTGTAAAATGATCTTTGGGCACCCCAGTTTATAAGAAAGAAAGTGGACTGGTAAAGATGCTTATTTTTTCCAGTGAAGGTCTATTTTCCAACGACTGGATCAGCTGCGGTCAAGACAGAAAATGAAAAATAAGTCATTTTCAGAGTGGATCCAGTAGCTATAAAAAATAATGAACTAGAGAAGAATTCTCAGAGTGAAAATATGGCCTAATGAAAGAACATGTGCCATTGTCAGGATTAAAAGTTCTTATATTATTTATCCAGTGGCATTGCCATTCTCCCGCTTTGTGAATGGATGGATTTATTACCATTGTTGTGTCTTTGTGCCCTCATTGTATGTTGGTTGCATTTATTGGTAGTATGGATCCAGGTAACTTGTCTTCTTAATTACTTGGGAAGCTGTGTCCACATCTGAAGTAGACATCCTGGAGTATTTGTGTGTGTGTGTGGGGGTGTGTGTGTGTGTGTGTGCAGGAAGGAAGTGAATACATGCTTAATAAGAGTATAAATTTTGTTCACTCTTCCCACTCACCTAATTTTCCTGCTTAATCAATTTTCTTTATTCTCACTTAGCTTTGGCCAATATAAGTGAGCAGATCGGATATATGTCCAATCAAGTAGCTTAAATACAGAGTTGGTTCATCCTCTTGAATTTTTACCCTCTGCAGAGGGACTAGCATGTCCAGTACAGAGGTTGGTGTGTTAAACTGGGCTCAGGAATGAGAAAGCATATTAAGTAGAGTTATACTTGGCCCATAACCATCATGTACCATGAGCAATAAATAAATGTTTATTGTTGTAATCCACTGCAATTTTGGAATTGTTACTGCAGCAAGTATTGATTAATGGATTCTGTAACCAGCAATTAAGAATGGTATTTATTTAACAATAGAAAAGCTATTAATTTAAAACTTGAGAGTTAAGTTTTATTTTTTAATTTAATTTAATTTTTAACTGACAAATAATATTTGTACATATTTATGGGGTACATAGTGATGCTTTGATACATATCATGTATAGTGATCAGATCAGGGTAATTAGTACCTCCATCATCTCAGACAGTTATTTCTTTGTCTTGGGAACATTCAATATTCCCCTGTAGCTAATTGAAACTACATATTTTAAAAAAATAATGCCATAGGTCTATCAGATAATTTAAAATTAAATATGTAAAACATTCAGAAAAATTAACAATTCCCACACAGAGTCAGGGATACTAATTATAAACATTTTCTCAAAGAGTTGTCCAAGTTCCATCTGTGCCATGAAGATTTTGGCAAAATACAAACTCAATTTTGTTTATTATGTTATTTTCATTTATAAAATTCTAATTCTAAATTAGGTCTGTTTGAAAGATGGATACCACATTTAAGAGAAATGGTTCACATTACATGTTCTCAATATTTTTTTGTTGTCCTCAATATTTTTAGTTTACCATATGTTATTAAAACCTAAATCAGTTTTAGAGAAATTATAGAACAAAATATGTGTTCATGTGAAAGAGCCCTTTCCAAATATGCAACTTTTTTGGAATATTGTGTTTCTTCCTTTAAGTGAGTTGCCTACTGATGATGGTGACCCATCCGAGATAAGGCAAAAACCCAACTGAGAGTATGTGTCCAGTAGCGCACATTTCAGTGAAAGTCTTTCTTCAATAACATGACCTTATTTAAAGGAACCAGTACCTACTGGGACAACTTACTACTTTGATTTTGGTTTTCTTGTATACATACTACATTAGAAATCTTTTCTATATTTTCACCACTCTTATGTATAAACTTTTGCATACTCACATATATTTAATTAATTATAATTTTCAATTTTCTAATTTCTGTTGTTGATATACACATAATATAATTAATGAAAAAATAACATATGTTAGTTTTAAAAATTCCATATGTGTAATAGTTTCAATATTAAAATTAACATTTGATTTTAATAAAAGACTTTAAAATAGTGAATTGTATGCATATACGTTTCTGGGTTTAGTCAGGATGAGACGTTAAACAATTTATATCATGTGGAAAGATGTCTTGAAACTTCCAGACTAAGATCCAGAAAACAAAGATTTTAACTGAAATCTTTGTAAGCTTTGTAAGAGCTTTGTGATCTTGTAAGCTCTCGTCTCCTGGATCAGCACATTTGAAGGGTTAGCTTAATAGGCACTGCATAATGTGGTGCCTTAAGGAATCTTAGTCATCAGATGTAGCTGTTAGATGTATATAAAAGGATTTTTCCTTAGAAACTATGTAATAATAATCATTGTAGGGGAGCAAAAAAATGTCTTCCTTTCACCCTTCTAAGTTCTTTGGACTAACTATGTATTAAATTGGTATAAATTAAAAGAAAAAAACATATTTACTCCATATGTATGTAGGAGAGTCTCACAAAATATGAGACCCACAGGAGGGCCAGATGAAGGAAGTTTATATAGCATCCTGGGCTACAGAACCAAATAGGGGATTGGGACTTCTGGAGGTGATGGTGACACAAGTTATGGGAGGGTAGGGGAGAACATGCATGGTGAATAAAGTTTGTCTTCTTATGCAGATAAAAGTCTCTCACATAAGAAAATTTGTCTCTGAGCAGCTCTCAAAAAATAGGTCTGTCTGGAGGTGGTGTCCACCTTCAGTCTCCTCTCCTATGATCTGAGTTAATCTTCCCTGGTTGGTAAGGTTCCTGGGGAGAAGATTCAGGACATTTGACTTCCTTTTTTAGGATCCCTCTGTTAGAAACAAGAGCTCGGAGTCGCAAGGAAAATGAGCACTCAGATGAAGGATTTCTCAGCAAGGCAAAATTACTTCTGCAAAAGGGTGCTGCTCACACTTCTGCCCACTGTGAGAGCACACCGAACAAAGGAGGGAAATAACCACATTTTATCCCTAATGTGGTTAATACCTGCTTCTGTGTCCTGTCCCCACTGGCTGGAGTCAGACTGCACAATCTAAACTGACCCAATTGGCTACTGTTTAAAATTGAATATGGCTAATTAGATGGGAAGGGAGAGGCTGCCCATTATGGTACAAGGCATGTTTGGGCATGTCAGGGTGTGGCAAAGGCAGGAAGGGTAGTTTTGGCGGGAGGAGCTGTTTCAGTGAGAGGGTCAGTTTACAGAGTGGGTAGCCAGGAATAAAGAGGACTCTTTACAAATAAGGAAGAGGTTTGAGTTACAGATTGGGACTGGTAGGAGAAGTTGTTTACAGAGCAGGTAGCTTAGGAGAAGGGACAAGGAAGTTGATCTTGAGAACAAAGAACAAGGAAGTCAGAAATTACACCTTTGAAGAGGAACTTATTGTATCTGACAATTCCCCCCTTTTGATTTTTATAATTTTTCCTCTTCAAACCTTTTCAGCATATCTTGACTCTGTTGTTCTGCTTGGTTTTCTAAAAGTAGGAGCTTATGTGCATAAGGCCCGGGGATTGAAAAAGGTTTTAGCGAGAGCTGTTTCAATAGCCTTCGTACTAGGCTTCGGGATGAAACAACATCATATAAGGATAAGCACACCTATTACAATGATAAGTAAGGATTGAGGACATAAGTCCTTTCCATTTGCTGAACCATTTTTCCATTAAATTAGTGAAGGGATTGTTTATTCCTGAAGTTTTAGCTAGTTCATTGGACAAAGCAGTTAAGACTTTGCAATGCTTTTGTTATGGTTCCATCAGAAGCAGTATTATTAGGTAAAAAAGTACAACACTGAGTTCCAATCATGACACAAACTCCATCTTTCTCTGCTAGTATCATGTCTAATGCTATTCTGTTTTCTCAAGTCATTTGACTGGTGGGTCCTAATTGTTTAGTTATCCCTTTATATCATCTCTAGTATAGTTAACAAATCATTGTTAATTTCAATGGATGTAATTTATCCAATCTACATTTTTATTTACAGTTAACCACCAGAATAGTATGAACTCAAATCCTGCAACTATCTGATTTGGGGCCTTAAATTCATCTGGCACTCCTCTCGGGACTCCAGTGGCGTCTATGTAAACATGAGGGTCAAAGGACCCATGAGAGGCATCTCTTGTTTCATGATGCTTTCTCTTTAACCTTTTTGGTTGATGAAATGCTAGGGTGAAAGAAATGGCCAATTGGATGAGAGTATAAATGCCACTCCAGTTACTTGGCAGTGTGTCCACTAATGGTCTGCCACAATACCACCATACATCTGCTTGGGAATGGATCAGGGCAGACTGATTGGTCAGCTCTCAGAATGGCTTAAGTTCACTGCATCCCTTTAGATCTCCAAGAAATGGTAAGTTTTCCCTTTGTTCTGAAAGACACGGGCAAAATTGGTCAGGAGACAGAAGCTGGATGGCCCTTGGGGGCTGACCCGCAGGGTGCTGGTCTTCAGGGAATAGCGGAGAGAGAGCTCAGCATAATTCATTACCCCAGGCTGTGGGTGATACCTACCATACAGTTCATGCCTGGTTGGCTGGAGGACCATCCGAGTGGAAAGGGGACAATCTAGGCCTCTGACCTGCTGTGGAGACAAGCGTAACACTCACTTTTCTTTAGAGTGCAGATGGAATATTTAATCCATTCCAGCCAGACACTTGCATCTTTGCACCCCATCTCTAAAGCTATAGTCTGCCTTAAATCTTTTACCTCCACAACCATTACCTTAGTTGGGTCATTCTGGAGATGAGAGGAGAACAACGGGTCTCCCATTGTTTGGGGAGAGTGTTGGGTCCCATATGTTTCCCCTGACTCTGGGTCTGGATTTCTTTATTGTTTTTAACCGATAGTCTAGCCAACCTCAAAGAGAAGATTCCTATGGGGTCCTGCCCTGTATCATGTGCTCTGAACCCATACCATTCGAATATGGAGGATTCTTGGGCCATTGCTCAGGGACTATCTATAATTAGCAATAAGGGGTTACACTGAAATGACTTACAGTTTGATGGGATGGGACCATGAGTAAGTTGGAGTTTCTGTTTCAGTCCTCACAACTTATTTGAAGAAGGGGGCCTGGTTGTCCACCGTCCATGTTTTGTGGCCCACCAAACATCTGTCCAGTCACCACAGGGACTTTTTAAGGCTCCATACTTATACTTAGTTGACTCACTGTGGCATGGACATAGATATTTATCTACATTTGATAACTGCCTTTGAGATCATTCACCTTCACATCAGATGATTGAACAAGCACTGAACTGAAGAGTTAAGGGATGGTTACTTTAAGTCACATTGATGACGAGGTGACCTTCTATTGGAAAGAAAGAGAAAATAAACAAGTGATTATTAAGCCCTTTTTAGAGTTAATTTGGTGGGGATGGGCCCTGGGGTGACGGCCTATTTTTCTCTGGCTGGAGAAGCCACTCCTTTCACCCACGTGTGTTGTGTCTATCCCCTTTTGGCCATGCAGACCATGGTTTCTGCAGTTAGAAGCACTAGATAGGGTACCTCCCAAGCTGGTTCAAGTTTTCCTTCTTTCCAGCTTTTGATGAGAATGTGATTCCCCAGGCTGACGCTGATGTGCTGGAAACTCCAAGGGTGGTGTCTGTTCTAAAAGGCCTTTAGTTCTGAGGGAAGAGAAACTGGAAGACAGACCAAGTATACAGCTCCTGAGAAATTGTTCTTTAGTTTCAATCATAAGAATGTCAGCAGTGGAGTGTAAATATGGAAACCCATATAGCATTTCATAAGAAGATAAGCCAATATCATTCCAAGGGGCAGTTCAGACCCTCAATAAGACAGTAGGAAGGCATTAGGTTCACGATAGTCAAGTCTCTAAAATTAATTTGCTTAGGTGGTGTTTTAGGGTTTGGTTCATTCTTTCTACTCTTCCTGATGAAGGTGGGTGCCAGAGGGCATGGTATCCCACCTTACTTCTAATACTTGGGCTAGCTTTTTAATGACAGGTGCAGTGAAGTGGGTTCCATTATCTGAATCATTATTTTCTATTAATCCAAATCTAGGTATAATATTTTCGATGAATGCCTTAACTACATTACTGGCGACTGCATTTGAAAAGAGAATAGCTTCTACCCAGTGAGTAAGGTGATCCACTATTACTAGTAGATACTTTAGGCGACCTATTGGGGGCATTTCGGTGTAATCTATTTGGATGTTTTGGAATGGCCTTAATCCTGGGTTTCTTCCTCTGAGGGGTGACTTTCTTAGGGTTTGCTTATTAGTTTTTTGGATGTTAAACAACTATCTGTAACTTGCTCTGCTACAGTATAAATTCCTATAGATCCATAGACTTTAAGAACTGCATCACACATAGCTTGAGGTCCCCAATAGGTTCCTTGATGCAGCTGAGATAAAACCGCCCTCATGAGATATTTGGATAGCATTTCTCTTCGATCTGGTAACACCGATTTCCCTTCTGAGTTTTCCTTGACTCCTCTTTTTATTAATTTCTCCTTTTCAGCAGGGCAGAAGATGGGAATGGCAGTTGGGGGAGAAAGGCAACAGTGAGTTGAAAAACAGGCATTTCAGAGAAAATGGTGGCTGGTTTGGCTATTTGGTCTGTGAGGTTATTCCCTCAGCTTTTGAAAGAAAGATTTTTCTGGTGTCCTGGAACATAGACAATAGTTATTTCTTCTGGCAACTGAAGGTTATCTAACACCTGGGTGATTAATTCTTTGTGGACAAAGTCTTGGTTTTTGCTATTAATGAGACCTCGTTCAGTCCAAATTTTCCCGAACGTATGGGCTACCCTGATGGTATACTTATAATCAGTATTTGTAGTCTCTTCTTGGTTTTGTAAATGTTTTAAAGCCTGATTTAATGCAAACAATTCACGTGTTTGGGCCGACCAATTATTGGGCAATCTTCCTGACTCTACTTCTGCAAGAGCTTCCCCAAAGACCACTGAATACCCACGATGCCTTTTTCCCCCAATTATCCGGGAGGAGCCACCTATGAACAGATGACCTGTTTTGGAAAGGCTCTTTCTTAAATCAGGCCTGACTTTTGTGTGATAATCAGTTAAATCTAAACATTTATGCTCAGGTCCTTTTAGATTTGGGGTCCCTGTCAGGAAATCTGCTGGGCTAAGTGAATTATCAGTGGTTAATGTTAAGTCATCTCTTTCTAATAAGATAGCTTCATACTTTAAAATCCTTGATTCGGCTTGAGCCATCTTCCTGCCTTTTGATTTAAGATTGTCCTAACCTGATGGGGTGTGCTCACCACCAAGTTTCTCCCAAAGATTAACTTCCTGCTTTCTTCAGTTAACAAGGTGGTAGCCATGACAGATTGAATATATTCAAGCCACCCACAGGTTATGGGGTCTAAAACTTTTGATAGAAAGGCCACAGTTTGTCTGTGGCCCCCATACTCTTGAGAAGCACCCCTAAGGTGAAGTGGTTTTTCTAGGGAAGGCAGGGCTAAGACAGGAGCAGTGATGAGTAGGTGTTTTAACTCTTCACCCTGGTGGGTTTCATCAGAAGCCTACAGGCGAGGGTCAGGCTTTTCCTGGGTGACCTCAGGTATAAGGGTTTTGTTGGGGGGGCGGAGCAAGATGGCCGAATAGGAACAGCTCCAGTCTCCAACTCCCAGCGCGAGCGACACAGAAGACTGGCGATTTCTGCATTTTCAACTGAGGTACTGGGTTCATCTCACTGGGGAGTGCCAGACGATCGGTGCTGGTCAGCTGCTGCAGCCCGACCAGCGAGAGCTGAAGCAGGGCGAGGCATTGCCTCACCTGGAAAGCGCAAGGGGGAAGGGAATCCCTTTTCCTAGCCAGGGGAACTGAGACACACAACACCTGGAAAATCGGGTAACTCCCACCCCAATACTGCGCTTTAAGCAGACAGGCACACCAGGAGATCATATCCCACACCTGGCCGGGAGTGTCCCACACCCACGGAGCCTCCCTCATTGCTAGCACAGCAGTCTGTGATCTACCGGCAAGGCAGCAGCGAGGCTGGGGGAGGGGCGCCCGCCATTGCTGAGGCTTAAGTAGGTAAACAAAGCTGCTGGGAAGCTCGAACTGGGTGGAGCTCACAGCAGCTCAAGGAAACCTGCCTGTCTCTGTAGACTCCACCTCTGGGGACAGGGCACAGTAAATAATAACAAACGCAGCAGCTCTGCAGATGCAAACGACTCTGTCTGACAGCTTTGAAGAGAGCAGTGGATCTCCCAACACGGAGGTTGAGATATGAGAAGGGACAGACTCCCTGCTCAAGTGGGTCCCTGACCCCTGAGTAGCCTAACTGGGAGACATCCCCCACTAGGGGCAGTCTGACACCCCACACCTCACAGGGTGGAGTACACCCCTGAGAGGAAGATTCCAAAGCAAGAATCAGACAGGTACACTCGCTGTTCAGAAATATTCTATCTTCTGCAGCCTCTGCTGCTGATACCCAGGCAAACAGGGTCTGGAGTGGACCTCAAGCAATCTCCTACAGCTACAACCTACAGCTGAGGATCCTGACTGTTAGAAGGAAAGCTGCCAAACAGGAAGGACACCTACACCAAAACCCCATCAGTACATCACCATCATCAAAGACCAGAGGCAGATAAAACCACAAAGATGGGGAAAAAGCAGGGCAGAAAAGCTGGAAATTCAAAAAATAAGAGCGCATCTCCCCTGGCAAAGGAGCGCAGCTCATCGCCAGCAACGGATCA
The DNA here is from genome assembly GCF_047675955.1 of Chlorocebus sabaeus. NCBI lineage: Eukaryota > Metazoa > Chordata > Mammalia > Primates > Cercopithecidae > Chlorocebus > Chlorocebus sabaeus. The sequence goes on from NC_132925.1 coordinate 11,675,208, forward strand.
AAGCTGGACGGAGAATGACTTCGACGAGATGAGAGAAGAAGGCTTCAGTCCATCAAATTTCTCAGAGCTAAAGGAGGAATTACGTACCCAGCGCAAAGAAACTAAAAATCTTGAAAAAAAAGTGGAAGAATTGATGGCTAGAGTAATTAATGCAGAGAAGCTCACAAACGAAATGAAAGAGACGAAAACCATGGCACGAGAAATACGTGACAAATGCACAAGCTTCAGTAACCGTCTCGATCAACTGGAAGAAAGAATGTCAGCGATGGAGGATCAAATGAATGAAATGAAGCGAGAAGAGAAACCAAAAGAAAAAAGAAGAAAAAGAAATGAACAAAGCCTGCAAGAAGTATGGGATTATGTAAAAAGACCAAATCTACGTCTGATTGGGGTGCCTGAAAGTGAGGGGGAAAATGGAACCAAGTTGGAAAACACTCTTCAGGATATCATCCAGGAGAACTTCCCCAACCTAGTAGGGCAGGCCAACATTCAAATCCAGGAAATACAGAGAACGCCACAAAGATACTCCTCGAGAAGAGCAACTCCAAGACACATAATTGCCAGATTCACCAAAGTTGAAATGAAGGAAAAAATCTTAAGGGCAGCCAGAGAGAAAGGTCGGGTTACCCACAAAGGGAAGCCCATCAGACTAACAGCAGATCTCTCGGCAGAAACTCTTCAAGCCAGAAGAGAGTGGGGGCCAATATTCAACATTCTTAAAGAAAAGAATTTTAAACCCAGAATTTTATATCCAGCCAAACTAAGTTTCATAAGTGAAGGAGAAATAAAATCCTTTACAGATAAGCAAATGCTTAGAGATTTTGTCACCACTAGGCCTGCCTTACAAGAGACCCTGAAGGAAGCACTAAACATGGAAAGGAACAACCGGTACCAGCCATTGCAAAAACATGCCAAAATGTAAAGACCATCAAGGCTAGGAAGAAACTGCATCAATTAACGAGCAAAATAACCAGTTAATATCATAATGGCAGGATCAAGTTCACACATAACAATCTTAACCTTAAATGTAAATGGACTAAATGCTCCAATTAAAAGACACAGACTGGCAAACTGGATAAAGAGTCAAGACCCATCAGTCTGCTGTATTCAGGAGACCCATCTCACACGCAGAGACATACATAGGCTCAAAATAAAGGGTTGGAGGAAGATTTACCAAGCAAATGGAGAACACAAAAAAGCGGGGGTTGCAATACTAGTCTCTGATAAAACAGACTTTAAACCATCAAAGATCAAAAGAGACAAAGAAGGCCATTACATAATGGTAAAGGGATCAATTCAACAGGAAGAGCTAACTATCCTAAATATATATGCACCCAATACAGGAGCACCCAGATTCATAAAGCAAGTCCTTAGAGACTTACAAAGAGACTTAGACTCCCATACAATAATAATGGGAGACTTCAACACTCCACTGTCAACATTAGACAGATCAACGAGAAAGAAAGTTAACAAGGATATCCAGGAATTGAACTCATCTCTGCAGCAAGCAGACGTAATAGACATCTATAGAACTCTCCACCCCAAATCAACAGAATATACATTCTTCTCAGCACGACATCGTACTTACTCCAAAATTGACCACGTAATTGGAAGTAAAGCACTCCTCAGCAAATGTACAAGAACAGAAATTATAACAAACTGTCTCTCAGACCACAGTGCAATCAAATTAGAACTCAGGACTAAGAAACTCAATCAAAACCGCTCAACTACATGGAAACTGAACAACCTGCTCCTGAATGACTACTGGGTACATAACGAAATGAAGGCAGAAATAAAGATGTTCTTTGAAACCAATGAGAACAAAGATACAACATACCAGAATCTCTGGGACACATTTAAAGCAGTGTGTAGAGGGAAATTTATAGCACTAAATGCCCACAAGAGAAAGCAGGAAAGATCTAAAATTGACACTCTAACATCGCAATTAAAAGAACTAGAGAAGCAAGAGCAAACACATTCGAAAGCTAGCAGAAGGCAAGAAATAACTAAGATCAGAGCAGAACTGAAGGAGATAGAGACACAAAAATCCCTCCAAAAAATCAATGAATCCAGGAGTTGGTTTTTTGAAAAGATCAACAAAATTGACAGACCACTAGCAAGACTAATAAAGAAGAAAAGAGAGAAGAATCAAATCGACGCAATTAAAAATGATAAAGGGGATATCACCACCGACCCCACAGAAATACAAACTACCATCAGAGAATACTATAAACACCTCTACGCAAATAAACTGGAAAATCTAGAAGAAATGGATAATTTCCTGGACACTTACACTCTTCCAAGACTAAACCAGGAAGAAGTTGAATCCCTGAATAGACCAATAGTAGGCTCTGAAATTGAGGCAACAATTAATAGCCTACCAACCAAAAGAAGTCCAGGACCAGATGGATTCACAGCTGAATTCTACCAGAGGTACAAGGAGGAGCTGGTACCATTCCTTCTGAAACTATTCCAATCAATAGAAAAAGAGGGAATCCTCCCTAACTCATTTCATGAGGCCAACATCATCCTGATACCAAAGCCTGGCAGAGACACAACAAAAAAAGAGAATTTTAGACCAATATCCCTGATGAACATCGATGCAAAAATCCTCAATAAAATACTGGAAAACCGGATTCAGCAGCACATCAAAAAGCTTATCCACCATGATCAAGTGGGCTTCATCCCTGGGATGCAAGGCTGGTTCAACATTCGCAAATCAATAAACATAATCCAGCATATAAACAGAACCAAAGACAAGAACCACATCATTATCTCAATAGATGCAGAAAAGGCTTTTGACAAAATTCAACAGCCCTTCATGCTAAAAACGCTCAATAAATTCGGTATTGATGGAACGTACCTCAAAATAATAAGAGCTATTTATGACAAACCCACAGCCAATATCATACTGAATGGGCAAAAACTGGAAAAATTCCCTTTGAAAACTGGCACAAGACAGGGATGCCCTCTCTCACCACTCCTATTCAACAGTGTTGGAAGTTCTGGCTAGGGCAATCAGGCAAGAGAAAGAAATCAAGGGTATTCAGTTAGGAAAAGAAGAAGTCAAATTGTCCCTGTTTGCAGACGACATGATTGTATATTTAGAAAACCCCATTGTCTCAGCCCAAAATCTCCTTAAGCTGATCAGCAACTTCAGCAAAGTCTCAGGATACAAAATTAATGTGCAAAAATCACAAGCATTCTTAAACACCAGTGACAGTCAAACAGAGAGCCAAATCAGGAATGAACTTCCATTCACAATTGCTTCAAAGAGAATAAAATACCTAGGAATCCAACTTACAAGGGATGTAAAGGACCTCTTCAAGGAGAACTACAAACCACTGCTCAGTGAAATCAAAGAGGACACAAACAAATGGAAGAACATACCATGCTCATGGATAGGAAGAATCAATATCGTGAAAATGGCCATACTGCCCAAGGTAATTTATAGATTCAATGCCATCCCCATCAAGCTACCAATGAGCTTCTTCACAGAATTGGAAAAAACTGCTTTAAAGTTCATATGGAACGAAAAAAGAGCCCGCATCTCCAAGACAATCCTAAGTCAAAAGAACAAAGCTGGAGGCATCACGCTACCTGACTTCAAACTATACTACAAGGCTACAGTAACCAAAACAGCATGGTACTGGTACCAAAACAGAGATACAGACCAATGGAACAGAACAGAGTCCTCAGAAATAATACCACACATCTACAGCCATCTGATCTTTGACAAACCTGAGAGAAACAAGAAATGGGGAAAGGATTCCCTATTTAATAAATGGTGCTGGGAAAACTGGCTAGCCATAAGTAGAAAGCTGAAACTGGATCCTTTCCTTACTCCTTATACGAAAATTAATTCAAGATGGATTAGAGACTTAAATGTTAGACCTAATACAATAAAAATCCTAGAGGAAAACCTAGGTAGTACCATTCAGGACATAGGCATGGGCAAAGACTTCATGTCTAAAACACCAAAAGCAACGGCAGCAAAAGCCAAAATTGACAAATGGGATCTCATCAAACTAAAGAGCTTCTGCACAGCAAAAGAAACTACCATCAGACTGAGCAGGCAACCTACAGAATGGGAGAAAATTTTTGCAATCTACTCATCTGACAAAGGGCTAATATCCAGAACCTACAAAGAACTCAAACAAATTTACAAGAAAAAAACAAACAACCCCATCCAAAAGTGGGCAAAGGATATGAACAGACATTTCTCAAAAGAAGACATTCATACAGCCAACAGACACATGAAAAAATGCTCATCATCACTGGCCATCAGAGAAATGCAAATCAAAACCACAATGAGATACCATCTCACACCAGTTAGAATGGCGATCATTCAAAAGTCAGGAAACAACAGGTGCTGGAGAGGATGTGGAGAAATAGGAACACTTTTACACTGTTGGTGGGATTGTAAACTAGTTCAACCATTATGGAAAACAGTATGGCGATTCCTCAAGGATCTAGAACTAGATGTACCATATGACCCAGCCATCCCATTACTGGGTATATACCCAAAGGATTATAAATTATGCTGCTATAAGGACACATGCACACGTATGTTTATTGCAGCACTATTCACAATAGCAAAGACTTGGAATCAACCCAAATGTCCATCAGTGACAGATTGGATTAAGAAAATGTGGCACATATACACCATGGAATACTATGCAGCCATAAAAAAGGATGAGTTTGTGTCCTTTGTAGGGACATGGATGCAGCTGGAAACCATCATTCTTAGCAAACTATCACAAGAACAGAAAACCAAACACCGCATGTTCTCACTCGTAGGTGGGAACTGAACAATGAGATCACTTGGACTCGGGAAGGGGAACATCACACACCGGGGCCTATCATGGGGAGGGGGGAGGGGGGAGGGATTGCATTGGGAGTTATACCTGATGTAAATGACGAGTTGATGGGTGCAGCACACCAACATGGCACAAGTATACATATGTAGCAAACATGCACGTTGTGCACATGTACCCTACAACTTGAAGTTTAATAATAATAAATAAATTTAAAAAAAAAAAAAAGGGTTTTGTCTTTGGGGCATATGAATGAATCCATGGTTGGCAATATCCACCCAATCCCCCAAATTTTCTGAGCTCTTGCTTGGTTTTAGGCAAAGGGAAAGACATGATTTCTTTGATCCATTCGAGCCCTATCTTTGCTTGTCTTTACTCATTAAGTGTCCTAAATATTCAACCTCGGGTTCCACAAATTGGAGTTTTCCTTTTGAAACTCATAATCCCTTCTCTTGTAAATAGTTAAGAAGGTGTGTGGAGAAAGCAGCCATCTGTTCTATAGCCTCACCAGATATAAGCAGATCTTCCACGTATTGGAGCAAGCATATGTGTTTCAGGGTACAAATTTGTTCTAGAACTTGTTCTAGGATTTGACCACAGAGGTTAGGTGAATCTGCAAACACTTGGGGGCAAGACTGCCCATTGGTATTGTTGCTTTTGTCCAGAATGAGGATCTTCCCATTCAAAAGAAAATATGTCCCTGCTGTCCTCATCCAAGGGGCATGCCCAGAAGGCATCTTTTAAGTCTTTTACTGTAAATCATTGATGCTCATATGGTATTTTGCTAAGGATAGCGTAAGGGTTGGAAACAAGAGGGTGGGTAGTCTGGACTATTTTTGGTTAATAGCTCTGAGGTCGTGCACTAGTTGCTATGACCTATCTGATTTCTTTACAGGCAATATTGGAGTGTTATAAGGAGACATACAGCGTTCAAGAAGCTTATCTTGAATGAGATCTTTGACTACAGGTTTTAGCCTATTCTGCCCTGTAGAGGAATGGGATATTGCTTTCTTCTATTTCCCTTGGGGTTTTTAACTTTATAAGTACTGGAGCGACTTGAAGTCTTCCTCAATTTCCTTCTTTCGCCCATACATCAGGACGAATATATTTTTCATCTGCAGTGGTAACTAGATTTAATGAGGTAAGAAATCCATTTGGACCGACATGTAAGCCTATATCTAGTTTTAGCATTAAATCTCTTCCTAATAGGTTAGTTCCTGCCTCAGGGATTCAGAAATTGAACGTGGATTGATCAATTTTTGTATTTGACCTCTGTGTCTTCTAAGAATCTTCCTTTAAACCCTTCTCCCTTTACCCCCAAGACAAAAAGTTCTTCTGAGGAGCAAGGGACATTAGGTAAAGAGAAACAGAGGAGTGAGCTGCTCCTAAATCTATTTAAAAGGTTATAACTTCATGTTTGGGTCCCATCTCTAAATGTATCAAGGGCTCTTGGTGGGATTCAAGATAAAAAGAGCAGAGCTCCTGACCTCCCTATTCTCCTTCAAAAGTCATAAGTGGAATGACTTCTTTATCCTTCTCTCATTTGAGACATTCTGTCTTAAAATGACCTACTCCTTCAAATTTGAAGCATTTATTCTGTGCTCCCTCCCTACCTGTTCTGTGGTTGTTCCCTGGTCTCATCTCTCTATGTCCTTTATATGGTCTAGCATGTGAGGAGTTTTGCCCCCCGTAGGCCTTGTTTAGGGGTGTGTGGGTCCCTAAGTAACAGAGAGTAGTATCAGTGGACCTTGTCTTTTGGAACCACCTGTTAGAAGGTGGATAACATCATTTTTGCTTTTTGTTTCTGCTTTTTTCATCTCTTCTCACATATACTTTTTGAGCTTCTCTTAAAAGCTCTTTGAAGTCCAGTCTTTCCAATTGTCTACCTTTTGTAATTTCTTAACAATATCTGGCCAACTGTTTGTAACAAAATGTAACTTCAGCATTCCCTGCTGAAGAGGGTCTTCTAAATCTAGGCCTACATATTTTCTCATTTGCTCTTTCAGCCTATCTAGGAATTCCATAGGTCCTTCATCCTTTCTTTGTATATCGAACACTCAATTTCCCTGAGAGCTCTCATATTCTCTCAGTGATCTGCATTGTTATTGTACCATTGAGGGTCTTGGGCTGGGAATTTTTGGTCTGCTGCAGGAACGTATTGGCCAGGAGGATGTTCACGTTCCCAGACTATCATAGCAGCCCTATGGATCACGCTTCTTTCTTCCCCTGAAAAGAGGATGCCCAGGATAGACATTAACTTGGCCCAAGTATACAGCTGTGATCCTAAGAATTGATCAATTTGATCTGCTACCCCACAAGTGTCATCTAACAATGGCTTGAGTTCCTTATTTAAATTTTAAACTTCTGAGATAGTTAAGGGAGCATTTACAAAGCTGATGCCTCCTCCTCCAAGGGGCACTTCCCTTAATGGGAAGAGAGTTGGGGCTGATTTCTTAGAGGTGGAGGGGAAAGGGAAGTTCCGAATATCCTTTTTACACTGTTCTATCTCACACTGGAGCCTTCCTGGAGAAGATATAGACACAGGTGTGTGGTTAGGGAAGGCAGGGGGCATTGGGGCAGGCATCGACTTGGGGTTATATGGAGGAGGAATTGAGTGAGGAGGGTCCTGTGTTTCCACTTGGGGTGGGGAATTTTGTGGAGGTAGGTGGTCTAGTGGGTCCATACATTGGTGGGTTGTTTGGGGTTAGAGGTCTTACTTTCCTCAGAGGAGCTAGCTTCTGGCTTACTTCCTTTAGCTTTTAGGGGGTAAAGAAGGACATGTCCCTGCCACCAACACAGGGCATAATCTATTTCCTCCTGGGAGATGGGACTCTTGTCATTGACATACTCTATTAGAAGCTGACAAATCCAATCCTCATTTGACCCAAACGTTGGCCAGAAAACTGAGCATTTGAGGATGGGCTCTTCGGTCCAAATGAAACAACAATATTTTATCATTTGTTGTTTTTTCTTAAGTTTAGTCCTTTCATTATCCCTCCAATATTTTAACATGAGACCTAAGGGAATATCAGAGGGAATGTTACTATTATCACTAGTTTTATCCCTTTTATTTCCTGTCTTAGTTGGGGTGCTTCCCACTCTGGAGGTTTGGTGTGAGGCTCAATCCCTCGTGTTAGAGATTTCTTGCCTTCCCTTCTCTAGAGATTTAACCACCACCACCCACCCCCCCCCCCCCCCCCCCCGCCCCCACTGGAGTTCTCTTGCACTCCTTTCCTTTCACTTCATCCTTCTCTGGGCACTTCCCTCACAGGAATTCAGGTCCCTCTTACCATTGGCATGTTGGTATAAGCCCCACAGCAGGAATCTGCCATAAGCCATATGAGGTGACCACGGAACTGCAGACCCAGACTCTGCACTTGCTTCGTGTGTAATTGTGCATCTCATTCATGCACATTCAACCTTCAAGATGTCCCGACCACTAAGGAAATACTTTGTCACCCTGGCAACTTTCCTTACATTGGTCTGTGCACAGAGTTACCTGGTCGCTGTAGTATGTGAGGATCCTTTTCACCCACGTTGCTGAGAGTCTGGGTTTATTCATCATGCTGGGGGAGGTCTCAATCCCTCATCCCTGAGACCACCGCAGCAAGGCAGTGGGACACATCTCCTCACGAGAGATGGTTGGGAACCTCTCCCCAGAGGAGAAAGGCAATCCTGGACAAGCCTCTACATTGTTAGAAACAAGAGCTCAGAGTTGCAAGGAAAACAAGCACTCAGATGAAGGATTTCTCAGCAAGGCAAATTTACTTCTGCAGAAGGGTGCTGTTTGCACTTCTGGACACTGTGAGAGCACACCAAACAAAGGAGGGAAGGAGTTTTTATCCCTAATGTGGTTAATCCCTGCTTCTGTGTTCTGTCCCCATTGGCTGGAGTCGGACTGCACAACCTAAACTGACCAAATTGGCTACTGTTTAAAACCGAATATGGTTAATTAAGTGAGAAGAGAGAGGCTGTCTGTTATGGTACAAAGCATGTTTGGGCATGTCAGGGCGTGGCAAAGGTGGGAAGGGTAGTTTCGGCAGGCAGAGCTGTTTTGGCGGGAGGGTCAGTTTACAGAGTGGGTAACCAGGAGTAAAGAGGGCTCTTTTCAATTAAGGAAGAGATGTGAGTTACAGATTGGGACTGACAGGAGAAATTGTCTACAGAGCAGGTAGCTTAGGAGAAGGGACGGAAAGTTGATCTTGAGAACAAAGAACAAGGAAGTCAGAAATTACACCTTTGAAGAGGAACTCACTGTATCTGACACCTCCTTAGGCAGATGTGGGGACTGAGAGAAAGCCTCTGCCTGCATCCACTGCTCCCCAAGTGTCATCCTCAGTTCAAAGCAATCAGCAAACCAAAGTGTCATACTTTGAGGTGGCATTTCCTGAACTCCTTCATCATAAATAAAATACTTACAGAGTAAGCACTCTATAACTGACTCTGTGCAATGAAGTGTATATATGTCTCATTTACTCCTCAAAACAATCTTATAATATAGCCACTATTATCACACCAATTTACAAATAGGGAAAATGAGATTTTAATTTAAAATTACCCAAAGTCCCTTTGCAAAGACCCAGACAATAACTCTAAGAGTCAAAGGTAAGGTTATAGTGGTATCTTCAGCATAGTACTTTTGATTCAAATGTTCAAAAATAAAATCCCAAGAAATAATCAGATGTTTAGTCTAAAGTCACACCTGGTGTGAACATATGATATAATCAGCTGTAGGTTTTTCTCCTCCACTGTTGACTGTGGTTCTGGTTCAGTCTTATAGGGACCTCTTGAACACACTGACTTTTCTTCTATGTGAAAACTTGTTTATTTGTAGGCAGTTTTCAAGTCCTCCCTCTTGTTGGGACTAGTCATCCCCATTATTTTCATAGAATGTGGTTTCTTACTCTTTCACTCTTTAGGAAGTCTGCTTCTGATGTGCGTTTGTTTGCTAATGTATTTAAAATGAGGCAATAAGAGAGTTAAAGGTAGAAAACATTAAAGGCATAAAGATCAATTAAAGAATACAAGATGTTGGGATGAGGTGGATGTCAATAAAAAAAAAAAAGAATAAAAATAAGGGCTTAATAGAAGAAGAAAGGAGATTACTAACAAAAAATACACTTCAAATTTTGGCTTAGTGCTGGTCCAGTCAATGATACCTACAATTAATTCTATGTTTCCATTTGTTGATCCCTGAGTCATGGTCAGAATGTAATTATCTGGTTTGATCTGAAGATAGCAGAGGCTCTTTAAAAGGAAGTTCAAATGAGCTTTATTCTTCTCAGTCTTAATGTTTGGAAGATTATCCTGTTTGTTCAGTTTTATATTCTTTACCTTAATGTCTGAGGGTATTTTACTAATTTGTTTTTTATCTTTTCTGGTTAGTGTAAAATTATAAGAGCACTGGGGGCCCTTTTCACATGAAAATGTGAGCCATAGCAAAAAAACACTATCACTTATTGATTTTCCTATTTGACAATAACAGGTAAACACTACAAAAGCCATTTCAAGTTGATGTTACCTGAGTTTTATTTAGCATATTTAATTTTCTTATATTTTCAACATCAAACATATAATAAGGTAGATTTGAACTGTTTTGGTATTCAAATAAACATCTGGTTTACATAAAGATTAGTTGCCCCTAATAGCTCATAAATATGTGTTTCTGGGTAATGGTAATGTTGCAGAACTTTTTCTTAGTTCAGCTGAAGGTGGGGTCCTTGTCCATCCCACACCACTGAAATTTAGGCTTGCAGACCCGTGAAGGGTGAGTGAAGCAGGGTTTTATTGGATGAAAAGGAAGAAAAGGGGGAAACAAGGACTCTCACTAGGCCAGAGTCCCCGCTAGATCGCTTGTCGCTTGCAGCTTGAATCCCAACTTCCGCACAGGAAGAGGAGGGGCCAGGCTCTGCCCTGCTGCAAACCCCGTGAACTTCCCGAGTCTCTACTTCAGTGGGCAGGCTGTTTGGATTTTCTCCAGGGATCCCTCCCACCTGGCTGTCTCAATATATATCAATATGATTCTCTGAAAAATCACAGAGATTAAATCTCCTATTAATTTCACAACAAGAATTTTCCCTAAGTTAAAAGAAGGAATATTAAGCGAGGCTGGCAGCAACGATTGAGGATGATAAAGTTTCTTGAGGAGGAAATGGAATTTTAGTTATTTTAGAAGGTTACATAATTGAACAATGATCATGAGCAGTTGAAACAAGTGGAATTGTGCCTTCAATTAAAAAATTATGGAACCCTCCTCTACTCTGTTCCAGGAACCCTCCACTCTCTTCCAGGTGCTACCCTAAGCCCTGGGAACATAGAGATGAATACAAGTGATTTTTAATCCATAAGTCTAATAGTCTAGTGTGGAGGACAACAATTTGAGTCCAATTTGATAAGTGCAGTGAATAGGAGAATTTAAGATGTCTTGAAAGCAAGGAAAAGTGTCCGCACTCCAGTGTATGTATATTGGGGCAGGTAAGGTTGAACAAGTCCCACTGTGAATGTGTGCACCCCAAACTACAGGTAACAATGATTGTAAGCTTCATGAGTACATTATATTTTTTATCTACTTTGTTTATTACTTTATCTCCCGTGCCTACAACAATGAGTGCCTGGCATATATCAGTTGCTCAAAAAAATGCTTCATGAAAAAAATTAATTACTTTTCCTTTTGATGCTACACTAATGATTAATTTATATAACTTAATTTACATATTCATATTACATACTTTGGGATCTATAGAGTTGCTCGCTGGAATGGAGAAAATTATAAATATTTATACTACCTTATGCAACCAGTAACTTTGAGAAGAAACATCACCTCATGAAGCAGAAAATATTCCTGAGCTATTATTACTTTAGTCTCATAGGAGAATGCACTAACAAATTATAAATACAAAACCAGAACTGCACAGGTTTCTTGGGGTCTATAGAGAAGAGATTAACTAGACTCAGTTGTAAACATAGCTATGAGATCCCCTTGCAATTATAATTGCTGGACTGAGATCAGAGAGTTCACAAAAGCAAAAGAAAAACCAAAAGGCATTAGCCACTGAATTTGCTACTTTTTTTTTTTTACATTTAATTGTTTATTTTCTCTGTTTAGTGTTTATAAATAAGAAAAGAGAGGAATTTGAAAATGTACAAAAACTTTCCACCTAAATGCCACGAGAATAAATAATTGGTGGACACTCTCATGATCTCTACTAAAACTAAGAGATTTCTAACAGAAATACTGGAGCCTCATTCGAGACGGCCTTGAAGCAATTTAAATAAAACACAAAATCATCACTGGGACGCAGGAAAAGGCAAGATGGTCAAGTAGCCTCTCCTTTGATAACTTCTTTATATTTAGTTTTTTGGGGGAACTATATATCTGAATTTTAAGCCTCCATTTCTGCCTTAGATAGACCACCATGGCCTTGTAAAATTGTGCGTAGTTTTTTTTTCTTTTGAGTTTAGACATTTCAAGATTTCTTCCCGTTTACCAATGAGCTCACCTCTCTTTTCTCCTCATTATACCTTTATTTATACATGACATATATTCACTTTAAAAAGTATCAGAGAAAACTTGGAGAGTGGCCTTCTAGATAACACTTTCTAATTAAATGTGGAAATAGAATTTACGGTGAAATACATTCATCCAACATGCTCTTGGCATTTTTGAATCTGAAGCTAGAATAACTGTAGTCTTATCAGTCATATGCTTAGTAACACTGTCTATAAAATGAGCATAATAAATCGTTTTACTGGCACATATGTTGCTCTTCATTTAGAGAAAAACACTTTTATAATCTCATATGTTGTACTGAACCACTGATTCATTACATGACATCATAGCGGCATGTAAAATGCATGCTGAGTGAAATTTGGCTTCATATTTTATGACACCAAAATTCAGCTTTCCTGATTGCAAGATGTTAATTTATAAGTTTTATAAAATTCCTGAGTTTAAGAATTTTAGGTATTTCATCTAAACAACGAAAAAATTATACCACACATGCTATGACCTTAGTTAACTTGTAATTCCATCCTAAAAATTATTCAATGACTCATCTAAATCCTTTCTGCTCAGATTCTACTGCACTATCTAATTAGGGAACTCCTAACTATAGGTTATCTCACCCAAGACAATGAAAACAGCTTTTAACCCTTTCTCTTCAATCCTTTAGTAAACCACATTTTTTTAAGCAAGCAAACAATTTATGTTGATTCTATGGTCTGTGATGAGTTTCTGTCTGTATCAAAAGTCAAAAATGTACATGATGAAAAATTTCTCCTGAAGTGTGTAATTCTCTCAGACATCAAGATGATAGCTAGCTGATAGCTAGCTGATCCTGACCTCATCAAAAGCACATAGAAAAAGGCTGGGCACTTTGGGAAGCCAAAAAGGCAGGATCACCTGAGATCAGGAGTTCAAGACCACCTTGGCCAACATGGCAAAACCCCATCTCTACTAAAAATACAAAACTTAGCCTGGTTGTGGTGACGCATGCCTGTGATCCCAGCTACTAGGGAGGCTGAGGCAAGAGAATTGCTTGAACCTGGGAGGCGGAGGTTGCCCTGAGCCAAAATCGAGCCACTGCACTCCAGCCTGTGTGAGCATACATCTCAAAGAAAAAGCACATAGAAAAAGTTCTCAGGTACAGTTTCTGGTTGGGCCAGAATACTCTTGAAAGCAATGAGGAGGTTCAGTCAAAAGATGCATCTTGGGACTAGCTCCTGGTCTTTCCTTTTTATAATATTTGCTTTTTTTGCCAATGGCCAAACAAGGCAAACTGAACAATCAAGTGAGCTGGGAATTAGAATCAAATGGAATAAACTTCATTGTCATCAGCCTTCAAGCTCCCATTCCTCCTATTTCTCTGACTCAGTCCCAGGGTTTTCCTGACTAAAATGTTTGTCATTCCTGACTTCAACTTTGATTATAACTTAGTCTTTATCGGCCGGGCATGGTGGCTCACACCTGTAATCCCAGCACTTTGGGAGGCCGAGACGGGTGGATCACGAGGTCAGGAGATCGAGACCATCCTGGCTACCACAGGGAAACCCCGTCTCTACTAAAAATACAAAAAAAAAAAAAAAAAAAAAAAAAGTTAGCCGGGCGTGGTGGCGGCGCCTGTAGTCCCAGCTATTCAGAAGGCTGAGGCAGGAGAATGACGTGAACCCGGAAGGCGGAGCTTGCAGTGAGCTGAGATCGCGCCACTGCACTCCAGCCTGGCAACAGAGTGAGACTCCGTCTCAAAAACAAACAAACAAAGTGCAAATAGAAAACTCATTCCTCATATCTAGTTCAGAAAACTTCCTATTATTCTTACACTATTTCTTAGATGACAGCTTTGCTTTTTTGTTTGTATTTTAGTTAGCCTAATAAACACCAGTTTGAAAACTGTAGTTTCTAATATGTAGAAGGCCTTTAATTTCCATTCTATTTACTTTACTGTATTTAGCAAGAAAAGATCTGTTTCAGTATTTATTTCTGCCTAATCATTGCTATATTACACATGCCTCAAAAATTAGGTTTTTAAACATTCTATAAAAGTAGAATTAACATGAATTTGATATAGAATAATTTGATTTTTGTGTTATATATGAAATATTTTTTGTATTTATCAATCAAATTAGGGATAGCAATATAGGGATAGCAATCAAATTAGGGAAAGCAATAAATAAGAATAATTGGTTCTTCAGAGAGCACATTTGAAAGTCAATGCTAAATGTCATTTTAAATAAAATATAGCAATTCATGTGTATTTAAAAAAAAACCAACCAACCAACCAAACAAACAAAAAAACTGAAATGGGACCAGGGCAATGTCTCATGCCTATAATCCTAGCACTTTGCGAGGCCGAGGCCAGCGGATCACTTGACATCAGGAGTTCGAGACCAGCCTGGGAAATGTGACAAAACCCTGTCTCTACTGAAAATACAAAAATAGCCTGACATGGTGGCATGTGCTTGTGGTCCCAGTTGTTGGGGAGGCTGAGATGGGAGAATAACCTGAGCCTGGGGAGTAGAGGCTGCAGTGAGTCAAGATTATGCCACTGCACTCTAGTCCAGGCGACAGAGTGAGACCTTGTCTCAAAAAGAAAAAAAATTAATAAATGTATATATGTATTCATATACATAATATTTAATTAAGTTCAAAATGTGCTAAGCACACAATTACATTTAGTCTAAAAGAGTATTTAAAAGATGCTGTTCAAACTGTTTACTAGATTTCTTTTAATGATGAAGAAGTAAATTTTTTAATATATAGAGAAACAATGCATAACAAAAGATGTGTTCATAACCCAAGTGAATGTTTACTTATGATTTAGACTATAATAAATGGCCAATGTATTTGTTAATATTTCTTAATAATGAGATACTAGTTTCTTTATGTATATGAATTCTTCTTTTTTAAAAGTCTCCCCTCATGCACATGTAATCTGGAAATTCTTTTTGGTTGGAGAAAGTAGGGAACAGAATAAAAGGCAAAATGCCTCTCGAAGGAAAAGATGCAGTGGTGAAAACTTGTTGATATATTTTTCCCGGTAAGCTAAGGTAAAGAAGCCAATGCTCAGGTTGGCTTGCGGGACTTATATTGAACACTTTTCTCCTGCCAGGTCTACTTCTCTGAGAGGAAAGGAGATGAGATTTATGAAAGCATAAATATTATGATTCCAGAATATATTTTATTCTAAAGTTGACATTTTTGCTTGTTATTTTAGTTGTTATGTAACTAGACATGATGATTCTGGAAAAATAGAACCTACATACATTCACTGTATCACATTTCCTTTTAAGAATTTTTTCTGGTCCAAGAGATCATCATATATCCTCTAATCTAACTGCTGCTCTGTCGTCTTAGTCCTCAGAAAAACAACTATAGCAACTCGTGCCTGATTTTCTTTTAAAATTAGAGAGAGAGAGGAATATTATGTACATTGTTTACTTAAAGACTTTTTATTCTACTGGGATGCTTTTCTTGGCTGACTATTTAACAAACAGTAAGAGTAAACAAAATATAAGGAAAATATGAAGGTTTTAGATTTGAATTTTTCGGAATTCAGATTTCTCTTCTTGGTTATCTAAGAGTAATTATCAATGAGTATCTAATTACTCATTGGCTTTCATGAATTTATTATAAAATCAAATAAGAATTTCATATAAATACAATAGTGTTTTCTTACCAACAGTTGTACTCACTATTGGAATACCATATTAAGTGGTAAGCTGAAATTGAACAACTTATCATAAAGATTTTTAAACTTATATCTTAAGATTTAGGTATTTTAAGGCTCTATGAACAACAGAGGGCCCAACCCCGTGGTGTTACATAGATTTAAAAGCTAAATTCAAGTTTAGTTTACAAAGAGAAAGTAGACTCAAACTTAAAATAAGCTCAAATGCATTTTACAACAGAAAGAGAAGTTTATATAAGTACATTGATTTTCAATTCAATAGTTCAAATAATACTCAAGGAGGACAGAATGGATGTCACAAGAATTCCTTCAATAAAAACATGCATTTGTCCTTTATTCTTCAAGATTTTTCTTCTTAACAATTGTGCATTATTATCTCTACAACAGTTATTTCCTTACTTATGACTCTCAGGCCTATTTAAACTATGGTTCTAGAAATCTAAATGTAATTATTTTGTTCAATATTTTTCATTTGGTGCCTCATTATTACCTCCAATCAAACACGCCTAAAATTGTCATCTACTTTCTCTCCTAATGTCTCTAGCTATAGAAGTCTCATAAACAATCTCTTGATATAAAAAGTTTAAACTTCAGCGTGATCCAGATATCAATCCACTTCTCAGTATCTAGTCAATAGACCATTTCTGGTGATTCCTCTTTCAAAAGGTCTGTCAATCACTTCTTCCAAGTACCTGTCTTAGGTTGATTTCCCTAGAAATGGAATATGAGACAACAATTTGGGCACATGTAATTCATGGCAGCAGTGTTGTCATGAGATGGGGCGCAAGCGAAGCAGATACAGCAGGGAAAGATCCCATGGGGGCCTCTGGAGCATAAATTGTGGCAGAGTTGGCCCCATCCTGAGGCAAGGGGCCTGCCTTTGGTATTTCCACATCAGTCATTGGTCCTGTGGAAAGGCATACAACCTCCTGGGCAAAGAAGCTCCCATTTCTTCAAGAGCAATCATCTGTAAAAGGCAGCAGCTATGAGTCTTTTGTGCCAGCACTTCAAGAGCTGGAGGATGACTGTTCCGGTCCTCTAAGCTGGATCTCGATGGAGCACCAACAGTGCACTCAAGTCAAATTTGGGTTATACCAAAATATGTTTTACTCAAAACTTTGCCTTTTACTGACATTGGAGAAATTCTGAGAGGATTAGTAATGATGTTAAAGGCCATTTCTCCAAATATTCTTCCTAGTATATTGACAAATTACATTTCAATATTTAAAATCTATTTCCACGGTTACAACGTGTATGGAATGATCAACTACAACCATAAATAACTTTAATGATATTTTAGATGTGATAGAGTAATTTACTCTCCGAATTCTGATTTTCAGCAGGTAACAATGATTTAATTCACTCAAATGCATATGCAGATTCATGCATAGACAAATGTCCAGACAAGCACATGTACACACAAGCTGGTTTGGACACAAACCTTTTGGGGTTTCCTGCACGGCCATCAAGAGATTCAATAAAGCAAGATGGAAGGGCCAGGGATAATTTATGCTCCTGGCTGTTCCCATCTAGCATTGATCAAAGTTTTGGCTCTGTGGGCTCAACTTTGTTCAATGCAAGATGGGAACAGCCTAGGAACATAAATCTTTCACTCTTATTTTAGTGGGCCATATTAATGGACATTACTTCCTTGTACCCCCAGGAAAGTACTGTGGGCCAAGTAAGCATGCATCCTGAGTCACTTGCTGGGTCTCTTTGGGGATCCTTGTGAAACCATGCCAAATGTGGTAATGCATTACATTGTTTTTTAATATTATTATTATTATTATTATTATTATTTGCCTCACTTTCCTTTCATCCTTATCCTTACTGCAGTGGGGGTGTCCTTCCCAAATAAAGAATAAAAATTTTATCCTTGCTTCAAATTCTGGTTTCTTTTTCTGCTATTCCAACTTTTGCTTCACAATCAGTTTCACAACGGAAATCAATACACTGCTTCTTTCATTGAGAAATTCTTACCATTAAAAAAAAATCTACTGAAATAAATAGGGTGTTCAGTGTCATAGTTGACTTACATTCTTACATAAGTTCCTTATCCCATTGTGGACTGAAAAAAAAAACAGTTTATCAATCAGCTAACGGTCTGTGGGTTACTCTTTGAAAAGCTCTGTTTTAGAAGAACAAGACTGAGACACACAGCATAATGAGATGTCGCTATAATCTATTTCCTCTCTCTTTTCTCTTATAACAACAATGATTAATAACAATCTGGAAAGATTTGTGATTGCTTTGACAAATAGTATTGGGTAGAAGTGATACTGTGTTCCTTCCCCAGGCTGGCTCATACCAGTTTTTGCATTTACAAGACCACCCAGCTGTGAGAAAAACAAGCTATGTAAAAAGACACAGTAGTACTAGACTTCCAGTCATGCCAGGCCAGGTGCCAGACAAGAAAATGAGCAAGTCTTTAGATGATTCCACTTGTGCTCATACATTCATTCTTAGACTTTGAGTCTCCCCAGACCCAACAATGTAAGGCAAAGTCAAGCCTTTCCTGTTGTACTGTTGTACTGTGTTCGAACTCCTGACCACTGAGTCTGTGAGCACAGTAAAGATGCTGTTTTATGAGGCTAAATTTTAGAGTAATTTGTTAGGCAGCAAGAATAACTGGAAAAGAAATGATGACTTCTTAAAGTTCTAAAACTTTTTTTTTTACTTAGATGAATTATTGATCCTACTAAATCAATCAGCAAAGAACACTTCTTACTGGTTTCTATTAACTAGTAAAGTAACAACTATTTAAACTAATGACCTCTAATATGCATAGTTCCTGCAAATGCTTCCACTGCATTCATGGAAGCATTCCCCACAGTAGGACTGGGGGAAGGGGACTATTTACCTATCCAAAAACATTCATGAAAAGAATGCCCTACACTCAATTTTATATTCTAAGAAACTTATAATTCTGTCATTTTCTCTCAAGAGAAAATGGGTTAAAATCCACAGCAGCAGAAAGGACAATTGAGAAAGGTAAAAATGTTCTAAACTAACACCTTTACCTTTCAAGCAGTTTGTACCCAACCTGCTGATAAAGGAATGTTGGGAATGGAAGACTGTGGTCCCTTTAAATGACACAGAAAGGGGGAAGGGAAGTGCTGGGTAGAGGAAGGGTGTGGTCCCTGGCTAGGGCTCCACCCCCTCGGACCAAGGTAAGGACAGTCACTCCTGCCTTCATGCCCAAATGTTGCCTTTCCCAAGACCACTGTGGCCTGCCACACCCTCATCCTGTGCCTACAAAATCCTGAGACCCTAGTGGGCAAACACACAGCAGCTGAATGTCGTGAAAAACACATTGGCAGAAGAAGACGCAGCTGCTGGCTGTCAAGAGCATGCTGGCAAAAGAGCATGCCAACAGGCGCCAGCAGGCCGGTAGGCCATCACCCACTGAACGAGGCAGTTTGGCCAGGGCAGTTGGAGGAGACCTGGGGCCACTGAGAGGCCCAATTCCAGGGGACATTATCTCCCTTCTAGCTCCCCAGTCAGCGGAGAGCTACTTCTACTGAGTTAAACTTTGCACTCGTTCTTCAAGTGCACGTGTGATCCTATTCTTCCTGTACACCAAGGCAAAAACCCAGGATACAGAAATCTCTCTGTCCTTGAGGCAAGGTAGAGGGCCTAATTGAGCTGGTGAACACAAGTTGCCTATACACTGCAAACTAAAAGAGTACCCTGTAGCACATGCCCACTGGAGCTTCAGTTGTAAACATTCACCCCTACTCACTGCTGTCGGGTCAGAGCCCCACAGCCTGCCCATCTGTATGTTCTCCTAGAGGTTTAAGCAGCAGGACACTGAAGAAGCAAGCCACACCCCCACCACATGCCCAGTGAGGGGGACAAGGGAGCCTTTCCTGTTTCACTACTGGGCTACATCTGGGCTTCACTAATTATTGTTCAAATTGACATTTGGGAAAATAAAATCATTACTCTAACCATGCCCTTTAGGATAAATTACAAATTTTATTACATTTTTTCTATATCAAATTAGCTCTAACTACATTTTTAATTAAACCTATATTTTAAATATTTAGGAAATGGCATTTAATAATTATACATTGATATGCAAATGATTACTTCCTACATTAGGCACACTTTTATCCTTTCAATAGGTTAAGCGAAGTCTGTAATTGGTAGTCCAAAAAGATTTACAGCTGATATGTAATTAATTGTATAGAGAGTTCATTGTGGAAAGAGACTTGCTTTTACCTATCTCAATCTGAGTTCTTTCCTCTACATTTTTATCAACTTAATATGACCAAATATTTCTATTGTTATTATGTTATTTTAAACGATCAGCACATCATTGAATTTATGCAAGTAAAATTGTCCATGTTTGCAGATGGCATAATCATATATCTAAAACACCTTGAAGACTCCACTAAAAAGCTGTGAGAACTAATACATGCATTAAGTAAACTTGCAGTATACGAAATCAATACACAAAAATCAGTAGTATCTCAATATACCAATAATATTACTATTTGAAAAAAAATTCATTTAAAATAGTATAAAAAATAAGATAAAATACCTAGAAATAAACATAACCAAGGAGGTGAAAGATCTCTGTAACAAAAACTATAAGACATTGACAGAACAAATCAAAGAGAATACAAATAAATGGTAAGATATCCTATGTTTACGGATTAAAAGAATTAATATTGCAAAAATGTCCATATTCCCCAAAACAATCTACAGAGTCAATACAATCCCTATCAAAATACCAATGACATTCTTTACAGAAGTAGAAAAAACAATCTTAAAATGTATATAAAGTGCAAAATACCCCAGATAGCAAAAATAATCTTCAGCAAAAAAAAAAAAATAGTTAGAGACATCATACTACCTGACTTTAAAATATACTACAAAGCTATAGTAACCAAAACAGCATGCTACTGGCATAAAAATAGATGCATAGACCAATGGAATAGAATAGAGAATCCAGAAATAATTCCATGCATTTATAGCCAATTGATTTTCAAAAAAGGTGCCAAGAACACACATTGAGGAAAGAACAGTCTCTTCAATAAATGATGCTGGGAAAACTGAATAATTATTTGCAGAAGAATGAAATGAGACCTCTATCTCTCACTGTATACAAAAATCAACTCAAGGTAGATTAATGACTTAAATGTCAGAAGTAAAACTATGAAACTACAAGAAGAAAACATAAGGGAAATGCTTCTTGAAATTTGAGCAAAAATTTTTTTACTCAGATCTCAAAAGACCACATAACAAAAGCAAAAATAGACGAATGGGATTACGTCAAACTAACAAGCTTCTACACAACAAAGAAAACAATCAGTAGAGTGAGGAGACAACCTATAGAATGGGAGATAATATTTGCAAACTAGGCATCTGACAAGGATTTAAAATCCAGAATATATAAGAAACTAAAAAACTCAATAGCAAAAAATCAAATACTCTGGTATTACAATAGGCAAAAGACCTGAATAGACATTTCCTAAAAGAAGACATACAAATGACCAACAGGTATATGAACAAATGCTCAACAGTACTAATGATCAGGGAAATGCAAATTAAAGCCACAACAAAACATCATTTCATATTAGTCAGAATGTCTACTATCAAAAAGACAAAAAATAACAAATTCTAACTAGGATGTGGACAAGGGGAAACTGTGTGTGTGTGTGTGTGTGTCTGTGTGTGTGTGTGTGTGTAAGAGTATGCTTTATTGGGAAGCAGAGGGCTACACAGTGAGCAACAGATGAGGGCTGCCCAGTGGGCATTTTATACATCATACTCCAAAAGACACACAGGGTGTTTTGCTAATAAAAATCAACTGGAAAATGGATTCCTCTGAGCAGCTTCTCCAACCCCATCCCTTTTAGGGGTCAGAAAACCTACCAACTATTTTTCTGATGGCAACTGTGGTTTACTAGAGATAGAGTCCCTTAAGAGTGCCCCTATGTTTTATAAAGAATATTTTCTTATGATTTTTTGAAGTCTTCATTTGTTACTTTCATTCTACTTTCTCTTAAGGTCATCATATCAACCTTCTGTACAGATTGCCTTGATGTCAGCACCAGACAGGTCATCTTCAGCCATAAGCAAGTTGTCAAGGGTTACATCACTGGCCAAAATCATGTTGTCCGTGTGATTCTGAAAAATGTACTTCTTCATCCTTTTATCAGGCAGGGGGAACTCAATCTTCCTGTCAATGCAGCCTGGTCTGGTAAGTGTTGGATCCTAAGTTTCTATTTGGTTTGTGGCTATGATAACTTTAATACCTCCCCTTGAATCAGATCCATACAACTGGTTCAACAGTTCCAACATTGTTCACTAAATTTCTCTCTCACCACCAAAATTTGAGTCCTATTTTCTTCCCAATGGCATCAATTTCATCAATAAACATTATGAAAGGTGCATATTCTTCAGCAGCTCAAAACAATTCCCATGTGAGTTTGGGCCCATCACCAAGGTACTTCTGAATATGTTCAGAACTAACCACCCTCAAGAAAGTGGCTGAGGTTTGACATGCTACTGCTTTGGCTAACAAGGTTTTACCTGTGACATATGGACCATATAGAATGACCCCCTTATCTGGCTTTAAACTCATCTCTTCATAATATTCAGGATGAGTGAGAGGAAGCTCCACAGATCTCTTACTTAATTTCCTGGATTTGGTGGTCCAACCGCCAATATCGGCATAGGTCTCCTGGGGACCATTTCCACCTTCATCATTGTGACTAGGGAATCTGTGTCATTCATCAGCACCCTTATAATGGTATTCAACTTGTGGTTGAGCAGGACCAAGAAGCCAGTTCCAGCAGATCCTTGTCTACAAATAAAAGAATGCTGACGTAGAGTTCTGACCCTACATATCTAGACAGGATGGTGTGATTGCCATCAATGATCTCTTCCAAGGTTTCTAGTGTCATAGTGGTCCCCCTCAGGTCATCCACTTTTGCTTTTCCCTCCTAACACTTTTCTTCTAATGCTTTTATCTGTTCCTGATTTCTAATGAGTTCTTCCTCCATGAAAAGAGTCTTTCATTCTAACTAATTTCAATAATTTTAACTGGCATTAATGTGAGGTACCACCAGTGGCAGTTTGCTGGCAGCATCTGGTCTCTTTGTTTTCTTCTTCTTTTCCCGCACTGTAATTGGTACAAGAAGTTCATATTTTTCTTGTCCCTGTCATCCTTCTTGCCACCTCTAGGACCATAACCACCATTCTGACTTTGACCCAACTTGCCTTGGCAACTTGAGTTTCTGCTGCCAGAAGTACCTCCATCTGAAAGGAGAACTCCTATACACTGTTGGTGGGAATGTAAATTAGTACAGTCATTATGAAAACAGTGTGGATGTTCCTCAAAAAGTTAAAAATAGAATTACCATATGATTCAGTAATTCCATTATTGGGTATATATCCAAAAAAAGGAACTCAGTATACCAAAGAGATATCTTTACTCCCATGCTTATTGCCATGCTATTCACAAGAGCCAAGATATGAAAGCAACTTAAGTGTCCATCAATAGACGGATGGATAAAGAAAATGTGATGTATCGGGGGTTGGAGGAAAGTGGGAGGGAGAGCATTAGGACAAATACCTAATGCATGCTGGGCTTAAAACCTAGATGACGGGTTGATAGGTGCAGCAAACCACCATGGCACATGTATACCTATGTAACAAACCTGCACATTCAGCACATATATCCCAGAACTTAAAGTAAAACAACAAAAAAAGAAAATGTTATATATATGATATATATGTATATATGATATACATGTACACACAATGGAATAATATTCGTCACAAAACAAATGAAATCCTGTCATCTGCAATAACATGAATGAACCCAGAGGACATTGTGTTGTATAATCTAAACACAGAAAGACAAACACCAAACACCACAAAATCTTACTTGTGTGTGGAATCGGAAAAAAAGTTGATTTCATAGAAATAGTACAATAGTTGCTACCAGGGGCTGGGGAAGGTAGTGGGGAAACAAGGAGAGATTAGTCAACAGGTACAAAGTTACAATTAGGAAGAATTCGTTCTGGTGTTCGATTACCCAGTAGAGTGACTATAGCAAATAACAACATGATATATATTTTAAGATAGCCAGAAAAAAAGAGTTTGAATGTTATCACCGCAAAGAAATGATAAATGTTTAAAGTGATGGATATGATAATTACCCTAATGTGATCATTATATAATGTATTCATGCACTGAAACATTACATGTATCCTGTAAATACATATAATTATTATGTGTCAGTTACAAATTCCAAAAATTAATACTAAAAAAAGGAATGGAGTTAAATCTTGGAACTAAAAAGATCAAGTCCAGTGTTGTGTAACTCATTAGGCTCTATCCTCTGTGTTATGATATTCACAAATACGATTTCAAAAAAATGGCATCACATGCAAAATGTATTTTTATTTGCTTTGAATTTTAGATCTATTTCTATTTTCTGCTAGTTTTGTGCTTCTTCATGCCAACCTTTCATGAATATTTCAGCATAATCTTTTGTTGGTTTCTAGAGAACTCCTGCTCATGAAAATCCCTTATCACCCCTCAGCCTCATCCCTGAGCATTGAAAAAACCATGTTCTTAGGGTACAAAAGGATAACCTCAAGTGAGTTTTCATTCAACCCCTGCCTAAGCAAAGTGAGATAACAAGACAATTATACCTTGTAATATTAACTATTTAGATTACTTGCAAACGAGTCCTACTTGGTTCAAATAACTCTGTTTTTTCCTACTGCCCACAGGATAATTATCTAACACCTGTCTTGGCCCTAGATATTTAGACCTTTACCCAAAAAGCTTAGTGTATTTATTTTCCAGTGATTGCTATAACAAATTACTATAAACATGGTCACTTACAACAACAGAAATCTATTCTCTCACTGTTTTGGAGGCCAGAAGTCTGAAATTAAAGTGTTGGCAGAGCTACACTACCTCTGGAGGATGTGTGGGAGAATCCATTCCTTGCCTCTTTCAGCTTCTGGTGGTTTGCCATATTCCTTGATTTGTGTTCACATCACTCCAGTCTCTGCCTCAGAGTCACACTGCTTCCTTCCCTTGTGTGTTTCTTTTGTAAGGACGCTTGCCACTGAATTTAGAATCTATCTGGATAATCTAGCATCTCCTCACATCTTCATTTCAAAATCTTTAACTTAATTACAACTGCAAACACCCTTCATTTACACATTCCAGAAATTAGGACTTTGGGCAAGGCCACCATTCAGCCTACTAGACTTTGATTAAGTTTTACTCATGAATTCCTCTTTAATTTTAATGCTGGATGAAAATACTTTGTACCTGTATCATTTGTGGCATACGCAATTGCAAGAATTGTGATGTGGTTTGGCCATGTCCCCACCCAGATTGTAGCTCCCACAATCCCTATGTGTCATGGGAGAGACCCAGTGGGACACAATCAAATCAGAGGGGTGGCTTTTCCCGTGCTGTTCTCTGAATAAGTCTCACGAGGTTGCATGGTTTTATAAAGGGGAGCTCCACTACACATGCTGTCTGTCTCTTGCCTGCCAACATGTAAGATGTGCTTTTGCTCCTCTTCTCCCTTCCGCCATGATTGTGAAGCCTCACCAGCCATGTGGAACTGTGAGTCCATTAAATCTCTTTCCTTTGTAAATTACCCAGTCTCGGGTATGTCTTTATTAGCAGTATGAGAACAAACTAATACAAATTGTTTTATTTTTCAACTCTAATTAGAAAAGAGGCACGTATAACAAATATCAGTCAAATAAACAATTGAGACTGCATAAAATAAACCTTCAGCACTGCAATAACACTCTCAATGTTATTTTATATAGAAAGTCTTGAGCAACTAAAATTAACACATTTTCAAAGTACAAAAATCTGCAAAGGAACATATAGATGAAATGATTCATATACTTCCATTTACATTAACAGAATAATTTTTCTATTTTTATTTATATTGGGTCACTTTATTCTATAGTTAGATCATATCAGTTTCTTCCATTCCTTCTTCAAATAGTAGTGAATGCTGCTCGGTTCAAACCTTCTCTTTTCATATTCCTTATCTCTGTTAATGACATCATCATCCATTAAAAGCTGGAAATGTGCCATTGCATTCTTCTCCTTCTTTCACCTGTTCCACAGCCACAGTGAAGTTCTACTTCACTGATAAAGTCCTATGGATCTTACTTTCTAAATATCTTTTAATGCATTAATTCTCTCCACCTGTCTTCCCTATTTCCTCCATTGTCTTGATTCAGACACTTATCAACTCTTATTTGATCAATGTAAATAGGAATATAATATTCCTAGTTCCCATAAGGCCCCATGACTTTCTGTACACTGCCTTTGATTACTGGTCCCTTTCCAAAACACAAACCCACTCACTTCTTCTCTGACTTAGAAAACTCCTAGAGTTCCATGCTTACATGCTAAAGTCTGAATTATTCTTTATGATATACAAAACTATAATCTCTTCCAATAACCTCCAACTCCCCCCGCATTCTGGCTAAATTTAAGTTTACACTATTCTTTAAGAATTTTCTAATTATTTTGCTCGAGTTTTTTTATTTGAAAAGCTCAGTACTAACTACCCTTAATTCTTGTTTAATGACACATTCCTGTTTATCTTTCAATAAACAATTCAAATATCTCTCATTCTGTGACCTCTACCTCCAAAAGTTCTCATTGATCACAGTGATATTTTTACATATAAAACATAGGATTGGCCAGGTGAGGTGGCTCTCGCCTGTAATCCCAGCACTTGGGGAGGTCAGGCGGGCGGATCACGAGGTCAGGAGATCGAGACCATCCTGGCTAACATGGTGAAACCCCGTCTGTACTAAAAATACAAAAAATAGCCCGTCATGGTGGTAGGCGCCTGTAGTCCCAGCTACTTGGGAGGCTGAGGCAGGAGAATGGTGTGAACCCGGGAGGTGGAGCTTGCAGTGAGCGGAGATCAGGCCACTGCACTCCAGCCTGGGTGACAGAGCAAGACTCCATCTCAAAAAAATAAAATAAAATAAAATAAAATAAAATAAAATAAAATTAGATTAACATTTATATATTACTCACCTGTAAGGCCTATTATTAAAATGTTGAAATAGTTTCATTCTGCCTTTATTATTAGGCAGAGTCCTAAACTATCTTCCCAATGATCACGGCTGCCAAGGTCCTTCTCTGGAACCTCAAATCTCCCCATCATCAAACACTAAAAGAGAAATACCTGATTCTCCAAGGAGGCTGCAGGAACTTGTTGCAATACTATGGCTAACAATGATTCTGATTTGTCAATGCCTGTATGTTATTATAATTTTTAAGATTTGTCTATATTACCTCTGACTAAGAAGGAAATCAGAGAGTTAATACTCTCTCAGTTTTATAATTTAGAGCATCTCCCATGAGTAGAAACTATTCAATTATGCTAGAAACTCAGGAGTTAATCATATGCCCTTAAAGGATCTATAGTTAGCAAGAAAAATAATATAGTTATGCACATAAACTAATATGCCATATAATATAACTGAGTCATGCATAGTGCAAAGAACCATGTGTTACAGAACAGGAAGCAATCACTGCTGGCCAGATGAAATAGAAATGAAACCTGACAAATACACACAATTTTAGTAAAGGTAGAAAGGTACATCAGAAAGGCAATTCCCAGATGAGTTGAATACTTGGTGCAAGCAATGACTCAGATAATAGTGATAGAAGCAAGAGACAGACAAGTGCTGTCCAGGTCATTGTGCACAGGGGGTTTCCCTAAACGTGCCTATGGTGAAAAATCCCATCTCTTAACACATGCGCAGTAAAGGAAATAAATCAATGTGGAGGCGCTCAGACTAGGGGCCCACATGTGCGCTGGAAGAATGGGGTGGAGCCGCGAGGAATCGGTGCCTTATGCAGGGGAGGAGCCGAGCCTCTTTGGCCCATGTTGGGTGGCCTGGTATTCAATTTTTGTGAGGTAGAAAACCTGCGTCCAGGACCCCTCTTTTTGTTGAGAGCTTTCCTTTTGCTTAATAAATTCCGCCCTCCTCGCCTTTCAGTGTGTCTGCGTCCCGCACTTTTCCTGGTCATGAGACAAGAAAGAACCTGGATTTTAGCTGAACTAAGAAGAAAAAAATCCTGCATCAATAGTATGTGCACAATGATAGTGGTTAAATCAGTTTGACCCAAACACTTGATGTACATAAGTAAACAGGAAAAATTAAGCCAATAAATATATGACGCAAAGCATGACAAGGAAGACTAAGGAGGGGGAGTTTGTTCAATGGGAGGTTTTTTTGTTTTGTTTTGCTTTTGCAATATTATTTAAAATTGTAGGGATAAAACAAGAGTAGTTAATTGTCTATTAATAAAGCAGTGGTTAAAACAGTTATGATACATTCATATGATGGAATTTTTAAAAAATGGGGTAGGCCCATATTTATTGACAGAAACCACTAAGACAAACTAACTTATAAAAGCAAGTCAGAGTCAGTGCACTGTCTCTCTCTAGCTCCGTTTCTCTCCCTCTCCCTTCTTTTAATCAAAAACAGTATCTGTAACTTATTTGAAGAATTTTGAAAACTAATAAAAAGAAAACTATATCCACCATTTAATAGGATTTTATAAATCCTATTATACTTCATAAGAATATTATTTAACTTTGCTTAATACATTGCAGGTATTTAAGCAGGAATAATATGATAGAAACTGTTTTTGTGGGGAGAATTATTTTTAATCCTTAAGACATGGAAGAAGTTTCAAAATTTGAGAAGTGTTTTTTTTTTAATTAACTTTAGTGTTGTATTGGAGTGTAATTTTTTTATTTTAATTTTTACAGAAAAAGTTTGAGTTTTTTCCACTGATGTTGATTTTCGAAGAGAGAAACCAAATTTGTAAGTGTAGATGTAGTTGTTTCCTGATTACTCAAAAATGGTTCAGTGGCTTTCTCTTAAACTGTTCTAAACAACACACAATTACTCTGCTTTTTTCCCAGAAATCCTTTTTTCCCAGAAATCCTTTGTTTCCCAGAGGGAATGACTCTTCAAAACCTGAATGCAAAGAATGTGCTACATAAGCCTCCAGTGATCAAATAAGGCATCTCTGTGAGAAACATTTGAAAATAAAAATATCCTTCTGTATTATCTATGCCACAAATTGGGCTGTTTCTTTAATGCATGCCTGTGGACTTCATTTAAACGAATATATGATTCCACAAAAAAAGATGTGAGGGGGAGTTTTATGGATGAAAAAGAAAGATTGAAATTAACTTCATTGTCCCCTTCTCCACTAATAACACTTATTGGATGAAAAAGGGAGAAGGAGGTATCTTTTGATGTCAAGATCTATACAGAATTACTTGGTGCATTTTGTTGTTTTATTCAAGACTATTTTCAACATAATTTTTTTTCCTCTTTGCCTCAAAGTTCTTGCCAATTGCTGCTACCTGTTAAAGCAAGTGGGGACTGCTGCTGAGTGATTTGTACCAGCCTGTAGACAGAGAGGGTACTTCAAAAGCATACCAAGTTGGTATACGGGAAAGATTTTTTATGAAAATATTTTATTTTTTTGACTTTGAGTTTGAACAAGAAGCCAAAGGAAATTAAACTCAGTAAGGTCCTGGAAAACTTTCAGTTTAACATTTCATCACATAAAAGAAATAAAGCCAGTTCTTTTTTCTTAGGTGGTCATTTAGGAAATAATGAAAATAGAATAATGAGAAATATATGCTCATATATTCTCAAACCACCAGGCTGTGTTCAATGTTATGATTGAATTACTCCTATATTATTTTGTGGAATCTCAAAAGACTAACCTGGCATATTAAAAAATAAAAGAAAAATTTACCTTTGGGTTAAACATAACAATGTATATTATATGTCTAATTACATTAAATAGTTACACAAGACAGACATATATGACACAATAATATATATGACACAAATATACATATATTTATATACACAGATACATCTGGTGATTTATAAAAACAATGATTGGTTTATATAAGCTAAAATGTTCTAATGATACCAAATTACTGAATTTGCTTTAGAAACTTATTTTCATGTAATTTACAATGTTCAAACTCTTAACATTTATAAAATATGCAGCTCTCCTTGTAGGAGGTGTCATGATAAAAGCAGATCATTTGAAAAGGCAAGTTGTCAATTCCTTGTTGATGCTATCAAATGTTAAAAGATTAAATATGTGACCAGGAGTTAAGTCTTCATACCCACCCCCCCAATATTTTGCTTTTATTTTTTCAACTTTTACTTTAGATTCAGGGGGTATATGTGCAGGTTTATTACCTGTATACATCACATGATGCTGAGGTTTGGGATACAAATGATCCCATCACGTAGGTACTGAGCATAGTATCCAACAGTCAGTTTTTCAACTTTTGCCCCAACTCCTTTCCCTCTCTAGTAGTTCCCAGTATCTATTATTGCCATCTTTATGTCCGTGAGTACCCAATGTTTAGTTCTCACTTATTAGTGAAAACATGCAGTATTTAGTTTTCTATTCCTGCATTACTTTGCTTAGGATAGTGGCTTCTAGCTGCATCCATGTTGCTGGAAAGGACATGATTTGCTTCTTTTTTATGAATCCATAGTATTCCATGGTGTACAGATACCACATTTTCTTTCTGCAGTCCACCACTGATGGGCACCTGGGATGATTCCATTTCTTTGCCATTGTGAATAGTGCTGTGATGGACATGCAAGTGCACATGTCTTTTGAGTAGAATGTTCTGCTTTCTTTTAGCTATATAGCCAGTAATGGGATTGCTGGATTAAATGGTTGTCCTAAGTTCTTTGAAAAGTCCTCAAACTACTGTCCACAATGCCTGAATTTACATTTCCAGCAACAGTGTATAAGTGTTCCCTTTTATCTGCAGCCTTGCCAACATCTGTTGTTTTCTGACATTTTAATGATAGCCATTCTGACTGGTGTGAGATAGTATCTCGCTGAGATTTCAATTTACATTTCTCTGATTAGTGATGTGCAGCATTTCTCATGGGTTTGTTAGCCAATTGCATGTCTTATTATTAAAAATGTCATTTCATGTCTTCTGCCCAGTTTTTAATGAGGTTATTTGCTTTTTGCTAGTTCATTAAGTTCCTTATAGATTCTAGCTATTAGACCTCTCTGGGATGCATAGTTTGCGAATATTTTCTCCTATTCTCTAGGTTGTTACTCTTTCGACAGTTTCTTTTGCTATGCAGCTCTTTAATTAGGTCCCACTTGTTAATTTTTGTTTTTGTTACAGCTGCTTTTGAGGACTTAATCAGAAATTCTTTGCAAAGATTGATGTCCAGAATGGCGTTTCCTAGGTTTTCTCGTAGGATTCTTATAGTTTGAAGTCCTACATTTACATTTTTAATCTATCTTGAGTTAGTTTTTATATATGGTGAAGTGTAGGGGTCCAGTTTCATTCTTCTGCATATGACTAGTCAGCTTTCCCAGCACCATTTATTGAGTAGGGAGTCTTTTCTCCATTGCTTATTTTTGTCAACTTTGTGGAAGATCAGAAGGCCATGGATGTGCAGCTTTATTTCTGGGCTGCCTATTCTGTTCCATGTGCCTGTTTTTAAACCATTCTTTTTTTTTTTTTTTTTTTTTTTTTTTTGAGACAGGGTCTCGCTCTGTTACCCAGGCTGGTGTGCAGTGGCGCGATCTCGGCTCACTGCAAGCTCCGCCTCCCAGGTTCACGCCATTCTCTTGCCTCAGTCTCATGAGTAGCTGGGACTACAGGCACCTGCCACCACGCCAGCCTAATTTTTTGTATTTCTTTTAGTAGAGACAGGGTTTCACCATGTTGGCCAGGATGATCTCGATCTCCTGACCTTGTGATCCGCCTGCCTTGGCCTCCCAAAGTACTGGGATTATAGGCGTGAGTCACCGCGCCTGGCCTCTGGCTTCATTCTTTTTTCTTAGAATTGCTTTGGTCATTTGGGCTCTTTTTTGGTTCCATGGGCATTTTAGAATAGTTTTTCCAATTCTGTGAAAAAATGTCATTGGTAGTTTGGTAGAAATAATGTTGAATCTATAGATTGCTTTCAACAGTATGGTCATTTTAATGATATTGATGTTCCAATCCATAAGCATGGAATGTTTTTCTATTTATTTGTGTCATCTATGATTTCTTTTAGCAGTGTTTTGTAGTTCTCCTTGTAGAGGTGTTTCAATTCCTTGGTTAGATATATTCCTAGGTATTTTATTTTTTTGTGCTATTGTAAATGGGATTGCATTCTCGATTTGGCTTGAATATTATTGAAACACTGATTTTTGTACATTAAGTTTGTATCTTGAAACTTTGCTGACGTCATTTGCCAGTTCCACGAGCCTTTGGGCAGAGTCTGTAGGTTTCTATAGGTATAGAATCATATTGCCTGTGAAGACAGTTTGATAGATGGATGTATTTTATTTCTTTATCTTGCCTGATTTATCTGGCTGTTCCTTCCAGAAATACGTTGAATAAGAGTAATGAAAATGGCCATCCTTTTCTTATTCCAGTTCTCAAGGGAAATGCTTCCAATTTTTGCCTGTTCAGTGTGACGCTGGCTGTTCGTCATAGGTGACTCTTACTATTTTGAGGTATTTTCTTTCGATGCCTAGTTTGTTGATGGTTTTTAATCATGAAGGGATGTTGGATTTTATCAAAAGCTTTCTTTGCATCTATTGAGATGTTCGTATGGTTTTTCTTCCCAAAACCATTTTTGAAAGAGATAAATTAAAATATAGAGGTAAGGTGCATTATGTGGGGAGTTCCATTTAATTTAGTTTGATTCTATTTTAAGAAAACATTCACTGCATATAAATATCAGGTATTAGTAAGTGTTAGGTAGTACATATATAAAGAGACATTTACTTCCCTCGATAGTCATGGTATGGCTGATTAGCTGGTAGTAAATGGACAATACTGAGCTAAATGTAAACTGATATCGTTAAAACTCTCACAACACTATTTGTCAAAATAATACTCTTGGATGAAATCCATCACAGTAGTTTTGGGTTCTTAGGTATAGCATTTCCTGGGCTCTATATCCGACTTAATGAGTAAGAATCCCTGCTGGTGGGATCCAAGATATTGCCATTTAAATGTGCTTTCTGGACAATTCTCATGTAAACTTAACAGTGTGTGGTCACATAGGCAAGTTACTAACTGCCCTGAGACTCTGTTTCCTAAAGAATAAAATCAAATAAAATAAATAATAGTCCTTACTTTAGAGGGTTGTTATAAGGATTCAAGAGTTAATATTTGCAAGAGACTTAGAGCAGTGTCTGATATATATATATACACACACATATATATGTGTGTATATATATATATAATCATAACTTAAGTGTTACATTTATCACAATATAGTAAAAACCCCAAATCACATCAACATGTAGGTAGATATTTCATTAGATTTTCTATTCTCAGCAATTACCCGCATATACACACAATCACAAAAAGATACACAAACAGACACAGATTGACTAACATGGAAAATGAGTCTCTTCTTTTGATTTTTAGTGTAACGTGGCCAAATTTCTTCAAAGCTTATTTAAATATTTTTCTTTTAATACTTTAATTTAACTTGATGTTCAGGGAGCATATGCAATGTTCACCTTTCTGTAGTCTGTATAGAGACTATACAGAAGTGTGGAGTTACCAACAGTCCTCTTATAATCTATTACATAGTGGCCTGTATAGCCCCATCCTGTGTCACTTGCCCACTCTTGGCCAGGCAGGCCTATTGAACTACCTGAAAACGCATCCGTACTATATTCTCGCACCTCTACATCATTGAACTGCCTCTATCTATAAAGTCCCTCCCCTACTAAAACTCCTCTCACTGTCACTTTAAATTCTGATCAGTTAAGAAGATCAGCCTGATCTTTACAAACTGATCTTTGAATTGACATCAGGTACCACCTGCCCCCTGGTGAAGCTTATTTACATGGGGGTCTTCCTCTTTTGTCAGTGAATCCCTAGCAGTAGGAATGCTACCTGGTGTGTGCTTTACCAATGTTGATTGAATTAATAACAATGCAAACCATACAAACATTTTAAATGCTTACTAAAAAGTGTGAACATGTTCTTTTACTAAAATATCACATTTTAATATCAGAAATTGGGTAGAAAAATAAGAACAACTTCCAGGGTGACTCTTACAGAGGTACAGAAATGATGTCTGAAAAAGGAATATGATGCACATGACTAGAAAGGTAAAGACAGAGGTGGGTGGCATATCAGATAAATTGGGCTTATAAACCAGTAGAGCCTTAACAAATAACTACTGCACACAATGCATGGCTGTTTTCACAACCAGAATGATAGCACTGTATCCCATTGCCTTGATTAAAATATACAAGTTATTTAAAACTAAAATAGCTTAATTATTTAGTAAAGGCATAATAAATTAGATAACACCTATCTTCACATGACAGATACTAGACAAGCTTGTGTCTCGGTGTGCACATTTCTGTTGTCTTAATTAGACAGTGTGTGATTTATCAGGAAGCATGTTCAGTGTTACGAATAGCACCTCATCTGCTGTGCATTTCATCTGCCATTCACCCATTATTTTTTGGTGACAGCACAATATCTACCTATGATAATTGCATGCTGGTAATTTATTTTTAATATCTTTCAGCTGGTTTGGCTGGAACTTAAAAATAGATAATAACAGCATTGAGTCTTACAACAATATAATTTCTCCCTCTTTATTAGGCACAAAATGACTACCTTCTGTGACATAGAAAAACAGTGAAAAGAATTTTCTAAGAGTCTTAAACATATTAGAAAAAGTCATTCAGCAAATCATTACATTGTGAGTGCTAAATCTGTCATCTAATTGTTTAATGAATGTGTAACTTATTATTTCATCCTTCTATCATTTTAATCCTTTTTTCAAGTAAATAAAATATTAAGTAGGATTAATTTTCTAAAAAGCTGAAATTAATGACTTTTAACTCTCCTAGGTCTTTTAACTATTTTGGTAGTTTTTCTAATGCTGTCTATAATGGCTAGGGTTAATCAGAAGGAAAAAGTAGTAAAATAAGTAGAAATTGTTAGGTTCAACTATTACAAATGTTTGTAAGTGAAGCCAGGATGTAATATTTGGGGATTGTTTTGTGTGTATTGTGAATAAAAGTGAAACATGTTAAATCAGAAGTGTATGTATTGATCTGCTAGGTATAGGAATATAATAGTAAGCACTCTGCATCCTTTTTACCTACGTCCTTGAAACAAAATGTGACTGTGGCCAAATGCAATGACAGCTTGAGGATTTTGCTGCTGCCAACATCTGAGATTGACACTACTTCAGAAGATGGGTCCAGTTTTGAACAGTGGTAGATCTTTGGTAAGAGAAATGGCAAATAAATTGATTTGTCCGGTCCTTTCTCTCAGTAGGATGGAAAAGTGTTTTTCTTTCTTTCTTTCTCTCTTTCCTTCCTTCTTTCTTTCTTTCTCTCTTTCCTTCTTTCTTTCTTTCTTTCTTTCTTTTCTTTCTTTTCTTTCTCTCTCTCTCTCTCTCTCTCTCTCTTTCTTTCTTTCTTCTTTCTTTTTTTTTTATTATACTTTAAGTTCTGGGATACATGTGCAAAATATGCGGGTTTGGTACATGTGTACATGTGTATACATTTGCCATTGTGGTTTGCTGCATCCATCAACCCATCGTCTACATTAGGCATTTCTCCTAATGCTCTCCGTCCCCTAGTCCCCCACCCAAAACAGGCCCCAATGTCTGATGCTTCCCTCCCTGTGCCCATATGTTCTCATTGTTCAACTCCCACTTATGAGTGGGAACATGAGGTGTTTGGTTTTCTGTTCCTGTGTTAGTTTGCTGAGAATGATGGTTTCCAGATTCATCCATGTCCCTGTAAAGGGCATGAACTCATTCTTTGTTATGGCTGCATAGTATTCCATGGTGTATATGTGCCACATTTTCTTTATCCAGTCTAACACTTATGGGCATTTGGGTTGGCTCCAAATCTTTGCTATTGTGAATAGTGCTGCAATAAACATACATGTGCATGTGTCTTTAGTGGAATGATTTATAATCCTTTGGGTATATACCCAGTAATGGGATGGCTGGATCAAATGGTATTTCTAGTTCTAGATCCTTGAGGAATTGCCAGACTGTCTTCCACAATAGTTGAACTAATTTACACTCCCACTAACAGTGTAAAAGTGTTCCTATTTCTCCACATCCCCTCCAGCATCTGTTGTTTCCTGACTTTTTAATGATTGCCATTCTAACTGGCATGAGATGTTATCTCCTTGTGTTTTTGATTTGCATTTCTCTGATGATCAGTGATGATGAGCTTATTTTCATATGTTTGTTGGCCTCATAAATGTCTTCTTTTGAAAAGTGTCTGTTCATATCCTTTGCCCACTTTTTGATGGGGTTGTTTTTTTCTTGTAAATTTGTTTAAGTTCCTTGTAGATTCTGGATATTATCCCTTTGTCAAATGGATAGATTGCAAAAAATGTTTCCCATTCTGTAGGTTGCCTGTTCACTCTGATGATAGTTTCTTTTGCCTTGTGGAAGCTCTTTAGTTTAATCAGATCCCATTTGTCAATTTTGGCTTTTGTTGCGATTGCTTTTGGTATTTTAGTCATGAATTATTTGCCCATGCCTATGTCCTGAATGGCATTGCCTGTGTTTTCTTCTAGGGATTTTATGGTTTTAGGTCTTATGTTTAAATTTTTAATCCATCTTGAGTCAATTTTTGTACAAGGTGTAAGTGAGGGGTCCAGTTTCAGTTTTCTGCATATGGCTAGCCATTTTTCCCAAAACCCTTTATTAAATAGGGAATCCTTTCCCTATTGCTTGTTTTTTGTCAGGTTTGTCAAAGATCAGATGGCTGTAGATGTGTGGTGTGATTTCGGAGGCCTCTGTTCTGTTCCATTGGTCTATATATCTGTTTTGGTACCAGTACCATGCTGTTTTGGTTACTGCAACCTTGCATAGCTTGAAGTCAGGTAGTGTGATGTCTCCAGCTTTGTTCTTTTTGCTTATGATCGTCTTCAGTATGTGGGCTCTTTTTTTGGCTCCATATGAAATTTATAATGTTTTTTTTTTCTAATTTGGGAAAGAAAGTCAATGGTAGCTTGATGGGAATAGCATTGAATCTATAAATTACTTTGAGCAGTATGGCCATTTTCACAATATTGATTCTTCCTCTCCATGAGCATGGAATGTTCTTCCATTTGTTTGTGTTCTCTCCTATTTCCCTGAGCAGTGGTTTGTAGTTCTCTTGAAGAGGTCCTTCACTTCCCTCGTAAGTTGTATTCCTAGGTATTTCATTTTCTTTGTAGCAATTGTGAATGGGAGTTTGCTTATCATTTGGCTCTCTATTATTGGTGTATAGAAATGCTTTTGATTTTTGCACATTGATTTTGTATCCTGAGACTTTACTGAAGTTGGTTATCAGCTTAAGAAGTTTTTGAGCTGAGAGGATGGTGTTTTCTACATATACAATCATGTCATCTACAAACAGAGACACTTTGACTTCCTCTCTTCCTAGTGGAATAGGCTTTATTTCTTTCTCTTGCCTGATTGCCCTGGCCAGAATTTCCAATGCTGTGTTGAACAGGAGTGGTGAGAGAGGGCATCCTTGTCTTTTCCTGGTTTTCAAAGGGAATGGTTCCAGTTTTTTTGCCCATTCAGTATTATATTGCCTGTGGGTTTATCATAAATAGCTCTTATTATTTTGAAATATGTTCCATCAATACCTAGTTTATACAGTGTTTTTAGCATGAAGGGATGTTGAATTTTATCGAAGGCCTTTTCTGCCTCTATTGAGATAATCATGTGTTTTTTGTCATTGGTTCTGTTTATGTGATGGATTATATTTATTAATTTGTGTATGTTGAACCAGCCTTGCATCCCAGAGATGAAGCCGACATGATCATGCTGGATAAGCTTTTTAATGTTCTGCTGGATTCAGTTTCCCAGTATTTTCTTAAGGATTTTTGCATTGATGTTCATCAGGGATATTGGCCTGAAATTTTCTTTTTTTTCCTCTGTCTCTGCCGGGTTTTGGTATCAGGATGATGCTGGCCTCATAAAATGAGTTAAGGAATCCCTCTTTTTCTGTTGTTTGGAATAGTTTCAGAAGGAATGATACCAGCTGCTCTTTGTACCTCTGGTAGAATTCAGCCGTGAATGCACCTGGTCCTGGGCTTTTTTTAGTTGGGTAGTCTATTTAGGGATTTGACTTCTTCCTGGTTTAGTCTTGGGAGGGTGTATGTGTCCAGATTTATCCATTTTTTCTAGGTTTTCTAGTTTATTTGCACAGAGGTGTTTAGAGTATTCTCTGATGGTAGTGTGTATATCTGTGGGATCAGGGGTGTTCTCCCTTTCATCATTTTTATTGTGTTTATTTAATTCTTCTCTCTTTTCTTCTTTAGTAATCTGGCTAGCAGTCTACCTATTTTGTTAATGGTTTCTAAAAACCAGCTCCTGGATTCATTGATTTTTTGAAGGGTTTTTCGTGTCTCTATCTCCTTCAGTTCTGCTCTGATCTTAGTTATTTCTTGTTTTCTAACAGCTTTTGAATTTGTTTGCTTTCTTTTGTAGTTTAAGTGTGATGTTACAGTGTCGATTTTAGATCTTTCCTGCTTTCTCCTGTGGGCATTTAGTATTATAAATTTCCCTCTAAACACTGCTTTAGCTGTGTCCCAGAGATTCTGATATGTTGTATCTTTGTTCTCATTGGTTTCAAATAACTTATTTATACCTGCCTTAATTTCGTTATTTACCCAGTAGTCATTCAGGAGTAAATTGTTCAGTTTCCATGTAGTTGTGTGGTTTTCAGTGAGTTTCTTAATCCCGAGTTCTAATTTGATTGCACTGTGGTCTAAGAGAATATTTGTTATGATTTCCATTCTTTTGCATTTGCAGAGGACTGTTTTACTTCCAATTATGTGGATGATTTTAGAATAAGTGCTATGAGGTGCTGAGAAGAATGTATAT
Organism: Chlorocebus sabaeus; assembly: GCF_047675955.1. Taxonomy (NCBI): domain Eukaryota; kingdom Metazoa; phylum Chordata; class Mammalia; order Primates; family Cercopithecidae; genus Chlorocebus; species Chlorocebus sabaeus. Next base: position 11,714,163 of record NC_132925.1, read on the forward strand.
TCTGTTAATTTGGGGTGGAGATTTCTGTAGATGTCTATTAGGTCTGCTTGGTACAGAGCTGAGTTTGAGTACTGAACATCCTTGTTAATTTTCTGTCTCATTGACCTGTCTAATATTGACAGTGGGTGTTAAAGTATCCCACTATTATTGCATGGGAGTCTAAGTCTCTTTGTAGGTCTCTAAGAACTTGTTTTATGAATCTGGGTTCTCCTTTATTTGGGTGCCTATATATTTAGGATAGTTAGCTCTTCTTGTTGCATTGATCCCTTTACCATTAAAGGTAATGGTATCACCTTTACCATTCTTGGTCTTTTTTATCTTTGTTGGCTTAACGTCTGTTTTATCAGAGACTACAATTGCAACTTCTCCTTTTTTTTTCTTTCCATTTACTTGGTGAATCTTCCTCCATCCCTTTATTTTGAGCCTGTGTGTGTCTTTGCACATGAGATGGGTCTCCTGAATATAGCACACCGATGGGTCTTGACTCTTTATCCAATTTGCCAGTCTGTGCCTTTTAATTTGGGCATTTAGCCTGTTCACATTTAAAGTTAACATTTTTATATGTGAATTTGATCCTGCCATTATGATGCTAGCTGGTTATTTTGCCCATTAGTTGATGCAATTTCTTCATAGTGTCAATGGTCTTTATATTTTGGTTTGTTTTTGTCGTGGCTGGTCCAGTTTTTCCTTTCCATATTTAGTGCTTCCTTTAGGACCTCCTGTAAGGCAGGCCTGGTGGTGACAAAGTCCCTCAGCATTTGTTTGTCTGTATTTTATTCTGCTTCGCTTATGAAGCTAAGTTTGGCTGGCCCAAAGTAATTCTTATGAATTCTCATATTCATAAGAATATGAAATTCTGGGTTGAAAATTCTTTTTTTAAGAACATTGAATATTGGCCCCCACTTTCTTCTGGCTTGTAGGGTTTCTGCAGAGTGATCTGCTCTTAGTCTGATGGGCTTCCCTTTGCAGGTAATCTGACCTCCCTCTCTGGCTGCCCTTAACATTTTCTGCTTCATTTCACCCTTGGTGAATCTGGCAATTATGTGTCTTGGGGTTGCTCTTCTTGAGGAGTCTCTTTGTGGTGGTCTCTTTATTTTCTGAATATGAATGTTGGTCTGTCTGCTAGTTTGGGGAAGTTCTCTGGGATAATATCATGAAGCATGTTTTCCAATTTGGTTCCATTCTCCCTGTCACTTTCAGGTACACCAATCAAATGTAGGTTTGGTCTTTTCACATAGTTCCATATTTCATGGAGGCTTGTTCATTCCTTTTCATTCTTTTTTCTCTAATCTTGTCTTCAAGCTTTATTTCATTAAGTCGATCTTCAATCTCTGATATCCTTTCTTCCACTTGATCGATTTGGCTATTGGTACTTGTATGTGCTTCACAAAGTTCTTGTGCTGTGTTTTTCAGCTCTATCAGGTCATTTATGTTCTTCTCTAAACTGGTTATTCTAAAAAGCAATTACTCTAACCTTTTATCCAGGTTCTTAGCTTCCTTGCGTTGGGTTAGAACATGCTCCTTAAGCTCAGAAGAGTTTATTATTACCCACCTTCTGAAGCTTTCTTTTGTCAATTTGTCAAACTCATTCTCTGGCCAGTTTTGTTCCCTTGCTGGTGAGGAGTTATTTTCCTTTGGAGGAGAAGTGGCATTCTGGTTTATGGAATTTTCAGCCTTTTGCACTGGTTTTTCCTCACCTTCTTAGATTTATCTACCTTTGGTCTTTGCTGTTTGTGACCTTCGGATGGAGTTTTTGCATGGTTGTCCTTTTTGCTGATGTTGATGCTATTGCTTTCTGTTAGTTAGTTTTCCTTATAACAGTCAGCCCCCTCTTCTGCATGTTTGCTGGAGTTTGCTTGGGTATCACCAGCGGAGGCTGCAGAACAGCAAAGATTGCTGCCTGCTCCTTCCGCTGGAAGCTTCCTCCCAGAGGGGCACCTGCCAGATGCCAGGTGGAGCTCCCCTGTATGAAGTGTCTATCAACCCCTGCTGGGAGGTGTCTCCTAGTCAGGAGGCACAGGGGTCAGGGATCTACTTGAGGAGGCAATCTGTGCCTTAGCAGAGCCTGATTGCTGTGCTTGGAGATCTGCTCCTCTCTTCAGAACTGGCAGGTGGGAACATTTGAGTCTGCTGAAGCTGTGCCCACAGCCACTCCTTCCCCCTGGTGTTCTGTCCCAGGAAGATGCGAGTTTTATCTATAATCCCCTGACTCTGGCTGCTGCCTTTCTTTCAGAGATGCCCTGCCCAGAGATGAGGAAGCTAGAGAGGCAGTCTAGCTAAAGGGGCTTTGTGGCACTGTGGTGGGCTCCTCCCAGTTTGACCTTCCTGGTGACTTTGTTTACAGTGCAAGGAGAAAACTGCCTACTAAAGCCTCAGTAATGGTGGATGCCCATCCCCACACCAAGCTTGAGTATCCCAGGTCAACTTCAGACTGGGACTTCATTCTGCTGTGCTGACAGCGAGAATTGCATGCCAGAGGATCTTAGCTTGCTGGGCTCCATGGAGGTAGGATCCACTGAGCAAGACCACTTGGCCACCTGGCTTCAGCAAACTTTCAGGCAGGTGAACATTTCTATCTCACTGACATTCCAGGCACCACTGGGGTATGGAAAAAAAAAACAAAAAAAAAAACAAAAAAAAAACCTCCTGCAGTTATCTCGTTGTGTGCCCAAATGGCCACCCACTTTTGTGCTTGAAACCCAGGACCCTTGTGGCATACGCACTCAAAGTAATCTCTTGGTCTGTGGGTTGCAAACACCGTGGGGAAAAGCGTAGTATCTGGGCCGGATAACACTGTTCCTCACCGCACAGTCCCTCACGGCTTCCCTTGGCTGGAGGAGGGAGTTCCCTGAGCCCTTGCACTTCCTGGGTGAGGCAACATCCCACCCTGCTTCTGCTTGCCCTCCATGGGCTGCACCCACTGTCTAACCATCCCAATGAGATGAACTGGATACCTCAGTTGGAAATGCAGAAATCATCCACCTTCTGCATTGGTCTTGCTAGGAGCTGCAGACCACAGTTGTTCATATTTGGCCATCTTCTGGACTCAAGAAAATGTGTTCTTTCTTAGCAAGGTACTGTTTGCCTATATTGCTGACTATCCATTATTTATTTCTCTTCATCTTCTAACTTGTAGTTTTGGAGATTTTCAAGGTTTAGCATAGTATTCACAAGTGATGCACATGAGAACTAAAGAACAATTTTACAGTGTCATTTAAATCTTGAAACTTTGATTGCTTATAAATATGTCTAAATATAATATATATGAATCATGTTCTTTATATTTCCTTATGGAACTAGATATCATTTCAAGAGATGGTTAAGATTATAAGTGATAGTAATTTATGTAAATAAATTAAACAATTTTACAATATTTTTCTGTGATAATAATAATTTATCTTACAAATTTCCCTTACAATGTTTCAACTTGTTTTATTTGAAGTCTGAGTGTTGTTTTAAGAGATTTTTGACAGTTATTTTCTAATCATTCAAGAGAGAAATTTTGATAAGAAATCAATTTTAGGAAGTTATCTTGAAATTATGATGATTTAAGAAAGGTCTTGATTGGCATTAATGTCAATTGGTATTAATGTTAATATAACCTGATTGTGAGAAAACAATGATTGTTACAATGTATTTGGTGGATTTGCTGAATTAAAAGCAAGAAAAATAATTTTAAGTATTAGAAATATAATTAGTAATTACATGTTTCTATTTTACTATGTATTCAAACGTTTACCCATAGAATACCAAGATATGTGCAATAATTAAATTATCTTACCTTTGAGATTTTGCAAAATTTCATTAATATCAAAACCATAATTTTACATTATTTGATATTTTTAGGAAGGTGGTTTGTGTCAAAGTAGGGTGGTAGGTCATATATGATGTAACATTACTAGCTTGACTTATAATATTTAGTTAGACCCATAATAAGTGAGCCTCCATTTGTGCTCTTCACAACTGCTACAAAAATTAGGGGCAAACTGGCCTTACATTTAACTCATTGCTCAGTTTCTATACCTCACTCAGTCTACTTGCCCCTCCTCCCCCATGTTCTCCGTCATAGAAAATCACACTGTTAATAATCTATTTGCTCTATCCAGGTTCTTTAATATTGAGGACCTCATCTAGTCTGAGACTCTTCAAAATTAGTGTACCCTTTGGTTAGAACAAGCCTTACTAGTCATTCTTAATTACTAATTCCACATCAGTTTGAGTTATAATTTTTACAAAGACCATCCCTACTCCATTCAATTTGTTCATTTCTTTTGCAGCATGCTATTATTTTATTTTTGCAACAAATATTTAATTACTATTTTGATATCTGTCTTATCTACAAGACTGTAAGCTTCTAAAGTAAGGTATTATATTTAAAATATTCATCACAGTTTTCCATACACAGTGCAATGTCTACTTATGAGATGTATGTGTGTATCAAATTGAATTAAATTGTTTTGAATGAAAAGTACCTGAGAATAGGGCCAAGAGTAGAATAATTTCTCTGGAAGTTAATTCCATGATTTCCGTAAAATATGAAAAGCTATAGTGAATAATAATAAAATAATAAATAGAAACATAATTCAAGAAAAAAAAATGTTGCTAAAGGAAAACTCCAGTGCTACAGTTCATATGCTTGTACCAATAAAATCAGATCTCCATTCCAGTAAATGTCATTCAAGCATCTTAGCATTATTTTAAATTTGCAAATGCTATGGGACTACCTTGATGAGGAAGACTTTTAAATCTGTCATTGTGACAGGTTTTCAGTAATTTAAATGTTTGGACTCAAAAATGACTGCATTGAAAGATAAAAACCTTTCAGAAATTTGTACAATCATTGTATTTTTCATTATTTAATAACTCTAATTTATTCTATGTCTTAGTAGTTAAACAGAGGCTTGAGCTTTAGAAAGACATGAGAAAAGTTTCTGCAAGATTGAGTTGCTAAGAAAATAAATTATCTACTTCATATTTATTACCTAAAAATAAATGTTTCTAATTTAGCACATTCTCTAAAAAAACACTTCCCTTGACTTACAAATGTAAGTTAGTTTGCTCTTATGACGTTGACATATAAAGAAATGAATTACAATCTCTCTGTAGAAATGGAATGTGGTAACAAGTTATGTTTGTTGCAGTTTATCTTCTTATTAAAGGAATTATATCTGATATTCTATTCATTCTCTCTTTAACACTCATTTGTCATATTCTAAAATGTTTTAAAGTAGTCATTAAAGCATCTATATTGCCTTTACAAAATTTAAATTTATAATAGCACTACCCCACTGATATACTGGTAGGCTACCTCAAATCAATACTTGTAAAAAATGTAATAAATACCAATTCTTCAACAAGTATTACAATTAAAAGCTTTACTAATGCTATTAGATTGTACGGTTTAAATCTAATCTAAAATAGAGTTACATTACACAGGAAAAAGTTTTAATAAGTGTTCAAAATATAAGTTAAATTCACTATTTCAGTGTATTTCTGATCTCTGATTTTTTTATGCTTTGATGATATGAAATATCTTTAGTTTGAATTGAGTTATTGGATAGGTTGCAGGATTAAAAACTATTTTAAGCTGTATAGAGAACTATGTAAGACTTTTATATTTCACCTGGCCTTCTTAAAACTGTATTTACATTCATGTGCCCACGTCCTGGGAACTGACACAGAAAGCAGATAAACTAGTTGATCACAAGCAGAATTGCCCTCACAAACATAATAGATGTAAGATGTCTCCTAAAGAGAAATGACAAACTATGAAAACTCCCCGCATTATATTTTTACAGAATTCTAATGCCACCAAATGATTTTTTGAATTTAGGTGGAAAAACTTCAATCAAGAGATTATCAAACAATTATTTCTAAAAACACTGTTCTAAGGAAAGTAAGGAAAGTGCAGAACAAGTATCATTTCTCAATATTCCTTCTTCACCAATAATAAAAGGGCAAGCTTCCAAAATGGTACATGCAATAGGCTCTCAGAAAAATAATTCACAAAGCCTCAAGAAACATATATGTATGTTTTTTTCACATACACACCTGTTATACATACCTATGCAATATAAATGTATGGATTATTCAGTATAGCTCATGCTATATGGTGCTCAAGAAATATTTCTTGAAGGAATGTACAAACAAATTCAAAATATACTCTCTCTATATATAGTATAAACACTATATATATATACACAAAAAGCATTAACACCAACAATAGAATGTTAATCCCGAAATCATACTAGATTAACAAAAATTTACCAAGAAATATTAATTATTTAGACCTTGAAGTATGAAAATTTATTTCAGTTAGCCAATGAGAGAGTAGATTTATCCATGGGTAAATGTACACATACATATTTATATTGTATATTATACATAGATATTAATTTGCATGGCATATACAAATTTTAGCTGCTATTTATTGACTACTTGTATATACAGGGCACATAAAATATTCTATTTTTATTATTTCTTTACTCTGTGCCATGATTCATTGAGGCAGATAGTAATTTTATAGATAATAAATTCACATATTAAAAAGATTAAGCAATAAATAGGTTTGTCTCACAGAAGAGGCAGAACTAAAAACCAGGCAGGTCAGTAGCACAGGGACATGGTCTTAGTACATATTTTACCTTGTAATTTTCTATCTCTCCATTAAATTAAGAATTCATTTAATTTATATATATAAATATGATAAATACATTGATAGTGAGAGAGAGCCATGCTTTCTTGCTGAAGTGCCTTCATGGCATTAGTTATTCTAAAGAAATTAGCACTTAAATAACATATAATATTTGTAGGGAGAAATGAACTGTGGTATAAATACGGTAGAAAAAGCATAGTCCCCCAAACTTCTGTTTATAACATGTATGACATTATCATTAAAAAGTTTAAAATTATATAAATTATTAAAATATCTATATAGCACAACTGTGTAAGACAGTCAAAAATAAAATATTTCTATCAACAAGAAGAGTGCATAACATGATTTTATTGTCTTTTGGGGATGAATTTTTCAAAAAGATATGAGATGTGATTTAACTAATTTTATTGTATTGATTTTTATATTGAAGTGATTACTTCCTGTATGATATCATAAAATGAACATAGTTCTGTATCTTGGCAATTAACATTACCTAGGTAAGTTGTGATAATGTTCAGGACAAATTCTTCAAAGAGGGTTGTCAATATATTTTATTATATGGTAATCATTATGTAAATTTGAATCCCCAGATCATTGATTCTCAGTTTGATTTTAGCTTGTGTGAAGGCTACAAAAAATGTGTTAAATTTCTTGATCTTCTTTAAAGAAAGCATAGCCTACCAAAATTTAAACACTAGGTAAGATCCAGATAACCTACAAATTCAAAAGATAAGATCAATCATTAATTTTTTTTCAAAATACAATTCAATTGACCTGTTTGCCTCATTTTTCAATGTTATTAATCTTATAAGAGATTATTAGCAATTTGTCTTTAGCATCAACCCCAATATTTTCTGTGAAGCATGAATGCAAGTTTTGGGAAAATTCCACTATATTTTAGACAATACATGGTAGCTTTTTGACTCAGTAGTTAGGAAATTTCATTTTGCAATAAATACCTCGACTAACAACCTATGCTTCAGGGACAAGTTCTTGATTATATGAATGAATTATTCTTTGACTTTCCAAAAGACAAAGGGAGAATGAAAGAAGACATTCAAAATTATTTTTCACATTAATGTCTTACACTGGCATTTTTCTATCATTTCTTCAGGCATATTTTCTTTCACAATTGAGGCTGGCTTCATTTCCTTTGTCCCCTTTTAAGGATTTTAAACTGTTGAGCTTCATATTTTATTATAGAAAATCTAAACATGCATGGAGTAAATTAAATAAGATAACAAATTCATGTGTATTCTGCCCTCAACTGAAAATTGTATCTACATTCTACCATTCATCCCTGATATGGTTTGGCTGTGTCTCCACCCAAATCTCAAATTTTAGCTCCCATAATTCCCACGTGTAGTGGGAGGGTTGGAAGTCACTGAATCATGAGGGCAGGTCTTTCCTGTGCTGTTGCCATGATAGTGAATGAGTCTCACAAGATCTGATGGTTTTATAAAGGGGAGATCCCCTCCAAATGCTCTCTCTCTGTTGCCTGCCACCATGTAAGACATGCCTTTGCTCCTCATTTGCTTTCAGCCGTGATTGTGAGGCCTCCTAAGTCATGTGAAACTGTGAGTCAATTAAACTTCTTTTCTTTATAAAATTGCCCAGTCTTGGGTATATCTTTAATAGCAATGTGATAACAGAATAATACAATCCCACTCCCTAACATGGCAATGATAAGGATGATGATGTTATGATGATGATGATGATTGAAGCAATTTTTTGAGACAGCATTTACATACATTGAAATGTACTAATATTAAATGTACAATTTTGTAAAATGAATTCTCTTCCCTATGAAAGGCACACTTCTATTATCCATCTTCCCAGAAAATTCCCTTGTATCTCTTTCTAGAAACTTTAGTCTTCCGAGGCAACCACCCTTTTAATTGTTTCAAATCAAATTATTATTGTCTGTTCTGGGATGTCACATAAATGGAACTATATATATAGTGTTCCATATGTATATAGTATGTGTTCTTTAGTGTCTGTCTTTTTCTTCTCAACATTTTGTTTATGAGATTAATCTATGTTTATGTGTGCATCAGTAGTTAATTCCTTGTTATTAATGAGTGGTGTTTCACTCTATAAATACACAAAATGTATTTATTTTTTCCTTTGTTGGAATTTGGGATGTTTCCAGTTTGGGGCTATATGTAAAATTGTTATAAACATTATTGAAAAAGTCTTTTAATGGAAATATGTTTTTATTTCTCTGTGTAGATACGCACAAGTGGAATTTTTGGGTCAAAAACTAGATGTATATTTAACTTAATATGAAACCACCACACCTGTTTTTGAAATGATCATGTTATTTTAATTTTAATATGTGAGATACTGGTTTTACAAATTTTCATTAGCATTTATTGTTGTTAGTATTTGTACTTTTAGCCATTCTGATAAAATTTATAATGAGTGGTATTTCATAGTGATTATAAGTTGCATTTTCTTAACTTTTTCTTGTGCTTTTTGGCCATTTTTATCTTCCTATAGGAAATGTTCATTTCTTTTTATTTATTTTTATTATACTATCATTGATTAAAGGAATTCCTAATATATATCCTGGATACAAGTCTTTTGTAGGATGTTTTGCAAACATTTTCTTTCAGTTTTTACCTAGCTTATTCATTTTTCTCTTAATGGCGTTTTCTGATGACTGGACATCTTAACTTTTTAAAATCTAATTTTTTTTTTTTTATGTTTCTGTGTCCTGTTTAAGAAATCTTCACTAAATTACAAAAAAAATTCACATTTCCTTTTAAAAACTTTATAATCTTAGTTTTAAAAAATATGTATCACTTATTTCAAACTAATTTTTGTATATAGTAGAAGAGAATGTTCATTTTATTCATATGGATATCCAGTGTTGAAGTTCTAGTTATTTAAATGATTTGTCTTTTTCCCCTTGCATTGCTTTGGAGCCTTTATCAGCAACCAGCTGACCATATAATTGTGGTGTTACTTCTGTAATCTCTATTCTGACATTGATAATGTTATAATTATATCAATAACCATACTGTCTTTACTCTTTATATTGAAGGTACATAACTTGAGGTTTTGATATACATATAGAGAGAGAAAGATTATTAGTACAGTCAAGCAAATTAACATATCCATCATCTTACATAGTTACTTTTTGTGTGGCAGGAGCACCTAGAATCTACTCTCTTAAAAGTTTTCAGTATATAATATAATATCATTAACTATGTAACATTATAGTTAACTATATATGTTAGATAATGATATACTATTATTAACTATAGTCCTCATCAGATCTCTAGATTCATCCTACGCAACTTTAAATTTGTAACCTTTTTGACTTACATTTCAACAAGGCCACCAAGACGACGCAGCGAAGAAAGGGTAGACTCTTTAATAAACAATGTTGGGACAACTGGATATTCAAATGCAAAAGAATAAATGTCTTACATTATACACAAACATGAATTCAAAATAGATTAAAGACCTAAATGCTAGACCTGAAACCATAAAAATCCTAGAAGAAAACATAGGGACTAAACTCCTTAATATTGGCTTTGGCAATGAGTTTTTGAATATCACACCAGAAGTTCAGGCAACAAATGCAAAAATAAACTAGTGGGCCCTATATTAAGCCAAAACGTTGATGCACAGCAAAGGAAACAATTAACAAAATGGAAAGGTAACTCAGAATGGGAGAAAATATTTCCAAATCATATATCTGATAAGGGGTTAATAGCCAAAATAGAAAACTAACAAAACTCACAAAACAATAGCAAAAGATCAAATAGCACAATTTTAAAACGGGCAAAGGACCTAAATCAATATTTTTTCCAAGGAAGACATAAAAATGGCCAAGAAGTATCTATGAGAAGGTGTTCACCATCACTAAATCATCAGGCACATGCAAATCAAACCCATAATGAGATCTTATCTCACTCCTGTTAGGATCGCTATTATCACAAAGAGAACAAAATAATACATTGGTGAGTGTGTGGAGAAAAGAAAACCCTTATACGCTGTTGGTGAAAATGTAAATTATTAGTACAGACTTTATGGAAAACACTATGGAGGTTCCTCAAAAAATTAAAAATAGAACTACCATATGACACAGCATTACCTCTGCTGGGTATACACCCAAAAAAATTCAATCAGCACCTTGTGCAGAGAAGCGGGAAAGCTTATGCAGTGTTGGTGGGAGTGTAAATTAGTTCAACCATTGTGGAAAGCAGTGTGGCAATCCCGCAGAAAACTAAAAACAGAACTACCATTTGACCCAGGAATCGCTTTGCTGGGTATATATCCAGAAGGATATGAAACATTCTACCATAAAGACACATTTATGTGAATGTTCATTGCAGCACTATTCACAATAGCCAAGATGTGGAATCAGCCTAAATACCCATCAATGACAGGTTGAATAAAGAAAATATGGCACATATATACCATGGAATACTATGCAGCCATACAAAGGAATGAGAAATCTTGTCATCGGCAGGAACATGGATGGAGCTAGAGGCCATTACCCTTAGCAAACTAATGCAGGAATAGAAAACCAAATATCATATGTTCTCACTTATAATTGGGAGCTCAATGATGAGAACTTATGGACACACAAAAGGAGAATAACAGACACTGAGGCCTACTTGATAGTAGAGGGTGAGCAGAGGGAGAGGAGCAGAAAAACATAACTATTGAGTATTAGGCTTAGTACCTGAGTGACAAAATGATCTGTATAACAAACTCCTGTGACATGAGTTTACCTACATAACAAACTTGCACATGTACCCTTGAACCTAAAAAAAAATTTTAAACTAAAAATAATAAAATAAATCAGCAATTCATAGAGATTTCTGCGCTACCATAATCACAATAGCTAAGTTTTTGAAATAACCTAAGTGTTCATCAAGGGATGTCCAGTAAATAAATTGTGATGTGTAGGGGGAAGTGTAGAGTATAAATAGGATTATTATATGTAATGTGTTATATGTAATATCTAGTGGAATGTTATTTAGTCTTTAAAAAGCAGTCATTGCCATTTGTGACAACATGAATAAACCTGAAGAACATTATGCTAAGAGAAATAAGCCAAACAGAAAGAAAAATACCACGTGATCTCACCTATAAGTGGAATGTAAAAAATGTCAACTGCAAAGAAAAAGAGTAGAATGGTGGTTACCAGGGGCAGGGAGGAGGAAGAAACGGGGAGATGTAGGTCCTATATAACTTGCAGTTATATAGGATAAACACCATATTGTCTTAATTACTCAATTATTGAGTCTTAATTCAAGAAATGTGAGTCCTCCAGCTTTGTTCTTTTTCAAGACCAATTTTGCTATTCTAACCCCTTGTCGATGCAAAAAAAATTAAATCAATTTATCAATTTCTACATTTATACTATTTGTTTATGGTAGAGATTACTTGAATCAATAAATTAATTTGGAAAGAACTTACATCTCAAATATATTGGGTCTTGCCCACCATGAAAGTGGCATATTTTTGTCTATATTTAGATTTTTTTACTGTCTCTTCACAATGTTTTATAGGTTTTTGTTGAAAGGTTTTGCACATCTTATGCTACATTTGTTGCTTTCTATGTTGTGAATCTGAGGTTATTACATTTTTTCATGTTCCAGTTGTTTACCCCCAGTATATAGAAATAGAATTATTTTATACATTCACTTTGTATCCTGAGACCTTGCTAAATTCATTTATTAATTCTAAAAATTGTAGCTGATTCTGTATATGGGCATTATATCCACATATCAATCTTATCAGATGTTATAGAGATCATTTTATTTCTTTTAAATTTGCATGTGTCTTATTTATTTTTATTTTTCACTATTCCTTGTTTCCCTGGATGGGTTACCCAGTAGCACATTCAATAGAAATGGTCAGAGAAGACATTGTTGACTTGCTTCTGATCTTACGGTGACCACATTCAGTCTTCATCACTGAAGTATGATGACACTTGGAAGTAACATTTCCTGGTTTTAGAAAGTTTTTTTCTTATTTAGCTGAAAGTTTTTATGAGGCTGCTGAATTACGTCAAATGCTTTTTCTGCATTTACTGAGTACTCATATGGTTTTTCTACTTTCTTTTGTCAATGTGATGAATTGCCTTGAATGATTTTAGAATATAAAACATCCTTATATTCTGGAATGAATTCCACTTGGTCATGGTGTTTCAACTCTTTTTATATATTCCTGGATTATTTGCTTAAAAGTATTTTGCTTAGGAATTTATAATCTATATTCATGAGAGATTCTGTACATAATTTTCTTCTCTCGTAATATTTTCGTCAGCTTTTGCTACCAGGATAATGCTGGCCTAATAAAATGAATTGGAAAACGTATCTCCTCTATTTTCAGTCAGATTTAGCATAAAATTGCAAAATTGTTACAGGAGTTCCCCCTTATCATCTGATGATACATTTCAACCCCCAACAAATGTCAGAAACCATGGATAGTACCGAACCTGATTGCCATCAATTGGAAAACATTTCTGTTCATGTCTTCCACTCACAAATTGAGTATCTTTCCTATCTTAACTAAGTGCTTATCAAGCACTGTAGTCAGTTTTGCAGTTTAAGGTAGGACAGCAGAACTAGCAGGAATTTCTTTTTCTTTCTGCACAATTCCACGAATACAAGATTTGTTCTTACCATAAATCTTAGCAAATTCAGTATACCGCTATTTTTTCTTTCCTTAAGTCAAGAACTTTCACCTTTTCACTTAAAGGAAGCGATTTACACTTTCTCTTTGGCAATGTGGATTACCAGCATCACTACTCTTGCTGTTTGGCATCATTATTAAGTGAAATAAACATTATTTGAACACAAGCACAGTGATACAATGACAGTAGATCTGATAACAAGAAGGCTAAGTGACTACCAGGCAAGTAACATAGACAGCATAAAGACACTGAAAAAGGGGATGATTCACTTCCCAGGTGGAAGGGAAGTGGACAGCATACGACGTCATCCCACTACTCAGAACAATGTGCAAACTTACGTGATTGACTGTGGATAACCGAAACTCAGGAACGTGAAACTGTGGCTAAGGGAGGACTACTGTATTGATTCCTCAAATGCTTAAGAGAATTTATTGGTGTATACGTCTGTGCCTAGAGTTTTCACAATAAAAAGGTTGATAGTATTTAATTCAATGCATTTGATAGATTTAAAGGTATTGGCATTTTAATGTTTTATCTATCAAAGAATTTTAGTTACTCATAATATTGCCTTATATGATTTTAACATGTGTAAAAGTTTTTTTAAATGTATTTTTAAAAATCTCTGATATTGAAAATTTATATCTTCTCTTTATTTTTTCTTAACAGTCTTACTGGAAGCTTATCAGTTTTATAAAACTTTTCAAAAATATCAACATTTGGTTATGTCAATTTTCTCTGTTGTCTTTTCTTTTTCTATATCTATGGATTCTTTTTTATGTCTTTCATATATCTGCTTTAAATCCTTGAGCACATTTATATGTTAAACAGTTGTTTTAATGTCCTTGTTTGCTACTTCCATTTCTCTGTCATTTTTGCATCTGTTCTATTAACTAATATTTCTCCTGATTATAGACGTTTTCCTACTTCTTTAAAAACCTAGATATTGTGGGGTTCGCATGTGAAATATTATTAATTTTATATTATTACTGTTAGATTTACTTTCTTCCTTTGAATTGTGTTGGATATTGTTTTAAGTCACTTACAGAGCTACTTGATTATTTTGAGGTTGGTTTCTATGCTTTTTAAGGGTGGATCTAGGTTAGCCTTTATTCTAGAGCTAGTTTGGCTCCATGACTAATACCCTGAGCCAGCTTCATATTGTACAAACTGTTTAGTTGCATAAGGGTCTGAACTAAAAGAGGCTCTGCACTTGGCTTAATTCTCTACTATCACTATCTTGAAATCTTTAAATAATTTTATCATTGAATTCGTTTTTCATCTAATCCAATGTCTGAAGACAGTTGTTTCAGATGATGTTCCCAATCTTTCTAGTTGTTGTTTACAGTGGGAGAGAACCCTTACTAATACTGGGTTCTCCAGCAAAACAGAACAAATAGGATAAATAGTGATACATACATAGACAGAGATGTATTATGAGACATTGACTCATGCAATTATGCAGGCTGAAACACCCCAAAATCTTCTGTCTGTAAGCTAGAGGCCCAGGAAACCTCTTCATGTAGTTCAGTGAAAGCACGAACACCTGAGAACCAGGAGAGCCAACGTCTTAGAGCAAGGGAAAATGAGTATCCCAGCTCAAGAAGACAGAGTTAATTCACTCTTCTATTCAGTCCTTCATGGATTGAATGATGCCTGCCCATTTTGGTGAGAGCAGTCTTCTTTACTCAGTCAGCTGATCCAAGTACTAACCTCTTCCACAAACACCCTCACAGATGCACTCAAAAGTAATATTTTAGCATCTATCTGGGCATCCCTTAGTCCAATTAAGTCGACACACAAAATTAACCATCACAGTCCCTAAGGAATCATAAAAACCCCTTCATATGAAAAAGCAGAAATCAATAAGATAACATGAACATATTGAAGATTATTTTTGAAATGTAAATATACATTTTAAAATTAGAAAATGGAAATTATATATTTCACTTGTTTAATACTACTGAACTTTGAAACTGAAAATGTCTCCCTTCCTTTGCACCAAGTTGTTACTGTCAGCTTTTTTCATTCCTTGATGAAATTTTTGTATAACATAGTTTTGGATGTTTAAAATTATGAGCAGTATTATTAATATCATTCAATTTATTTATAGAAAATATTTGTTCACAATTATAAACAGATGCAAATACCTGTAAAATACCTAGAGCTATCCCATATCTATTTGTAGAATTCTGGTATTCAAACATTGCCCAAACTTTCCTTTGAAGTTCTGCATGCACATTAAGTAGTAATCGTCAAATGTGAATTGAGTAGTTATTCTATTTACATACAATTAAAACCTAAAATTTTTAAAAATTCATTCTAGTAGGCCAGCACTTTGGAAATATAATTCAGACTAACATTTTATTTTTAGGAACTAGTTTCACATAGGAAATGATTCCACTTTGTTCTTTCTCAATATTGTTTCCCACAAGCACAGCTTCCATAGGAAAGAACTTATGAGTCTTCCTGCAGATAAATTTCCCCAACAAAGGATTAGCTGGGCCAAAATGCCAAAGGTGTTGAAATTGAGAACTTCTGCCACGATGGAAGTTATCCTAAGGATTAAAAAAGTCAGAATCTCAGAATACATTTATCAAGGAAGACGTGTTCACTGATTCACTGACTCTATGCCCTAGAATGGTTCAGAGGAGACTCTCTTTACTACAGCTGTGAGAAATACATCTGTGAGAGGAACTCCAGCATCCTTGAAAAGCTATGTGGTAGCTCTTTATTTTCTATATAGTAGGAATAACAAAGGGAACTGCTGTTATTAGAATAGGGTCCCTGAATTCAGTGGGGATGATGAGAATCCAAGTGGCAGTGACCACACACAAACAGCACCACTTAATTGCCAAAGAAAGATGGTTACCATCATGGCCAACAGAACTGAAGCCAGCATTAATATTTTGGCCTGCCCATTTAGGCCAATTAATCTTATTGTTTCTAGAGCTGAGCTAGATAGAAAATCTAATAAAGTCTTATTTAATTTATATTACTAGGAAAGTGCTAGGTCTGGTGAATATAAATCTGACTTGTGTTACCCCACTAGAAATTAACAGTTCCTTCACTAACTCAGTTAGAAGTTTACAGCCTAGAGCCTTTAAATAAAAAGGAACCAGCATTCTCTTGAGGATATACGGCTTTAATGCAAAAAAAAAAAAAGAAAAAAAAAGAAAAAAAAAAAACCTTAAGCAATTACTCTTTTGTTCTCCCAAGGTCACTAAGATATCTGTGCATCAGAGAGATGGAATGACCAAAATTTTCAGTTTGTTGGTCACTCACTCTAGACTGACACTAACTCCTGGAGACTCAAAACGCTTCTGTGGTTCAATAGTCAGAACAGGGGTGTATGGAGGTCAGCTAATGAGCAGAATTTTGGTTTAATAAGCCCAATATATCTTTGAAACCATTGTGTGGTTATTTCCTCTACTTCAGAATGCAGAATTGGAATAGACAGAGTCAGCTCCTAACAGAATTCCCATGTTGGCTTCCTGACCATGAAAGTTCAAATAGAGGCACCCAGAACTGCTTCTACCTAACAAATATTAAACCCATAGCAATACCACATTTTTTGAGAGATTTCAATTACTTGTGTCACCATCTGGAGTGATGGTAAAACACGGAGAGCAACTCCTACCTCAAACAGTCTAGAATTCTCTGAAACCCTTTTTTCACAGGATACCATAAATGAAAACTTCTATTTCCCAGTTCTACAATCATGGTTTCTGAGGTTTTTATGAAAGTAGCACTTCTGATAGTGCAGTGAGTAAAACATTATGCCCATGAAACTACACAATGTATTTCCAAAACCCACTCGTTCAGAGACCCCATCAGAGAAACAGAACTGCAGAGCCCAGTATCTATGAGGTGATATTAAATAGATTCAAGCTAACCCTCTACTGTATGGTTGATATTCTTTTCCTTGATCAGAATTATAAACCCCTCCCAAAATTCTCCATAATTTCCCCCCAAAAGTGGAGTTAATTAGACTAAAGCTAGTTCATCTTCCAATTGCAGTTCAGCTTTATTTACATGTTCTTTCTCATAGTAATGGTGCTACCATGGGGTACCCCCTCATTGTCCCATTTAAAATGGGGCATGAAGAGTATAACTTCAGTTCTTCTTTCAGTTCCATTTAATCAATTTTCCATCATGCTTTTCACTCATTTTAATACTACATTTTCTTAGAAAAACTCTCATTCCTCCTAGATATTTAAATTTGCATGTGAGTATGAATAGCTACACATGATACATTCTTGTTAGTTTGATATACTTTTTGTCTGTGGGCATGTTTTCTTTCTTGCTCTTAAAATTATTTGCCTGTTTCTCTTCTTTGTTTTAGGATGAGATTTATCACAGGTATTAAAGTTATTGATTTCCTTCTTAATATTATTTTGGCACTATCCTGTAACTTTTGATATGCATTACTGCCTTTGTCATTCATTTCCAAATATATTTTTTAATTTCCAAAATATATTTTTACTTAATTTTATTTTATTTCATTCTTTTGTTGCTTTGCTCTCCTCCATATCTAGGAAAATATCCCCTTCCTTCTTCTTAACATTTATGATATTTCTTTTTTTTTTTTTTTTTTTTTTTTTTTGAGACGGAGTCTTGCTCTGTCACCCAGGCTGGAGTGCAGTGGCCGGATCTCAGCTCACTGCAAGCTCCGCCTCCCGGGTTCATGCCATTCTCCTGCCTCAGCCTCCCGAGTAGCTGGGACTACAGGCGCCCGCCACCTCGCCCGGCTATTTTTTTTGTAGTTTTATTAGAGACGGGGTTTCACTGTGTTAGCCAGGATGGTCTCGATCTTCTGACCTCGTGATCCGCCCGTCTCGGCCTCCCAAAGTGCTGGGATTACAGGCTTGAGCCACCGCGCCCGGCCAACATTTATGATATTTCTTCTTCTCCATGATCAAAGTTTTCACAAACTCCACTGAAGTAGGTAGGGGTGTGAATATTTTGTTGTTTTGTGTTGTTAACAGTTATATTCCATTAACTTTGAATGGAATATAATTGTTTTTAGATTAATTTATTATGTCTGTATTTGGTTGATTTTACAGTTTTCTTTTTCCTAATTTTGAATTGAAATCATTTGATTTATGTTTTAATTTTTTTTTAATTGTAGGAGGTGATTGAGCCTGTGGTCTCAGATTATTGCTTAGGATAAATACTGCAGGTTTCTAGATATATCATATTTTCAGTTTTGAGTTTGCGTTTGGCAAAAAGAGTTATAAAAGTTTTTATAATTCTTCAAATCATTTATATATCTTTGATTATCTTAGATTTGAATTTTTAACGCATGATTTCTTCCAATACCACTTTCAAAGGAATAAAGTCCACAGAAGTCATTTGCTAAATGTCATGCAGCTAGCTCCTGCCAAACCTCAGAGTTTTGGTGGGTTTTATTTTCCACCTAACTGTAGTGTATTTTTCTGGTTCTTGCAGCACCTATTCTTAATAGCTATGCTGTGCCTGCTTTTAATGTTCTTAAATGCCTATTTTATGAATACTATCGATCCAAATATCAATATGACAATTCTCTCTCAGGAGGTCAATTTTGAAGTAGTTGATACTTTAAAAAAGATATTTCCTGCACAATCATAGACACACACCCACACTCAATCACGGCAGATTCATCCCAAGACCACCAAGGCTTTACCAAAAGTAAACCTATTTGCCCAAAAGTAAACAAACAATCAATGAACCCTTCCCTCAGATGTTATTTTCTCATAGATATTTCTATATTTATGAGTGTTAACAAAGATCCTTTACTAAGTCCTAAGATAATTCGATTTCATAGGTTCGTAAGTAAGGTCGGAATAAAATAATAAATACAGTATAACTTTTTAGGGTCACAAAAAATTAAGCCTTTTATCTAATGACACATACCATAAAAATCATCTAATATCCCAGAAAATGCAAATATTATCTTGCTTTCCTTAATAAAGGAGAAAAGTTTTATAAGGAGAATAAGTATATTTCCAGTCAGCATTTTTCCAAATCAAGGTTGAATTGTTTCATTGTTGTTTTTATATTTCTTCCTAGTATATGTAATCACAGATAATTCAACCATACTGGCGTGATGTCTATTTTTCACAATTATTAATATCAGGAGAAATAATTGTGCCCCTTAGAGAGAACAAGCCAATCTATTTCCAGCATATGGTATCATATTTTGAAAAGACGGAGAAGCAGCTTTGACATAAGAATAGAGAGACATGAGATAACCACTTCTTTCTCTAAACTTATTCAATTCCAAAAAGAAAGTGCTCTTTCTTTTGGAGCAGAGAGAAAAATATCCTATAAAACTACCAGTAGTGTTAAATTATAATTATTTATTTAAATCATAGCCAAATCTTAACTTAAAAGTGATTTTTGTTGTTGTTGTTGTTGTTATTTTATAGTGCAGAATCAGGTTCCTTACATGAGAAAGGCCCAGAGTCAAAAGTGACCAGAGGTAGGAAGGACATGGATGCCAGGGATTCTCAGAGCTACTAGACCCCAGAGGGCAGATTGCCACACACCTAAAGAGGCGCCCTGGTGGAGAAGGGCAATGGCTCAAAACCATACGGGTCTTTTTCAACCATTTTGCTGAAGGCTTAACATTTCTCAACCCTACTTGCATAATAAATCAGCTGGAAAGCTTTGTAAAAAGTGCCAATAATTCTGTTGCATCTCAGACCAATTAAATCCAGCTTCTGGAAGTGAAGCTCAGTCATCAGCATTTTTCAAAGCTTCTCTGGTGAATGTAAAGTGCAGTTTGGCTTAAGAACTCTTGTGCTCAATTCTGGTCACATTGCTCTCAGAGATTTGTCCTTGAGAGATTTAGGTGCAACAACTGACAGTGGCTCCTAGAAAATGTGAAGAATTTTACCTTCTCATTTCTTTAGATCATGATGAGCCTGCCTTTCAAAGAAGTAAACTTTGATGTGGAGCTGCCTTTTGGGGTTCTTTTAATTGTTCTAACGTGAACTTGGCTTTCATCTTCCAAATATTTCAACTATCTGCACAATACTGCATTTTACCCCTTTAAAAACCAGAAGATCCACTTTCAGCATATACTTTTACCATCCAACTTCCTAAGTATATTTTTCTAGTGTTTTTCTGAAATCAAAACTAATAAGAGAGGATACAATAAGATATCTGAATCCACCAGTTAGAAAAGCTATGAGCCAATAATGAACGCTGCAGGGCAGATGACATAGATGACATAGAAACCTCGGGTTTGGTTTAGAATACGGTGGGGAGTCCAACCAGGCAAGTATGGGCCAATTTCAAGGAATTTGGCCACAGTGTAAGATCCAAGATTCTCCAACTAGATGTTTGGTAGCAAGGATATAAGATAATAGGATGAGATCTTACAGCAAAAGAGCACAAGGATATGGAGTAAAAAGCTGGGAGATTCAGTGTAGTGTCTGGAATTCCAAATAGAGAGAAAATTGATTATAGAAATAGTGTGTATGCATAGCAAATGCCAAGCTACCTGGGCTACACAAAACAATTGCTGAGTCACAAAAAAATTAAACCTTTTATCTAATGACACATACCTTAAAAATCATCTAATATCCTAGAAATTGCAAATATTATCTTGCTTTCCTTAATAAAGGAGAAAAATTTTATAAGGAGAATATTTAATTTCATTCTTTGGTTGCTTTGCTCTCCTCTATATCTAGGAAAATATCCCCTTCCTTCTTCATAATGTTTATGATATTTCCTCTTCTCCATGATCAAAGTTTTCACAAATTCCACTGAAGTAGGTAGGGGTGTGAATATTTTGTTGTTTTGTGTTGTTAACAATTATATTCCATTAATTTTGAATGGATATATCCTGTTTCCGCTAAAACAGGCCTTCAGAATAATCAGGGACATGTTGGGTTTAGCAGCAATGTTAATCAGAATGAGGCATTGTCTCAGTGAAGGAATCCAAAATTGGAACAAAATCTAGAGAGGGAGAATGCCACTACAAAAATCAACTTGACTTTTTTCTAGGTTTAGTCATATATGAATCAGAGCATTGTACAATGTAACGGTGCAATATCTGGAACCCAGATATCTGAATTTGCTTCCCAGAGCTGCTAGTTTGGATAAGTTAAATGATCTTTGACTTATTCCTTATCTGTAAAATGGAGGAAATAGTAGACAGGCTTTCTGTTATGTTTACATAACTGAAGTTTAAAAACTCAACAATACCTGAGGACTTAAGTGGTATAAAGAGTCCAATCTTGGCTGGGTGCCATGGCTCATGCCTGTAATCCCAGCACTTTGGGAGGCCTAGGCGGGTGGATCACGAGGTCAAGAGATAAAGACCATCCTGGCCAATATGGTAAAACTCATCTCTACTAAAAAATACAAAAGTTAGCTGGGCATGGTGGTGCCCGCTTGTATGTAATCCCAGTTACTTGGGAGGCTGAGGCAGGAGAATCGCTTGAACCTGGGAGGTGGAGGTTGCAGTGGGCCAAGGTTGTGCCACTACACTCCAGCCTGGTGACAGTGAGACTCTGTCTCAAAAAAAAAAAAAAAAAAAAAAAAAGAGTTCAATCTCCTGATATCCTGAACATGTCTCTAAGTCTGTTCTCTCCTTGAGGACTCAAACATAAATAAGAAATATTTAAAATATGGCACCAAGTTTGAGATTCCATAAGAAATTGTCTAATTTAAGACCCTAAAACATTAAAGACACTTCTAGTTTTGTGGTTCTTTTACATGTAGGCAGGTCTGTAGGGAGTACATCTTCACGTCATATTATTCCCTGGGAGAAAAATATATTTTTCAGGCTGAGTCTTTAGCATTTAACTTAATTATAGATTTGAATATATATATTGGAGCAAATATGTAGAGAATATTTTAGGTGAAAAAAAGAATTTATTATCATTTTATTTCACAAAAACCAAAAAAGAAAAATCAAGATATAATGAATAAGTGGTATAAAAATAGGTACTGAGAAATTTTTAATTCTAGTCCAGGCTCTAAAACTACCTGCTGTGGAACTGAACAAGTCACAGTCTCTATCTTTGAAATTCAATTTCCTCATTTGCGAGAGTAAGGGCGGGGGTGTCTTATGCTAGATTTTCGATCCTGCCCAATCCAAAGTTTCATTTCTTTATATAAGGAAATTTATTATAAGCCAATAAATTATAACTTATTCAAAAATATAATTTTTACAACTTCCTTATTAGTTGAAATGTGAGAGAATCTGCCCGTTACAAAAACAAATTCTACTGTTTGTCCATCAGTGATACTTAGAGATCAGAGCTATATTCAGAACATCCTGTTCTTCAAGATCAAATGGCCTATTTCAACCTGTTTAGATCTGTTTGAGGTAGAGAATTGTCATCCACTCTTCACAGGCACAGAGCCTTTTTTCCCTAATAAAATCCAGGCATCTAGCAGTACAGGCTTCACTATCCAGGTTCTCAGAAAGCCAAGTTCATCTGATGAACGTCCCCACCCTTCGTCTCCTTCCCAAGAGTTCCTCTGTCTTTACCCCCCACCTCCACTCCATGGGTTTCCAGTTGGTGGCCAACGAAATGAGGAAAAGGAGCATGGGTCATATTCACCAGGCTGGCTTCAGGGTCAGTATTTACAGAATTACCCTGATCTGAACACTGTACATTATATGTATGGAAACATTACTATGTACCCCATGAATATGTACAGTTAGTATTTGTTAATTAAAATAAAATTTAAAAACTGTTGATCTGTGGAGTTTGTATTACTTGTATAAGTTGATTTTTTCTTATATGATTATTATAAATGATTATGCTACAACGGCTTCTCGTTCCTCCACTTTGAGTTCAATTTAAAACAATTCCTTTGATTTATCCTCACTTGGTTAGTGTCCAGATGAAAAGTGAAATAAAAATTCTGTCCTGCCACATATACCGTGGGTGTCAACCATTCATCTGCTTATTCTTGTTAGAACACAATAAATAATAAAATAGTTTTATTTAACCCCTATGCCTCATTAGACAACAGAAACATAATAAGCAACTTATGATTTTATTACTTTAGTAGTTAGATTGTGATTTTTCTCCTTCTATTACTAAAATATGTTATTCAGGCAGAAATTGTCATTTCCATTGTTTTAATGTATTGATATTCTGAGCTTATTAACAAAATGCCTTGTACTCTGAAATTATTCTAAAATACCTTGAAATATAATACCTTGTCTCACCTTAGGAAAAACCACTGCTATAAATAGTTTGGGGTTGGTTTTTGCAGCCATTGTCTATTTTAGTGAGATGACTTTGTCAATTGCTATTTTGATCTACTTTTTCTTTCTTATTTGGGACAGAGTCTCTCTGTCACCCGGGATGGAGTGCAGTGGTGTGATCACAATTCACTGCAGTCTCGAACTTCAAGGTTCAAACACTGATCTACTATGTTTTCATTGTATAATTCTCCAGTCATTTTTAGGCGGTAAGAGGGATTTTTAAGAAGGCATATTTTATTTATTTTTTTCCCTGAAGTTCCACTTACAAGCCCTCTTTTTAAAATGTGGAAACTGAGAATTAAAGCAATTTCAGGACTAGCTCAATGATGCTGTAACTCAGATACTCTTACTTCAAATTTAAGGATTTCTCTTTACCTCTTGATGCACCCGCATTGTGGTAGATGTGTGAAAAACCACAAATTAAATGCTACCCACAGACATGAAAAAACAGGATTGAAAACTGAGAGTTCACTTTCATACAGCAGCGTGATCCAGCCCACTTGTTGCTTAGGAGCAAGAGATCAAAGGTCACCGTATCTTTTTTGCCTGACGATTATAAGACTTCTCCACAACAGAATCTTATGTTTCTTTTCAGGCATATTGGTTCTTCTAATTCAAACTCTGCGGGGGCATTAGACAGCAGTCAATTCTCAAGTTATTGAAGCTTTTAGAAACCTGAAAACTCCATTACCAGTTTAGAAGATTGGGCAATGAGAACAGGCTCACACCTGATGGTTTATCAATCATGTAAACTTATAGCACAATCTTATGCTAGCAGCAGGACAATATATAATAAAAGAGCAAATACATCAGTTAGAACAGGTTCTACTTACTGCAAATATGTGTTATGCTTACAACAAATATGTACAGAAAACATTTAGAACCACTTTGTATCTTTTAGGAAGTTCCAAAGACATGACAATGAGAAATTCAGTTTAAATGTTTCTTTGCTTTCATCATTTATTGTCAAATGAATTTTTTACTAAAAAAAAGATGTTTGAGGCTGCTTTTATGCTTTGTAATTTTCATCCCAAGGTACAAACACCTTATTTTATTGCTAAACATTAAGTGAAGTAAAGAAAGATTATTTAGGAATAAATATTATCATTACCCAAAAAAATGCAATATAATTGATAAATTGGGAATATTTTTAACCTGCAAATTACTAACACTCATTGTTTTACAGAGTTGATTCAACATTACAGAGACAACAGTGATAAGAGGCAGTTTCACCAGAGTTGCATAGAGGTTTGGCTGTAGCTCTGGAATAAGACCACTTTCCACCTGCTTGCTTAAAACCTTAGGCTATTTATTTAACTTTTAAAACTGTGGCCTCACAGTTTATAAAACTGTAACATACCAGTGCTTCCCTTGTAAGACTGTTGTGAAGATTTAGTAAGATAACCCATGCAAAACCCCAAGCCCAGCACTTTTTTTGGGTAAGAGCTTCTATTAATATCATCAGTGTAATTTCCCCAATAACTCTCTGCCATTTTTTTTTCTAAAGATTCACCAATCAGTATAATTGTCCACCTACTACCTGGATAACTACTGAACTTATCCACTCTAAATAGGAGACAGTGTCAATCTGAGTTTTTGGTGATTGTGATATGGCAAACAGTGCATCTCCTTTTCCTTAGATTTTGACAGAATATCACTTGATGCAAAGAAGGATCTTCTATTATTTTCTATCAAGTACTCCTGACTTATAAGTAAAGTGCATTTTACCAAAATACAGCAATTGATCATTGATGCCAATTATGCAGTGGTTGTATCTTTAGAAAAATTATAAATGATGTATAAAATTATACAACTTATTTTGATAAATATAGGAAATATTTTAAAGCACTTACCTCTGTTGTATATTATAATCAGTTAGAAAAATTAAAGGAAAGAGGTAATGAGAAAGAGAAGGAGATTAAGTTTAAAACTGAAGTGTTGGTGATTAAAAGCAACAGAGAGTAAAGAAAATGAGAGAAGAGAAATAATCAAAAGAATGGAAGGGAAAAGAGAAACAGAGATTCTTTGGCAGGGGAGGAAACATACTCTAAAAGAGAAAAATGAACACTACTGCTAGAAAATAGCAGAATGCCTCTATGTGCTCAAATGAGTGCAGGTTTATAGACACAAGAGGAGCTACTGATTTCCTTGCCCTGGTCCATCAAAGAAGTCTAATTTCCCTGTCACAGAACCCAGCAATATCCTCTGACTCTACACCCTATTCTTTCAGTTCCCAACTCTAACAGCTTTCCTGAGACTCCTTTATTCCTTGCTGCCAGTTTTGTCAAACTTGTTCATCTGCTATCCACTGATGATGATTTGTCAGGCACAAGGGCCAAACTGACCCTCTCTATCTTTTATTTGTTGTAACCGCAAGTATTGTGACACTGGAAAGCATTCCATTGTCTCTGCCACCACCCCCAGTTTATAAAATAGACTTCAGAGAATGCTATGCTATCAATGTCCCTTTCCGATCTAAGTCACCTGCTGAGAGCAGCAGACCCCTATAGAGACCTTTCTATAGTAAATGAATCCTTGATCATATGCGTCCCCCTTGTTGACTGGTTCTTAGTTTCTGAAAATTACTTACAGTACTAGAATAGAGTTAAGACGTTTGGATTGCACAGACTGGAAATGAGATTTCTGGAACGAGAACATGTGGAGGGTAAGCATAGATTTTGTCAACTTTTTATTTTCCCCAGTAAGATATTTTCTTTTGAAGATTGTAAATTTGTCATTTAACCCTCCTATTTAATACCCTTCTTTTAACATGGTTTCATAGGCCTTGTAGGATCTGGTCGCTAGCTGACCTCCCAGGCCATCTCAATCTATATCCTTCTTTGTGATCTGCAAGTCTGATCTGTGCACACAGTGAGCCCTCCACATAAAGGTATTCTTTTCTCCTTTTGCCTAGTTAACTCTTACACATTCTCCAGGGTTCAGTTTAGATACCACTTCTTTATTGAGCTCATATATCACCTCTACCTGGACATTACCCCATTCCTCTCCAGATTAGGCAGACTGCCTCTGTTACATGTTCCGAGAGCACAAACTATTTTTCCTTCATAGCGTTTAGCACATGTGGTATGTGCATGCATGTGCATGATGGATTATTGGAAAAATATGTTTCTGACTTTAAATTATAAGCTCTATGAAAGAATAAATCAAAGCTGATAGTGTCATTGTTGTATTTCTTATGTCTTTTATCTTAGGGATAATTTATATATGGTAAGTACTAAGAATAACAGTTGTCAAATGATTGGATTAGTTGTTGGCTAAAGAAAAAAAAAATAAGCTTTTAAATAATTAAAGTTAGTTTAATTTAGAAGTCTTATTTAGAACTAAAGACTGAGGCCTACAGCCGAGAAGGAGTCTTTTAGAGAGGTTGTGTCAGACTGTTCTGACACAGTATTTTAGCCCACTGTTTAGTATAGATAGTGGGAGTTTAGAAAGCATAAAATCATATCAAGCTTGTTTAGAAGTTATGTTAAAGTTGAATTATATCGGAATTGGGATGTAAGAGTATACTTGGTTATAGGTTACAGAACCATAATCACTAACACCATCAGACAGACGTTATCTTATGTGTAGGAAGAAACAAAAACATTGGTCATTTATCATTTAAGGAGTATAGTAACTCAAGCAAGAGAGGTCAGGGACCTTGTGCTCTGTTCTATTTTGTCTTCAAAGTATCTTTCTGGTGAGTTGTACATAGTCACAGAAGCAGGGGCTTGTGAAATTATGTTGGCAAGCAGAAATAAGCAAACATGGCTTCTTACGTCTGCCACTTTGTCTCACAAGTTTTTCCTTTTGGTCATAAATAACCACCTGGTTGTATTTGACCAACATTTGTCTCAGGTAGCTAAGAAGACTCATTTTTAGCGAGGTTGTTAATCGTTAGCTGTAGTTGTAAGGAATGAGTATTGGGCCCAACATGTATATTCTTCTATTTATTGAAAAATATATTTTGGATTATATATATTTTTTAATTAATCTGTTTTTCACAGACAGTCTTATTTTTCTACCTAATTTAACACCTTAACCAAACTATTATAAGAATACTGTAGATTATATACAGCAGTATATCTTTAATAGTATCAAAGTGAGTTATAGATTAGAAAAATACATGATAAACATTTAACAAAATTTGAACATATATTTGTATCCTTTTTATTAATTACATTTTGGTATCTATATTATTAAAGTCTTTTTTGTGAAAAGCAATTTTAGGATAGAGTTGATAGTAAATGCTTTTCGAAACTATGGATGACAAAAATTTACAATAGTTACGGTCAAAATTAAACAAAAGTTTTTAGTTGACAGGGAAATTTAGCTACTTTTATTATATGCAGTATTTAAGATAATTAGAATTATGACTGACATCATATAAGGAGGATCAGACTTTTATAAACTTTATATAATTTTTAGAATATTTATATGAATGACAAATTCATATCAATATAACTAGAAATATTTAATGTCAATCAAAACTATGATGTTAGCATTTTATTAATTTATGTAACGTTAAGACTATTTATATTAATTGCATATTTATAAATGTAAATGAAAGAATATATGGTATTGTTTATTGTTTGATAATATATTTATATGATTTATTAAATAAGTATTGAGGAAATCTTGAGTAGGGGAATATATTGTTCTTAGTAACAGCATGAAAAGGTTTTTGGTTATATTCTTCAATTTAGACATAAGGAGCCAAAAATACAGAATTAATTTATAATAGAGAAATATATATACTTTTTTAGACTTTCAAAATAAACATAGCATCAGATCACAACAGTAGTAAGAAATGGAGAAAAAAAAAAAAAACTTATAGGAGTAGAGAAGTTTCAAGGAGAAGGTTGTTATCTCAGCGAAGTAAAAAGTACACTTTTTCTAGAGGAAAAGGAGCAGAAGGTAATGATTTTTGTCCTCTAAATTATGTGTAGTGAGGTACACTAGAAATTAAACTTTTGAGATATAAATGTAAGAAGTGTTTAAAAGAAACTGATTTTAAAATTAAAAATTAAAATCTGTTCTGATTTTACTAGTAGTAAATTAATATTTTAAGAAGACCTTGTTCTAACATAGGAAACAAAAATTTTTAGTTTTATATTAGTATATTTTTAATATTAAATGTTAATCTTTAGAAATTATAAAGACAGTTTTTTAAATTATAGCTAACAATTATATATAAAATTTATTTTATAAATATTTTACATACTTGATTATTTCTATTTATGACATGTTTGAGCTTTCTGCTTTGTCTTTTAAAAAAGTCATTTTATTTTAGAAAAAAATTATTATATGACATTTTAAATACATAAATTTTAAACTTTTTGATTCAAATATATTTACAGATCCATAAATGTTAATATCTTCATCTCTTATTTACTGTTTTTTGTATAAATAACCTTTAACCTCTGAATCAGACCAATTTATTAAAGAGATATTTGCATTTCTTTATGAATTTTGTATACTGCATATGTTAAACATTTTAAATATTTTGTAAACTTAAATTTTAGTGAAACCCTAGAAAGCAGGAAATTTTTAATTGTCCATCACATAGTATTTTACACATAAGAACTATTTTATGAGTCTTAGAAATAGGTTTTCTTAAAATTTTTAAAATTAGAAATGACCCAGACATTTAATGATTATTTATTATTTAATTTAACGTAACTTTTTAAAAATTATATTAAAAGTTTACTTATGTGTTTATTTCATTCACTGTAATTTAATTTAACTTTAATAGTTTATCTAGATTATTTATGAGCACTGAAATATTAGTCAAAGTTAGTCATCATTTTAAGTTATTTTCCTGTTAACCAGTTTCCTGCTAATCATTTAATCTTAAAATTAAATATATCAATATTTTGTTGATAACTCCAAAGATATAGCTGTTTTTATTAAACCAATAATATTAAATTAGTCATTAATGTTAAAATTTTATAAAGATTATTTTGGTTTTGGCTTGATTTATAGTTTTACAATCTTTGTTTCAAACCTTGACACTTTAAATTATATCTCAGGTACAAATATAAATTTGACCAGTAAGTGAAGGCAAAAAGTATGTTGAGAATTTTGAAGAAACATTTATTTTTATTTCATCAATAATTTTAAAAACCTGCTTATTTATTAAAGATTAATTTAAGCCATGTGAACTTGGAAAATATTTAACAGGGGGTGGGTGCGCTATGCGCTCTATTCTGTTTTGTCTTGAAAACATCTCTCCAGAGAGCTGTGCGCCATCACAGAGTCAGGGGCTTATAAAATTATGACAAAAATAAAGAAACGACGTGACTTACTATGTTTGCTACTTTGTCTCACTGAGTGAATACTTTCAACTCCTTTAAAAAGGTCCTTTTAGGCTGGTCCCCTGTGGCTCATGCCTGTAATCCCAGCACTTTGGGAGGCCGAGGCTGGCAGATCACCTGAGGTCAGGAGTTTCAGACCAGCCTGACCATCATGGAGAAACTCCACGTCTACTAAAAATACAAAATTAGCCAGACGTGGTGACACATGCCCTGTAATCCCAGCTACTCAGGAGGCTGAGGCAGGAGAGTCGCTTGAACCCGGGAGGCGGAGGCTGTGGTGAGTCAAGATCATGCCATTGCACTCCAGCTTGGGCAACAAGAGCGAACCTCCGTGTCAAAACAACAACAACAAAAAGGTTGTTTTAGCACCAAACAACAAAGAACAACCAAATCTGAGCACTAGGAGAATTTTAACACTAAATTTCAAATAGTTTGACCAAAAATAAATAAAGATACATATTTTTTTTATTCTATGGATTTAAAAAGCTTAATTATGCACCTGAAATTAATCTATGATCTATCCTTTCTCTGCACTTAAAGATCAATTGTCCTAGATACAAGACATAACCATTTTTATGACATTGGCAAGAAATATACTGAAATGGCACAGAATTTTTTTTTATACATACAGGATCCTCCTTCCTAGTGATAAGAACCATGTATAAAAGGAATGCTCTCAATTTCCAGCAGAAGGTAAAAGTAGTCTGAAATTTATCCTGCAAATTTCTATTGCTTCTTGAGACTGTGCCCACAGTTTTCCCTAGTCTTGTTTTATCTTGTCAGTTGACACCAAAAGTTGTAATGTGTATTCAGTTATTTTTAGTTTTGGGGAGTGGGGTGCGATTGAGAAAACTGAGGTGTTAAGCCTCAAGTGTGAATGTCTGCAGTAAAATTAAAGTCTCAGATTGAACATAATATTAGGTGGTTAGTGTTTATTCATATGCCTGTCTATAAGCCACAAGGAAATGACTAAAACATGTATTTTATGTCTTTTGTTTTTCTACAGTTATGAAGCCGACTAAATATTTGATGGTTTGAACCAAGGCACTATCTTGCAGTGACAAGCAACTTATTTTCTGTTGACATCCTATCTGTCACACTCAAAGAGGTCTAGACATCATATAACAACATGTAAACTTAGAAAATATAAGCTATACACATACACATTAAAAAATATGACAAGCCATTTATGTTAGGTTTAAGAATTGCCATAAGTAAATAAAATAGCACTGTTATGAATATTGACTATTAATCAAATAATCTATCTTTTCTACATCAAAACAATCACTTTATGTTTGGATTAACTCTTCAAACAGGATACTATTTTTGGATTTAGCTGTAACATTTTCAGAAGATCGTTCATAGATTTAGGTAATTACCAAAAAGAGTTTCAAAAATGCCTAGTATTTATTAATTTAGAACAATCTTGTCCTAAATATCCAGACATAACCTCAACTATAATGCAAGTAGCTTACCACCATTTCAGGCTATAAGTGGGTCAAGATAATAAGTAATTATAAAATTTGTTCACTCGTCACACAAAGGGGGCTATAATCTGTTTGGACGTTGCACTCCCATGAACAGATGATTATTCTTAATGGAAGTATTTCCATGGGCCTTGAGTACTAGTGAGCTGACAGCAGTGACAGAAGTGTGCCAACAACTTGCCCTTAGGTTGTATTTTAGACTGCTGGAATGAGCGGTATTTTTCTCTTATGGGATTTAATAGTTGGTTCTTGCGCCAGCACTGTAAGTTTTGCTACTACTTTTGTTTCACATTCTGCATGAATCTAGTCATAGTATACTTCACTAGAAACAACCAAAATGAAGAGAAGACACTGGCTATAGTCACTTAAATATAAGATCATTTCATTAAAGTCTTCATCAATCTTCCCTTGAATAACTGCAGGATAACAGCAGAATGTTTTCACTGATTGTGTTTGATGTTCATTTTTTATAATCATCTCTGTGATATCATCATATACCTTTGGAACTAAAACCTGAAATAGGTTGAAATGTCTAAAATGATGTACACTAATGTATTTCACATCC
Organism: Chlorocebus sabaeus; assembly: GCF_047675955.1. Classification (NCBI taxonomy): domain Eukaryota; kingdom Metazoa; phylum Chordata; class Mammalia; order Primates; family Cercopithecidae; genus Chlorocebus; species Chlorocebus sabaeus. The sequence continues at coordinate 11,746,067 of NC_132925.1, forward strand.
CTGTTCTTACCAATAAATGCACAGAAAGCCTGACTGCACACATTCCCCCATGCTATTGCAGGGAAGGTTAGAGCATCTCAAAGGAAATACAGCAATACACTGTGTCCTGAAGCTGTCTGAAACTCTGGCCATCTCCTTCCCCAAATAGAAAACTTGCTTGAACACAAGAATTTGTATCCAAGTCCTTTGCCTCTTTCTAGAACTGTACCAAGGACAAAGGGGACAAAGGTATCGGTTTATGTACCTACCTGATACTAGAAAATCCACTGTACCTCGATATTTATTTATGTGAAGCTTAGTGTTTTGTTTGTTAGTTTGTTTGTTTGTTTGTTTTGAGACGGAGTCTCGCTCTGTCGCCCGGGCTGGAGTGAGTGGAGCGATCTCGGCTCACTGCAAGCTCCGCCTCCCGGGTTCCCGCCATTCTCCTGCCTCAGCCTCCCAAGTAGCTGGGACTACAGGCGCCGCCACCTCACCCGGCTAATTTTTTGTATTTTTAGTGGAGACAGGGTTTCACCGTGTTAGCCAGGATGGTCTCCATCTCCTGACCTCCTGATCCGCCCATCTCGGTCTCCCAAAGTGCTGGGATTACAGGTGTGAGCCACTGCGCCCGGCTAATTTTTTGTGTTTGTAGTAGAGACGGGGTTTCACCGTCTTGGCCGGGATGGTCTTGATCTCCTGACCTCGTGATTAGTAAGTTTTTGATCTGATAGATCAAATTTTGCTTGGGCTTCAGAATAATGATCTAGGAAACAGTCTCTACACAAACCATTAGCTAGACTAGGAAAAAAAGACATAAGTCTCAAATAAATAAAATTATAAATGAAAAATAAAGCATTACACCTGGTACCACAGAAATACAAAAGATCACAAAAGACAACTATGAACAATCATACACTAACAAATTGGATCACCTAGAAGAAATGAACAACTTCATAGACAAATACAACCTACCAAGACTGAATCATCAAAAAAAATATAAAATCTGAACAAAAGGAGATTGAATCAGTAATCAAAACACTCTCGACAACAACAGAAAACGCCTAGGTCCAGATAGCTTCATGGCAGAATTCTGCCAAACATTTAAAGAAGAACTAACAGCAATTCTTCTCAAATTCTTCCAGACAATTGAAAAAGAGGAACTACTTCCAAATTCATTTTATAGGTCAGCATTACCCTGATACCAAAGCCAGACAAAGAAATGGCAAAAAAAGAAAATTACAGTCCAATATCCCCGATGACCATAAAAAGAAAAATCCACAATACAATACTAGCAAACTGAATTTAACAGCACATTATAAACAATGTTCAATGGGATTTATCCCTAGGAAGCACAGGTAGCTTAACATAAGCAAATCAGTTAGTATTATATACTATGTTAACAGAATGAAGGATAAAATTTATATGATTATCTCAATATCAGAAAAAGCATAGGACAGAATTCAACATCCTCTCATTATAAAAAACAGCTAGATAAAGAAGAAATGTACCTCAATATAATAATCTGTGACAAGCCTACAGCTGTCATACTCACTGGTGAAAAGTTAGAAGCTCTGCCTCTAAGATCAGGAACACAGAAGGATGCTTATTCTTGTCACTTCTAGTCAGCATAGTACTGGACATCCTATTTAGAGCAATTTTTTAAAAAGGCATCCAAATCTAAAAACAAGAAGTAAAATTGTCTCTGTTTACTGATAATATTATCTTATATAGAGAAAATTCTAAAGATTCCACCAAAAATATGTAAGAGCTAACAAATTCAGTAAAGTTGCAGAATAAAAAATCAATATACTAAAATCAGTTGCATGTCTATACACTAACAATGAAATATCTGAAAAAGAAATTAAGAAAACAAACTCATTATAATAACATCAAAAAAGTAAATTACTCAGGCATAAGTTTAACCAAGGAGATGAAAAATTTGTACACTGAAAGCTATAAAACATTGATGAAAAAACATTGAAGACACACATAAATGGAAATACATCTCGTGTTCATGTGTTGGAATAATTAATATTATTAAAATGTGCATAACGCCCAAATGCAATCACTAGCAAAACTTTAATGGCATTTTTCACAGATACAGAAAAATCAATTCTAAAATTCATATGGAACCACAAACGATCTCAAACAGCCAAAGCAATCTTGAGAAAGGACAAAGCTGGAGCAGCACACCTCTTGATTTGAACTTATATTACAAATCAAGAGAGTATGGTATTTATATAAAAACAGACACATAGAGCAATTGGACAGAATAAAGAGCTGATAAATAAATTCATGTGTGTATGGTCAACCAACTTTCTACAAGGCTCTAAGAAAACACAATGGGGAAAGGACAGTCACTTTAATGAATGGAAAGTAATGATGGTACTGGAAATTAATGGTACTGAAAACCTGTATACATACACGCAAAGAATGAAATTAAACTCTTTTTTATTCCATATACAAAAATTAACGAAAAATTAATTAAAGACTTAAACATGAAACCTGAAATTGTAAAACTCCAAGAAGAAAACATAGGGGCGAAACATCTTGACTTGGCGATAATTAGATATTATTTGAATATGACACCAAAAGTACAGGCAACAAAAGCAAATATAAACAAATTAAATTTCATACAACTAAAAAGCTTCTGCATAGCAAGGAAATAATTAATAAAATGAAAGAGAAGCCTATGAAATGGGAGAAAATATTTATAAACCATAGATCTGATAAGTGGCTAATATCCAAAATGTACAAGAATCTCAGATAACTGAGTAGCAAAAAAAAAAAAAAAAAAAAAAAATCTAATTCAAAAATGGGCAAAGAAACTGAATATTTATCAAAAGAAGATAAACAAATGGCCTACTTGTATATTAAAAAATGCTGAACATCACTAGTCATCAAGGAAATGTAAATCAAAACCACAATAAGATACAACTTCACACCTGTTAGAATGGCTATGATTAAAAAGTCAAAAGATAGCAAGTGTTGGCAAGAATGTACAGAAAATGCAACCCTTGTACACTGTTTGTGGAATGTTAATTGATACTGCCAGTATGGAATATACAATCTAGTAATTCCATTTCTCTGTATATATCCAAAGATATTGAAATCAGGATGTCAAAGGGCTATCTCCACTCCCATGTTTCATTGCAGTATTATTCACAATAGCCAAGATATGAATACTCCCTAAATGTCTACAGATGGATAAATAAAGACATTGTATTGGTCAGGTGCGGTGTCTCACGCCTGTAATTCCAGCACTTTGGGAGGCCGAGGTGGGGGCATCACAAGGTCAGGAGTTCAAGACCAGCCTGGCCAAGATGGTGAAACCCCGTCTCTACTAAAAGATATACAAAAATTAGCTGACCATGGTGGTGAGCACCTGTAATTCCAGCTACTTGGGAGGATGAGGCAGAGAATTGCTTGAACCCAGGAGGCAGAGGATGCAGTGAGCCGAGATCACACCACTGCACTCCAGCCTGGGTGACAGAGTGAGACTCCATCTCAAAAAAAAAAAAAAAGACATTGTGTTATATATTTATACATGATGGAATATTATGCAGCCTTAACAGAGAAAGAAATTCTGCCATTTCCAGCAACGTGGATAGACTTGGAGGGCATTGTCTTAGGTAAAATAAGTTAGACACTGAAAGAAAAATGCTGCATGATTTCACTTAAATGTGCAATCTAAAACAGTCAAACTTATGGAAGCAGAGAATGGTTGTTGCCAGGAGCTGTGCAGAGAGGAAAATGAGGATGTGATGGTTAAAGGTAACAACCAAGTCTGTTTACTGTTATAAGTAACAATACTTCATTTTATACTTAAAGTTGCTAAAAGGGTAAGTCTTATGTTAATTCTTCTTACAACAACAATAATTATACCAATAAACCGGATGTCCACAAAACTTTGGGAGGAGATAGATATGTTTATGGCTTTGATGATGGTGATGGTTTTGTAAATAAATACTTATCTCAAAGTCATAGAGATGTACACACTAAATATATACAGCTTTATATATGTCAATCATACCTCAATAAAGTGATTTATTTATTTATTTATTTATTTATTTATTTATTTTGAGACAGAGTCTCGCTCTGTCGCCCAGACTGGAGTGAGTGGCGTGATCTCGGCTCACTGCAAGCTCCGCCCCCCGGGTTCCCGCCATTCTCCTGCCTCAGCCTCCCGAGTAACTGGAACCACAGGCCCCGCCACCGCGCCCGGCTAATTTTTTGTATTGTTAGTAGAGACGGGGGTTTCACCGTGTTAGCCAGGATGGTCTCGATCTCCTGACCTCGTGATCCGCCCGCCTCGGCCTCCCAAAGTGCTGGGATTACAGGCGTGAGCCACTGCGCCCGGCCGTGATATTTTTTAAAAATGGAAATGTTAGAAAAGCTTCATAAAATAGGTAACTAATAAATGCAGCATTTAATAACAGAAGTATGAGTACTGTTTAAATTATTGACTTCATAAAATGGAGATGATAATATCCACATCACAAATTTGAGTATTAAACAAGATACTATCTGTAGAGTGTAGAGTGCATAACTCACCACCTAGCCTTTTGGTCTCTAGGACAGTTTCTGGCATAGCACAGAAACTCTAGGATGTTAGATTTGAGAGAGAGTATTCCAGATGTATGGAAAAACCTAAGAAATCATTTTGAAAGATGGAAACGTTTTAGTTAGGGAACACAGATCATTCTGTTGTGGCTAAAACACACTATATATAGGACAAGTTTCTTAATTCAATAGATTGGAATTCTTTCTTAAACAGGCTTTATCTACCAACGTAATTAGCAAAGTAATAACATCAAGTTATAATATTTCAAAATGGCCTATAATTAAGAAAAAGAAAAGAAGAAAGAAGGAAAAAGTCATTGTTATCATACTCAAATCCCAAACAAAATAATGAAACTATCTTGAATTTCAGCTCACAGACAACTATTTATTTTCTTCACAAGTTATAAATTAAGAAGTATTTATCTAACCTGTTAAGTTAAAAATACCACTCTATATTCAGAAGATTCTTAATGAGATCCAAAAGAAATTGGGTCTTTGTGTGTTTGTGCCAAATGTGGATAATAGTAGTATCTACTTCATGTATTTATTGTGAGGATTAAATAAGTTAATAACTGTAAAATTCTCAGAACAGTGTCAGACATGTAATAATTTTTCAATAAACTTTAGTTGTTATGATGGTGTTTAGTTATTATGATGGTGTTCTAAATGTTGATTCAATAGGTCCCAATGTTCACATTATGATAGAAGCAATTGCGTAGACTTTTCATTAAACATTTGCAATTGCCGGGCGCGGTGGCTCACGCCTGTAATCCCAGCACTTTGGGAGGCCGAGGCAGGTAGATCACAAGGTCAGGAGATAGAGACCATCCTGGCTAACATGGTGAAACCCTGACTCTACTAAAAAATACAAAAAAATTAGCCGGGCGTGGTGGTGGTGCCTGTAGTACCAGCTACTCGGGAGGCTGAGGCAGGAGAATGGTATGAACCTGGGAGGTGGAGCTTGCAATGAGCAGAGATCATGCCACTGCACTCAAGCCTGGGTGACAGAGCAAGACTCTGTCTCAAAAAAAAAAAAAAAAAAAAAACACAAAAAAACACTTTACAATTATTTTGTGATTGATAGGTATCAGAGACAAAGTTTTTAGCATTGTTTTTCATTCTGTGAGTATTTCTATGATACTTTGGTTTCTCTGAACATGGTCATTGCCTATTTAAATTCCACATACCTTTCAATGTGCACCTAAACGTATCTTTTCAATTAAGTATTTTTTGCTGCCAACCCCCAATTCTGTCTACCCCCAACTAACTCCAGTAACATGACACAGTTCCTATCCCATTGGGAGAAAGTCTGTTCACTCACCGATCTTACTCAGTTTTGTGTGCTCTTCTGATTTAAAATTCCTCAAGGTCAAGGATTATCTCTTATTCTATTTTTGTTTTTCTTAATGAGTGGAGAAAACCTGTACACTAAGAGTGCCCAGTAAGACTGCTATATGCTTAGTAGAATTAACACAATTAACATGAGAAAGAGTAACTGGAAATGACAAGAGCAGGAGTAAGTTTTCACTGGTAGGGGCAGGTTTCAATAAGAATAAAATATATCAAGTCGTCTATTGTGAGCTGTCTATTGTCCCAATTTTGTATGTTGAAATCTGAATCACTAGTACCTCAGAATGTAATCATATTTGTATAAAGTGTCTTTATAGGGGTAATTAAAGTTAAATGAGGTCATATGCGTGGGTCCTAAATCTAATATGCCTGGCATTCTTATAAGAACAGAAAGAAACCCCAGGGATGGGTGCCTATGAAGACAGGACCACATAAAGGCAAAGCAGCAAGAGGGCAGCTGTCTGCAAGCAAAGGAAAGAGGTCTCAGAGAAAACCAAACTTTTTGGCACTTTAGTCTTGGATTTCTAGCTTCCAGAAATGTGAGAAGACAAATTTCTATTGTTGAAGCCAGCCAGTTCCTGGTACTTTGTTATGGCAGGCCCAGCAAACTAATATACCATCTAAGTTACCTTTCCAAAAGATCTATATCAAATCCGTCAAGGTGCTCAAATAAAAGATATTAAATAAGGGAAGCTCATGAAAAGCATCTTAACTTCACAGTTATGGGTTGACTTGTACTCCTTCCTCACCAGAATTCATTTGTAGAAGTCTTAATCTTCAGTACCTGAGAAGGTGAACTTATTTGAAAATAGGATAATTTCAGATGTTATTAGTTAAATTAAGATGAGGTCATATTGGCATAGGATAGACCTCTAATCTAATATGACTGGCATCTTTATAAACAGGAGAAATTCAGGCACAGAAAAAGACACAGGGAGATTGCCATGGACGTTTGAAGTTATGCATGAAGTTTCATGATTCAAAACAGGGACTATTAATTCCTGATAATTCTAGTTTCTCTTCCTATAGATTATAATGTTACTTTATAAATACAATATGGTAGAGTCACAACTTTGAAACTATAAAACTAAGAGAGTTGGGATTTAGGTATTCCTTTGTCCCACTTTCAACCTCCCATCTTGCCTTAATGCCACTGAAAACGCTCTTGAGATCTAATTAGTAAGTGTGGTATTCTGGAACAAGAGAAAAGGAAAAGCAAATTTCACAAAGGGACATTGCCTTTCTGTAGGCTTTTGATGAGCATTTTCAAAGAGAATAATTGTAACTGGTTGTGGAGAATTTATGCACTAACTCAACCTCCTCTTAGAAAAGGTATTTGCTTACTCATTGACTAAACATTGAACTAACAGGTTCCTATGGTCAAATGGTTTTTGTAATACTTTTCGGGAAAAAAATATAATCTTTTTTTCTTAAAGAAGGCCCTCAAAATTCAACAAATTTCTGAATCCACGTATCTCTCTAAAGCAACATTCAGAAATGTGAGAGCTTGATGCTCTCTGCCTATATCTTCAGGAGAACGAAGGTGCAGGACCTAACTGGGCTTAGCTAAATTATGGCCCCATTTAACAGCTGATGGGCTCACTCACGGGTAAAGAGGCTAGAAGCACTAATACAGGAGATAGAAAGTGATTATTTAGGTAGATAATGAAGGCAAAAGAGTCCTCAGCAGAACTTCTCTTCTAACAAAAGGCAGCCCAAGAAATCTTTTTTTTTTTCCCCTAAGAGCAGCCTGAAAGATCGAGCTGAAAGCATAAATAAGGAAGCCAGAAGCTTGCACTGGGGAATGACTGCAGCTGCACTGATAGAAAAGGGCTACCTGGGGCCAGGCATGTCCACCATGGAAGTTCCATCTTCCCTCTTTTTGTTAGTACATGTACAGTAAGAAAGAAATGGGCAACCTGGAGAAACTCAGGCAGAGAAACCACCTGCATAATAAAAGATTGGAGTGGGGGCTCCCAGAGATTCGTGCCGTATGCAGATAGCACACCTGGTCCTAAGTTGTTTTTCACACCATATGTAGATCAGACACTGCCTCCCCAGTAGCTCATCTATAAAACCCCCTGCATTTCACAACAGAACGGCAACACATTTTTCCATGACCCCTCTCTGTAGCAAAGAGCTATTCTCTTTCTTTCACCTATTAAATTTCTGCTCTTAACCTCACTCTTTGTGTGTCCATGTCCTTGATCTCTGTGGCCATGAGAAAACCAAACTTGGGTGTTACCCCAGACAACAAGGTCACTTCAGCATGGCCCCAGAAACTGATGATGTGCTTTCTATGTCACCATTAAAAGTTATCTCATACTAGGCTATGTACTGTTTTCCTTAGTTATTTGGCCATTGATATTGCCATCTTGACTCCTGCTATACAGGAAGCATTAAGTTAGAAAAATCAAAGTGATGGAGACAGTGGATGGGGACAGGAGAGGAGAGAATAAAAATAGACTAGAAAATAATTTTTTTTTTTTCTTGAGAGAGAGAGGATCTCACTTTGTCACTCAGGCTGGAGTGCAATGGCATGACCAGGGCTCACTGCAGCCTTGATCTCCCTGGGGTCAGGTGATTCTCACACCTCAGCCTCCTGAGTAGCTGGGACTACAGGCATGCACCGCCACACTCAGCTAAATTTTTTTATTTTTTTTTAGAGACAGTCTCCCTGTGTTATCCAGGTTGGCCTCAGGCAGTCCACCCACCTTTGCCTCTCAAAGTGCTGAGATTACAAGTGTGAGCCAATGTGTCCAGTCTGATAATTTTGAATAAGACTTTTTATAGGGAGAAATCAATCGATGTATGAAAATAAAGTTCATCTTCGAAAAATCACAATGGGCTTTCAAAATGTGATTGTCAATGTCTTTTAAAAGATATTCTCTTTCTGAAAAGCTTAAATATTTAATTTCAAAACATATTAGAAATATCTGAAGACTAAGGTATGAAAAATCCTGCATATGAGTGACACAAAATTAAGGAGATGACCAAAGAATTTACGGCAATGACAAAAGAAAAAAATTGAATTTCTATTTTAATACTCAAGTCTAATGTTCTTAAAATTGAGTGAGGCCATCAAAAATGAAAAAAAAAAAATCCCCATCTTGTTTGATTTTACCTTTTTTCATTTAAGTTAAAGCAAAGATTAAAATCTGCCTTATTTTTTTAATGACATCAAATGTCCTCTTATCAGAAAGCCATTTATCTGCTCACTTAATATCTGAAGGTGATAATCAATCAATTTATCACCAGGTGATAAATTAGCCCTTATTACTCAGTCTAGATATGGTGGGTTCTGACTGCTTGTAGAATTATTACATGACTTCAACCAAATACTTATCAGAACTTGTGTTAATTAAACCTAGCACTAGTAATTAATTACCAATAGATTTTAATAAATAAACAAATTCAAAATATCATAATAAAAACCTAGGAATATTCAAGGCAATCAAGGCATTCCATAATAATTCAATCTTTGACTATGGGTATTACACTTAAAATTATTTTTAAATTTTTATTTATCCTTTCTGTTCCAAACGCCACTTACCCAAATCCAGAAAACTGCATTTGTTTTTCTGTTCTTCTTCAATTTTCATAAAGGAATAAAATGTAATAACTATCTGTATATCTTTCCTAAAATTTATTATAATATAATAATTTGGGGGGGTAAATCTATTCTCCTTTGCATTTTAAGCAATATTTTTCAGATGAATCATTGTAATTTAAATTGTGCATCTAGCTATTATAGTTAAATGTCCATAATTCCCAAAAGAAGTTCCAAAGACCTCCTTAGGAAATGATCTAATTTGACATTCACTCAGAAATTAATCTTTGTGAGTGGTAACTCTCCTTCAGTTAACAATAAAATAGCCTACCAAATTTATTGTGTTTGATTTTGTAAATTGAAAACACAGGCTGTCCTATAAGCTATACAATTTAAATAACTAACTTTCCAAATGCCAGTTATTTGCATAATGCTAATATTATGTAATAGATGCACAAAACTTTCAGTTAATATGTGACGTTAATGAGAAATCACTTAACAATACATTTCTTATGTAAATATCAGTTACTAACATTCATGCTGACAAGACAGAGACCAGTATGAAAAAATGCCCTTAAGTATTCAATAAAGAAATCGAAATGTGTTATTTCAATGCTTTGCAGTTTGTTTCTGTCAAGAATAACTGATAATCAGGATAGTGCCAGGAGAAGGGTTCAATTTTCAAGAAGTTGCACCTGTGATTTCAGCTGCTGCAGGTCAATGGCAGACACTCAAGCTGAAATTACAGAAGCTATAAAACTGTTGACAGCAGAACTCAATTTTATTGCCCCCGCATTCCAAGCGAGTACATCAGGAATAGGGTTAACCAGCTGCATCCCAGACTGTAGACACTGCTGCTTTATAAAGAGCCATAATTTTTTGACACTCCTTTTAATATTTGACATTAATTTTTATTTGAATTATAATAACTATCTTTGATTGAGTACTTATTATATGTCAGGCATCTTACCAGATTTTTATATATTATTTATGATGCACAAATAAAGAAACTGAAGTTCACAAGAGATAAACAGTCTGCCCACCTTTTCAACGACATAGTGATTTGAATTGGCCTGCTAGTTTCGAAACACATTATGCTATAACCCTCTCCTCATAAGATGCTCCCTCAGAACAGCAGCAGTGGCATCACTTGAGACCTTTCAGAAACGCAGAAACTCAGGTATCACCCAAGGTAAAATGGACCAAATCTGCACTTTAATAAGATCCTCACACGAGCCATATGCTCATGCCACTCAAGAAGTACTGCAGGCTGCAGTGGTGGCTCATGCCTGTAATCCCAGCACTTTGAGAGGCCAAGGTGGGTAGATCATTTGAGGTCAGGAGTTCAAGACCAGCCTGGCCAACGTGGTGAAACCATGTCTCCTACTAAAAATACAAAAATTAGGCAGGTGGTAGTGGTGTGTACCTGTAATCCCAGTTACTCGGGAGGCTGAGACGGGAGAGTTGCTTGAGCCTGGGAGGTGGAGGTTGTGGTGTCACCAGACTGCACTCCAGTCTGGGCAACAGAGTGAGACCCTGTCTCAAAAAAAAAAAAAAAAAAAAAGAAGAAGAAGAAGAAGTACTGCACAACACTATTTCATTGAAAGCAATTTAAACCCTATGGAGCTCCTGTATCCTTCCAGTGAATTAAAATCAGTTACCTAATTGCAAACATATACAAACATATCATTCACACTTTCAGTAATATACAAACTAAGAAGGAGGGCTTGAGAAAAGCAGCATTCTGGAAAGCATTGCTAGGAAATAAAGAATATCGGATTTGTCCTAACCAAATTCAAAGATATTTCATAACTTAATGTTAAATCACAACCATGTTGTTTTCTCAACAAAAATAATTACAGTAACTGTAATGTTTTATTTAAAAATCAATTAAATTTATCATGTGTTTATTCACTCAACCATTTAATGAGAATTTGCTGAATGTTTACAGAGTTGTTCCCAAATTTTAGCTGGCATCAGAAGTACCAAGAGGGTTTGTTCAACCACAAATTGTTAGGCCCCCCGACCCCAGAGCTTCTGATTCTGTGAATTTCTAACAAGTATGCAGACTGTGCTAATGCTGCTACTCCAGGCACTACTCTTGAAAGCCACTGACTCTGAAAATACTAGCCATTATACTATTTTGGAAACTATAATGAATTTGATAGTATTTTTTTCCCCTAGAAACTTACATACAGTTGGGCAACTACAATGACTACTGGCAGGTTCACTGCTACACCAGAGGTTACGCTGAGGTCCAGAGGGAGTGAGTGAATGAGCAGAAAGAACGCTCGAGGGACGTAGGCAGGTGAAAGATGATTTTATTCAGCAGCAGCTCTCATCAACAGCTTTCTCTCACACTGTCTGCCCTGTCTCGGGTGCTTAGTCCGGTGGCCCCCACACACAGCTGTGCAGGCGGCTCTCCCTCGCCTTCAGGGTCAGCAGCTTAACTCTTTTTCTCTCTCAGCACAAGTGAGCCAAGCTTGTCCTGGCTCTCCCTTGTCTGTCTGCAAAGATGGACATCTCTGGCTTTCTCTCTTTCTCTGGGCGCCAGCAGCCTGCAGAGTGTCAACAGGGCAATTAGAGCTTTTATAGACAATAGTGGCTTAGAGTCAAATGATGGCCTTTCTGTGTTATGGCTATGGTGGTGAGCTTCTCTATGTTATGTCTACATGGCTATGAAAACAAATGGCGTTATATACCTGCATTCTAAACTTGCTGAGTCACACAGGATGTAAGCATCTACCTTGGCCTATCCTTGACCAAAGCACAGCCATGTTCTTTACAACTACATAAATATGTGTGAGTTAGAAAATGATCATCAAAAAAGGTACAAAATTCATGCTACAGGTATTCAAAATGCAAATACATTATTTCTAGCTACAAGATTCAAGTGAAATTTCAAATAAAAATGGAAGAAAAATGAAAAAAATGAAATGAAATTTGGGGATGAGTCAATGTTGTGCTTGTTACAGACTGTGGATAGAATCTGGACTTTTAGAATTTTTTAGGCAAGGTATTCTTTTGATTAATAATCACTGAATATAAACTAAGATACAGAAACACAAAAAATTAAGATAGACAGGTGCTTGATCTATCAAAGGTCGAGAATTGGAAAATAGAAACTAAGGTTGGAAGAACAGATTGTAGGTAAATAGTAGAGGGTGATATTAAGTACGCTGGGCACTTATTATAAATAATGAGCTGCCAGTTAAATATTTTAACCAAGCAGAGTTATAATCAGTTCTGGATTTTAGGAGGTTTTATCTGCAAATTATCATAGCTAAATTCCTGCAGCTAGTATGTGATAGAGGTAGGGTTTTAAACAGTGATGTTTTCTTTCCCAAATTTATTATTTTCATTCCTCCATTTTGAAAATGTTTTAGGAAAGGGGAAAAATGATAAAATAGCAGTAAAGCAGGATGAACAGATGGATGAATGAATGGATAGATAAGTATATGGGTAAATGTGGAGATGGGCATATATATACATATATATGGATAGATCAATAGAGATAGAAAGATAAAAAATGACATAGAAAAGCAGATTAAGTTTGAAGGAGAGAAAATGAAAAGGAAAAATTAAAGAGGGAAACTTGATGGTATACAATATTTTTAAAAGGAAGGAAAGAAAATCAGTGCCACAAATGGCCAGCTGAGCTATGGGAAGAAATGTTGTTTATTCCCCCCCTGTAATAGAAGGAAAGCAGAAGAGTTAAGTGAAGCTATAGAGCAAAAAGGGACATATAAACTTCCTATAAGAGTGTTTATCTGAAAGAGCCTATTCCCCATAAAGTACAAAAGAACAGAAGGACTTTTGGAAAGGGTATATAGGAAAGTGTCAAGATTCAAAGATGGAGGAATTTGGAGAGTTTAGAATAGAGATGTTTTCAATAGAAGAGGCTTACTAGGTTTCAATCACATTATTTTTGTATTCCAAATGAGGAGTTTTGTTCCTATAATTCAGACATTGCATTAAAATATTACCTTCTAATAGGGCCATTCCATATTTCCTTGTAAAATACCCACCACCTTGTCTCCCCAATTCACATCATCCTGTTTTATCATACCCTGCATTTAAAATTATCTTGTTTATTTACACACTCATATCTTACCTCCCTACCATCCTTAATTTATAAAATCCAGAAGAGTAGATACCTTGCCTGTCTTTCTCATTGCATAACCCCATTGTCTAGAACAATGTTTGGTAGGGGTTATGAGCTCAAACAATAATTGTTAAATGAATACTACTTTATGACTTTGCCACATAATTCAGCAATTCCAGTAAAGCATACTCAAGTTCGAGATATGAATAACCCAGATCTAGAGAGTGGCATAGTGTGGATAAAATTTAAAAGCAAAACCAAAAAGTGGTTATTCAGAGTACAAGAAATACATCACAGAACTGCCTGATGTGGGTGCTAGAGTTAGTCAGCGAGGGATCCTAGAAGCAAAATACTGAAATAAAGTTAGGTGAGAGAATAGATATGAAAGTTAAGTCTTGAGAAATGATTCTTAATGTGTGGTCCAGGGTCAGCAGGATCACATCGCCTGGACAATTGTAAGAAATTCAAATATTCATCCCCACCTGAGAAGTACTGAATCAGAGACACTGGAGCTCAGTGTATTTTAACAAGCCTTTCAGCTGCTTCTAAGCCAGGTGAAGTCTGAGAACCACTGCTTTGGCAGTGAGGATAGGCATACCTTATTTTATTGCATTTCACTTTATTGCTTTTTGCATATATTGCATTTTTTACAAATTGGAGGTTTATGGCAACCCTGCATCAGGCAAGTCAATGGGGGTCATTTTTCCAACAACATGTGCTCATTTTGTGTCTCCATGTCACATTTTGGTCATTCCAGTAATATTTCAAATTTTTATTATTATTATATCTGTTATGGTGATCTGTGATCAGTGATCTTCAATGTTACTATTGTAATTGTTTTGCGGCGCCAAAAATGCACACATACAAGATGCCAAACTTAACAAATGAATACTGTGTGTGTTCTGACCGCTCCACTGACCAGTCATGCCGCCATTTCTCTCCCTCTCATAGAGTCCTCCTCTTCCCCAAAATGAAACAATATTAAAATTAGGCCAGTGAAAATCCTACAATGGTCTCTCATTGTTGCAATGAAAAGGACAGTTTCCTGTCTCTAGCTTTAAATTAAAAGCTAGACCAGGTGTGGTGGCATGCACCTATAATCCCAGCTACTTGGGAGGCTGAGGCAGGAAAATTGCTTGAACCCGGGAGGCAGAGGTTACCATAAGCAGAGATTGCGCCACTGCACTCCAACCTGGACGACAGAGTGAGATTCCGTTCCAAAAAAAAAACAAAACAAAAAAGCTAGAAAGGATGAAGCTTAGTGAGGAAGGTGTGTCAAAATCAGAGATAGGCTAACAGCTAAGCCTTTTGTACCAAACAGTTGGCCAAGTTGTGAATGCAAAGGAAAAGTTTAAGGAAATGAAAAGTGCTGCTCCAGTGAACACATGAGTGATAAGAAAGCAAAATCATCATATTGCTTATGGGGAGTAAATTTTAGTGGTCTGGATAGAAGATCAAACCAGTCACAACACACCCTTAAGCCAAAGCCTAATCCAGAGCAAGGCCCCAACTCTTCAATTCTATGAAGGCTGAGAGAGGTGAGAAAGATGCAGAAGAAAAATTTGAAGCTCGCAGAGGTTGGTTCATTAGATTTAAGAAAAGAAGGTCTGTCCATAACATAAAAGTGCAAGATGAAGCAGCAAGTAATGGTGGAGAAGCTACAGCAAGTTATCTAGAAGATCTAGTTAAGATTATTGATGAAGGTGGCTACACTAAACAACAAACTTTCAATGTAGGCAAAACATGTATTGGAAGAAGATGTCTGTATATATGAATAAAATTCTATGGAAAGTATATATTTTACAAGTCTCCCTCCACTGGAGGGACTCAGGACAAAATTAGAGTTTATAGAAGACAGAATTTATATATCGAAAAAGTAGGGCTTAGAATGTTTTATTACTGAGTTATCTTCCAATTTTGAAAGTCAATGATTCTAAAAGCCTTTACTCCACATTTAGCCCATTGTAGATAAATACTTAAAATGAGACTTCTTCAAATCTATTCTTTTTGTTAGAAAATAATTTAATTTCCTCTAAATTGCAGTCATCTCCATTGGCTAAGAACTGACAATTGAAGGGTTGAACTAAATTGCTCCTATTGCATTAACATGGAGATAAGCGTCACTTATTTCTTCATATTACCTGGTTCTGTTTAAGGAAAATTTGTTCAAGGACTCCCATTTTTCACTTAAAAATGCAAAAAAATAATACTCTATGATGTTCCATAACAAAACAAAAGAATCAAACTAAATGAAAATAAAATTATTAGCCTAATATGTGGAAAGCAAAAACAGATTTCCAGGACCTCACCTAACATATATTGAGAGTTTTATTAGAATCCTCTGCCAATGAAGTATAGCTTTGCTGTTCAAAATAAATGCTGTAACAGCTTTCCAAATGATCTACATTGCCACCACAGATAAATATCTTTGCCAGCCACATCAAACTAACTGGAAAAAAACATGAACGAGTACCAAAATGCATTCGCTAATGAATTATCTTAGGAGAGGACCCTAGGGAGAGTAGCAAAGTAAAATGTAACTGGTGTCGTGACTGAGGTAGACAACTAGACAGCTGGGAATTACAGTTTGGAAGTGTCAGACGGTGAGAGAAACCAAGTGAGCTTTCTAACGATCTAATGGGAGACAGACTGAGATTGGGTCAAAGACAAGGTGCCAAAAACTTGACAGAAAAGCTTCATTGGGTGTAAATAGTTGAGATAAGTAAGTAATCCTATGGAGTTTCATGGTCAGATACAGATACTTTTAATTCGGTTATTCTGTGAAGTTCACTTATGGGCAGAACTACATGATCCTAAAACACTTCGATTTATCAAATACAGATCACCCAAATTATCTGGGACTTCCTCCATCTTGCTTTGAGGCAAGAACCACTTCCTCCTATTGTGTTTGGAAATGGGGGGATTGATTTTCATAAGAGGGGGTTTGGGTTTACCAGAGCTGGTCCCATAGTCTTTGTCCAGAATGTGTTGGTAAGTGTAAAACAATAAGGTCCTCAGACAATAAAGGTCAGAGATGAAAACAGAGTAAAAATATGACTCTGTGTGTGCTCAGGTGTGGCTGCATAAACCTGCATTAACGTACATTTGTCAGAAAGTTTAACAGAATCAATTTGACCTCACCGTTCTGCAAATAAGTTATAATAAAAACGCAAATAGTATATTTAGCATTTCTCACTTGGCTATACAGAAGGTTGAAAACAATGTATTCTATGTAAGTATTTCATAGTTTCTAAAGTGAAGACTTGTTAATCACGTACTCACCAACTGTGAGATTTACAATATACATAGCATGCTTTTGTGACTTTATACCTACACAGAATCAGATTCTTTAATATTTGTTTTCAATTGGTATATCTATCTGTAACAAAAATTATGTAATTGCCTTTCCAATATAATTATCTTTGAAAAACATCTGCTCAACTAAATTTTTTCTCTCAAAGAACACATTTTTGTTGTTGTTTCCATTTTGAAACTTTCTTCACATATTGGAGTCATGACTATTATGACAATGTGCAATCCTCACTATTGGCGTATTGTGGGACCTAGACATATCTGGATGCTGAATTTGTCTTGTGGGCTCACAATGGCCACAGATGTTGATACTAATAATATAACAGTATGGCGTGGTTAGTCATCTAAAGGAACTAGCAAGAATATGAAATATTTACCAAGTAAAATTACTGCAGTGCTATAGTGATATAGTAATATTTTCCTATGTTTCCTTTTGTGTTCTGTTTTCAGGTTTGAGTAATGAACCAGTACCTTTTAAATAGTATTCTCTTTATCATTGATAAAGTATTCCTAAAGTCAAATCAAAGTTCCAGAATCTTATCTACTCAAAGAAATTATACATTATGAACTTAACTAATAATGGTGAAATTTTCAATCATTTTGTTCTTTTTAAAATGACTTTTCTCATTCTAAAGGTAATAAATATACTTCTTTGAAAAAGCTAGGTGTAAAGCATAAAGAGTAAATAAACTTAATATTTGCATAAGTAAATGAAGAAAATACACAATTCTGCAAAAACACAAAACAATTGCTTAATCACTTCTGTTCTAGCACTCACTACTAGTGAGTCTGAAAAGTTTGCTGGGAAAAGATGTGTTTATTAGACTGAAGAACTGAGTTTTTGAGCAACTAATTTGGCTGGTTATTAAAAATCATATTTTAAATTAATGCACAAGATATTCATATTGTCTCATATCCAGCATTAGACAATCTCTACAAAATTTTTCAAATTACTAGTCAGATATAGAGTTCATAATTTCTAGTGATGGGGGTTCCAAGTAGGTAAATCATGAAAAATTACTTATTTCTGAATTACATTATAACTTATAAAAATGAAAATATTTACCATTTAAAGAATATTGTGAGCAAATATGTATGTAGCATAAACAACTGTATTACTACACACACAGAGCAAATGTCACAATACTGTTTTAGAGTTGCATTTCAGAGAGAAATATACCAAGGACACCATGGCAGTTGACCCAGGTGAAAAAGGAATGGTGGCTACTATGTGAAGAGAATTTTTAAATCCAAATATGCACACAATGTTCAAATATCATAGCAGCACAGAGCAGCTGCCCAGGGAAAAGTCTTGGAGGATTCTTACTTTAAGTTTATTTGGCCCTTCCTTTTCTATATTTTTAAGGTGTTGGTTTAAAACTTTTGACTTTAGACCTTTCTTATTTTCTAATGTAGGCATTGAGATATCTTTAGTTTCTCTTGATAATAGTTTCTCCATACAATTTTTGCAAATATTTTCTTTGATTTTCTCTTAGGCAGTTGGAACGTCTTTTAATGTTACTTTAAATATTATCTTTTAACATTATATTTTGAACTTTTTTTAAAGGGAGTGAGCTGGAGAAACAACTTTCAATTAGATTACATACCCCAATATTTTATTAATACTATAATTGTAGAAAGAATCTTCTAACAAATATTCATAGGTGATGATGAAATTTAAAGAAAAGAAAATGTTTCCCCTTCAATAGAAAAAAAAAGTTCATTTAAAACCCTATAGAATGATACCTTCTAGAAGACCCCATGGCCTAATGGATAGGGCATTGGTCTCCTGAAATGATCCCTTCCCATATAAATGCTTCTCTACTGAAAGAATTACTATCATCCAAGGAAAAAGTTATTCATATCTAATAACCATAAGTACCTTTAGCATAACTGGGATTTTCTCAACCTATTCATATAAATGAAATCACATTTCTAACAGTTATTCAAATTTCACTAATTTTCACCCACATCTAGCCATATAAGAATTTCAGTAATTTGAAAATGCTTGCCCCATATTCCTTCTCCCTGCTTAATTATTCTGCGAGTGACCCGAAAACCTCTGACAATTAGTAAACTATCTGATCAGTTCCTGGGAAGTACTTCCATTACCCCCACAGGTTTGCCACAATTCTGCAAGGATAGCTGTGGCTCACCAGATACCACCAAAGACTGTTTTTGTGCAGGAAGATGTGATGGTGAATCCTGGGAGAATTCCTCGCTGACCTGTCTTTTCCACTCTGCTAAGAGGATCTCAAAACCTTGATGCTTATGCATCAGAATTTTAGAGAACTTTATCTATAACTCCTCCGCATTGTATAGGATGCAGTGGGGGAAGGAGGGAGTCAGAAGACAAATCTAAATGTTAGAAACTATAATATTACCAGTTATTAACTACTGAAATATATCTTAATAATTTTATATAGTTTTCTTACATATTTCCAATCCCACAGGCAGATTTGTGTAAATATATTTGACATTATATATGGTGTGTGTGTGCATGTGAGAGAGACAGAGAAAGAGAGAAAGATGGAGGGAGACATTATATTAGTCTCACATAACATGAGAGTAATACAAGCAGATTTTTTTAAAAAAAGAACAGAAAGTTCTATTGATATCCAAAAGTTCATATAAGGAGAAAGGGGAAATCTTCCCGCTTAGGTAGAAATTTATACACCTGCACAGACACAGACACACACATGCACGCAAAACACATAAAAAGAGAGAGCTGGCTGTCATTCATATTCCACAATTTGAGAGATATTGATGAGACGTTGATCTCACAGTTTTCCTAAAACTGATGTCTAAAGTTCTAAACATTTAGATTCATCTGTCTCACGTTTTTACAACTCGTTTTACATTGAGTATGAAATTATTGATTAGGTGTATCCAGAGCACCACGGCCAGGAAAGATACATAAAAGACGATGGAAGAAGTGTGGTATCAACCATCCATTAGCTCATAGAAGCTCCTTTGTCCAGCAAATCTGAGTCAGGAAGATACTCTTCCTGTAAGGGAGTAGAAAATACTCCTGCCCAACTCCACAGCACATGCAGAATGCAGGGCCAGTGGCCAGGGATCACAGAGCACTTAGATAAAACCAAAAGAGAACACTCTTGATGTACATAAACAGAGACAAAGGCAACTCTGTGAAATGTGCAGCAGGCGTTTTTCACAGCAAATTGGAGGGAACGAATGCCCTCCAGACTTCCTCTGACAAAACTCCGGCATTTAAATTAAACTTTGATTTCTGTGTCACTAAATGGCACATATAATGTCACTTCCTCCTGAAAATCCAATAAATCTACAGCAAAGAACTTTTTTTAAAACATAACCTGAGAAGCATGGAGGAACAGCAAATGATACAGCAGAAGACAAGCGGCAGAAAAGGTGATTGATAGGGAATATCCAAGAAAACCAAACCTTAATTCAGCTAGTGAAGAAAGCTGAGAAATAAATTAGTGTATATCAAAGAATGCTTAATGTTTTATGAACTTATACATCAGATATCTGTCTAACTGGGAAGTCAGGGAAGCATAAATGTAAGGAGAATTAGGTGAACATTGTTTGAGAAGCATTTAACTTGCCATTTTACACTTCTGAATAAAAGTCTCCCTCCCCATTGCCTCATCACCATTACTTTTTCTGAAGATGTATTCACTAGAAAGGATATAATGAAAAGTCTTTGCGGTGGATTATGGTAGATGGGCTCTAACCTAAAACAGAGGGATTAGCAAATATATGCATTCAGAATGCCAAATGCCAAAGACCCCAGACTCCTTCTGTTATAGTTTGGATTTGTGTCCCTGCCCAAATCTCATGTCCAGTTATAATCCCCAGTGTTGGGGGTGGAGCCTGGTGAGAGGTGATTAGATCATGGAGGGTGAATTTTTCATGAATGGTTTAGCACTATCCCCTTGATGCTGTTCTCATGATAGTGAGTGAGTTCTCACAAGATCTGGTTGTTTAAAAGTGTGAAGCATCTCCCCACCTCACTCTCACTCTCGCTTTTGCCGTGGGATATGCAAGTTGCCACTTGGCCTTCCACCATGATTGTAAGCTTCCAGAGGCCTCCCCAGGAGCAGATGCTGATGCTGTGCTTTCCCGTACAGCCTGTAGAACCGAGACAATTAAACCTTGTTCCTTATAAATTACCCAGTTTCAGGTATTTCTATATAGCGATACGAGAACTGACTAATACATCTTCTAAGACAACTCTCAGAAAGCTGATAGCCCAACTGTTGGTCTCCACATAAAATATAGAAAAAAAATTCTCTAGGGAATCTGTCAAGCCCAAGAGAAACAACCTACACATACAGACCTAACAGTTTCAATGAAGTTATCACCTAGATTATCTTAGAACACTGTTTCTTAACAGTGGCATTATTAACATTTTAGACGGGATCATTCTTTATTGTATGAGGCTGTCCTGGGCATTGCAGGATATTTAGTAACACCCTTGGCCTCTTCCCTTCAGATACCAGGAGCACTTCCACTCTCTGATTCACGATGATGAAAAATGTCTTCAGATATTGCCAAATATCCTGTGAGAGGCAAAATCACACCTCGTTAAGAATCAGTGCCTTAGAGTGACACTTTAACTATCTTCCCTCATCTCCCACTCTCACCTTAATTAGAAATACCAAGTACCTGAAGAAAATCTCCACCTAGAAATTAGAGACCAAAATCAACAAAGAACAAAAATAATAGAAAACCAGATTATGAGAAGCAAGTTTCAAAATATATCTTTAATATAATTTGAGAGATTAGTCATTGCATTAATACAGCAATCATGAAGTCTTTAAAAATCTCTATTGAGAGAACAAATATGAGTTCCTGAAAATTAAAAATAAGATAAATTAAAGGGAAAACAAGATGGATTAGAAGACAAAGTTTAATACATTAAAGAAATATATTAAAGCAAAGAGAAAATATACTAAATCCAGAAAAGTAGTTTTTGAGGCACAACCTCTAAATAGGAGCTCTTGAAAAAGATTAAAAAAAACTAAGGAGGACAAGGGATAAAAGAAATATTACAAGATAATTTTTGAGAAAAATTCGAGAACATCTAGTATTAAAGGACGTGAGCCTCCTGACTGATCCCCACAAAATGCATAAAGATAGTTCCAAGCCAAGGCATATCACAACTCTCTGAGCACCTCTGTCAGTGACATACTACAATCAGTGCAAAATAAAAGGGACCAAAGTGACTTCATATTCTCCACAGTAACACATCTGCCAGGGCTCCCATGACAAAATTCCACAGATTAGGTAGCTGAGATGGTTTGGATATTTGTCTCCTCCATATCTCATGTTGAAATGTGGTCCCTGATGTCAGAGTGGGTAGTGTTCGAGTCTACAGGGACAGATCCTTCATGAATAGCTTGGTGCCTTCCCCATAGTAATGAGCTCATGCAAGAGCTGGCTGTTTAGAAGAGCCTGGCATCTCTCTTGCTCCCTATCTCACCTCATGGTGTGCCAGCTGCCCTACCCTTTCACAATGACCAAACGCTTCCTGGGCTTCACCAGAAGTCAAGTAAATGCTGATGCCATGCTTGTACAGCCTGCAGAACCATGAGCCAAATAAGCCTCTTTTCTTTATAACTTACTAGGCCTGAGGTATTCCTTTATAACTATGTAAATGGACTAATACAGTAGCTTAAACAAGAGAAATTTATTTGCTTACAGCCTGGCAGTTAGGTGTCCAAGATATGAGTATTGGTAGGTTTGGTTTCTCCCAAGGCTAATCTCCATGGTTTGCAGGTGGCTGCCTTCACACTGCCTTCTCACATGGTCAGTCATATTAAATTAAAACCCTATGCTTATCTCATTTAACTTTATACCTCATCAAAGGCCCTAGCTCTCCAAATATGGTTACCCTTGAAGGTAGGACTTCAACATATGAATATGAGGGGGACATAATTCAGTCAATAATATATGGGGAGCTAAAATACAAGAGCAAAGTACCTTCCAAACTCTGAAGAATAATAACTTCCAACCTAAAATGTTATCATCACTTTAAAGAATGTATTGAGTATATTTAGAAAACCTCATCATCTCAGCCCAAAATCTTCTTAAGCTGATAAGCAACTTCATCAAAGTCTCAGGATACAAAATCAATGTGAACAAATCACAAGCATTCCTATACACCAATAACAGAGAAACAGAGAGCCAAATCATGAGTGAACTCCCATTCACAATTGTTACAATGAGAATAAAATACCTAGGAATCCAACTTACAAGGGATGTGAAGGACCTCTTCAAGGAGAACTACAAATCACTGCTCAATGAAATAAAAGAGGACACAAACAAATGGAAGAACATTCCATGCTCATGGATAGGAAGAATCAATATCATGAAAATGGCCATACTGCCCAAGGTAATTTATAGATTCGTCCCCATCAAGTTACCAATGACTTTCTTCACAGAATTGGAAAAAATTAAAGTTCATATGGAACCAAAAAAGAGCCCACATTGCCAAGACAATCCTAAGCCAAAAGAACAAAGCTGGAGGCATCATTCTACTTGACTTCAAACTATACTACAAGACTACAGTAACAAAAACAGCATGGTACTGGTACCAAATTAGAGATACAGACCAATGGAACCAAATAGAGGCCTCAAAAATAACACCACACATCTACAACCATCTGATCTTTGACAAACCTGACAAAAACAAGAAATGGGGAAAGGATTCCCTATTTAATAAATGGTGCTGGGAAAACTGGCTAGCCATATGAAGAAAGCTGAAACTGGATCCCTTTCTTACATCTTATATAAAAATTAATTCAAGATGGATTAAAGACTTAAATGTTAGACTTGAAACCATTAAAAACCCTAGAGGAAAACCTAGGCAATACCATTCAGTACATAGGCATGGGCAAAGACTTCATGTCCAAAACACCAAAAGCAATGGCAACCAAAGCCAAAATTGACAAATGGGATCTAATTAAACTAAAGAGTTTCTGCATGGCAAAATAAACTACCATCAGAGTGAATGGGCAACCTACAGAATTGGAGAATACTTTTATAATCTACTGATCTGACAAGGGACTAATGTCCAGAATCTGCAAAGAACTTAAACAAATTTACAAGAAAAAATCAAACAACCCCATCAAAAAGTGGGTGAATGACATGAACAGACACTTCTCAAAAGAAGACATTTATGCAGCCAACAGACACAGGAAAAAATGCTCATCATCACTGGCCATCAGAGAAGTGCAAATCAAAACCACAATGAGATACCATCTCATACCAGTTAGAATGACAATCATTAAAAAGTCAGGAAACAACAGGTGCTGGAGAGGATGTGGTGAAATAGGAACACTTTTACACTGTTGGTGGGACTGTAAACTAGTTCAACCATTGTGGAAGACAGTGTGGCAATTCCTCAAGGATCTAGAACTAAAAATACCATTTGACCCAGACATCCCATTACTGGATATATACCTAAAGGATTATAAATCATGCTGCTATAAAGACTCACGCACACGTGTGTTTATTGCGGCACTATTCACAATAGCAAAGACTTGGAACCAACCCAAATGTCCATCAATGATAGACTGGATAAAGAAAATGGGGCACATATACACCATGGAATACTATGCAGCCATAAAAAAGGATGAGTTCATGTCCTTTGCAGGGACATGGATGAAGCTGGAAACCATCATTCTGAGCAAACTGTTACAAGGACAGAAAACCAAACACCACATGTTCTCACTCATAAGTGGGAACTGAACAATGAGAACACTTAGACACAGGGTGGGGAACATCACACATTGGGGCCCGTTGTAGGGTTGGGGGGATGGGGGAGGAATAGCATTAGGAGAAATACATAATGTAAATGACGAGTTAATGGATGCAGCAAACCAACATGGCACATGTATACATATGTAACAAACCTTCACGTTGTGCACATGTATCCTAGAACTTAAAGTATAATAAATTAATAGATAAATAAATAAATAAGAATGTATTGAGTGGGAAAATAGATCAAAGACCCTTTCAATTTACTTACTACAGCCCACAAAAGCCATAGTTATCCTGCCATCTACTACTCATTCACCACCATGCTGGTTTTCTACCACACAACTAGCAGGTCACAAAACTCATGATCAAATTTAAAAAAAAGTCACTTAAGGGAATTTTAGCAAATGAGGAACAAAATTTACCCCTGCTGCCCCCAACCACAATTTGAAACAAGTGATTTTCATGTGGGAATTGAGAATTCAGAAGAAAACATAACAAGACTCCCAAGGGGATCTCCAGAGAGACCAACTTAGCAACTAAAACATTTGACTTTTAAAATTAAAAGTTAAATAAACTAATTGGCATATATTCACCACTAATAACCAGATTTGTGGTAAGACTTAGTGCAAGAAATATTACAACCAGAGGGCAACATTATCACTCACACACATCAACACACAAAGACAGAAAATGAAATGTTAAAAAAGCATTAGAGTACACTTCCAAAAGCCTTACGGTACTGATAATAACATATGGAAAAAAAAGAACGAAATTCAAAACATAAGATTTTTTTTTTTTGACCTGAAAAGAAAAAATCTGTGTTGCCTTCAGAACAAAAGAATGTCTTCAAATCTTAATAAGAATTGTGCTATGGTTTGAATTTCCCTCCAAAACTCATGTTGAAACTTAATCCCTAGTGTGACGTTATTGAGAAGTAAGGCCTTTAATAGGTGATCAGGTCATAAAGGATTAATCCATTTATTAACTAATAGGTTAATGGGTTAACAAAGTATTGGTTTACTATGAGAGTGGAACTGATAGCTTTATAAAAAGAGGAAGAGACACCAAAATAAGCACTTTCAGCCTCCTTGCCACGTGAAACCCTGTACCTCCTCAGGACTCTGCAGAGTCCCCAGTAGCAAGAAGGCTCTCACCTGACACAATTCCTATACCTTGAACTACTCCGCTTCCATCACTGTAAAAAATTAATTCTTTTTAATGTAAATTATTCAGTACCAGGTATTCTGTTATAAGCAATAGAAAACACTAAAACAGATGGATAAGGAAAGAAGTAAACTTGACATATTTGGGTAAAATTTGCATACTAATGATAAAGAAAAAATTTACAAGTTAATAGAAAGAATGGATTATTTTAAAAACTAAAAGAATCTGTCATAGGATGGCTCAACATCTGCCACACTGAAAGCTAAAAAACCTGAAATAATATCTATAGACTACTGAAAGAAAGAAGATTGCATTCCAAAGAGCCTACACCCAATCAAAATATTAATCATCCCAAAGACATGTGAAGATTCAGAAATTATGTGGTTCATATGCTTATTCTGAGGAACATCATAGGTGAAGTGCTGTTACCAAATAAAAATTAAATAATTTGTTTTACTGGGAAAAAAGAAATAAACATAATAACAAAAGAATATTGGTGTATATTGTTGTCCTTTTTTTTTTTTTTTTTTTTTGAGACAGAGTCTTGCTCTGTGGCCCAGGCTGGAGTGAATGGCGCCATCTCGGCTCACTGCAAGCTCCGCCCCCTGGGTTCCCGCCATTTTCCTGCCTCAGCCTCCCCAGTAGCTGGGACCATAGGCACCGCCACCACGCCCGGCTAGTTTTTTTGTATTTTTAGTAGAGACAGGATTTCACAGTGTTAGCCAGGATGGTTTCAATCTCCTGACCTCGTGATGCCCCGCCTCAGCCTCCCAAAGTGCTGGGATTACAGGCGCGAGCCACTGTGCCCAGCCTATTGAGAAGTTTCAAAAGGATGTAGCTAATGTGATCAGAAATTTATAATGTAAAGTTTAAGTCAAGGTGTCAGACATTGTTGCTAGTCAACAATACACCGTTCTTTCCTGGACACATGCTTCCTTGGGAGGACTCTGCTTTCTTAACTCCTTGGTGGGGCATGGCCAGGTGACTTGCTTTGGTAATGCGAAGCAATCTGTGCCTCTTTCATGGAAAAGCATTTAATTGCCATCTTCTGTTCTTCAATGTGTTCTTCTCCTCCTACAAAACGAAAGCCATGTATTGATGTGAAGATGCAAAATCTCACATAGAGGGCAACTGCCCTGAGACTCACCCTAGACCTGGTGTATTAATCCACTCTCACACTGCTATAAAGAAATATCTAGAGACTGGGTAATTTATAAAGGAAAGAGGTTTAATTGACTCACAGCTCTGCATGGCTGGAGAGGCCTCAGAAAACTTACAATCATGGTCGAAGGCGAAGGGGAAGGAAGTTTGGACATTTTTCACATGGTGGCAAGAGAGACAAGCGTGTGAGTGAAAGGGGAAGAGTCCCTTACAAAACCAGCAGATCCTGTGAGAACTCGCCCGCTATCATGAAAACAGCATGGGGAAGACTGCCTTCATGATCCGGTCACCTACCACCGGGTTCCTCCCTTGACACCTAGGGATTATGGGGATTACAAATCGAGATGATTTGAGTGGCGACACAGAACCAAGTATATCACCTGAGAAATAAATACATAAAGCTTCGTTGAGTTACGTCACTGATATTTTAGGATTACTTGATACCATAAAATAGCCTGGATTTCTCTCACCAATATAGTACTATTTCTTGAAACCGATACACTCTAAATGAACACCTAATAATGGCTTAGAACTTAGTATTCTAACTCGTCTCAGCAAAACCTGGAACAGATGTGGAGTTGGGAGAGAAAGAGAAGAGGAGTGGGGGCAAGAAGCAACGAATGTGGGAAAGTAAGATAATGTAAAGGTCTCATCTGGGGAGACAGAAGAGAAAACTGAAAAAAACTTACTATTTTCTTTTAATATTATAATGGAGAAATACAGTTTAATTAGAAAAGTAAAAGGAACTACTTACAGAACTGAAAATTACAGTAGTATGTTGAAATGAAAATGGAAAAAGGGAATAAATAGGAGCTTGAACAAGCCAGAAAAAGTAAAATGAGGGAGAAAAAAGCAAAAACAACAATAAACATAAACAAGAGAAAACATAAGCTTAGAAAGAGTGCTTGCAATAAAACCAATTAAATCTATACTGATGCAATATCCAAACATTCTGAGTTACACTATAAAAATCCTGGACTGTTAATTAGGGTTCTAAAAACTAACCCCAATTATATTTGTTTACAGGTAACAAATTAAGCAGTAAAAAAAGAAAAGTTGAAGATGAAAAGAATAAACACAGATAAAGAAATTTCAAATGAATACAAGAAGGAGTAAAACTATATTACCAGAAAGAGGATTTCAAGGTCAAAAGCATCAAAAAATAGAGAAAAAAAAATTAAGAATAAACTGTGTAATCTACATAGAGAGTATAGCAATATTCTTTTAAGCAACAAATTATATTGCAGTTATATATATATATATCAAGCAAACACCCCTACAAATAAAAGGTCAATGCAATAAAAGCACAATTACAGTGTGAGGTTTTAATACACCACTTTCAGAATTTGACAGGTCCATCAAACCATGAATAAATACAGAAAACACAATAAACAAGCTCAATTTAACATACCCATAAAAATAGCATTGTCCTTCATGTTATGTATTGCTATTCTGTATCTACAAAGGAAAATTCAATAAGATTTCAACAAAATAAATATTTGGTGGGCAATATTTCCTGCTTGATTGTGACATAAGAAAGCTTGAAAAATAAGCAAAGTATTAACCAAATATTAATTATAAAGACATTGAGGGACAGCCTCTTAAAAATCCATGATAAAAATGGCAAAACCAAAACTGATATTATGATTTATCCAGAAAGAGAATCGTCCACTTAAGAAGCAGAAACCTGATAAACACAAGGCAAGATGCTCAACCTTAGTATATTTCAGGGAAAAACAAATTAAAGCAATAAATACATTCCATATTTTAGATATTAATTTTAAAAATGAAAGTGCAACACATTCAATGCTAAGAAATAATGGGATGAAAATTGCTTTCTCATACTTTACTGGTGGAACTAGAAATTAATACACTTTTTTGAAAAATATATAGTATCCTTTAACCACATTTAGAAATAACTCTGTATCAGAAATTGAAATACTTAAGATTTTATTTTAAAGATTTCTGGAAGTATTTCTGTGACAATAAAAGACCAAGCCATATCTGAAAAGTCCATTAAGAACAGAATTAAAAAATCAGTTGTGTTACATTTATTCTATGCAATACTATGCGATTATAACAAGATAACTTTAGAAAAGAAGTGTTTCTTGTGATGATGAATTGTTGAATAGGAGAAACAAGTTTCTGATTAATGTTATATAATGTTGATCCTACTTCTGTAAAATCAAACAATAGGCCCACATATTCTTTAAAAGCTCCTTCATATGTGCATTTTTATGTGACAATGGAAATGTGAAAGAATACACAAAAGCTGCTAATACTATATCACAGTGTAAACATGAAAATGGATATTACAAGTTTAGACACATTATTTTTGAGAAATTTCAAGAGAAATTTTAAAAATATAAGAAATTTCATACATCTGTACTAATCAAGGTATAAACTTCTTAAAATGCACAATCTTTGGAGTTCGATATATTTGACTACTTAATTAATAAATATATTCTTATTATAACTTTCTTTTCAAATGCTGTTTGCTAATAACTGAAACATGGACAAACGGAAAATAATCCTGTGACTTCACAGGGCTGAATTAGATCTCAGATGAAAATGGCTATCTCCTTACAGCAAGCTATTTCAATCATGGCAACATTTTAGAACAAATTGAATAATGACTTTAATTTTAATTTAATTAATTTGTATTAATATAGCTTTTGTTGTTTCATAGAAAGTGTATCATTCAGAATTCAATGAGAAAAGTAAATACACTAAGGAAAAACGAACTATACACGCGTGTGTGTGGGGGGAGTGTTGGTGTGGGTGTACATATATACAAAATACACTGATATGTTATATATAATACATATTATATACTGGAATATATAATTGTATATTATTAAAAATATATAATTTTTTGCATATTTTATACTATAGTTAAAAACTTCTAAAAGGCAAATCCCTTTAGTAAATCCACATATGTGGTTAAGCAATCTCTGCAAGGCTGCTGTCTTCACACCTGATGCTAGTCCATAGAGCTTATAGCTGGAAAGTGAGATGGATGTAAAACAAGGGAATTCACAAGGTTGAAAACCACACACATGAGGTGGAATTCCATCAGGAAGATTTGAAACCAGTAGTTCTTGTTTCTTCTAAGAGCATGGTCTGAGTATCCTGCAGAAATTGAGGGCCGTCCTCATGGAGCTAAACACAATACACCATGACTAGTTGTCAGAGAAGCTGAGAGATTCATGGGATAACAAAGCAGTTGTAGGTCCAGCAGCTGATTCAGGCCACCAAGGAGAGTCTACAAATCAGCAACAATTGCTATGAGCTACAGAATGTCTGCTGTTTCCTTTCTGTCCTTTAAATTTCCCAAGAATATCCCTTGGAAGTCACCTAAATGGAAATATACAAAAGGGAATTCCAGGAAATATAATTCAGCTTAATCAATGTGACACATTGAAAACACACCACAAAGTATATATGGTTTTAGATAAGAGCATGAACTCTGAAGAGAGACTACCCAAGTTCAAATCCCTTCACCACTAGTTACAAATTGTGTGAATTGGGAAATATAACTGTTACATACTATAATTTGAAGCTTTTAGAACAATAAAGTCTGAATGATATGGTTTCTATTAACATGAAACTTTCTCTTTAGTTTTGTCAGCCCAATTTTCTTGCCTTGTGGAAGACATGATATTCCAAACCATGGGTTGGAAAACAATGACTCATGGACCATATATGCCATGTGGCCTGTTGTTTTTTGCTCACAAGCTAAAATGGTTTTTATATTTTTAAAGGTTGTGAAAAAATGAATATATTACAGAGGCTATATGTGGCCTGCAAAGCCTAACATATTTACTATCTGCCTTTTTAGATAAAGTTTGCCAATCCCTATTGTAAAAAACCAATGCTAAGTAATAGACTGTGAACCACAAATATGAGCCACATATGCATTTCTAAATTTTCGGGTAGTCACATTTTAAATAGTAGAAATGAGACAGATGAAGTTGATTTTTAATTCTATTTTTTTATTAACCCAGTATCTCAAAAATATCTCAATATGCAATCAATGAGACATTATTAAGATATTTTAGGACAGTGGCAAAATGGAAGAATGCTAAATCCCCCAGCATCTCTTTTCAAACAAAAATACAACTAAAAACTATTCCAAGGCAAGAGTACCATTCTGAGTTCACCAGAACTCAGTTGAGAGAAGTGGAAAACCACCCCCAGGCCAACAGAACTGAGAGAACCCACAACTGGTAAGAGAAACAGTCATTTCGGAGCATCAGCCATGCCCACATAACACCACTCACAGAGAATTTCCCTACACCCATAGTTTCCAAGGGAAGAGGAGGAAAATGGAGGTGGACATTGGATCTCCCCAGCGGTTTGGGAATTTTTATAGAAAGCCAACTCCAGTTGCATACATGGGAAACATTGGGAGTGCCATGAGGGATAACCCATATGGAGCAAACTAGGGACAGAGAGGACGCTGATAGTAGCGAAGAGCATGCCGATCTTGGCAGCTACTCTGTGCTCTTATCAGCAGGACATCATGTAGAAGAGACTGGCTAGTGTCATGCCACTGTATGAGGCACAATCCACAAGAAAGCCCAAATCCCTGGCCAGATGATCAACAAAGCCCAGACGCTCCTTGGGAGCCTTTCTCTGGCTTGGAACTACTAAAAGATCAGGATTAAGTTCCACTTCCTGCTTCAGGTTTCCCCAGACTAGTAAACAATGAAAGGGCATCAGACTAGTAAACAATGAAAGGGCATCAGTACAATTCTGGGGCAACATTTATATTCCAGCGCTCACCACAAGTCTCCTCCAGACTGGGTAGCTATTTAGTTTCGGAGCAGAGTTTAAGGTTTGGTGTTCACTGTAAGTTTTTTTCCAGACCAGAAAACAATGACAAGGTAGTAAGTTAGTTCCAAGACAGTGTTTTGCTGATAAACACAGATGCAAGTTCTGCTACTCACTATGTGTATTCTTCAGAATGGAAAGAAACAACAGGCCAATGTTTAAGTTCTAATAGTAAGGAGTAAAGGTCTAACACCACCAAAGACCACTGCATAACATGAAAGAGGTGGTTGCCTCCTGTAACGCACAGGCATCAATGTAAAGATGCAAGGATCATGAAAGCTCATGGAAATATGGTATCATCAAAAGAAACTAACAAAGCTCCAGCAATTGACCCAGAAGAACTGAAGATCTATGAAATGTTAGACATAGAATTCAGAATAAGGATCTTAAATAAGTTCAGAAAATAATAAGAAAATACAAACATAAAATTCATAAAATTGAGAAAATAATCTGAAACAAAATGAGAAATTTGACCAAAAGATAGAAATCCTAGACATAAAAACTACAATAAATAAGGAAAACATTTATTCCAATGCTCTGACACCACACTTGGACAAACAGATAAAAGAATTAGCAAGTTTGAAGATAGAATATGTGAAATTACATAGTCAAAAGAGGGGAAAAAAGAATTAAAAAGAGAAGGGAAGAAGGCCTATGAGAATTGGCCTTGATGTGACATGATCAAACAAATCAACCAACAGATAATAGAAATTTCTGAAAGAGACGAAAAGTCCTAGAAAACATATTTAAGAAAATAATGGCTGAAGAATTTCCAAATCTAGAGAAAAATGACACCATCCAGGTACATAAAGCTTAGAGGACACCAATCAAATTCAATCTGAACAGGAAATTCCTATGGCTCATCATAATCAAATTGCAAAAATCAAGGACAAAAGGAATAATTACTCAAAACAGCAAGAAAAAATAAATATATCACATTCAATGGAGCCCCAGTACAGCTTTCTGCAGATTTCTCGGCAGAAACTCCACAGGCCAGGAGAGAGTGGGATGCTGTATTTAAAGTGCTGAAGGAAAAACTACCAGCCAAAAATAGTGTACTAAAAAAGCTATCCTTCAAACATGAAGGAAAGATAGTCATTCCCAGACAAACAAATGCTGAAAGAATTCACCAACACCAGATCTATCTTACCAGAAATGCTAAACTAAGTTTTCAAACTGAAAGAAATGGAGGTTGCCGTGTAATAAGAAAACATCTGACCGTGTTAAATTAACTGGGAGAAAAAAAATAAATAACAGGCCAGGCACAGTGGCTCATGCTTATAATTCCAGCACTTTGGGAGGCTGAGGTTGGAGGATTGCTTGAGCTTAGGAGTTCAAGACTAGCCAGAGCAATATGGTGAAAGCAACAGAAAATACAAAAATTGGCCAGGCATAGTGGTGTAAGTCTGTAGTCCCAGCTACTCAGAAGGCTGAGGTAAGAAGATCACTTGAGCCCAGGAGGTTGAAGCTGCAGTGAGCCATGATCACACCATTGTACTCTAGCGTGGGCAACAGAATGAGACCCTATCCCTGGCAAAACACAAAATAAAATTTAAAAAAAGACAATTCAGAATACTCTAATACTATAATTAAGGTAAGAAAACCGCTTATATCTTAAGAAGATTAAAAGACAAAACTATTGTAAATGATTATAACTACAAAAATTGATTAATAGATAAACAATATAAAAGGTGTAAATTGTTGCATCAAAAGCTTCAAAAAGTCAAAATATGGGAGGGAGGATTTGTGTTAAAGTGTAGTTTGTTTTTTGTTACTTTTCTTTGCAATTAGTTAAGTCATAATCAGTTTAAAATAATCTGCCTTAAGATTATTTGCAAGTCTCATGGTAACCACAAAGAAAAACCCTATAATAGATACACTAAAAATAAATAACACAGGATCAAAGCATACTATTAGTTAAGTCATAATCAGTTTAAAATAATCTGCCTTAAGATTATTTGCAAGTCTCATGGTAACCACAAAGAAAAACCCTATAATAGATACACTAAAAATAAATAACACAGGATCAAAACATACTACTAGAGAAAATCACTTAACCACAAAAGAAGGCAGTAAGAGAGGAAAAGAGGCAAAAAGAATCTATACAACAAACAGAAAATAAGAAACAATATGGCAGTAGTAAACCCTTATCTATCAATAATAACCTCGAATATAAATGGATTAAATATTCCAATTACAAGACATAAAGTGGCTGAACGGATAAAAACTAAGACCCAACAATATTCTATCTATAAGAAACTCACCTTACCTATAAAGACAGGTACAAACTGTAAGTGAAGAGACGGAAAAATATATTCATGTAAGTGGTAACCAAAACAGAGCAAGAGTAGCCATACTTAGATAAAATGCAGTTTAAGACAAGAATGGTTTTTAAAAGGCCATTGTACAATAATACGGGGATCAAAAGCAAGAGATATCCTCTTAAACATAATATAAGAGGATACATACATACATGCATAATTTATAATTATAAATACACAGGAACCCAACAATGGAGCACCCAAGTGTATAAAACAAATATTAATAGAACTAAAGGGAGAAATTGATCCAGTACAATGATAGTAGGGAACTTCAACACTCCTCCTTCAACAATGAGAAGATCATCCAGACAGAAAGTCAACAAAAAACAGCAGAGTTACACTCAACTTTAGACCAAATGAACTTCACAGACATTAACAGAACGTTCTATTGAACAGCGGCAGAATACACATGTTTTCTCAACTGCACATAAAACATTTTCTAGGATAGACTACATATTACACCACAAAAAAGTCAACACATTTTTTAAAAACTGAAATCATAGCAAGTATCTTTTCTCATCACAATGAAATAAATCTAGAAATCAATGTCAGAAACCACATTAAAAATGTAGAAATTCATGGATAATAAACAACATGTTCCTGAATAACAAATGGGCCAATGAAGAAATTAAAATAAATTTTAAAATTTCTTGAGACAAACATAAATAGATATACAACATAGCAAAACTTGTTGGATACAGCAAAAGCAGTTCCAGAAGGAAAGTTTATAGCAATAGGCCGGGCGCAGTGGCTCAGGCCTGTAATCCCAGCACTTTGGGAGGCCGAAAGGGGCAGATCACGAGGTCAGGAAATCGAGATCATCCTGGCTAACACGGTGAAACCCCGTCTCTACTAAAAAAAAATACAAAAAACTAGCCGGGCGTGGTGGCGGCGCCTGTAGTCCCAGCTACTCAGGAGGCTGAGGCAGGAGAATGGCGGGAACCCGGGAGGCGGAGCTTGCAGTGAGCTGAGATCCGGCCACTGCCCTCCAGCCTGGGCGACAGAGCGAGACTCCGTCTCAAAAAAAAAAAAAAGAAAGAAAGTTTATAGCAATAAATGCCCGCATCAAAAAAGTAGAAGGACTTCAAATAAATACCTAATGTTGCACCTGTAGTAAGTAGTAAAGCATAAACAGAACAAATCTCAAATTAGTAGAAGGAAATAATGAGATCAGATCAAAAAATGAAATTGAAACTAAAAAAAATCAAGAAAACAAAAAGTCTGTTTTCTAAATAAACAAGCAAAATTAACAAATCTTAAGTTAGACTAAGGAAAAAAGGAGAGAAGACCCGAATAAACAAAATCAGAGCTAGAAAACAAAGCATTAGAACAGATAGCACAGAAACACAAAAAATAATGAGACAGTTAACGATAGCTATATACAAACAAATTGGGAAACCTAGATGAAATGGATAAATTTTTGGACATATGCAACCTGCCAAGATTCAATTATGAAGAAATAGAAAACCTGAGCAGATAATAATGAGTAATGAGATTGATCAGTAATTGTGTCTTCCATCAAAGAAAAGCCCAGGATCTTACAGCATCACTGAGGACTTTTACCAAACTTTTCTTAATACCAATTCTACTCAAAGTATCTCAAAACATTGAAGAAGCAGGAGTACTTCCAAATATATTCTATGATGCCAGCATTACCCTGACACCAAAACAAAACATAAACACACAAAAAACAAACAAACAAAAAAAACTGCAAGCCAATTTTCCTGATAAACACAGATGCAAAAATCCTCAACGAAATACTATCAAACCAAATTCAACAATATATTAAAAAGTCTACTCATTATTATCTAATGGGATTCAAGATGGTTCAACATATGCAAAAAATAAACATTTTACACCATATTAACAGAGCCAGAAATAAAAGCCATGTGGTCATTTCAATTGATGCTGAAAAGAATTCAATAAAATTTAACATTCCTTTGTGATAAAGACTCCCAACAAACTGGGTCTAGAAGAAATATATCTCAAAACAATAAAGGCCATAGCTGAGAAGCCCACAGGTATCATCATACTGAATGGGGAAAAACTGAAAGCTTTTTCTCCGAGATCTGGAAGAAAGCAAGGATGTTCACGTTCTCCACTTTTATTCATCATAGTACTGGAAGTTCTAGCCAAAACAATTAGGGAAGAGAAAGAAATTGGAAAGGAAGAAGTCAAATTATTCTGGTTCGTAGACAACAGGATTCTAGATTTAGAAAAACCTAAATATTCCATCAAAGAATGGTTAGAGCTGATAAATGAGTTCAGTGAAGTTGCAGAACACAAAAATACCAATGTACAAAATTACTAGCATTTATACACTCCAACAGTGAACAATCTGGAAAAAAAAAAAAAGAAAACATCCTGTCTGATGTATAGTTTGTGAATATTTTCTCCCATTTGCAGGTTGTCTGTTCATTTAGCTGAATATTTCTTTTGCTGTGCAGACGATTTTTTGTTTAATTAAATCACATTTGTCTATTTTTGTTTTTCTTGCTTATATTTTTGAGGTCTTAGTCAAGAATTGTTTGCCTAGACCAATATCTGGAAGAAATTTTCCTAAATTTTCTTCTAGGATTTTTATAGTTTCAGGCCTTACATTTAATTGTTTAATAGATCTTGAGTTGATTATTGTACATAGTGAGAGATTTAGGTTCAGTTTTCATATTTCTGCTTGTGCCAATCCAATTCTCCCAGCACTATTCTTTGAAAAGGTTGTCCTTACCCTGTCTATGTTCTTGTTAACCTTGTCAAAGATCAGTTAGCTGTAGATATGTGGCTTTATTTCTGGTCTCTCTGTTCTGTTCCATTCATCTGTGTGTCTATTTCTGTACCAGAACCAGGCTGTGGTAAATAGCTTTGTAATATAATTTGAAGTCAGGTAATATAATGCCTACAGCGTCAATCTTTTTGTTTATGATTGCTTTGGCTATTTGGGTTCTTTTCTGGTTCCATATGAATCTTAGGATTATAATTTTCTAATTCTGCGGAAAATGACATTGTATTTTAATAGGAATTGCATTCAATCTGTAAATAGCTTTGGTCAGTATAGTCATTTTAAAAATATTAATTCTTCTAATTCAGGAGTATGGGATTTTTTTTCATTCGTTTGTGTTCTCTTCAATTTTTTTCATCAGTGTTTTGTAATTTTCCTTGCAGAGATCTTTTACCTCCTTGGTTAAGTTTATTCCTAAATATTTTATTTTTTAGGTAGGTACTATAAATGAGATTGCATTCTTGAATTTCTTTCTTGGCTAGATCATTAGTGGTGTATAGAAACACTACTGATTTTTGTATGCTGATATTGTATCGTGAAACATTACTGACTTTATCAAATCTGTTTTGCTAGACATAAGAATATATTATCAGCAAAGAAGAACAATTTGACTTCTTCTTTTCCAATTTGAATAATTTTTTGTTTGTTTGTTTGTTTGAGCCAGAATTGCTCTGTCGCCCAGGCTGGAGTACAGTGGCGCAATCTCGGCTCACTGCAAGCTCAGCCTCCCGGGGTTCACGCCATTCTCCTGCCTCAGCCTCCCGAGTAGCTGGGACTACAGGCGTCCCCACCACACCCAGCTAATTCTTGTATTTTTAGTAGAGATGGGTTTCACTGTGTTAGCCAGGATGGTCTCGGCCTCCCAAAGTGCTGGGATTACAGGCGTGAGCCACTGCGCCCGGCCTTGAATACGTTTTTATGCTTTCTTTTTCCTGATAGCTCTGGCCTAAGACTTTTAGTACTATGTTAAATTGGAGTGGTGAAAGTGGGTATTCTTGTCTAGTTCTAGTTCTGCCAGAAAAGGCTTTCAACTTTTTCCCATTCAGTATGACATTTGCTATGGGTTTTCCATATACGGTCTTTAATACTGTTATTCCTTATGTGCCTACTTTATTGAGAGTTTTGAATGTGAAAGGATGTTGAATTTTATCAAATGCTTTTTCCCCATCTATTGAGATGATCATATGGTTTTTGTCTTTCATTATGTTAATGTAATGTATCACATTTATTGGTTTGTATATGTTGAACCATCCCTAGTATAAATCCCACCTGATGGTGATGTATTGTCTTTTTGGTGTGCTGGAATGAAGTTTTTTAGTATTTTGTTGAAGATGTTTGCATCTATGTTTATCAGGGTAATCAGCCTGTAGTTTTTGTTGCTGCTGCTGTTGTATCTTTGGTTTTGGTATCAGTGTAATAATGCTGACAGAATGGGTTAGGAAGAATTCTCTCCTTTTCAATTTTTTTGAATAGTTTCAGGAGGATTAGTGTTAGTTCTTTGTATCTTTGGTAGACTTTGGCTATGCATCCATCCAGTCCTAGGCTTTTCTTTCATGGGAGGATTTTTATTACTGTTTCAATCTTGATACTTGTTATGGTATATTCAGAGTTTTGGTTTTTCCTGACTTAATCTTGGCAGGTTTTATATTTCCATAAATGTATCCATTATCCAATTTCTCCAGTTCTTCAGCATATAGCTGTTCATAATAATCTCTCAAAAACATTGGTATTTCTGTGATATTAGTTGTAGTATCTCCTTTTTCATTTCTGATTTTGCTTATTCGGGTCCTCTCTCTTCTATTCTTGGCTAGTGATTTATCAACTTTGTTTATCTTTTCAAAGAACAAGCTTTTGGTTTAGTTGAGCCTTATAATTTTTGTCTCTATTTCATTTAGCTCTGTTCAAATCTTTGTGACTTATTTTTTTTTCTTTTTTTTTTTTTTTGCTGCTGTTAATTTTGGTTTTGGTCTTTTCTTGCTTTTCTAGTTCCTTGAGATACACTGTTAGATTGTTGATTTGTAAACTTTCTACTTTTTTGATATAGACACTTATTGCTATAACCTCTCTTAACAGTGCTTTTGCTGTATCCCACAGATTTTGGCATGTTATGTATTCATTTTCACTTTTTTCAAGAAACTTTTAAATCTGTGACTTAATTTTTTTTGACCCAATAATCATTCATGATCATGTTGTTTAATTTCCTTGTATTTATATCATTTTCTGAGTTTCTCTTGATATCAATTTCTAGTTTAATTTTATTGTGGACTGAGAAAATACTTTACATTATTTATTTATTTATTTTAATTTTTATTTATTTATTTTGAGACAGAGTCTTGCTCTATCACCCAGGCTGGAGTGCAGTGGTGTGATCTCGGCTCACTGCAATCTCTGCCTCCTGGGTTCAAGCCATTCTCCTGCCTCAGCCTTCTGTGTAGTTGGGATTACAGGTGCACACCACCACCCCCAGCTAGTTTTTGTGTTTTTAGTAGAGACGGGGTTTTACCATGCTGGTCAGGCTGGTCTCAAACTCCTGACATCGTGATCCACCCACCTCGGACTCCCAGAGTGCTGGGTTTACAGGTGTGAGCCATCGCACCTGGCCTATCTTATTTCATTCAAAAACATATATATATTTGAAACTTGTTTTGTGGCCTAACATGTGGTCTGTCCTGGAGATTGCTTCAATTGCTGATTAAAAGAATGTATATACTACAGTTGTTGGACACAGTGTTCTGTAAGTGTCTGTTAGGATCATTTGGTCTAAACTCCAATTTAAACCCAATGTTTCTTTTCTGATTTTCTCTCTAGAGGGTCTATCTAATGCTGAGAGTAGGATGTTGAATTCTGTCACTCTTATGGTATTGCAGTCAATCTCTTAATTTAGATATAGCAATAAATGCTTTATGAATCTAAGTGCTCTGGTGTTAGACACATATATATTTAGAATTCTTATATTCTAAGAATTTAGATATTCTTTGCTAGATTAATCCACTTATCATTACATAATTGACCTCCTTTGTCATTTTTTACTGTTCTTGACTTAAAGTGTGTTTTATCTGATATAAATATAGCTACTTCTGCTTACTTTTCATTTCTGTTTGCATAGATTATTTTTTTCATCCCTTTATTTTCAGTTTATATGTGTCTTTACTGGTAACATGAGTTTCTCATTAGCAGCATATACTTCAATCATATATTTTAACATCTGATTTCTCATTCTATATCCCTTAAAAGGAGAATTTAATCCATTTGTACTTAAGGTTATTATTGATATCAGGCTTTGCTCCTGTCACATTGTTGTTTTCTGGTTGCTGTATATATTCTTTGTTTCTCTCTTTTTCTCTTGTAGTTTGTCATTGTGGTTTGGTGGATTTCTGTAATGGTACCATTTGAGTCCTTTCTCATTCTCCTTTGCTTTACTGGTGAGGTTTATAATTTCATGTGTTTTTTCCTTATTGTAAATATTGTCCTTTCACTTCCAGGTTTAGGACTGCCTTGATTTCTTGTAGGACTGGTCCCATGGTAACAAATTCTCACAGCATCTGTTTGCCTAGAAATTACTTTATTTCTTCATG
Organism: Chlorocebus sabaeus; assembly: GCF_047675955.1. Lineage (NCBI taxonomy): Eukaryota > Metazoa > Chordata > Mammalia > Primates > Cercopithecidae > Chlorocebus > Chlorocebus sabaeus. The sequence goes on from NC_132925.1 coordinate 11,786,508, forward strand.
ATTTTTGAAGGAAAATGTTGCTAACTATAATATACTTGGGTGGCAGTTTTTTTCTTTTGGCACTCTGAGTATCCTAGAAAAAAATGTCTAAATTGTCTGCTCAAATTTCCCAAACCAAAATAAATAATAAATTCTTGCAAAATATAGTGACCTGCTTCACCAATGTAAACCAAAATAGAATTATAAACCCCTCAACCAACTAAAGAACACTCCCCTTAGCCAAGAGCATTCCAAAGTTAACCTGAAAAATTAGTTCAGGCCATGATGGGAAGTAGGGGTCGAACATGCATTATTATGCCCCCCTCCCTTTGGAATTTAGAAAGAGCTGACCAGCATTAACATTAAAACAGGAACCTTAAGACTGATAGAACAGACTCTTTAAGTCTGATAGGAAACATTTACAATCTATTCTCTCTGAAGCCTGCTACCTGGAGGCTTCATCTGCATGATAAAACCTTGGTTTCCACAACTTCTTATCTTAATTCAGACATTCCTCTCTATTGATTCCAGGTCTTTAGATAATAACTCTTCCAACCAAGTGTCCTTCAGAAAATCTTTGAATCCACCTATGACCTGGAAGCCCCCACTTCCAGTTCTACCAACTTTCCAGACAAAATCCATGTTCATCTTACATGTATTAATTGATGCCTTACATCTCCTAAAATGTGTAAAACCAAGCTGTCGCCCGACTGTCTTGGGCACATGTTTGCAGGACCTGTTGGGGTATGTGTCATAGGCCATTGGTCACTCAAATTTGGCTCAGAATAAATCATCTTTAAATGTTTCATGGAGTGTTAGTCTTTTCATCAACACCAGGTTGTTTAAATAAATTAATAAATGGTTAAATACTAATAAAAATATAAATTACTTTAGAATGCCACATAGTAATAAAAAGGTACAAATAAGATGAAGATAGAATTAAATAGACAAAAACCACTTCTGCAATCAGAATAAACTAAAGACAGGCTTAAAAAGACCACACAGATTTCTATCTTCAGTATATAAATTATGGTACATCACAGGATATATATTCAAACTGAAATCAAATCAATCTGATTAAAACATTTCTTTAAAAAGGCGCTTAAGAGATTGTAGGAGCAAGAAAGATCACTGTCCTGTGGTTTTTGAATTAATGACATCTTTAATTTACACTTCTCAAAGCTGCTTATTTTTTCTCATAGAACAGCCTTAAAGTTTTTGGATCCAAAAGGAAAATCAATTATATCTTCACAAACTCACTTCTTTGTGATTAAAAAAAAAAAATTCTTTGTGGGTTAGAAAAAGTAATAAACTCTCTAATTTCCCATGAACAAGGAATGTATTTCTTAATTCCTTCTCCATAGCCTCTTCTCCTCTAGTCCTGAGAGCTGTAGATTTTTTTTACTTTGTTTACTCAACCTTAATCAAAAAGTTAAAACTTTGTTATTTGTTATAAACTATTTTGAATACATCTTCATGCAAAACTCCTTATCCTGAATCAGTTACTTAACCCATAAATGTTCTGTAAGTCACTGAAAAGTTATTTCTTTCTTTCTTTTTCTCTTTTTAATTTTTTAAAAAAGACAAGGTCTCACTGTCCCAGGTTGGAGTGCTGTGGCATGATCATGGCTCACCATAACCTTGAACTCCTGGGCTCAAGTGATCCTCCTGCCTCAGCCTCCTAAGAGCTAGAAGAGCAAGTGTGTGCCACCATGCCCAGCTAGTTTTTTGTTTGTTTGTTTGTTTGTTTTATGTTTTGTAGAGATACGTTCTTGCCATGTTTCCCCAGCTGGTCTTGAACTCCTAGACTCAAACAATCCTCCTGTCTCAGCCACCCAAAGTGCTGAGACTATAGGTGTGCCCAGACAGTTGTTATTTCTATTAAAATAATAATGACATAGACTTAAGACTGGTTCTGGTGATTATTTGTTAATATGGCTACTCTAGGGGCCAAGGGAAAGCTTTCTCTTCATCCTCTGAAGTTTCACTGAAAGAAAAAAAACTCACAAAAGGCAGATAAATAGGAGAAATGACATACAAATTAATTATTGTGCACAGAAAGAACCTCAGGGTGATTACTCCAACCCCCAATGGAGTACAGAAGCTTGTATACCACCTTGAGGTTATAGAAAGAATGGGGGCTTGGATCTTGGTCAAAACCAGGTTTTGGAAGTAAGTCAGGTCATAGTGAAAAAACAGGTTATAAGAGAGGGAAACGAGGAGGCATGGCTAGCAAAGGGGTCTTGTTACCTCACAAGTAGCAGCCCTCAGAGAGGATAGTAAATGTTTCTTTCAGACCTTTAAGGTGTCAGTCTCTCAATTAATTTTTCCTAAATCTGGACAAGGGAGGGTCTCAGAGAAAACCTGATTGCATCAATGCCAGACTCTCTCTCTCTCTCTTTTTTATTTTATTTTTTATTTTTTGAGACAGAACTTCACTCTTGTCACCCAGGCTGGAGTGCAATGGCACAATCTCAGCTCACTGCCACCTCTGCCTCCAAGATTCAAGTGATTCTCCTACCTCAGCCTTCCGAGTAGCTGGGATTACAGGCACATGCCACCATGCCCAGCTAATTTTTGTATTTTTAGTAGAGATGGGGTTTCACCATGTTGGCCAGGATGGTCTCAATCTCTTGACCTTGTCATCTGTTCGCCTCAGCCTCCCAGAGTGCTGGGTTTACAGGCGTGAGCCACCGCACCTGGCCCAGATTCTCTTCAGATGCAAACATCCCTCACAAAAGACAGCTCTGGAGGATTACCTCTGTATGCTGGTTCTCTGAATAACCATCTCAAAATATGTCAAAGAACTACATTTCAGGATGAAATATTATCATTTCCTTCACCATAGAAAAATTAATCTTTTTCTAGAACCACAAATAACCAGAAGAACACATCTTAAATGTATTTAATAAATCAGCAACGGTCATACTCCAATAAACCTGAATCTCATAGCAGCCAATTAACAACATTCTCTTCTGAGTTACCACATTTCTAAAGCTGGCATTAGCTCAGTCCTACCTTTGAAAATTTACCATTCCCTTCACACTATGCATCCCCCAAAGTCCTGTGTAAGATTAATTATCTGCTTTGCTTGAGAAGACTGCTGGACTCTCATAACTATTGTTTACCTAAGTAAGCAATAAATTCAGCTTTGCATTTTATTTGCATTATTGGTTGGTGGGATCATCCATTGATATGATTATGGTTTTATTTGGTTTGTTGGTTTGTTTGTTCATTTGTTTGTTTTTGAGATGAAGTCTTGCCCTGTCACCCAGGCTGGAGTACAGTGGCATGATCTCAGCTTACTGCAACCTCCGCCTCCTGCGTTCAAGCAATTTTCCTGCCTCAGCCTCCTGAGTAGCTGGGATTACAGGCACCTGCCACCACGCCCTGCTAATTTTTGTATTTTAGTAGAGAGGAGATTTCACCATGTTGTCCAGGCTGATCTCAAACTCATGACCTCAGGTGAGCCACCCACCTGGGCCTCCCAAAGTGCTGGGATTACAGGGGTGAGACACCGTGCCCGGCCAATATGATTATGTTTTGTTTTGTCTGAGATCTCATTCTGTCACTCAGGCTAGAGTGCAGTGGCACAATCTTGGCCCACTGCAACCTCCGCCTCCTGGGTTCAAGCGATTCTCCTGCCTCAGCCTCCTGAGTAGTTGGGACTACAGGTACATGCCACCACACCTGGCTAATTTTTTGTATTTTTAGTAGCAACGAGTTTCACCATGTTAGCTAGGATGGTCTTGATCTCCTGACCTTGTGATCCACCCGCCTTGGCCTCCCAAAGTGCTGGGATTACAGGTGTGAGCCACCACACCCAGCCATGATTATGTTTTAACAAGTGTACTAACCTAGAAAAATAACCTTGACTCTGGTCCTTCTTTTCACAATTTTCTTCAATACAATCTGGATATTTTTGGCAGTATTACCTTTATTATCCTTTGCCATATTTTTTTTTCTTGAAGAATATATAATGGCCATCTCATATTTCTATAGTCAGTAAAACTTATTTTGACATTCATGTCTCCATATAGCCATATAGGCTGGTTTCTATATATACAACTTGTCAGATCAACCAATGCAGATAGGAGCTTCCAATTAGTATTTCATTTTTATGAAATTGCTTCACTGTCTTACTGGTCAAAATTCATTTGCCCTTGCAGAAACACTATCAAGCAAAAAAAAAAAAAAAAAAAAAAAAAAAAAAATCACATTCTGGAATAATATTTTTAACTCATTTTAAAAATTGAACATTTATTCAACTAAATTGAATATAGTAACTTAATTGAACTTAGTAAAATATATTTAAAATATTTTACATTAGCCAAAATTTGCAGGATTTTATCTTTGAAATGGAAACAAGGAGGGAAAATCAGATTTTATCATCAAATTCTGCTTAACTTCACACTCTTTGAAATGACTCTCAACTATTTCTCTGAAAGTAAAGCCTTTATAAGTGTGACAATGTTCTCTATGGTACAGTTAATATTAAACTATTAAAAAATAGAATGACAAAATGAGTAGATCAATTTATTCACTTATATATTAGAAAAAATAAAATTGACATTTTCCCCATTGTTGCCCATAGACCCAGGCAAAAGGAATCTTTGATCAGGGTCATAAGTTTTAAAGAGTCTCACATATCATAAATATCATTTATTTAAAAAAATACGGGTTCTGAATCTCAGAATTCAACACTCAGTGCTGATAACAGAATCTATAACCCTAAACATCAGCATCAACTCTTATGCCTAATAATTGTTCAGGCCCCCAAAAAAAGTTTTTAAACGTTTCTTGCCCATGTCCTCCAAAACAAAAGGTGATTGCATCCAATTGCCAGAAAGTGTGTGAATTCTATAGCTTCCCTATCTGACACAAACACAGCTTGAGAGAGAGGAGGATATGAATAGCAGAGGTGCTTAAATAGGAGAAAACCAATATAATTAACTAGTCAATTTCTTCCTGTTGGCATGAATACAATACATTCTCACGGAGCAAAAAAATTCCCATTCTACATACAACCCTAACAGTCATAGAAGGTAGACATGACAAATTTACTACATTAAACAATTCTCATTACTAGGTCTAGACTTAACATCATATGAATACTTCACTTTCATGTAATATGTAAAAGAACATTATTTTATTAAATGTTTAATAGGATTTAATTAAATGAGAACATTAAATTAAAATGTTCAGTTTAATAAAATGATTTGAATTAATTTTTGAAAATTATAATGTATAAGTTATATTTTGCATTTTAATTTCAAGATAAAACTTTTTGGAAAATAAGTTTTAGTTATTTTTACATTAATATATTTTGGTGAAAATATAATTTCTTATACTGGGAAAACAATTACAGTCTTTCAGATGATTAAAAGTCAGTTTCACTTTTACATCATAATAGTATACATAAAAGTAAATAGCCAAACAAGTTGAAAAAATAAACTCTTTAGAATGGTAATTTGTTTATTTTTATTTAAGTGAAAAAAATGAAAGAAACTAGATTTTACTTAAACATGACCAAGCTAAGTTTAGCATACAGGATACTACAAATGATTAATATAATGACGATTTATTTTTTAATCAAAATAATGAAAATGAGAAAGAAAAGTATCTCCTCAAATTCAGAACTTGAACAGATCAGATGAAAATCCTGCAATTTCACTTAATCATTCTTCATTAAAAGAACATTAAATGTGTCACGTGCATACAAAAAGGAGCATGTGTGTTTATTAGAACTGAAAGGAAACTGAATAAACAGCAATTTATCGTGTTCAACAATGATACGAAAATGCCTATACAGAATATCAGTTTGAAGTTATTGAAATAATAAAATTATTTGTTCATTTTTGCCAAGTGTGACATTGATTTTGTACACAATATTTACAGAAAACAAAAAAAAATAGATTTTGTAGACATGATCTCAAAAAGTGATGTGACATTAAATATGTAAACCTGATATAAATAATAAAATGAATAATCACTAGACATGAGGAATATTTCCTGTCCCAATGCAAAACCAAACACCACTTAGGACCATTTAGCATCACTAGGATTCTTGGCTTTGGTTCCTAATAAATATGTTAAATATACCACTAATTATTTCTAGGTTTGCCTTTCCAATCCACCAAAGTCAAATTCTCTAAGCTGGACTACTCACAGTCATCCTCCTGTACACTTCACTGTTTTCACTACACAGAGAAGCACAGGTAACTTCAGGTATGCATCTCTGAAAATGTTCTCCCTACTGTCCTTCCCAAGGGATTCCAAGTGATCCTTGACAGCAGTGCCCCAATAAGTAGAGTTCACTGACCCAGGATGCCCCAACCCTGGCAGGCCACTGTTTCTGAAATTGCACAGGTTTCTGTAGGTAGAGTATAACATAAGCAACAGAGCCCCCCTATAATCCTGTCATCCAGAACCACCTTGCAGAGTACAACTCCTAGTAAAAAGTCCCTTTGGTATTTGACTTACTGTAGGTACCTTTAAATGAGGTCCAGACGACCTGGCCATGAAGAATTCTGATTTGTCTTGTAGCAAGGGTGCATCTGCTTGTGCTTAAAAATACACAGAATGAATCTCAGTCATGAAAAAGACAGGTGAACTTGCTCTATTCTACTTTTTGAGCATCTGTTTGCATCAGCAGGTAGAAGAGGCCATTTTAAATAGCAGGTTCAGTAAAATGCTGAGAAGCCAACAGACATCTCAAGACAAACTTAAAAGTGTTTTCTCAGCTTTTGCCTGTTAGTAACCCAGCCTTCTGAACCTAGAATGTCCATGGAAGAGAGGGCCAGTGAATCAAAATTCTCTCATCCCTTCTGTAAGTTCTGCTATTTAAAACAATGCAAATCAACATTATTCATAACAGCTATAACTTGGGAGCAGTCCAAATGCTCACTAATGGATGGTTGGCTGGCTGGATGGATGGATATGCAAAATGGGGTCCATTCACACATGAAATATTATTCAGCCTTAAAAAGGAAGAAAATTCTGACAGATGTCACAACACGGATGAACCTTGAGAACATAATCTGCAGTGAAATAATTGAACCCTTTACCATTAAGTAATGCTCATCTTTGTCTTTTTTTAGTCTTTGTTGGTTTAAAATCTATCTTGCCTGAAATTGGAACAGCAATTCCTGCTGTGTTGTGTTTTCAAATTGCTTGGTAGATTTTTCTCAGTCTCTTTACTGTGAGCTTATGGGTGTCATTGCATAAGAGATGGTTTCTTGAAAACAGCATACCATTCAGCCTTGCTTCTTTATCCAGCTTGCCACTCTGTACCCTTTAATTTGGGCATGTAGCCCATTTACATTCAAGATTAATATTGATATGTGCAGAACCGACCCTGTCTCAGTAAAAATACGAATGCTTCATGAATTTTTGTGTCATCCTTGCACAGGAACCATGTTAATCTTTTCAATATTGTTCCAGTTTTAGTACATGTGCTGCCAAAGTGAGCATGAAATATGAATATTTTGCCTTTTAGAATTGCCCTGTGAGTCCTCCCTGTGAAAGACAATGTTCTGTTTTAACTCCAAACTGGTTGGTTTTCTATCCTCCTGAGAGGGTTCTGATGATGATTTGATCACTGTTTCTCTTACCCATACCAATAAGTCTATTGGAAACAGTAGAGGAAGGCTTCATCTCCCACAGTTTCCTCATACAACATTTGTCAATACTTCTTTCCCACACCCACACTTATAGCTGTATCTCTGATGCTCTATGGAGCCAATGGTGACCTTGCAGAACCAGAAAAATTGGCCAAATTGCCTCAAGACACTTTCTCCAAGAACAAGAATTAGACTCAGCTCTTCAGAATGAAGTAGGAATTAGAGCAGATGGTGGGGAGACCCTGTGAGGGACATTGTCAATCAGTATCTCCTGATTAATAGAGGTCCCACATGGGGGATTCTTGAAATTATAGACAACACTTTCTTTTCAAGAATCTATATCCACTCTTGGGATGGTACTTTTATGCCGTTATTAACTTTAGTCCCTCCTGAAACTATGGTACAGCTGCCACTTTCTCATGTAAAGCCAAAATTCTGCTGTGGGCAGGATAAATATGCCATTTCCACTTGACAAGAGGGGCTTGTTGAGTACACCTTGTCTGTTGAGTACGCCTTGTCTTTTTAGTCATGGACTCTGTATTAGTCCATTTTCTCACTGCTATAAAGAGTACCTGAGACTGGGTAATGTATAAAGGAAATAGGTTTAATTGACCCACAGTCATGGCTGGGGAGGCCTCAGAAAACGTATAATCATGGCAAAAGGCAAAGGGGATACTTTATTCCCCATTCCAATACTAGAAGAAAAGTTGTCTACTCAACCGCCCAGTGAGTCCTCATGTAGCTGAGATTTCTCAAAATACCTGAACCTGATTTACTGGCACTGCTAAACTGAAAGCTGATGGTGTGTGCAAGACTTCTGCAGATGTTCAACCTCACTGCCACCTGTTCCAAACTCAAAAGAGATGTGGTTGGTCAACTCAGTGAGCAGATCTGAAGCCATTCCCAGGATCAGTCAAATACTACCCTTGATAAACCTTGCTATACTTTCACTGACTTTTGACCTGTTGCAAAAGGCTGGAGATTTAGCCAGCCACTTGAAAAACTATGGATTAAATTAAAGACACATTTCAGATTAAAGACAATTTCTTTGGTGCCATGTAGTGTGAAAACAAATTCAGACTGCTAATTGAACTATTGCAGCCATTTTTGTAGATGGCAATGCCAAGTGTACATTCTCTGATGAAACCAGCTAGAATTATACTGCTGATCAAGATTGCATTGTCCAAGTAGCCACAATCACTACGTGGATTCACCACCTTACTAATTCATGACACATCCATGATCATAAGCTGAACATAAAGGAGAGAGTTCTGTTATTGATGCAGAGGCCAACCAACACATGCCAGACTTGGGACTCTTGCCAAAAGTTGGGCCATTATCCTAAGATGGAAGAAACCAAATTTCATGGTACTTTGCTTCTGCCCAGTCCTTACAGAAACTGTGGTGATGTGCAACTTAGGAGTGGTTATGAGGCCTTCAAGTGTTTAAGGGAACTCAGTCTTTAATTGATGTAACCTGTAAGTGATGACTGTGGAAATCTATTCAAACTGGTCACTCTCGATTCCTTAGGGGAACTTCCTGGGGAGATAACTGATCTATTATTCACAAGTATTATGTGGGAAGCTTTACCTACAATGGAAGTCATTCACTTAGAAAAAGTGGTACAAATTTGTGAAATTAAACTAATGTGTGTATAGGATTGCTCATATTTTCATAACCAGCCAGCATGATCTGATACAAGTCACCATAGATTATTTCTGTCATTAACATGGTCTTGGCAATCATATAGAGTATATCTGAAAGATATAAGGACAAATTTCAGATATGCCACTTAAGAAAGGAATGACCTTGGGAAAATCAGAACCCAGCGGTGTTATAGGCTTTTTTTTTTTTTTTTTTTTTTAACTTCTCTGAAAATGTGGATAATGTTACTGAAACTGACAAATGAAATAATCATATCTGTCACAGTTCCTGGTATATTATAAAAGTTCTTATAAATAAAGTTCATTTTTCAGGCTTTACTTAAAATTTCAGATGATACAATTGTAAGTCTGTTCATTATTTTTCTTTGGTCATTTATTATTTGAAACTTTAAGCTTCTAACTGTCTTTAAGATGAGATAAAAAGGAGAATCTTGCCCATACTACCTTATGTACTGAAAATAAATTGGACTTTGGAATCTACAATCCTAGATACAAATTGAGCATTCAAAACCCTTTATCAGTATAAGGTTAAGTAACCATGTTACTTAAATTTCTGAACCTAAAAAACTTAGGCATTTGAACTGATCATTACTGTAGCACTGATATTTCTAAGAGAATAAATGTCTTTTTGAATACTGTATAAGAGATTACCGAAGTATCTTTAAAAGCATTGAAATGTATTATATTTTGAAATATTTGAAAGTGGTATCTTTTAAAAATACATTGCCTATGTTCTTGCTTTCTTAAACAAAGCATTTGGAATACATTTAACCATTTATTGGTAAACCAGGATTATCATTTTAGTCATTAAAAATTATAATGTGGTACAGTACTAATTTATGCCTCATTATTTTTAGATTTAAAGCTATAGAAATGTAAAAACCCCTTCCAAAATCTGAAAAACATAACTCTCTTACTGTTAAAATTAAGTTAGAAAAATAGTTTGCCAAATTTTATTTTTTTATTCCAAAAAATAACTGAGAGTTTGTTTATCTTTATGTTAGGTAAAAGACTGTATTTTTGATAAAATTTGTTACATTTTTATAATTACTTATAGAAATAATGCACATTATAAATTATTATCAAATGCTAAACTTGGTATTTTCACAAATATAGAGAAGGCAATGGGATTCTTGTTGACAAAGTTTCTTATCAAACTGAACTGGAGTCTGTTTGCCCAACACACTAAGACCAGATATCCACACTAGGATTTGCAGTGGGAGAAAAGGCCTTTATTTGCAAGCCATCAAGCAAGGAGGATCAGGCAGCTAATGCTTAAGTCTCAACCTCCCAAAGGGCTTTCAGATGGAGGTTTAAAAGGCAGAGATGCAGAGTTTACAGGCAAAGTCATAGATCAAGACATGCAGATTACACAGTAGTTTGACTTGAAAAGGCGGGACATCTCAAACGGGTAGAGGGACCCAGTTCATAGGTAGATTCAAAGATTTTCTGATTTGTAATTGGTTAAAAAGGTGATGCTTTGTCTAAAATTTGGGATCAGCAGAAAAGAATAGCTCTGGCCTGTGGGTGGGTGTGCTTTCTCCAGATCCCTCAGGATGAAATTCGTAACAAAGAATGGTGGTCAGAGTTTAGTCATCTGTTCCTCCTTACCTGAGGTCTGCATTCCAGTGGACCAATTTGGTGGGGATCTGGATTTCTAAAACACAATGGAAGGAAATGTGTTAAGATGTTGTCTTTAGTTTCTATAGAGAACAAAACATCTCCTGCCTCTAACTTCCTTGACTATTGTTTTAAGTTACTATTACCATCTTGTTTATCAAGTTGCTTATTTACTTCCTAGGGCTAGCTAGATATCTGCAATTTCCCTTGGAGAAATTCAAGATTTTTCTTTATTTCTATGCCTGGTGGGGGGATGCCTGGCAGGCCCATAAGAAGGTCTCTGCTCCATCTCAAGCTCTCGGACATGAGGGCTATGTGAGATTCTGAAAGGTATTAGGTCCCTGTCAGTGAAGTGAATGTGCTGTAAGCACTGGCCCAGCTCAGGCTCCATATGTAGATTTTCACATATTAATTCCTCCAATCATGAAGTATATTCTGTAAGTTCTTTGCAGATACACAGCCAAAGAGTGAAATTAATTTCTAGGAGCTATGTTACATCTTCTAGGGGAAAAAAAGATGGGCATTGTATGCTATTTCATTTGAGTCTATTATCACATTGTTTACTTAGTTGTTATTCAGATTTATTCAGAAGCAGATAATCACATTTCTTAAAACGAAACATCTAATTGAAACATCTAATTGCCACGAGTGTGGCATTTGAAAGGCTGTGGCAAAATCTTTTCCAGATCACAATGAGCTAAACCCTCTTTTGTTTCCTACTTTAATGGCTTGTGGTAGGAGTAAGCCTTGGAATTGTTAAAGAAAGTGGACTTGGTGCGGAGGAGTAAGCCTTGGGATTGTTAGAGGAAGTGGACTTGGTGCAGAAATGATGATTTGAATTATACTCCCTAGATGGAAATGTCTGACTAGCACAAGAAAGACTGTTTTCGAACAGAAAAATTAAATGTAAAAGTGGTAACTAATACTATTTTATTAAGTATTTGAGGCAAGATTCATGCCTATTAATGATCTCTATTTATACCGTGTCTTTTTTACAGAGTTCAAGGCATTCCATTGCTCACATCTCCAAGTCACTTAGGTAAAGCCACTGAAGGAATCACCTACTTAAGTAGTCTTCTTGGTTCTATATATTGAGAACTATCATTGTGGCTTCCCAGCTCCCCAACTGTATAAATTAGAACAATTTCTTTATCTAAAGCAGTGAAATAGTTTGCCAACTTTTTCATTATACCCATAAAAAGTAACTAATTTAATTACAGAAGCTCAGGTATTTTCTTATCATTTTGCTGAAAAATGTTCATGTGGGATTTACTTACTCCAAGTTCAAAGGTAGAAGCCACCACTCTCCTTGCCCTCGTAGGGGGTCCAGAGAAAAACACAAGGGATTTGTTTAAAGAAGAAGGTCCAGTCAGTATGCAGCTAAGGACCTTTTTATATAGTTGTGAGAATTGACTGAAACTCTACTTCTTCTGAAAAAGAAAGCTCCTTGTCTCATGTTCAGCTAAACAAAATAAGCCTAAGGATGAAGCTAATAGAGAAAAGAGAGAAGCAAAAGAAAAGCTGGTAAGAAGTGTAGAAGTCTCACCCTGTATTTTAGTGAGAAGATTCAGTCCATTTACTTTATCATTTAGATATAGTCTATGTTAAATTTTCTAATATAGCACCCTATAGAAGCCACTGAAATATTTTAGTTAGAGATGTATTATTATGTCTTATACTTTAGAAAGGCCATTCAAGCCACAGGTATGGAAAGAATTTGAAAAGAAGAAGGTTATAGTCAGATGACTCTCAAAAACCTACCTCAGTGTTCCATATGAGAGATGAGGAAGGCCTCTTGCAGACAATTGATTCAAGAATCAGATACCAGACATAATGAGAAAATTAAACCTATAAGACTTAATGATTTTTGGCCTGGGGAGGAGGGTTCAGCCAAAAAGGAGATTATTATACGGTTATCAATAGATTACAGGGTTTTGGATATAGTGTCTTTCATTAGACAGGAAATTCTAGGGGTCAAATAACCTTCAAGAAGATTTGGCTGTGGCAATTTTGCAGCAAGTGTAAAAAATATAAATGGAGATGTCAAATAATCACTGGATATACTCAAAGTAAACTTGGGGATTAGAACCATGAATTTGAGCACTGTAAATACCTAAAGAGTCATAATAAAAAATAATAAAATTCAGAAAGAGAACTAATATTTTATGCATGGGCAGAGCAAAAATTATCCAATAAATGAAATACAGGAAATTCCCTGGAAAATAGTAGGAGAACTAAGAGGACGCTGTAACAGAAACCAAGCAGGGAAAGAATGATCAGGAGAGAATAAGGTATTACCAATAAACAGAAAGTAAGAAAAGACATCAGTCATTCATTTACAAATGTTCATTAAGGTCTGACTCTGTATGAGGTGCTGCTCTGAGGGCTGAGAATACATAGTGCAACAAGCAAAGCTCATATTCTAACAGAGCTCAGAATCTGTGTGGGTGCAACAGGCAAAGCTCATTTTCTAACAGAGCTCAGAATCTGTGTGGGCCATTCCTCACCTTTAACAAAGCAGTTTCAGTGCAGTGGTGAGGGAAAGTCTCAGCATTAGGAATGAGAGGAAGTAAAGACCTCAATTGTAGTGTGAAACATTGAGAATCATGGCCCTGAAGAACAGGATAAGAAAAAGTAAGTCACTCTGGAGAGGCCCGTCTCAAGATATCTTATATTTTTGAGGTGAGAATGATCATGTTTAGGCTGTGGGACAGAAGAACACTAGAGAAAAACGATTTCAAAATAAGGATCAGAAAGACAACAATGAATTTGACTCAGAGGGTTCTAGAGGACTTGGGATAAGTTTGAATCAAGAGCACAAATGGAGAAGTGTGTCCTGAATAGGATATGAAAGAGGTGGTTGACTACTTTTGTTTGTTTGTTTTGAGACAGAATCTCACTCTGTCACCCAGGCTGGAGTGCAGTGGCGCAATCTCAGTTCACCGCAACCTCCACCTCCCAGGTTCAAGCAATTCTCCTGCCTCAGCCTCCAGAGTAGCTGGGACTGCAGGTGCAGGCCACCAAGCCCAGCTAATTTTTGTATCACCTGACCTCAGGTAATCCGCCCACCTTGGCCTCCCAAAGTGCTGGGATTACAGGCATGAGCCCCCACACCTGGCTGTGGTTGACTGTTTCTGACCTTCCCAATCAGACATAGGAGCTCTGCTCCACGGTCTTACTGAACTGTGTTATTTTTAAAGTGTTTTTCTCCCATATGAACTGTAAGCACTGAGCAACCAGTGGCGGTGTATATCACCTGTGCTTCTCCAATAACACAAGCAGTGGCTGAAACACACTACGTGCTTAACAAATACGTGCTTACAAGTGCTCCCAGGGGAGAACTGAACAGTCCCAACTTAAAGGATGATATTATAAATAAAGGTAAAATAACTTGCAAATAACTTCAAATCGTTCTTAATTGATTTCCATGAGACCTCAAGAGCCTATACCATAAATAAAACACTTCAGGGTTATAGTAGGGTTATCTTTCTAGCTTTTATTGGGTTTTCTTAGCATTATAGCTATTATACGAATAACATATACCAACAACTCCATATGACCTCAACTTCAACCCATGGCAATTGTCATCTGCTTTAACTGAATAAAGGTCCTTTGAATATGAAGTCTTTTTTTGCAGTTAGCTCTTTAATAAGTGTGAAAAATGCCCATTAACGGGATCTCAAGGTTAACACTACACCTTTGAGTATGTATAGCATTAGCTTTTCCGGATCATAAATAGATATAGAAATCCCATAAAGTCCTTTGTATTGATAATAAAGTTGGAACTGCTTTTCAGTTAAGCAAGATTTCTCTAATGATTCACTTCATCAATATTTTCTGTGGAGGAATGGAATTTAAAACACAAATTGAGTCTTTCCCTTCTTACAAGGAAATACAAAGTTGCAGTCACCATTCTTGCCCTTTGTTCCTCAAATGTCTCTTAATCATATAAATCACATAATCATATAAATAAAGAAAAACAGTTCATGACCCAGAACAAGAGTAATAAAATGTCTTACTTTTAAAAATCATATTGCATGCTGGGGACGGTTGCTCATGCCTGTAATCCCAACACTTTGGGAGGCTGAGGCAGGTAGATCACGAGGTCAGGAGTTTGAGACCAGCCTGGTCAACATAGTGAAACCCTGTCTCTATTAAAACTAAAAAACATAGTTAGGCATGGTGGTGCACACCTGTAGTCCCAGCTACTCAGGAGGCTGAGGCAGAAGAATTGCTTGAACCCAGGAGGAGGAGGTTGTGATGAGCGGAGATCATGCCACTGCACTCCAGCCTGGGCAACAGAGTGAGACACTGTCTCAAAAAAAAAAAAAAAAAAAAAAAAAAAAATTCATATTGTAGCGAGACCTTGAGTACCTTTGAAGTTCAAGTTACTGAACTTTTCTCATCCTTAGTTAATAAACTTGCTTTTAGTTCTGAAGGCAAGGACAGCAGGAAAAAATATATATAAATGTGTAGCCACTACCACTGATCCCTACGGAAGAGATTACACCCTCTATTAAGAATAAATTACTAATATTTTGTATTGCATTTCAAATCCAAATACAAACAAAAATTAATGTGGTAAGTAATTATATCCAAGCTCATACCAATGATCCATTTAATTTGTTTGTTAGAAATACAAAATTTGTTCTGCAAGAGTTGCCATTATGTTACTATATTACACCCTCCATTAATCTTTTGTATATGTGTATGTATTAGAAATGTGTTCCATTATAAGTAACAGAAAACCAAATTTATAATGACTTTCACTAATAGGGGTCTATTTTTCTCACATAGTAAGAAATCTGAAAGTAGGAGGTAGCTGTAGTTGATGACTTTCACTAATAGGGGTTTATTTTTCTCACATAGTAAGAAATCTGAAAGTAGGAGGTAGCTGTAGTTGGCTCAGCAGCTCTACAACAACATCAAATAATTGCTTTTTCTGTCTCTTCTGTTGTGACATCTTTATCATGTGATCTTTTCCTATGAATACCAGATTATGATCAAAATATGTCTCAGACATCCTGTCTGCTTTCAAGGCTAAAAAATATTAGGAAGAATGATGTTGGCCACCACTGTTCCCTATTTAAGAAAGGAAACTCCTAAACATACAATTGTTAAGGTCTCAATGGCCATTCTTAACTTCAAAAAGGACTAGGAAAACAAAGAAGAGGATTCTAGCAATTGGATTAAACCAAACATTATGCATTACTCAGGGCTGTGATCATTGTTCTCCTGAATTCAGAATAGAAGTACAATAATAAAAAATAAGGGAAGACATGGATTTGGGGTAGGTAACTACCATCTGCCACAGCACAAAATAAAGTTTCTATCGCCTAGCATGTTTAGAAAACACAGTCTTACTTTGTCATACTTTTTCTGGTGAACAAAAAGGTTTAGGTAGTAACAACTCTACTATAAGCATCTCAAGAGCAAGGACTGTGATTTCCTCATTACTTTGTTACAACAAAGATACAATAACCGACATGAAGTGGATATGCAAAAACATTTGTGAATGGATAGAAAAATGGACAGATGGATGGATGGATGGATGGATAAATGTGAATTACTGATTTTGAAAAACTTGAATGCCATAACATCACTCAGTACTACAATTACATTGAATATAGATAATATTTTATGACGTACTATGTAGTCGTGATACTGTCATGCTTTTAACCTCTGCAAGGCCATATGAAATTTAAAGGCAGGTTTCTCTCAAAGAAAAGATGCTGAGTTGTTAAGCTATCAAATATATTAAGTATGAACAATAGACTAAAGTTTTATGGTCATTGGAAGCAAGGAGGTAGGGAAGTAGGGAGAGATGAGAGGTATAGAGAGGGGAGGAGAGAAGGGGAGAGGAGAGGAGGCAAGGAACAGGGAGGGGAGAAGAGAGAAGAGCACTCAAGCTATCAAAAGATTTCCTGAGTTTGGATGGTGGCTAGAGGTCTAAGAGTAAAATGTAAGCATCATCCAAAGTCCTGGGGGGAAGAAAAGGCATAGGTTGATTTAGTTGTGTCTTCTCAAGAATAAAAATAAAACCAGGATTAGATTAGTCTTTGACAATAATGCAAGTATAATGGAAAAGGCTGTTGATTATACTGACATTCTAAGCTCCTTAAATAATAATCAGAATGATATTTCCACCCTTTTAAACAGAATTTCTGCTATTTAAACAGTATGAGTCAGGCCAGAATATTGTTTTCTCTGTTACTGTTTTTCTCCATTGCCTAACTCTCTCAACTCTTTAGATTCCACAAAAGAAAACCCCTTGATTAGACTGAGAAGAGGCTCCTAGATTGTCCAGCACCAAGCTAAGAGATTCTCAATAGGAACGGTAAATAAAATTTCACATCATTTTCTAGATGCTATGTGGGCCTGGGATCAGCTAATAATAATATTTTATTTCTGGAAACCATATACTTGTATGACCTTGTAGATGATACAAATGAGGAGCTACATTTTATTTGTAGTTATCTTTTCAGAGATTTAAATTTTTACAGAAAATAAAGTTTTAAAGTATCCTATAAGCTATTACTCTTAACTACACATGAAAAGACTTGTTAAATTGATAGGACTATGCCCTCCTGGTGTGAGTCTGTTTCAATTGCAAGGCAAATATGTAGGAGGAAACAAAACACCATAAATATCGTGATTCTTTGCAAATGCAAACCATAAAAGTAATGGAAAATTCAATAGTCCCACAAAAATTTAAAGCAGTATTGGACCTTGGAGAACAATTAATCTAATCTCTTCATTTTAATGAAAAATAAACTAATGTCTAAACCTGCATAACCAGATGGTGGTCAAACTAAACCTACATATTCAATGGCATGTGTTTAATCCATTTTATCACACTGTCCATTTTTGGAAAGTACACAATTGTTTCTTGAGTGAGTTTATCATTATGTCCATCAGCTATATAAGCAAATTTATGCATAAAAATGTTAGTCAATCCAAAACCAGCTTGACTGACTTTCACTGACTACTTTGACTTGCCAAATGGCAAACAGGGTTATGAATATTAAAACTGCCCATATTAAATGGGTTGTGTTGGCTTGTATTATGCACACATTATTATTCACATAAGAAATTAATGATGGAAGTTTATATATATACTTACCCATTAAATTCTAATATGCATAGTGTAGACATTTAACCTGGGGTAAAGTCTGGCAGAGCTATACTGCAGCTGGTTAATATCAAAGATACGGCTATTTAAGTTAATTGCAAATCACTTTTTTTCTGAAACTAGATAGCATTGCTGGAGTTTTGCAGTCATTTTAAATTGTTTCAAATTGCATGTGTGGTTGCCACAGACTAGAAAAAATATTTAATATTTCCAATGAAATGTTATTGGCTAATCACGTAAAATGATATGTATTAATAACAAACATTGTCCTAGAATGCTAACCTCTAAATTTGAGTATCAAATATTTTCTTAATTATATGGTACTATATGTGGGGTGACACAGTAAATGTCGTGGAATGTTTTCATTTAATTAGTAATACGCAATTTACCAGAAATCGAATGGAGATTTTATTGTTGTTCTTTGGAAGGGTATCTCTGTATGTTTTATTTAAAAACTTAGCTGAGCAATATTTTATTGAACATATTAAAACAAGTCTCATATAGTTTTTTCTAATGAAAATTAGCCGAACATTATCTTATGAAACATACCAAAGCAAATCTGATACAGTTTAACCAAACCATAGCTGCTTTTTGTGTGCAAAGTTATAGCCATGTTTTCTAAAAATTCAATATTAGATGCTTATATTAGCTTGTATGCCATTCTAAAATTCCTTAAATTATCAGTGTCAGTGGCAATAATATACTTCTTTTAAAGTCTTTCATGCTTCAAACATACTTAAAATACTAATTATGAATGACGAGATAGGAAGCTATACTCTACATTCAGCAGTCTCCATTGTACAAAGAGAAAAACAGATGGTCGGGGCATTTGGTAGAGCAAAGCTGCAACCTAGAGGTACATTGAGTAGATCTACATCATTGTTATCAAGGGGGTGAAAAGAAAGTACATAGTAGAAGAGGAAAATGAGAAAATATGAGTGGGGAAAAAAAAGATGCAGAAAGTGGCACACCAGTGGGAGACCCAGTCACCTTGTCTCCACAGAGAAGATGAGCTTCGTGACAAAGACATACATTTCAGCTCTCAGCATTGTGTGCAGGGAAGAAGGAACAGGGAGAGAAGGTAATTTTGTTTGTATTTCTGTGATGATTTGATTAAACTGCATTTCCTCAGACTCTGTTCAACATTGTGTCCCCAGTCAGGTGTTCAACGACTGGGAAAGAGCTGCTTCTTAATGTTTTGTGGATAACTAAGTGAGTAAGCAAATGTATTTTAATCACAAAAGAATAGGTTAGTACTTTATACAAAGTGTAGTCCTGAAACTAGCAGCAATATTGCCATCTCCTTCATGCTTGCCAGAAATTTATAATCTCAAGCTTCATCTAAAACTGACCAGATCAGAATCTACATTTTTTTTAAATCTCCCAAATGATTCTTATGCATTTTAAAGAAGCACTGGGCTATATTTTGAATGTCCTCCAGACTTAAGGCAGGCAGATTTTCAAAAGTCCAACAAACATAATTGGCATAATTTTATGAAATGAGCCTCTGGGGTGGAAGAGACTATATGAAAAAAAGAAAGGAAGCTCTAGGAAATAAAATTTGATTGTATATATAATCCAAATGTTGAGTAAGAAGTGCGGTTCTTAACAATAAACAAACAATCAAAAGTACCAAAATGGTGTTGGACAAGGAGTTCTCTGCAAGTGCAGGTTTTTAAAATAAGTATAATAGTTAATATTTAATGAATTTTCTGTATACCAGACACTATTCTTGGCTCTTTATATAAATTAACTTGTTTAATTAATTATGCAAAACCCATGCAATAGGAGGAATGTTGTCTCCATTGCATAGATGCAAACACTGAGGCAAAAAGAAGTTGAATAGTCCAAATTTAAATAGTAGATAAGTTGTGAAGGCCATATTTCAAAATCCAAAGTACCACTTCCCTGCGAGTTATGAAACAAGAGAACTGACTTCTAATTATAGCATTTCACAGTCTTAAGACAAAAATGAGGCTTACTATAAGTCTACATAAAAGAAAAAACTATTCTTTTTCTTTTTTTGATTTTCTTTTGAAATGAGTTTAAATGGAATAAGATAAAGAAAGATAGTCTCAGTGTTTGGGACCAAAGGTATAATTGTTGATGAATAAATAAAATAGTAAAACTCCTCAATGGTTATTTTGTTTTTTCTCTGACAGTGGCAATAATCTTTGCAGTGAAAACAGTAGAACAGGTATTCTTAGAAAGGCATATAAACTCACAATAGGTGAAAGATTTAAAAACATATTCTAAATGAGACACAGATAAATTACATTTTATGATATTAAGGAAACCTAAAATAAAAACATTAGAAAACTATAAACAATCATTTAGGAAGCATATTAAAAGGGAAAGATTTCTAAAAACTAAAAAATGAGGAAGAAGTGAACTATGTAAATTTAAAAATATAATTTACAAATATATTGGCAATAACTCCAAGAAAGATATTAGAAAATTTTATATTAGATAATGAAAAGCCATATATATTATATGAATATTCATTTCAGGTTTGTTTATAACAGCAAAAAATTAGAAACAGCCTAAATTTCTAATGATAAGTTCTTATGTAAATTATGTTATTTCTACATTATAAAATTATTTTTAGTCTATGAAGATGAATATGTAAAAAACTATATAACCATGGAATGTTTAAAATATTTAGTAATTCTATATGTATTTAGATGTAAATTTATTAAAAACTAAAATGTCAAAAAAAGTTCATTGAAGACAAAATGTATAGAAAATATATCATATTTATGGAAGAATTTGTGGGGATTTTTAGCTTCTGACTTTTTAAACCCATGTTTCTTGAAACTTATATAATGGACATGTATTATTATCTTTAATTTGTTTAAAATCCTGTAAAGCAACATCTATAGAAGAGATGGTTTGTGAATAGCCCTCACCACCCTATATAGGCTCACATCCAGTGAGTCCCACAGGTTTCTCTGGGAGTTAACAGATTAGGAGACAGTAGAATCAAGGCAGCCATCGTGAACTTACACCAAATAAGCAAACTAGGAATAGAAAGTAACTTCCTGAACCTAATAAAAGGGATCTCAACTTAGTTTACTGGGACTTTTAATCATAAATGAAGATTTATTTTTATCAAAAGCTTTTCTGCATTTACTGAAATGATCATATTATTTTCTCCTATATCCTGTTACTATGATGGATGACATTATTTTATATTAGAATGTCAAACCAACTTTGCATTATTTCAATAAACACCACTTGCTTATGATGCAGTATCCTCTAAGTATATAATGGAATTTCAAACATTGTCTTAGTATCCTTTTAATATTCTAGAATATGTGGTGATAACTCCTATTTCATTCCTGATATTTGTGATTGTGTTATCTCTTTTTATTTCTTTGATCAGTTTAGCTAGAGGTTTAATAATTTTTAAATATATTCTTACTTTCCTCCATTGTTTGCCTGTTTTTCTTTCTCACTTATTTTTCTCTCTTCTCTTCTTACTTTACCTATTTCCTTCCTTCTACTTTCTTTGGATTCAGCTGCCTGATATAAAACCTCAGATTACTGATTTTTGATCTTTTTTATTTTTTATGTAAACATTTAAACTTAGAGGATTTTTCTTCAAAAAAAGCATTAGATATACCACACAATTTTTGATGTGGAACAATTTTGATGTTATAGTTTAATTATTTGTATTGCCAATTATCAATTATAAAAATCAAGTATTATTGATTTCTAATAGAATTCTGTGGGATCAGAAGATATTTAAGCATTTTATATTAATTGAGATCTTTGATTTATGGTAGAGAATACTGAAAAGAGTATTATGCTCACTCTTACAACAACAACAAAAAGCTCAGACAATCTTTAAAATTATAACTTTACTGAGATACAATGGATAACTTATGTCACAGAGCAAACAACAAACTCTGAATCTTTGCAAACACAAATAAAGCCAAGGACAAACAGGACGCAAGTACTTGCTTACCTGGAGCAGATGCCAGGCACTGAAAGAAGTGACAAAATGCTCCTGGAACAACTAAGCAATTACAGTAAGGTGGCAAGATGCAGAGTTAATATACAAAAGTTTTGCTATATAACAAGTAGTAAGTGGAATTTAAAATACCATTAATATTAGCACCCAAAACCTAAAATACTAACAAACATGTCTAACAAAATATTACAAGGTCTATATGAGAAAAGCCACAAAACTCTGATAAAAGAAATTAAATAAGAGCTAAATAAATAGAGACATATTTTACGTTTGTGGATAGGAAGACTCCATGTTGTCACTATTTCAATTCTCCCCAACTTGATCTATATATTCAATGAAATTACAATCAAAATCCCATCAAATTATTCTGTGGATATCAACAAACTGATTCTAAAGCTTATATAAAGAGGGAAAAGACACATAACAGCCAACACATATTGAAGGAGAAGAACAAAGTGGGAGGACTAGTATTACTCACCTTTGAGACTTACTGTAAAGCTATCTAATCAATATGCTATGGCACTGGCAAAAGAATGGAACAATAGATCAATGGAACAGAAAGAGATTTCTGAAATAGAGACCCACAGGCAGTCAACTGATCTTTGATGAAGGAAGAAAGCAATATAATAGAGCAAAAATAGCCTTTTCAACAAATGATACTGGAACAATTGGATATCCACATATAAAAATAAATAAATAAATCTAGATACTAACCTTACACCACTCACAAAAATTAATTCAAATGTATCACAGACCTATATGAAAAACACAAAACCATAAACTTCCTAGATAACAGAACAGGAGAAAATCTAGATGACCTTGGTGGTGACTTTTTACATGACCCTAAAGGCATGATTCATGAAAGAAAGAATTTGTCGGCTAGATTTCTCCAAAATTTAAAATATCTGTTGTGTGAAAAGATAATGTCAAAAGAATGAGAAGACAAGTCATAAACTGGGAGAAAATATTTGCAGAAGACATACCTGATGAATAAGTGTTATCCAAAATATACGAAGAACTCTTAAAACTCAACAGTAAGGAAAAGAAAAACACAATTAAAAAATGGGCCAAAGACCTTAACAGATACCTCACCAAAGAAGATATACAGATGGCAAATAAGCACATGTAAAGATGTTTCACATCTTACTTTATCAGGACAATGCAAATTAAAACAACAATGAGATACCACCACACATGTATTAGTATGGCCAAATCCAGAACACTAAAACCAAATCTGTCGAGGATGTGGAGCAACAGAAATTCTCATTCATTGCTGGTGGGAATGCAAAATTATACAGCTACTTCAGAATACAGTATAGTAGTTTCTTATAAAACTAAACATACTCTTCCCATAAGATCCAGCAATTGTTCTCTTTAATATTTGCCCAAAGGAGTTAAAAACTTATGTGTATGCAAAAACCTTCACACAGATGTTTATAGCAGCTTTTCTCATAATTCCATAACTTGGAAGCAAACAAGCGGTCCTTCAGTGGATATCCTTATCCTTCAGTGAATGGATAAATAAACTGTGGTACATACAGACAATAGAATATTACTCAGGACTAAGAAGAAATCAGCTATGAAGCCATGAAAAGATACAAAGGAAACTTTAATGTATATTACTAAGTAGGAAAAGCTAATCTGAAAAGTCTACATACTGTATGATTCCAACTGTATGACATTCTGGAAAAGGCAAAGCAATAGAGTCAGTAAAAAGATCAGAGATGTCCAGGTGTTAGGAAGAAGAGAGGGATGATAAATTGGTAGAGCACAAAGGATTTTTAGGGCAGTGAAACTTCACTGTATGATAGTGTAATAATAGATACATGTCATTATACACTTTTCCAAATCCTTAGAACATACTACACCATGAATGAACTCTTGCGTAAACTATGGAATGAACCTTAATGTAAATTATGTTAACTGTATGGGGGCAGGAGATATATAGAAATCTCAGAAACTTCCTCTGAATATTGCTATGAACACAAAACTGCTGGAAAAAAAAAATAGTTTTTAAACAAAGAAACCTCTTGGCTAGGCATGATAGCTCACACCTAAAATCTCAGCATCCCAGTTCTTTGAGAGATAAAGGGAGGAGGATTGCTGGAGGCCAAGACCAGCCTGGGCAACATAGCAAGACCCTATTTCTATAATTTTTTTTTTTTTTTTAATTAGCTGGTCATGATGGCACATGTCTGTAGACCTGGCTACTCCAGAGACTGAGGCGGGAGGATTGTCTGAGACCAGAAATTTGAGGTTACAGTGAGCTATGATTGTGCCACTGCACTCCAGCCTGGGTGACACAGCAAGGCCCTGTGTCTAAAAAAGAAGAGAAATCTCTCAACTCATCATCTAAACCCAGCAAGAATGCTTTCATAAAAATAGAGACAGAAGATATTTTACACACATAGAAAAACAGAAAATTCATTGCCAGCAGAAGTATGCCACAAAAAATGAACAACCAAGCTATTCAGATAGAAGTAATATGGTACTGAAACGAGAGGAGTTCCGTTATCCCCCAGCAGGGGGTGCGACAGGGGTGTGGCTCACGTCTAGGGAGGAGAATGCAGATGGGCGGGTCGTGGGGAGTGTTTTTGGGCTCCGACCCCACGACAGTGTCTAGGAGTGAATGTTCACAGCTCTCGAAGCCCCACTGGGCTTATGTTATAGTGTGCTCTTTCAGTTCTGCTGTCTGCAGGCGGCTTGTGTTAATCAGCTCAATTAGACCCTCTGCCTTATTGCAAAGATAGAGGACTTTCTGTATCCTGGGTTCTTGCCCTAGTGTACTGGAAAAATCAGATCACACGCGGGCTTGGAGGATGGGTGAAAGGTTTTATCGAGTAGTGGAAGTTGTCTCAGCGAGGTAGGTGGGGAACCAGAAGGGGGATGGAGGGAGCAGGTGGTCTTGCGCTGGAGTTGGGCCACTGAGCGGCCGGACTCTCTTCCGACTGTCCCTGACCGAATTCCACGTGGACCCACCGTCGATGGCCTGCGGGCGTCTGTGGTGTCTGTCGGTGTGTTCTGCTCCTTTGCTCCTCTTGATGTCCAGTGCTTGCTTGTGTGCCCGCTACGGTCTCTCGGGTGTATATGGCCATAGGGTAGGGGGTGTGGTGGGACAGGGTGGTCTCGGAAAATGCAACATTTGGTTGTGAAAACAGGGGTGCCTGTTCTCACCTAGATCCATGGGCACAAGCCCGAGGGTGGAGCCCTTGCCAGGGACCCCGCCCTTCTCTACCTAGTACTTCCCTGCCCCCCTCCCATATCAGTGCTAGAAACGGTTTTTTTTTTTGTTTTTTTTTTTGAGAGAAAGTTTCGCTTTTGTCCCCCAGGCAGGAGTACAGTGGCGCTATCTCAGCTCACTGCAACCTCTGACTCCCAGGTTCAAGCAATTCTCCCACCTCAGCCTCCCACGTAGCTGGGACTACAGGCATGCCCCACCACACATGGTTTATTTTTGTATTTTTAGTAGAGATGAGGTTTCGCCATGTTGGCCAGGCTGGTCTCCAATTCCTGACCTCAGGTGATCCATCCACCCACCTCAGTCTCCCGAAGTGCTGAGATTACAGGCATGAGCCACTGCGCCTAGCCAGTACTGGAAACTTTCTATGAGAAATGGGAAGTGCTCCTCTTTATTCTTTTACAAAAATTGTTCTCATTGCCTTATCTAGATTTTCTCCCTCTCATTGTTTCATATTTTATTACTATAGTATCTGCCCCATGTGTTGATTCTTGGGCATCTTCTTTCTCCTGTCATGGCTTTAACACTATCTATTTGCCTGTTGCCCAGAACTTTATCCCCATTCTGCACTTCTTCCCTGAACTTCAGAATCTTAGATCTAATGCCTGCTAAACATTGTCAGTTAAATATTCAATAAGCATCTCAAATTTATTCTATCCAGACCTCAAATATTCTTTTAGTTGTCCATGCTAAAACCTTCCACTCAGTCTTGACTTATTCCTTTCTCTCATGTCCTACCTTTAGCAAATCTCAACTCTACTTTCAAAACATATCCAGAGTTCAATTACTTCTCACCCCTCTATTGCACATTAATAAAAGATACCAACAATGTTCACATCGATTATGCCATAATCTCCTGCTTGATCTCACCGCTTCCATCCTTGTCTCTCCAGGTCTATTCTCAACACAGTAGCAGTGGTCCTGTTAAAATATGACATTCTCCCAGCACTCTGGGAGGCCGAGGCAGGTGGGTCACAAGGTCCGGAGATCGAGACCATCCTGGTTAACACGGTGAAACCCCGTCTCTACCAAAAATACAAAAAACTTAGCCGGGCGTGGTGGTGGGCGCCTGTAGTCCCAGCTACTGGGGAGGCTGAGGCAGGAGAATGGCGTGAACCTGGGAGGCGGAGCTTGCAGTGAGCCAAGATCATGCCACCGTGCTCCAGCCTGGGCAACAGAGCGAGGCTCTGTCTCAAAAAAAAAGAAAAAAAAAAAAAGACATTCATCTATCTAACAACATTCAGTGTATTTCCAGCTTAGAATAAAAGCCAAAGTCCTAAAATGGCCTGACACACTAAAGTTAACCACTACACCCCCAGATTTACCTCTCTGACCTCATCTCACCTAACCTCTCCTCCTTTCAGTTCTCTTCAGCAAGACTGTCCTCATTGCTCTTCCTCTAACATACCAGGACTCTTCTAGTCCATCATCTTGAACTTGCTGTCCACTTGATTGGAATGCATTTTTCCCAGATAGACACGTGACTTATTCCCTTACTTTATTTAAAACTTTGTTTATGTTACCTTTTGAGTGAGGCCTTATCTTACTGTCTGTTTAAAATTCCAACATTTCCCATCATAGTCTGCACGCTCTACTCTTCTTTGACGTTTTTTTCTATAGTATGCTGCACAGGTTTTTGTGAAAATGTGATTTATTTTCTGTATCTTGTGCCAGATATACTATTGCTCACAAACATTAATGTGCCCCCCTTATTTTGCAGATCATTTGAAGTTAGGCAACGCCAGTTGGTTATATGGCCTATATTCATGTGACTAGTTCTTCTAGTCAAAATGACATGCACCATGTCCAGGCTAAACATTAAAAGTAGGGTCTCCTCCCATGCTGAAGTATTCAAGGAGGAGGCTATGTGTTCTGGAAGGCACAATTACTGAATAAAGGAGTTTCCATCAACCTGGATTCCTGAGTGACTCATGAATATCATCACCTCTAGAAACCGTGATGGACTTGCAGTGTGTACATGAGTGAAAAATGAACTTTTGCTGTGTTAAGCAACTGAAGTTAGAGGGTTGCTTGTCACCACAGCATAATTTAAACTATCTTGATTTTGACAATACATTCCCTCCATGAAAGCAATAATATTTTTTCTTTTTCATTTTTGTTAATGTATGTATTCCCATAACATCAGACAACTACTAACACTTAGTCGCTACATACTTGTTGAATGACTGAATAAATAGTAAATGAGTGAATGATATCCCTATATTCATAATATTGTATTCCTTAACAATTCAGTGTACATTAAACTTGTGTACAAAGGTTTGTTTAATAAGTACTCTGGATTTAGTCTATAGGCTCACTGAAATAAAATGTGCCCAAATCTAAATAAGAATCTGATGAGAGAGATCAAAAAGTTATAAGGCATGGAAGCATTTTTCTGGTGTGAGATGGTTCTGCTAACTGCAAAACATCTAGAATCCCAAATGTATTCCATTTGGAATTCTAGTGGTGCCTCTCTCCTTCCCAATGAGTAGAATGTCCAAAAAAAAAAAAAAAAAAAAAAAAAAAAAACCAATTAAAAAAATAGAAACTCTGAAGAGTGGAACTATCCTTATCTAGAAAACTTGATTTTTGTGAAAATTACTAATCAATTGCAAAAAAAAAAAAAAAATTTAGCTGTCAGAAGTTTCCTCTAAAGAGAAGGAAAATGTTTTATTTAACAAAATAATTTGAAACACTGTTGGAAAATGATGTTGTAAAAAAAGTTTGATGACCTAGAAAGGGGATTGACAAATTTTTCTCTAAAGCATTTTTAGACTTTGCAGGCCACACATGGTCTCTATCACATATTTTTCTGGTTTTTAGTTTTGTTTTGTTTTGTTTTTGCTATCTTGTTTCTTTTGTCTTATTTTTAACCCTTTAAAAATGGGAAAACCATACTTAGTTCTGGGGGCATACAAAAGCAGGCTACAGGCAGAGGGCAGAATTCAGCCTGCAGGCTGGCCAAAGTTTGCCAGCCCCTGCCCTAGCTCTCTTCCTTTACACTCTTAAAAGTTTTTGAGGACCCAAACAGCTACTGTTTATATGAGTGGTATAATATGGACATATATAATATCAATATTTACTGTATTCAAAATTAAAGCAGAGAAAGTTCTAAAACATTAATTCCTTTTCCAAAAACCAAAGTCAATTCATTATGTAAGATATAATTAATATGTATTTATGAAAATATATTTTTTCAAAACAAAAAGAAGTATTTTACATTTTTGTAAGTTCATTTAATGTCAAGTACTAGAAGATGAATAGATTCTCGTATATGCTTCTGCATTCAAGGTATACGTTGTTTTGGTTTAAATATATGTAGAAAATACAGTCTTATACAGGTATGTAGTAGGAAAAGATAAGAACATTTTAATAGGCTTTTCAGATGATGGTGAATATCATTTTTAAATGCTACATCAATACTCATCATGTCATAGTTTCTCAAAAGGTAGTTGCAATGTAGAATAGGAAACCATGTCAATGAACTTTATAAACTCTGTTACACTAAAATTTATATGCCTCTCTTGGACTTTGAATAGTTCTTTATCCAGTCATAACTTTATAAGACCATGCATTGGTCATTTGGAAAACATTGATTTACTAAGCTATTCATACCTACAAAATGTTGACTCTTTTGTTACTCTAAGTTTTTAACAATCCTGTTAATTAATATCGCCACCAATTCTATGATAAAAGTCTTTAAGTACTAGAATAACAAAGTGATAGACATTCTAATTTTAATTTTAGGTTGATATCTCACATCTTATTGTTGAGAAAATACTGCCATTTAATGTCCTTGAAGTGACAAGCCCATTTCATCATTTTTGACAAAAAAGCCTCAAAACTTCAAATCTGAATAAACAAACTTTCTCCATAATTTTTCCAAGTTAAAAAAAAAACTTTTATTTCATGAAAGACTTACTTTAGCTTGTAATTTAAACAATGGCACACGTGCTTTCTCTCAGAACAACTGTCATATTTTGGTATGTAACAAAAGTGACGACATGGTTAACGGTAGAGATTTAGTAAAATTAATATTTATTGCTTCATGAAAGATATTCTTAATTAAAAATTGTATTTTTTTCCTGTGACTGAGTGGTGGTAATGGACCGTGACTATTAGTTGAGTTCGATTCCATTGCTTTGATTCACGCCAAGACACCATAGTTTTATCCCCCATTGCTGTTCCACTGTTGTTGCAAACATCAACACAGTGAAAAAAGTAAAATAACATAACACATTATTATCATAATAATTATCATTATTATTATTTTAGCCTGTGGTAAACTTGAGAAGGTCCCAGGGACTACTGTGTGCCCACAGACCACTTTAAGAACTGCTGTCTAGAAGTTATAGTTTGCCAGGAGGCAAACCCCTCCCTGCCAATCCTAAGCCTATCTTCCAAATGTTGGTGTAAGAAACTCCACAGACCCTATCTCCAGTGAAGAAAGCATACCTTTTAAAGAAAGAAAAGTGTGTGTGTGTTTGTGTGTATGTCTGCATATGTTTAAAAACCACAAACTATCCTAAAAGCATACAGCAAATAAAGAAACATTTATTCAAGACAATCTAAATAATCACACAATAAGAAAAAGGAGCATTTGTGGCATGTGAACAATGACCCATTTCTTTCCTTTCCCTCCCACCTAAGCATAGTAGAAGCTTCAATCTAGTCAGGAGCAACCAAGAACATAGACTCCCTCTCCCTCCAGCTGCAATATCTCTTAGGAGAATTAAGGTCAATTAAAATCTAGAATATCTTCCAGGAGAGGCAGGCTATCAGCGTTTCTCATGCCGCCCAGCTCTCTGTTACAGTACAGCTCTCTGTTACAGTAGCCCTATTCCAAGGCAAGAATAACTGACAGTTTCAACTAGCTCCCATCCTAGAATAGAAGCTAAACCCCAGTCACAGGAGTTGTACTATGCTGAGACCTTGTTAACCTTCATCCCACCTCACTCATAAGTCTGAGTGAGCTTGTCTTGTTCCATGCTGGGAGGAACAAACTAAGAAGAACAAAGGTATGCAATTCTAACCAGTTTCCTGCTTGTAAAACAGTGTGTCACTCAAAGACAGGTGAAACAACATCCCTACACTCAGCTTTAGAGCAGTAGTGCACAGATTTTGTTCACTGGGAGAGAAGACAATAAGAAGAGAGAGCTCTGAAACACTCCCCAAAAGACCTGACTTTATTTGGAAAAGAGTATGGGGAATTTCAAGCTTACGGACAATCTTGAAAACAAGTAAGAGGATAATAGGAGTTCCATGAGTGTGAGCTAAACAATTTCCCATATAGAAATCTAACAAAGAGAGCTAGAGACAGAGATGAGTAGTAAGAGGGTCCTCTTGGGTTGAAATGAAAACCAAAAATGAGTCTCAAAGACTACCCTGGCAAAGAGTATCAAATTTAAGAAAAAAGAAGAAAAATATCCAAAGAAATAATGGCTGAAAACTTCCCAAATTTTATTTTATTTTTTAACTTATTTTTTAATTTGTATGAATGTAGGGGGTTCAAATGCAGTTTTGTAACACAGATAAATTGTGTAGTGGTAAAATCTAGCCTTTTAGTATAATCATCATCCAAATAAAGTACATAAATAATTTCTCACCCTTTACCCTTCTCCCACTGTCCCAACCTTCCAGGTCTCCAATGTCCATTATTCCACATTCTATGTTCATGTGTATACATTATGTAGCTCCCACTTATAATTGACAACATATAGTTTTTTATTGTACTAATTACCTAATCTAGATATTTGCGTAGAGATTGTACTAATTTACATTCCCACCAACAATGTAGAAGTGTTCTCTTTTCTCTGCAGCAAAAATCTGTTGTTTTTCAACTTTTTAATAATATCCATTCTGACTGGTGTAAGATCATATCTCATTTGGTTTGAGTTTTTATTTTTCTGATTAGTGATGTTGAGTTTTTTCTTATGTTTGTTGATAATTTCTATGTCTTTTGAGAAATGTTTGTTCATATAATTTGCCTACTTTTTAATGAGGTTATTTGATTTTTAAAATTGTTGTTGAACTGTTTGGATTTCTTATAGATTATGGATATTATTCCCTTGTTGAATACATGTTTTGCAAAAATTGTCTCTTATTCTGTAAGTTGTCTGTTCAATCCATTATTTCTTTTGCTATGCAGAAGCTTTTTAATTTAATAAAATCTCATTTGTTTATTTTTGTTTTTGTTAAATTCATTTTTGAGGTGTTAGTCATGAATTTTTTGCCAAGACATATGTTCAGAAGAGTTTTTCCTAGGTATTCTTCTATTTTTTTATAGTTTCAGGTCTTATACTTAAGTCATTAATTCATTTTGAATTAATTTTGTATATTGTGAGAGATAAGAATCCAGTTTAATTCTTCTTCATATGGCAAACCATTTTTTCCAGTACTATTTATTGAATAAGATGTCTTTTCCCCAATGTATGTTTTTGTTGCCTTTATCAAAGATCAGTTGGCTTTAGGTATGTGGCTTTATTTCTGGGTTTTCCACACTGTTCCATTGATCTATTTGTCTCTTTTTATACCAGAACCACACTATTTTGGTTATTATAGCCTTGAGGTAATTTGAAGTCAATAATGTAATGCCTCGAGCTTTGTTCTTTTTGCTTAGGTGTTCTTTGCTGTTTAGGGTCTTTTTTGGTTCCATATGAATTTAGGATTTTTTTCTAATTTTGAGAAAAATGATGTTGATTTTTTATAGAAATTGCATTGATTCTGTAGGTTGCTTTGGGAAGTATGATCATTTTAATGATATTGATTCTTTTGATCCATGAACATGGCATGTTTTTACATTTGCTTGTGTCATCTATGATTTCCTTCATCAATGTTTGCTGTTTTCCTTGTAGAGATCTTTCATCTTCTTGGTTAAATATATTCCCAAGTATTTTATTTTTTGTAGTGATTGCAAATGGGATTGGTTTCTTGATTTTGTTCTCAGTTTGATGGTTACTAGTGTGTAGAAATTCTACTGATTTTTGTACATTGATTTTGTATCCTGAAACTTTAGATTTATCAAATCTAGGCGTCTTCTGGAAGACACTTTAGTGTTTTCCATATGTAAGATTATATCATCAGCAAACAGATAATTTGACTTCCTCTTTTTCAATTTGGTACCCTTTTTTAATCTTGCCTGATTGCTCTGGTAATCAGGTTCTTCCAATACTATGTTGAATAGGAGTGGTGAATATGAGCATCCCTGTCTTGCTCTAGTTCTTAAGGGAAATGCTTTCAATTTTTCCCCACTCAATATGATGTTTGCTGAGGGTTTGTCTTATATGGATGTTATTATTTTGAACATCCATATAGTTATTCTTGAATTATTCTTGCCTGGTTGCTCTGGCAATCATAGTACTTCTGGTACTATGTTGAATAGGGGTGGTGAATATGAGCATCTCTGTCTTGCTCTAGTTCTTAAGGGAAATACTTTCAATTTTTCCCCATTCAATATGATGTTTGCTGAGGATCTGCCTTATATGGATGTTTTTATTTTGAAGTATATTTCTTCTATGCCTAGCTTGTTGAGGGTTTATATCAAGAGGATTCTGAATCTTATCAAATGCTTCTTTTGCATCTATTGAGATGATCATATGATTTTTGTTTTCTGTTTATGTGGCAAATCACATTTATTGATATGCATAGGTTAAACTATCCTTATATCTCTGGAATAAAATCCACTTGATCATGATGAATTATCTTTTCGATATGTTATTGGACTTGCTTTGTTAGTATTAGGTTTGCTAGGATTTTTGCATCTATGTTCATCAGGGATATTGGTCTGGAGTTTTTTCTGTTGTGTTCTTGCCTGGCTTTGGTATCAGGGTAATACTGGCTTCATAGAATGAGTTAGGGAGGAATACCTCCTCCTTGATTATTTGGAAGAGTTTTAGGAGGAAGGGTATCATTTCTTCTTTGGATGTTTGATAGAATTTGGCTGTCAATCCATCTGCTCCTGTGCTTTTTAGAGGGGGAGATTTTTTAAATTACTGATTCAATTTCACTACTTTTATTAGTCTGTTCAGGATTTCTATTTCTTTATCATTCAATCTTGGGAGGCTGTATGTTCCAAGGAATTTATCCATTTCCTCAGGTTTCAAGTTTGTGCATGTATGGTTTTTCACATGCCTCTGATGATTATTTTTTGCTTTTGTGGTATCAGTTTTAATGTCTCCTTTATTCATTTCTGAATATGTGTATTTTGGATCTTCTCTTTTCCTGGTTCATCTTGCTAGTGATCTATCAATCTCGTTTATCTTTTCAAAGAAACAACTTTTCATTTCATTGATCTTTTGTATTGTTCTCTTGTTCTCAATTTCACTTAGTTCTGCTCTAATCTTTGTTGTTTCTTTTCTTCTGCTTGCTTTTGGCTTAGTTTTGTTCTTGTTCTTCTAGTTATTTGAGGTAAAATTTTTGGTTGTTAACTTGTGATCTTTTTATTACTTTGATGTAGGCATTTAATGCTATAAAATTCCTTCTTAGCACTGCTTTTGCTGTATTCCAAAAGTTCTGGTATGTTATATTTTGATTTTCATTCATTTAAAAATATTTTAAATTTTTTGTATTTATTTAGCCATTGACCCAAAGATTAATTTAGCCAAAGACCCAAGTGTATGTTGCTTAATTTCCATATATTTGTATCATTTTAAGAGTCCCTCTAGACATTGATTTCTATTTTTATTCCACTATGGTCCAAAAAGATACTTGGCATGATTTTACATTTTTAAATTTTTTAAGACTTGTTTTCTGGCCTAACATATGGTCTGTCTTGGAGAATGATTCATGTGCAGATGAGAAGAATGTATATTCTACAGTTGTATATTCTACATATATATGTTAGCTCCATTTGTTCTAAAGTCCAATTTAGGTCCAGTGTTCCTTTGATGATTTTCTGTCTTGATGATTTGTCTTACGCTGTCAGTAGGGCATTGAAGTCATCCACATTATTGTATTGCTGTTTATCTCTTCTTTAGGTCTAATAATTGTTTTATGAATCGGTGCTTCAGTCCTGGTGCATATGTATTTAGGATCATTATATCTTCTTGGTGAATTGATGCTTTTATTATTATATAATGACCTTCTTTGTCTTTTTTTAAACTATTATTTATTTGAGGTCTGTTTTATCTACATAAATATAGCCACTACTGCTCACTTTTGCTTTCCATTTTCATGAAACATCTTTTTCCACCTCTTTACATTCCATCTGTAAGTGTTTTTAAAAGTAAGGCAAGTTTCTTGTAAGAATATATAGTTAGTATCTATTTCTTTATCCATTTCTATAATCTATATCTTTTAGATGGAGCATCTAACCTAATTATATACAAGGTTAGCATTGATATGTGAAGTTTTTTTTCCTGTCATAATCTTAACTGTTATCTAGTTGCTTTGTAGATTCTTTGTTTCTTTTTTTCTCTTTTTGTCTTTATGGTTTGGTGTTCAAGTGTGTTGCCATTTTGTTTCTTTCTCTTTCTCCTTTGTGTAATTGTTTTGTGGGGCACTATGAGCACCATGCACTTGTGTCAGCAGATGTTGTAATGGGCTGTGCATGTTGCCCTGCCAGTCAGTAGGTGGCACTTGTCAGTGAAAGCCAGCTGCAGTGGTAGCAGTCGAGTTTATGCTTGATCTTTGATAACCAGGAGATATACTTGGGTGTCCCAGGTGATGGGCTGGGCCTTGGAACTTCCAGTGTTTCCAATCCTGTGCTCTGCTTCCAAGATGGGGGTGGGTTTGCAAAGCTTGGCAGGACTAGGACAAGCAAGTCTGCACTTGGGTCATGCAATGGCAGGTGCAAGTGCTGGCCCTGATGGGAGTTAGAAGGCAGTTCTGGAGAACTCTCCAGGAAGAAATGGAGCAATTGATGATGTTCTATGAGTTAACATAGGGAAGGAGGGGCAGTTTGGGCTCCAAATGCTAGCATGCAGTAGTGCCTCCATTCCATGCTTTCCACTTAGTGGGCTCCCTCCTGTGGCCTGTTACTGGTAGCAAGCTGAGACAGCCAGGCAAGTCACAAGCAATTTGTCTTCACATCGTAAGACGGCTAATGCCATTAAACTCCCTGCCCAGGATAAAACCATAGCTCCCAGACCACATGCCTCCCAGTCTAGTCCTGTGAAAGGGGAGCACCCAACAACCACACTTACAGCTGGAGCACACATCATACTCACCTCTCAGGTCTGGGTGTGGAGTCTACTCCCTGCTCAAAAATAGATTGCAAATACCCATCTGGAGACCCTCCAAACAAGTGACTGCCTCCTATCCTGGCTGGCAGGCTCCTCTCAGCCCACTCCCCAAATTTTATCAAAAACATAAATCTACACATTCAAAAGTAAAATGAAATCCAAGTAAGATAAATGCAGATCCAACATAGTCCCAAAACTATATGAAGCAAAAACTGACATAGCAGAAAAACAATTCAACAATAAGATTCAAAGAATATATTACCGCCACATTCATTAAGATATGGAACAACTAGGAAAAATATCAGTAAGAAAGTCTTGAACAACACTATATACCAACTAGACCTACCCACATCTATAGCACACTCCATTAACAATAGCAGAGTACATATTCTTCTGAAGCACACAAGGAACATTCTTTAGGAGAGACAATATGCTGGGCCATAAAAACAAGCCTTTTTACTTTACAGTTGTTTTTAAATTTATTTTTATTTATTTATTTTTCTATAAGTTATTGGAGTACACGTGGTATTTGGTTATATGAGTAAGCTTTTTAGGGGTGATTTGTGAGCTTTTGGTGTATCCATCACCCCGAGCAGTATACACCACACCATATTTGTAGTCTTTTATCTATCACCCCGCTACCTCTCTTCCCCCAAGTCCCCAAAGTCCATTGAATGATTCTTATGCCTTTGTGTCCTCATAGCTTAGCTCCAATATATCAGTGAGAACATACCATGTTTGGTTATCCATTCCTGAGTTACTTCACTTAAAATAATAGTCTCCATTCTCATCCAGGCCATTGCAAATGCTATTAATTTATTTCTTTTTATGGCTGCATAGTATTCCATTATATATATACATAAATGGAATATATATATCACATATATGGATATATCACATATATCATATCTATACATAAATGGAACACCATTTGTTTGTCTGAAAAACACTGTATCTTTCCTTCATATATGATGCTTAGTTTTGCTGGATACAAAATTCTTGACTGATAATCATTTTGTTTGAGGAGGCTGAAGATAGGGACCCACCCAATCCCTTCTAGCTTGTAGGTTTTCTGATGGAGAAATCTGCTATTAATATGATAGGTTTTCCTTTATAGGTTACATGGTGCTTCTGTCTCACAGGTTTTAGAAGCCTTTCCTCCACATTAACTTTGGATAACCTGATGAGCATGTGCCTAGGTGAATATCATTTTGCAATGAATTTCCCAGGTGTTCTTTGTGCTTCTTGTGTTTGGATGTCTAGGTCTCTGGCAAGGTCAGAAAAGGTTTCCTCCAATATACTCCTGAATATGTTTTCCAAGCTTTTAGAATTCTTTTCTTCCTCATGAACACTAGTTATCTTAGGTTTGGTCTTTTAACATAATCCCAGACTTCTTGGAGGCTTTGTTCATATTTTCTTATTCGTTTTTCTTTGTCTTTGTTGGATTGGGTTAATTCAAAGACCTTGTCTTTGAGCTCTGAATTTCTTTCTTCTACTTATTCAATTCTATAGACAAAGACCTCATGACTAAAACACCAAAAGTAACGGTAACAGAAGATAAAATTGACAAATGGGAGCTAATTAAACTAAAGAGCTTCTGCACAGCAAAAGAAACTATCATCAGAGTGAACAGGCAACCTACCAAATGGAGAAAATTTTTCAATCTATCCATCTGACAAAGGGCTAATATCCAGAATCTACAAGGAACTTAAACAAGTTTACAAGAAAAAAAACAAATAACTCCATCAAAAAGTGGGCAAAGGATATGAAAAGACACTTCTCAAAAGAAGACATTTATGCAGCCCACAAACATGTGAAAAAAAGTTCATCACTAGTCATTAGAGAAATGCAAATCAAACCACAATGAGATACCATCTCACACCAGTTAGAATGGTGATCACTAGAAAGTCAGGAAACAACAGATGCTGGAGAGGATGTGGAGAAATAGGAATGCTTTTACATTGTTGGTGGGAGTGTAAATTAGTTCAACCATTGTGGAAGACAGTGTGGCAATTCCTCAAGGATCTAGAATTAGAAATACCATTTGACCCAACAATCCCATTACTGGGTATATACCCAAAGGATTATAAATCATTCTACTATAAAGACACATACACATGTATGTTTACTGCGGCACTATTCACAATAGCAAAGACTTAGAACCAACCTAAATGATCATCAATGATAGACTGGATAAAGAAAATGCGGCACATATACACCATGGAATACAATGCAGCCATAAAAAAATGAGTTCATGTCCTTTACAGGGACATGGATGAAGCTGGAAACCATCATTCTCAGCAAACCCACACAGGAACAGAAGAGCAGAAAACCAAATACTGCATGTTCTCACACATGAGTGGGATTTGAACAATGAGAACACATGGACACAGGGAGAGGAACATCACATACTGGGGTATGCCAGGGGTATGGGGCTAAGTGAGAGACAGCATTAGAAGAAATACCTAATGTAGATGACAGGTTGATGGGTGCAGCAAACCAACATGGCACATGTATACTTATGTAACAAACCTGCATGTTCTGCACATGTATCCCAGAACATAAAGTATAATAAAAAGTATAGATAAAAAAAAAAAATTTAAACTGACTCAAGGTGGAATAGAAAATTTGGTTACATCTATAATAAGTAAAGAGATTGAATTTGTAATTAAAATACTTCCCATAAAGAAAAGCAGAATCTCAAATAGCTTAACTGGTGATTTTTACCAAGCATTTAAGAATTAATACCACTGTGTACAAACTTCTCCACAGCCTAAAAAAGTAACATATCCTAACTTATTCTATCAGGACAGTGTTCTTAATTAAAAAGACCTTACGAGCAAAACATGCACACACACACACACACACACACACAAACCTACATACCAATATCTCTTATAAATATTGATACAAAAGTTCTCAACAAAATACTAGAAACACAGAACCCACAACATATAGCAACATATCATTACTGAGTTGGATTTATCACAAAAATGTAAGGTTAGTTTTACCTTCAAAAATTCATTATTACAATACACCTTAATAATATAATAAAGGACAAAAGCCACAAAACCAACACCTATTAGTGAAAAACATTCAGAAAACTAGGAATAAAGTTGAACTTCCTCAATTTGATAAGAAAAAGGATCTATGAAAAGTTTATGGCTACCATCATACTTAATGGTGAAAACTTATGTGATTTTTCCTAAGATCAGGGAAAAAAAGAGATATTCTCCTTACCATATCTTTTCAGTGTCATACTAGAGGTGCTGTCCAGGGCAATTAGACAAGAAAATGAAAAAATAAAAAGTAGGCAAACTGAAAAGAAAACAGTAAAATTATAACTGCAGAGCTATATAACCTTATATAAATTTCTAGGATTCTACTTAAAATTTATTAAAATTATTGAAGAAGTTCAGCAAGGTTACAGGTTATAAGATCAATCTAAAAAATTCAGCTGTATTTCTACACACTGGCAATAAATAATCCAAAAAAAAAAAGAAACAAAAAAAGAATTTCATTTCCAGTAGTATGAAAAATAATACTTGGAAATAAACTTAATTAAAGAACCATAAAATTTATAGTCTGAAAACCACAAAATAGTGTTGAAAGAAATTAAAAAAGACCTAAATAATTGGAAAGCCATTCCATGTTCAAGGATTGGAAGACAAAAATGGTTAAAATGACAATACTCTCTAAGTTGATCTACAAATTTATCACTATGCCTATCAAAACCCCAGTTGTAAAGAAATTTACAAGGTAATTCTAAAATTCGTTTGAAAATTTTACCATTCTCAGTCTCCAAATTCAAGAGATGGAGAATAGTAAAAATAATCTTGAAAAAGAAGAACAAATTTGGACAACTCACATTTTTCAATTTCAAAACTGATCACAAAGCTACAGTAATCAGGGAAGGGTACCACTGGCATAAGGATAAATATATAGCTCAATGGAATAATATTGAGGGTCAAACAGTAAACCCTTACATTTATGATCAATGGATTTTCAACAGGTATAAAACAATTCAGAAAGTGAATCATCTTTTGAGCAAATAATGCTGGGAGAACTGAATACTCACATTAAAGCTGGATTTCTTGTTCACATTAGATACACAAACTAATCAAAATGGGTCAAATACATAAGTGTAAAAGCTAAAACTCTAAATCTCTTAGAAGAACATATAGGAGTAAACTTTATGACCATGGCTTAGGCAAAGCTTTGTTAGATATGACACAAAAGCACAACACCATAAAAACAGATAAATTGAACTTCATCAAATTTGAAAACTTCACAGTACACTATCTAAGACAGTTAAAAGACAACCCATGGAAAATGTGACCAGAACAATAATGAGTAAGAAGATTTAATCAGTAATAGGAAGTCTACTATCAAAGGAAAGCCTCAGGCCCAATGGCTTCATTGCCAAATTCCACCACACATTTAAAGAATTAATACCAATCCTTCTTAACTTCCAAAAAATTGATGTAGAGGGAATCCTTTGAAACTTTATTTATGAAGCCAACATTACCCTGTCTTACCAAAGCCAGACAAGGGTATCATAAAAAAGAAAATCACAGGCCAATATCTTTAATGAACATAGATGAAAAAATTCTCAAAAAAAT
This sequence comes from Chlorocebus sabaeus, assembly GCF_047675955.1. Classification (NCBI taxonomy): domain Eukaryota; kingdom Metazoa; phylum Chordata; class Mammalia; order Primates; family Cercopithecidae; genus Chlorocebus; species Chlorocebus sabaeus. Next base: position 11,826,542 of record NC_132925.1, read on the forward strand.
ACCAGCAAAATACTAGGAAATGGAATTTGACAACACATTAAAAGGACCATTCACCATGATCAAGTGGAATTTATACCTAAGACACAAATGTGATTTAACACATTATGATTATCACATTAACAGAATGAAGGACAAAAACCATATGAGCATCTCATTAGATGCAGAAAAATCATTTGTCAAAATTCAACATCTTTTCATGATAAAAACTCTCAACAAGTTAGTTATAGAAGGAACGTACCTCAACACAATAAAGATCATATATGATAAAACTACAGGTTACATTACACTCAATGGGGAAAAACTGTAATCCTTTCCTCTGAGATCTGAAACAAGTACAAGAGTGCCCGTTTTTGCCACTTCTGTTCAACACAGCATTGAAAGTTCTTGCCAGAGCAATTAGGCAAGAGAAAGAAATAAGGCTTCTAAACAGAAAACGAAGAAGTGGAATTTCCACCGTTTGCTGATTATATGATCTTAGTCAGCAAACATTGCATAATGATGGGAATGTGTTCTAAGAAATGCATCCTTAGGCAATTTTGTCATTGTGTGAACATCATGGTGTGTACTTACACAAACCTATATGGTATAGTATACTAAACACCTAGGCTGTATGTTATAGCTTATTTCTCTTAAACTACAAACCTGTACAGAATGTTACTATACTAAATACTACTGGCAATGGTAACACAATGAGAAGCATTTGTGTATCTATACACAGAAAAGGTATAATAAGAATATATTATTACAATCTTGTGGAACCCCCATCATATATGTGATCCATTGTTGACCAAAATGTCCTCATGCACTGCATGACTGTGCATGGAAAACCCTAAAGTATTGAACAAAAAACTGTTAGAACTCTAATAAGGGAGTACAGTAAAGTTGCAGGATACTCAACTGACATACCCAAATCACTAATATTTCTATACACTAACAACTTACTTTCCAAAAAAGAAATCAAGAAAACAATACAATTTACAAAAGTTATACAAAATAAAATACTTAGAAATAACTTTAACCAAAAAGGTGAGAGACTTATGCACTGAAAACTATAAAATGTTAAGAGAACTTTCAGAAAACACAAATAAATGAAAAGATATCTCATGTTCATGAACTGAAAGAATTCGTATGATGAAAATATGAATTGTGAAATGTCTATACTACTGAAAGCAATCCACAAATTCAATGCTATTCCTATCAAAATTCCAATGTCACTTTTCTTAGAAACAGAAAAAAAATCTTAAAATTTGTAAGAATGACAAAAAAATCTGAATAATAAAGACAATTATGAACCAAAAGAACAAAGCTGGAGGCATCACACTATCTAATTTCAAACTACACTACGAAAATACAGTAATTATAACAGCACGGTACTGGCATAAAAATATGCACATTGACCAGTGGAACAGAAGAATAAAGAACCCAGAAATGAACACAGGGATGTACCACCAATTGATTTTTGACAACAGTGCCCAGAATAAACAATGGGAAAATGACAGTCTCTTTAATAAATACTGCTGAGAAAACTGATTATTTAAATGTGGAAGAATAAATCGGGTATTGTGTATCTTACACCATACACAAAAATCAACTCAAAAGATATTAAAGACTTAAACATAAGACCTGAGACCATAAAACTACCAAAAGAAAACATAGCAGAAAAACTTCACACAACACTGGTCAGGATGGTGATTTTTTAGATTTGACCCCAGAAGCACAGGAAACAAAAGCAAAACATAGATAAAAGGGATCACATCAAAATCAAAAGCTTCTGCATAACAAAGGAAACAACAGAATGAAGACACAACCTATAGATTGGGAGAAAATATTGGCAAAATACATCTGATAAGGGTCTAGTACCTAAAATATATAAGCAACTCAAACAACTCTGTAGAAGAAAAATAAATAATCTGATTAAAAAGTGGACAAGGATCCTGAATAGACATTTCTCAAAAGCAGACATACAAATGGCCAATGTATATGTAAAATTATGCTCAATATCACCAATCATTAGGAAAATGTATATTAAAATTACAATGAGATATCACCTCCCACCTATTCAGAATGATAATTATCAAAAAGAGTAAAGATAACAAGTGTTGGTAAGGATGTGAGGAAAAGGGAACCCTTATACACTGTTGGTGGGAATGTAAATTAGTACAGTCGTTAAGGAAAATTGTATGGAGATTCCCTTAGAAACTAAAAATAGAATTATTACATGATGCAGCCCTCATATTTCTGGACATTTACTCGCAAGATTTGAAATCAGTATGCTGAAGATATATTTGTTCACTCATGTTTATTGTAGCACTATACACAACAGCCAAGATATAGAATCAAGCTAAGTGTTTATCAGTAGAAAATGGGTAAAGAAAATGTGGTATATATACACAGTGGAACATTATTTAGCCTTACAAAAGAAAGAAATTCTGTAATTTACAACAACACGGTCGGAATTAGAGAAGATTACACTAAATAAGATAGACACAAAAGAACAAATACTACATGTTCTCACTTTTATGTGGAATCTAAAACAATTGAACTGATGGAAGTAGTGAGTATAATGGTGGTTACCAGAGGCTGAGGGCCGGGGGTAATACAAAGCCTCGGTTAGACAGAAAAAATAAGTTTTGGGTTTTCTTTCTTTTCTTATTTTTGTTTTTGAGTTCTATTGCACAGCATGGTGATAAGAGAATAAATTTCAAATGTTTTCACCACAAAAAACAGTAAGTATTTAAGGTGTTGGATATGTTAATTAGCTTGATTTAATTATTCTACATTGTATTCATAAATCATATCATCACCTCATACCCCATAAATATATACTACTATAATTTGAATTTAAAAAATTTTTAAAGACAACCCATAGAATTGGAGAAAAATGTCTGCAAATCGTATATCAAATAAAGGACTTGTATCTGGAATATATTAAAAACTCTTACTATTAAATAGTACAACTAAAAATAGACAAAATATTTGAATAGATATTTCTCAAAAGCTATACAAATGGCCAATAAGCACGTGAAAATATGCTCAGCATCATTACTCATTAGGGAAATACAAATCAAAACACCAGTGAGGTACCATGTACACCCCGTAGGAAATCTATAATTAAAAAGACACATTTGACAAGGATATGGAGAAATGGAAACCCTCACATTGAATGTTACATGGTACAGATGCTTTGGAAAACAATCTGGCAGTCCCTGAACAGGTTAAATATAGAGTTACCATATGACCACCAATTCTACTCCTAAGGATAGAGATAAATTAAATACAAATATATGACTATGCAAAAACTTGTGCACAAGTGTGCATGGCATCATTATCCATAACAGTCAAAACTGGAAATAACTCAAATGCCCTCCATCTAAAGAGTGGATAAATAAAAATATATGTCATTCCTACAAAACTATGGGATATCCATGCAATTCTACACTAAAACTGAACAAAGTTCTGACACAGGCTACAACATAGATGAACCTTGAAAAATATGCTCAGTGAAAGTAGCAAGGTTTCAAAAGACTATAAATTATACGGTTCCAATTATATAAAATGTCCAAAATAGGCAAGTCTAGAGAGATAGGAGGTAGATTAGTGGTTGCCTAGGACAAGGGGACAGACCGCGGAGAGTGACTGCTAATGGGTGTGGAGTTTCTTGTTGGGATGACAAATATTATCTAAGATTGATTGTGATGTTGGCTGTACAATTCTGAACATATTAAAAGACACTGAGTTGCAGACTCTAAGTGGGTGTATTTTATAGTATATAAATTACAGTTCAGTAAAGCTGTTATACAAAAAAGACTGTACCTGGGCTATGAGCTCCTACTAGTGAAACAGTAAAGAAGCAGAGAATGGGCAGAAGAAAAAGAACAGGCCTGGGGACAAAGCTGAGCACCAAGATAAGGGGCTGGGATTTGAGCTGGTAGAATTGTGCTAGAGATTCTATAAAAACAACAACTCAAACTTTAAAATTTTAATTGTCCACATAACTACTCTTAGCAGCATTGTTGACTTTAAAATTACATAATTATGCATACTTGTTTTTTATTAATGGTATTTTAGGGGAAAAGTATACTTTGAAATCAGTCATAAGATGGTTTCAATCCAATATATCCCACTTACTAGCTCATTGACCCTAGGAAAAACCATTTGTAGTGTGTGAAATGGGGACACTAATACTTCTCTCTTACTCTCACAATACATATGAGGTTCCTGTATCTGGCATGGTGTTGGACTCAAATGGTGGCTGTTACTAGAAGTAGTAGTAATAATCATTATCATGCAAAGTGATAATTACTGCCAGTTTGCCATATTCCAGTGAAGCTCTGCCAATAGGATAATTCAAACTGCATTATTTGATAGGATAGTTTCTAGCCCCTACTGGAGGATGTAGCTAAAAAAGCTTTTCCTTTCTATTTCATATCAAACAGTTATGAAATGGCAAATATTTTTTATTTTATATACAATATAGGAGCAAGTAAACATAAATAACTGAATTCAAGCCAATGGTAAATCATTACACGGTAACATAATTCTCTCATGGTTCTGTTACCATTTAGAAAAGAAAATAAAGTTTGATGTGTAGAAAACAGGAGACTAATAGAAATTGAAGTTTCAAAAAGGAGAGGAAGAGCAAGAAAAAACATGCAACTGAAAGCAAATAATTATTACTCTGTCAATATTTTAAATGGAGATTTATAGTTACGACAATAACATAGGAAAAACACATATAAACTATATATGTTGTAATATATACAGAGCATAGTATACAATATTTCATAATACTTAGGACCAAATATTTGCCTATCTATTTTACAGAGAGTTTCTCCTTTAACTTTGAAAGGTTAATTAAGCATCATGTTTTTGTGCATTCATCCATAACACCCCTGCTAAAATGGCAGTAAAGAAAGGAAATGACATTAAGCCACAGGAATGAAAGAACATGAAAACAGAAAAGACAGTTCTGTATTTTTCTAGGAAATAGAAAAATTGGTAGATAATGAAAGAGAGCAGATAAATGAGTGGTGGTGCACCGTTGAGTACTCATGAAAGGCTTGGCACTAAAAAACACACGGCATCTGAAAAGGTGAGGTGTAGCACAGAGCTGAAAACAGATTATAAGTCTTTTATGCTATGGAAAACCATGGCTGGGTCCCAAGACCATGCTTTGTAGCTAGGCAGTATTTTCTCTACTCTCATTCCAGGAGAGAAATTGGAGATTCACCAGGTACAAGGCACAGCATAGGTGGATTAAATAAAGATCTACGTAGTAATAAAGAGTGGAATCTCCAGTTCCCTTACTCCTTACTATTCCCAGAATATCTCCAAGAAAAAAATAAACTAGAAAACTAGAAGATTCTTAACTATAGTAATTGAATAGCCCAGAGAATAGCTTCTCTTTTGCTCATGGAATAAGCAGCTCACTAACCATCCAAATTTAATGAAGCCCTGTCTTAAGATACACCTTGGCACACAGAGCTTCTGTGTCCACTGTTGAATATTAATGGACATCCAAAGAACACCAGACATTTGAAGATACTTCCAACATATAAAGCAGAGAGTAGATAGTTGGGTAGGAGGAGAGGGCTATCTTATGTAACATCATTGGGTGATATTGGAAAAGACTCTTGATAACTCGTACCATTTGTTAAATACTAATTGTTTGGAAAATAGCAGCTGATATGTCTACTTAATGTAAAGGTTAAAGATATGTACCTGATACCTTCATTTACCCATGCATTTCAAATATTACTGAGTGCCTCTCCTTTCTAGGTACTAGGCAAATTACTAAGGGTACACAAAGATGAAAAAAACAGTTTCTCCTTAGTGCAGCTAAAACTCTGGAGGAAAAGAGACATGTACAAACATACACACAGAGATAAAACATATTAAAGTATGACAAATGACAAAATCATAAGATAGGCATAGTGTGAGGCATCATATGGAAAAAATAATTAAATGTTTGGGAGAGTCTTCTTCCCAAAGAAGGACTAAGACATACTTTAAAACTAACTAATGCAATTACACATATAAATATGCACTTTTCAAGATCATATAAGAAAAATTGTATAATAAAAATATTGAAAAACTTTTCTCCCTTTGAAAACTAAAAGACTTATATGTAAACTCTATTTCAAAGAAACTTTCTACTTCATCAGATGATCTTAGTAGGACTACAATTGTAACAGTAGAGCACATTCATGTTAATCTACAGCTGGATTGGGCTGTTTCCAACTTTGTGCTATTATGATAAAGGAATGTTAAATGGTTAAAGAATTGGCAATGAGCTTTGAACAAATTGTATTAAAACTCTTCAAGTATTGCATTTAATTAAGCAATAATAATACATCAACAGCTTTAGCAAGCTGTTAGTTAATTTGTCTCATTTCACATTCACCAGAAGAATACATATAAAGATGTAACAAATAGTATTTTCTAAATAATCATAATTTTTTTCCTCCATCAAGGACACATATTAAACAATCTCCTAATTGCTAATGTTTTGGGATAATTGGGTTCCATGTCAAGCACTCAGGGTCTATTCTTTTGTTCTAGTAAAACTCCAGGAGTAGACATTAATTACACTATTTTACACATACTATGAAGAACGGGCAATTATCCAGTATGGGTTTTATCCTGATTTTTCAAAAGCATCTTTATTTTGTTTTGATATTATCTACATAAATACATAAAAATGACCAGTAGCAACTGTGAAGAGAAGAGGGAAAAACCTGTTTACCTTATATATAGATACAACTTTTCGGAATGTTATCAGAGGGTACTACAATGGGCGGAGTAGCCACTGGTAGAAATGCATACAAGTCACCCTACCTGGTTGTCCTGAAGCTTTATAGTAGCAATTTACATTTCTATGAAATATTTTCCCTTTAAAATTTGCTTTGTGTTGACAGGACAAAATTTTAACCCAAAGATTAGCAGATTCTAAGATACTCCATCAGGTGTTTTTATTGATATCCCAACAAAAGCCAGATGGTTTTGTTTTGATTTTATTGCTAGATTCATCACATAAATTTGGTCTAATATTGTGAAATACATTACCCTTTTTACGAAAGTCCATATACTACACTCTGGTATACTCAAGGTAACTTCTGGAGACAGATAGAATTGCCTTATTCTCATATGAAATTTTAGAAAGTTGAAATTGAAAGATATTGAATTGAATTGAAATTAAGTATCTTTTTAAGTCATCAAGCAGGTTAATGGTTAGATGAAATCAACAGCCAATTTAATTCAAGTCTACTGCAAGGGTCCTTTGTGACATTTATGACCAGATTCATCATGAATGCAGAGATATAACTAAAATTTTCTTATTGCCTTACCGCATACAGGATAAGTGAGAGATTATGAAATGGTATTGAAAGTATTAAGACTAATACAAACAATGACTCTAGGTAAAATACAACTATGGTATAACTGAGAATAACATTAAAATGTTCAAGAGGCATGGATATACTGACATTAACTATGTCTTGAGATAATGGGTTTTTAGCTGGAGAGTTTGATTATATGGTAGTTTAGTATCATTAACATCTATTTAAAGTAAATTTGATCAACTGTTACTTTTCCATCACAGTAGATGCAAATCACATAGCGTTTAACATTTTTGCCCAGCCATATCACTCATTATCATGTGCAAAACGTTGTGCTACAATTCTTTCAGTTCTGGAGCCAAGGAACACTGTGGCAACAGATAAGAGATCATTTTGATGCTTGTGTTCTTTTGTTCACTACTGACCCACCCAATATTAGAGATGAGCTAACTACAGCCTAAGACAAGATTGTTGCATAATGACCAACCGGGGACCTTCTCATTCAGTCATCTCCTTCACTATCTGTCACATTCCAGACATATTGTATATGTCTGGAAAATAACTCGTAAATTTATCTAACTAGAACGGGAATGTCTATGATTTTTAACATCAGTGATCATTAGGGAAATGCAAATCAAAACCACAATGAGATATCATCTCACAGCAGTCAGATGGCAATTATTAAGAAGTCAAGAAATAACAGATGCTGGCGAGGTTGTAAAGAAAAATTAATGTATTTACATTGTTGGTGAGAGTGTAAATTAATTCAACCGTTGTGGAAGACCATGGTGATTCTTCAAAGATCCAGAAGCAGTAATACCATTTGACCTAGCAATCATTTTATTATGTAGATACATGCACACACATGTTCACTGAAGCCCTATTCACAATAACAAAGACATGGAATCAACCCAAATGCCTAGCAATTACAGACTGGATAAAGAAAATGTGGTACATGTATATCATGGAATACTATGCAACCACAAAAAGGAACAAGATTATGTCCTTTGCAGGGACATGAATGGAGCTGGAAGCTGTTATCCTCAGCAAACTCACTCAGGAACAGAAAACCAAATACTGAATGTTCCCATTTATAAGTGGGAGCTGAACGACAAGAGCACATGGACACGTGGGAGAACAACACACACTGGGGCCTGTCATTTTTAGGGGGCATGCAGGGGGAGGAAGAGCATCAGGAAGAATAACCAATAGATGCTGGGCTTAATATCTAGGCAATGGGTTGATCTGTGCAGTAAACCACCATGGCACATGTTCACCTGTGTTACAAACCTGCACATCCTGCATATGTACCCCAGAACTTAAAATAAGAATTGAAGAAAAATAAAATAAAATAAAAAATTTAAAAATTTAAAAAATATTTCTATAAAAAATGAATTTAAACTATAAACCCAATTTTTGGTCAGTGCTTTAGATATGATAATATTTTCTAGAGAATAGCCTAGGGATATTTTCTACTTACAAGCAAATAAAGATTATTTTGCAGTGGATTATTTCCAATCCAGTCTTAACCTACATATTATAGAATTATTAAATTATAATTATATTTATTTAACATTCTCATATCTTTCTATTTGACTTCCTTCCAAAAGGAGAAGTAAGCAATTACCTGAATTTAATGATTGCACACAGTCATCTGACTAATTATGAAAAAACTAAAATGTTTTTCCCATAAGCCAGGAAGCAATTGCTTATTTGATTGCTTTTATTTGCATTGCGAATTTTTATTTTACTCTGCAGTATTTTTTTCAAAATACAGTTAAAAGGTACTTAAAATAATGCACCTAAAAATTGACCTTTTGATGTTATGGGATGAGTCAGTATATCTTATGAGATATCTGAAATGAGGTTAGTCTTCCTCAGTTAACCAAATAACTCAAGAAAAACATAAACTATTAAGGGTTATGCTATTTAGGCCTGCACTATTTGTACTAGTTTTGTCTACACTACTCACATCCTTTTACAAATTCTTGGATTTTTTTCCTTAATTTTACACTTTGTGACTGTTTTTTACAGTTCACAGTCAGCTTAATTGAAAAGAACAAGAGAGATTCAACTTGTCTTAAACTGAGATCGATATCACCAAATTAGTGCAATTTGTCCTTAATAAAATATCCTTTCTGCCAAAAGCTCAAAGAACAGACAATAAGTGTGTTGCCTATTAAGACATGTCCCTCATTCTGTGTATCTAAAATTAGAAATAAACAAGGTCTTAAAAGCACCAATGTTTTCTGGATCTTTCTCCTAAGCATTCAGAAAGAACTTGTCTGAACTTTAATTCACTTTAAACAATTTAAAAGCAGTGAACTTAAAAGTTAACTGAGATTCTGGGCCTCTTTCTCACTGAGAGCGAGGCCTCTAAAATGTAGTCTATCTAAAGAAGCAGCCTACAGTGTTAATTCTATGGCATCCGCTACTCAGAGAATCCCTTGCTGAGTGCCGTGACTGTGTCCTGCCTGCCAGGTTAAATATCTGTGCAATGAATAGCAAATGAAATACCTCTAGGGCACAATGTCCTGTTGCAGCACGCAAGGTGCATTTTCATCACCGATACCTAACCAATTTGTTTGCTGCAGTAGCAACAGCAGAAGCATCTGAAACTGTATATTCCTTTTGCATCATAGATGGGGTATTTTCCGCACCTTCACTTAACATAACTACTCCCAAGATATATCATTAAATTGTAAACTCCAACAGTGTAAGTTCAAATATGTCATCTGGAAACACCTTAAAGTTGAGGTCTTCGGTTCTCCAGATTGCAGGTTGGTTCCTATTGGACAATCTGCTGTTTGCACTATAATTGCAGAAACTCTGTGTATAAAGTGGAGATATTCTTAATCTGCTTGTTGAGGAAATATAACTTTGGACTTTATCCATGACTGTCATCTACAAGATTTGTTACAAATTACTTTCAGTTACAAATGTAAAATCAAGGCGATCAATATCATGTCTTCCAGAGAAATTACTGTGTCCTATTATGAAAGTTATAAATCAGGACTTCCTCTGAAATTATTTTCACTGTCCTCTGCTAAGAGTAGCCATGAACACACTGTCATATATTTATAAGGGACAAACACAAGAACTGTGCAAGTCACGGGATAGGAAATTGAGGCTAAAGATTTATGTGAGAGAATTAAAACATAAAATAAATGCTAATGATAATCTGACGTCATTACCTATACTTCTGCTAACATTCCTGAGTACTAAGTGCCAAGCATTATGCTTAGTGTTTGATATACGCTAGCTCATTTAAATATATGACACCAGAAGAATATCGTGGATGACTTCACCAATGGATGGAAGGTGGGCTGGAAAGCACAGGCTTGGTCTATAAGAAAGACTCATCTAGCTAAGATCAACTTAGAGTTGGGAAATGGGAGAACAGAAAAGACCTCTCGTTAACAGTAGCTCTTTTCTGGGAATATGAATCTAAGACGATCAGTCTCAGAGTAAAACTCAGTCTTGGGAAGGTGCATCTGTGGACTACATAGGCGGTGCTCTGCACAAAAAAAAAAAAAAAAAAAAAAAAAAAAAAAAAAAAAAAATTCTGTCCCATCTTTCTCAGCATTGGAGACCTGTTCCAGTGGTGAAAAATTGCCACTTTCCAAGAAGCATTCAAGTTTCTAAGGTCTTTTAAAGCAGGTTTGGGGAATTCCTGGCAGGCTAACTGGAATCTTTTCAGGCTACCAAACATTAGTCGAAAAAGATTTAAGGCCAGAAACTGAAAAGTTCACATATTCTCTCCGGGTCAAAGCACTACAAGCATATGCTAAGGCATCTCCTGGATAAACCACCAGAGATGCCTGAGAATAAAATTGTGAATAAATCCCGACCCTATTATCTTGCCTATCTTCCTTCTCATGCTACAACACCACTTCTTTTTCAGAAAATGCCTTCTTTATGAAATTGTGGGTAAATTAATTCCTGGGCCCACTCAAGGGCTGTTCACGATCCCACTTCCGAAGTCCGCTACCTATAATTCCCGTTTTGCTTTCTTTATCTGACCTCTCTCATTGTTAGCCACCCAGCTGGATAAAAAGAGTCACTGGGAAGAAGACGCAAAGATGAAAAAATACAAGGCAAAAATCATTTTATTTTAAATGTTTTCGGAAAAGTGATCCACGTCATTTTCAGATTCCATGAACAGATAATCTCCAAGGTATCACTCAAGTTAAAGAGACGGGACTCTTTTTCTCCCCCGCCCTTTTCCACGCATCAGTGAAAGGGGAGGGAGAAGACGGAGGAGAGAAGAGGCAGGGAGGCGAAAAAGTGACAGAAGCAAGAGAGAAAGGGAGAGAGGGGTGTTGAAGGAAGGAAGCGAGGAAGGCAAGAAGAGAGGGGTGCTAGGCGTGCTGGAGAGCCTCGGACCTCCGCTTGCCCGCAGGCGCACGGGACCCGCAAGGGCGGCGCAAGACTTCCCCCGCGCGCAGTCACCGCCGCGGCCCCGAAAGCTGGCGACAGGCGCCGCTGTCCTCCCGCCCCGTGGGGTCGCCCCTGCCGCCCCGCACCCCGGGGCTGGGGGCACCACCTTGCCAGCCCCGACTGCTGCAGGGAGCGCCGGGGGTGAGTGTGCGGAACAGCGCTGAGCCGGGGAGTGCGCGTCACGCCCGCAGCTGGCGCGCAGGTGGGGAAGGGGCGTGGGGACCTGGGGAGTGGGAGGCTGGACAGCGCCTGCTCTCCGCGGAAACGCTGGGAAGCCGGCGCCAAGTCCTTTCCCACACTACTTTGATCCAACAGCGCAGGAATTCAAGAACTGCTCTTTCCTCTTTCTGCCCACAACCCCTGCTCCCTGGGGGCGAAGTTTCGTGGTGCTAGGCGGAGACAGTGGTCAAGGCTGGGAGGGAGGGAGGGGTCTGACCCGGGCCCAAGGGCGAGGGGTGGCAGTCCAAGCCTGCGAGATCCCACTTAGGGCGCAGGCTCCCGGCGCTCCTACCTCGGGGAGCCGCTGGGGTGGAGAGAGACCGGGCACGGGCCAGAATCCAGCAGTGGAAAGAGGGGAGAGTCTTCGAATCCATCTCTCGGTGGGATCTTGGGAGGATTCACGTGGGGGACGGTAAGATAAATGTGAGGAGCTGGAAGAAGCCGTAGATCGGAAATCGCTTGCAGTTTTCCAACTTAATTTCCCGCGGGTACGAACCATTGAGGTAAAAGGGTCAGAGAGAGCTGCTACCTCGCAGCTGCAGCTTGCCTGGCTGCCGCAGGTCTGACTCAAGGTAGGGTTGTTGGCGCCTTCCTGTTTGGAGGGGCGATCAAGCAAAAGAGAAAGAGGAATTCGAGAGGCCGGCAGAATGAGGGTTCATCCTCAGGGTTCCTGTCCCTAAAGGGGCTGGGAGACCTCAGGGATGAGGAGAAAAAAATGCAAACGGAGATGGGCATTTGGGGAGATTCCAATGCTGGATTTGATGTTGAGGTTATTTCAGTTTGCATGAAAGAGGTGGCCACTGATGGGGCCCTGGATAAGAGAGCCTTTCCCAAGGACAGGCACTTTGGAAGAAGCCCTAAGGAATAGATTTTGTTTTTCCTGCATGTTAATTACTTCCCAGGCACCTTGACGATGGTAATATAGTTAAGGTGATTTGTTAGGTGAATATTTAAGATGACATAAGCAGGTGGCATTAACCTCTCCCCCATCTTCTGGAACAGATATATAATTATTGCAATTTGATTAAATTTTAGTAGATGTGCTATGCCAAAAAAAAAAAAAAAAGAGAGAGAGAGAGAGAGAGAGAGAGAAAACAGGAAAACAGTACAAATTTTAAAATGGGTTTCGCTCTAGTTCCGTTTACATACAAATCTTTGAAATTTGATTTGATGATCAACAGTCTAATGATGCTTACGTTTGGTGTGCCCCATTTGTCTGTGTGTTTCTTGCCAGAGGTGGAATGGACTCTGGGCTACCTTCCGCTGATAAAGTGAGGGTATCCACAGCAGAAGCAAACCCGAGGAAGACTCTGCCATCGCCTCTGGGCTTACAGTCTCTTCCTCTTTCTCCTCTCCATTTTCCCCTCCCAAAACTCATAAACAGGTCCAAGCATCACCACTTCGTGCCTTCCCTAAGGGAAGAGTCGTTCTTGCTTCCCCCGCCCCAACCCCGTTCTAATCTTTGTTTCAAAGTCAGTCTTGAGAATGAAAGTATTTATTCACTGTTTGCCATCAAAAGGGGTTTTCTAAGCTTTGGGAGAGGTGGTTCAATGAAGGAACAAACTCAGATGTTTCTAGAATAAATTTTACACTTGCCTGATATTAACTTAGGAGTTCCTGTGAAAATAACTTATTTTACTAATTTTTAATCCAAGGAAGTTCAGTGTATTTTTCCACACATCTTTCAGTTAGTATGAATCATTTATTCACGCTTCATCCACGTGGGCTTATTACAGAGCTAATGAGCTTAAGTTATATTAAGGGGTTGTTCCCTTTCAACAACGTACAAATAACTTATTTGTTGGAATGAGGACTTTAAAGAATAATGCACTTTCTGCCATTTTTGCCTCATTAGCCAAATTTTATTATATAAATGGGTGGGATTGAGCAACAGCACATTTGTAAAGTCAGTTTGTTCACTTTTTAAAAATGAATGTTTTACTTAACTAGTTATATTTTTTATTGTTCTTATAAAGACTACTATAAAGCTGTTAATTAAAATTATATACATACTTTTCTTAGAAAATATTTTGTTTTTATTTAAAGTTGGGTGCATATTTTTACAAAGACTTTCAAAATTATGACTGATCCTTTTTTTTTTTTTTGAGATGGAGTCTCTCTCTGTCACCAGTCTGGAGTGCAGTTGCACAATCTTGGCTCATTGCAACCTCTGCCTCCCTGGTTCAAGTGATTCTCCTGCCTCAGCCTCCTGAGTAGCTGGGATTACAGGCATGTGCCACCACGCCCAGCTGATTTGTATTTTTATTAAAGACGGGGTTTCACCACGTTGGCCAGGATGGTCTCGATCTCCTGACCTTGTGATCTGCCCGCCTTGGCCTTCCAAAGTGTTGGAATTACAGGCATGAGCCACAGCGCCTGGCCAACTTACTTCTTAATCCGAAATAAAAGGGGTGATAGTTTAAATTTTCTTATCTAGCAAATGTGGTCTTTTTTAAATTTGATTAACTTTTACTGGAATCATTTTAAGGATGTTTGAAGGGCACTCTCTGGTACATTAGTAATAACTGGATAATGTAAAACAACATGGACATAGTGATATTTGCAAAACCATGGCAGGATTCTCTTTTTTTTCCTATATGAAAGATGGACGGGATGCTGTTTGAGGCAGGGTAAACAAGATGCTGTGTGTTGCCTTCTGGTTGTTCACTATTAATTTTTTAGTGGCCAGGTCCAGAAACCCCTAGGGAAACATATATGGTGATCCAACCTAGAACCACAGTTCCTGTGCCCTGGAAGTGGAAACTTTGCTTTTCCATTCCCTCAGCTTTAAATTAGAGAAGAAATACTAATTTCTGATCTAAAAGTGAAGAACCTTGAAGTGCAGTAGGAAAACTCAAAATTGACATCTGAAACAGACATGATCCTTCCACTTGAAAAGGAACAAAAGGGACATATTTTAGAGCCTAGAAATGAACATAAATAGGCAAAAATTACATCAGTGAGTATGTAAAAGGGGAAACTCTATGAATTTCATAATCTTTCCAATTTCTTTGTGTTATTTCCTTCTCTCAGAAGTACTATGTGTCCATTTAACCTAGGGTACAGAGTTCCTATTTTCTTCTATGTACAGTGGGAAGATGTGAAAGCATTTCAGCAGGAAACTGTTTCACCAATGACTTCTTGCTATTCTGTGGAGAGTTTCTGTTGGAAGACAAGAGGGGAAGGAAGAAGGCTGTCAGACAGTCACTAGTGTTTGCCAGCCTAGTCTTTAACCAGGATGTATTGTAGAGATGGTGAGAAGTGTGTGAATTCTGGATGTATTTGGAGGCAAAGGTGACAAGACTTGATGATAGATTAGATATGGTTGGTGTTGGAAGGGAAGGAATCGAGGCTCGTGTCTAGATTTATGACCAGAGCAACAGGAAAAAATACAGTTGTCACTAACTGATAAAAGAAGACTAAGGAACAGTTACATTTTGAGCCGCTTACTAGATATCCAGGTGCAGGCATAACAGGGGTAGATGGGACAGAGCTCAAGGAAAAAGCCAGAGTTGGAGATAAGAATGTGTGAGTCATCATTATATAAATGGCATTTAAAAGAATGGGATTTTATGAAATAATTTCAGGGGAGAATGTATTTAAAGGATCAAGCTGAGAAAAGAGTTCTAGAGCAGTCCAAAATATGGATATTGAAGAGGGTAGGAGCCATAAAAGGAAACTGAGAAGGAGCAGTTAGTGGAATAGGGAAAAATCCAGAAGGGTGTGATGTTATGGAAGCCAAAAGAAGAAAGTATTTTTTTTTTTTTAAGAAAAAAGGAAGTGATGATCAGCTGTGTCCAATGTTGCTAAAGTACAAAATTATGTAAAGGGAAAGAATTATCTTGGAATTTTACATTACCTTCATAAAAGCTATTTCAGTCAAAATGGTAGTGACAAGATTGATCTTTAAGAGTTGAACACAGATTGGTGACCTAGTGATTCCAGTTCTAGGAATTTATCTTACAGATATGTCTGCACTTAAGTAAAATAATAATAGATGTTCACAGTTACTCTTTGCAGTTTTGTATATAAGCAAACAATTGAAAACAACATAAATATGTATACACAGAACACAAGCCAAATAATCTATATATAGTAGTCCCTCCTTATTCAGTTTCACTTTCCCTAGTTTCAGCTACCGGCAGTCAACTGCAGTCTAAAAATATTAAATGGAAAATCTCAGACATACAAAAATCATGTTGTAAATTGCATGTCATTCTGAGTATTGTTCTAATTGTTCTTTGTTATTAGTTATTGTTGGTAATCTCTTACTGTGCCTAATTAATGAATTAAAGTTTACCATAGGTATGTATGGATAGGGAAAAACAGAGTGTATATATAGAGAGTTTGGAGTTATTCATGGTTTCAGGCATTCACTGCGGGGGTGGGGGGTCTTGGGCCTATGCCTAATAGATAACTAGGAAAAACTGTATATATATTCAATGGAATACTGTCCAGGTGTTAAAATTATTAGGTAGCTTTCCATATGTTAAAATTAAAAGATCTGCAAAGTCTGCTAAGTTAGCAGAAAAAGTTGCAATGCAGTATGTTTGAAATACTATCATTTATCACGGAACAAAGAAAAATGAGCCTTTATATGAAAATATATTTTAAAAACAGTAGATAATAGTAGTTTTCTAGAAGGAGGGAAACTGGATGGTAGGGTAAAATGATGGAAGATAAACTCTATTTTTATATACTTTAATACCTTTGAATCATGTGCACATAGATTAGCTATTCAAAACCCTAAATAAAACTTCACACATGAATCTGAAAAAAAAAATGTAGTTTAAAATATAAAAGAAAATAAAGAATGGGTTATAAGGAAATGAATACTATGTATAACATAACTCTGAAAAAGTTTCAAAAAGAAGATTAAAAGCAGCTGGAGTGGGCCATGTATACTTGTTTTTAAAATGGGAGTTATTAATGTCAGAAGTAGACCAATGAGGATAAACTACACAGAAGGCAAAGTTGACAGGGGCACAAAAAGGACTACTGTGGGAGCAAATCCTTTAATAAGTGGTAGGGGATGGCATGCCTGGTGCTAGTAAGAGAGGGAACTAGCAGGATGAGGAAAAGGGACAGTGCCATTTCCCAGAAACTCCCAGATTTGGATCTGTCCTTTGGCCAGCATCCTACATTCCTAAAGCTAAGTGTGCTTGGGACAGTTGTATGAATGATTGCAGTTGATGGCATCATAAAGTCTCAGGTCTTAATGTCATTCGGATCGTCAACCTCTCATCAAATCTTTCTTACCATTGGTTGCCACTCCCTCCAGTTTCCCACATGCTCCAAACTAACACTGTCTCTGCCCCCTCTCCCTTCAGTCTCAGGACAGTTCTTTACTGGGACTTCAGAGGTTCTCAGGAATGAATCTCCCTCACCAGTTCCAACTCCTGTATGTCTATCTGCTCAGCTCCTCTGCTTCCCTCTAGGTCTATTGCCAAGCTGACCACCCTGTCTGCTCTGGGTCCCACAACTGCCCCCACTCCAATCTGAATTTTGCTTCATAAACAATTCTTTTAACCACCTGCAACTTGAGCCTCTTCTGTATTTCATGACTTTGGTATTTTAAGATATTAAGATTATATCACTCCCATCCATAAAAACAGCAAAGCTGTCATGACCCTGAGCCCCCACCGCCATAGCTAGAGTCCCATTTGATCTTTGCTCAGCTATCTTCTCTTAAAAAAAAAAAAAAGCTAATTTTTATTTCCTGTCCCCAGCTCCTCCACTCCCATTAACTCCTCTCCCATCACAGGCCGGATTCCACTCCCACCATCCCATGAAACTACTTTGGCAACAGTCACTATATTATTAAATCAGAAGCTACTGATCCCTGAAACCTCAGCTCACTGAACGACTCAGTAACACTGGACAGAGCTAACCATTAATCATTCATGCCTTATTTTTCCTGAGGCTCAGAGATACTTGTCTTTCCTGTGAAGTCTCTAACAGCACTTTCTCGGTCCCCTTACTGTATCTTTGATTTTTACTTCTCCGTTTGTTTGGGGTTCCTTTTCCATTGCCCATTCTTAGCTCTCTTGTTCATTCACTTCCATTTTACGTTTTGGTCAAAGATCCCTTTGAGAGTCTCAAAACAAAAACAGGAAAAAATGAAAATAAAAACAAACTATGTCATTTCTCCCCAAGGGAAAAATGCACATAGATACAAATATTTGCAGATAATTTTAGATAATTAGCAGACCACTGAAGCCCATCAGTGAGAGCTGGGAATCTTTCCTAGACTTTCTTATACAAAAATTTCATCAGCTACTGTAATTTCAGCAACTCCAAATGAGATGATGAATCCTAGTTTCTCCAAATGGGAAGGTGACTCTCAGTTCTAGCATTACCCACTAATAGTCCCCTTTTGTGTATCCAAGCCCTTATACATACTGCCTTCATGATTTTTTCATGCCCGCACGCAACACTATTTCCTCTTTATATCATTTCTTTAAATTGAATCATATTTTAAAATATCAATAAATAAAAATAAAATTCTTATCAATATTGTTAATGGAAAACTGATACTACTCCAAACATATAAGATGAAATGATAAAAAGAATCTAGCAAACAACATAGTGATACTATTAAATTTTAATTAGGTATTTATTGTCAGCTAAAAGACTTGAGCCTGAGGCTAACATTCTCTTGAAGTAGGTGAGCAAAAGTTAAGAACAAATTTCCAGCAGGCTAGAAGTCTTTGAAGTGGTTAATCCAAAGGGAAAGGAAATTGAAAGGAGAATAAAACCGTCACTATCTGATACAACATTATGTAATTCCATGAGCTTATACAAGTAGTCCACTGAGTAGCACCAGTAGGATACATCATGGCATTGGGGTAAATTCTCCTCTCTTCTGCATATCCAGCCCAATCCTATTAAACTAAAAGCCCTCAAGATGGCGACATGGACAGATGGATGACCTCCATGCTCAGTTAACAGGTTCATAATTAAATTCATCTTTCTCCCCTAAATGTTTAAGCCTCATATAGTCCATATTCTATCAGAGAGACTCTCCCAAATTTCTTTTTTAAAGTTTTCCTCCAGTCTCAACCGGATGCAGTCAGTCTACTGTTAGATGGGTGTCTCGAATATACTATACTTTCCTGATCATTCAGTACTTACTTAGTCAATATGCTTAGCCTAGACTCTTTCAATACCTTCCAAACTCATCTCCCTGAATCTAACCTTGCCCTCATTATTCCTTTTCCCCATACTGCCACCAAATTAATTTTAGGGATTAGTTCTGTCTCATGCTTAAAATCCTTTAGTGGCTCCTCATGTCATTCTGGAAACAAGCCAAGCCCTGTAGCTCATCCTTCCAAGTCCTTCTTCCTCTGAATTCCTGCTCCAACTTTACTTCCAGCCACTCTTCCTTGCCAGCCCACTAGCTATGCTCAGCAACAGGGAACTACTCACACTTCTCTGACATAGGTTTTCCTTTCTTCTCTCAGCTCTGAATATCCTTCCTTCGACCTGGCAAATTCTTAGTCATTTGCCAAAATTTACATGGATTTGTTTTCCTTCCCAGACTTCTTCCTTTGCTAAAAAGTAATTCACTCCTCTAAATTAGCTGTGAACCTTTTGTAAATATCCATAGTGCACTCACCATACTATTTGTATTTTATTTATTTAAATGTCTGTTCCCTCCAGTTAGGCTAGTGAGTACCTGGAAGGCAGAAATGGAGTCTTTTCTGTCTCTGTATCTTCAGACTGAATGAACTGTACTGCTCAGCACAAACAGTATCAAAGGGAAACTTCTGTGACTCTCCTGTTGCCTAAGTTAAGAGCAACTGTAAACAAGCCATGTTATGTAACACTTTACAACTACCCTTGAGTAGGAGTGATTTTCTAGAAATCATCTCAAAAAATTGTCTTTCTCTGTTCATTGGTGACTCTGTCTATGGCATTTCTCTCTTTCAAACTGTTTCATAAAATTAAAAGACAAAATAAAACCCCAGAGAAGCTTCCTAATGTAATCTTCTGTACCTACAGTCTTTAAGACAGATGGCTGTTTCTCTTATATAACAAAATATCAAGAAAAGAAAAGTATACAGCCTCACTCAATAACCCACTTTAGTGTTAAACTGCCTTTATTTTTTGTATACAATAAATTTACATTACTATAGTTATTTCTATTCCTTTTTTGGAAATGAATATGGGGTTACATTTTCCTTATATCAAACTTTCATCTATTTCAAAACAATGTCAACTAATATTGAACAAAAATATCTGAGTTAAATCTGGAGTTATTAATAAGCACTCATCTTTTGCAGAGGCTTAACTTTCTAGCTTATCTAGGATTCAAAGGTCTTTGGCGCTAATTTAGCTTCAATCTTCCTTTTTCTTTTTGTGTTATCTCCTCATCTTATACCTTATAGTATATCAGTGTAGTAGCACACTTATAGTGAAAAATTAGTGGAGTAAAATCTAGTTTGTGTGAACCCAGAAAATCTGAAACAGGTCTCAATTAATTTTGCCAAGGTTGAGGGTGTGCCTGTGACACAGCCGCAGGAAATTCTGACGACATGTGCCCAAGCTGGTCAGGGCACAGCTTGGTTTTACACATTTTAGGGAGACATGAGGCATCAATCAATATATGTAAGAAGTATGTTGGTTCAGTCTGGAAAGGTGGGACCTCTTAAGCAAGGGAAGGAAGACTAGTGGGGAGGGACCTTCCAGATCACAGATAGGTGAGACACACACAGTTGCATTCCTTTGAGTTTTTGATCAGCCTTTTCAAAGGAGGCTGTCTCAGTGAGCAGAGGGATAACTTTGTATAGAATGGGAAGCAGGTTTGCCCTAAGTAGCTTGCAGCTTGAGTTTTCCTTAGTGATTTTGGGGATCCAAGGTATTTTCCTTTCGTATCAGAGATAGATAGTTTATAGAAGTAAAAAGCAGTATATACATTAAACTAGTCGAGATTATATCCAAATACCTAGACATGAAAAGTCCTTATTTTATAATTATGTTTTGATCCTTTAATAGTTTGTTTTTAAGTCATTTGTGATATTTAGGAAAATATATAAAGCATGGCTTTGTTTTCTTTTCTTTCTTTCTTTCTTTCTTTCCTTCCTTCTTTCCTTTTCTTTTTCTTTCTTTCCCTCCCTCCTTCCCTCCCTCCCTCCCTCCCTCGCTCCCTCCCTCCCTTCCTTCTTCCTTCCTTCCTTCCTTCCTTCCTTCCTTCCTTCCTTCCTTCCTTCCTTCCTTCCTTCCTTCTTTCCTTCTTTCTTTCCTCTTTCTCTCTTTCTTCTTTTTTTTTGAGACATGGTCTTGTTTTGTCATCCAGGCTAGAGTGCAGTAGTAGGATGATCACAGCTCACTGCAGCCTTGAAATTTGGGGGCCAAGTGATCTGCCCACCTCAACCTCCAAAGCAGCTAGAACTACAGGCCCACACCACCATGCGAGGCTAAGTTTTCCGTTTTCCTTGTGCAGACAGTATGTCATGATATTGCCTAGGCTAGTCTTAAATTCCTGACTTCAAGCAGTCCTCCTGCCTCGGCCCACCCAAACTGCTGGGATTACAGGCATGAGCCATCGCTCCTGGCTTGATTTTTTTCTGATTATCATAGGAAGCACAATGCCTGACCATTGTATTAATAGCTAGGTAACATCAGAAAAAGACAAACTTGGCACATGCTTACAAGCAAGGGAAGATCAGTTTTATGGTACACGTAAAAGTAAATAGGTTAGTTGCATATTTTCATGCCTTTTTATTAAATAATGTTTGAAATAATAAGTCGCAGATTTGGAAAGTGCCCATTGCAACATTCTGTTTACATTTTATCAAGTGCAGCTACCACAACACAGCACTAATAATTCAAGGCATCTTTTGGCAGTTTTTTAGAATCTTGGCAGCTGCTTGACAAGCCAAGGAGGACCCTTCAATCTTAGTAATTCTGGTTGAAATAAAAGCAATGGAGCTGTCTATTCTTACCTTTCATAAATGAAGTCTAGATTGTATGAGTTGGAGCCTTTCTGTTTTGAGAAAAGGAACCAGGATTTCATATGCTCCAAAAACCATTTTCTCTCAAATTCATCTGTGAATTTTCCTTTCCCCTCTCTCTCCTGATTAAGTTCACTCAGCCACCATCAATTTTAGAAGATATCAGAAGAGAGAAGATATTATTTATCTTAGTCATAATCCTGGAAAGGGCCTTCAAGTGTATGGATTCAAATCCTTACAAACTTCATTTTTGTCTTAAAGAAGTTTACCAAGATTTAGCTCAATTCTATGCAAACTTCCTTTCTATATATATATTCCCGATTTACCCTCTCACTAAAAACAGGTGCAACATCTCATTGAACATCATTGCTATCCTCAGGATCTAAGGGGGGAAATTCTGTCCAGATTGAGGCACTTTTTAAAAAGTATATGAAAGCCAGTATTTTATTGAGGATTTTTGCATTGGTGTTCATCAGGGATGTTGGTCTAAAATTCTCTTTTTTTCTTGTGTCTCTGCCAGGCTTTGGTATCAGGATGATGCTGGCCTCATAAAATGAGCTAGGGAGGATTCCCTCTTTTTCTATTGACTGGAATAGTTTCAGAAGGAATGATACCACCTCCTTCTTGTACCTCTGGTAGAATTTGGCTGTGAATCCGTCTGGTCCTGGACTTTTTTTTTGGTTTGTAGGCTATTAATTGTTACCTCAATTTTAGAGCCTGTTATTGGGCTCTTCAGGGATTCAACTTCTTCCTGGTTTAGTCTTGGGAGGGTGTATGTGTCCAGGAATTTATCCATTTCTTCTAGATTTTCTAGTTTATTTGCATAGAGGTGTTTACAGTATTTTCTGTGAGAACACTTGGACACAGGAAGGGGAACATCACACACCGGGACTTGTCGTGGGGTGGGGGCAGGGGGATGGGATAGCATTAGGAGATATACCTAATGTAAATAACGAGTTAATGGGTGCAGCACCCCAACATGTCACATGTATATGTACGTAACAAACCTGCACATTGTGCACATGTACCCTAAACTTAAAGTATAATTTAAAAAAAAAAAGTTATATCCCAAGTTTCTCAGGTCATGGTTAAAATTAATGAAAAAAAAGTACATGAAAGCATCATACTATTGTGAAATTGTAAGTAGACAATTTCACTTCTGCAGTGATATTCAGAAAGGTTACAGTAAAACCAGTGTCATATATGGGAACATTACTCAGAATAAGCATCTAATTTGACATAAGATACAAAATATGTACAATTCGTGTTACAGTAGGGAAGTGCTTTCTGAGTGAATGAATTCTAAAGCATATAAAAGTCAGATCAGATCTTCCAAAATGAAAAGTAGAAGGAATTCTTCTGCCCAGTATACAAACAATTGAGTAGGTAGAAGAATAATATAGAACTATATATAATTCCATGAGTACAATCATGGTAACTTGAGAATAAACTGATTATTTTTACGGTTTCATTCAGATATTTTATGACATGTTATTTTCAAGGGTGGACAAGAAGGATTATCCCCATTTTACAGAAGAGG
The DNA here is from genome assembly GCF_047675955.1 of Chlorocebus sabaeus. Classification (NCBI taxonomy): domain Eukaryota; kingdom Metazoa; phylum Chordata; class Mammalia; order Primates; family Cercopithecidae; genus Chlorocebus; species Chlorocebus sabaeus. The sequence continues at coordinate 11,850,034 of NC_132925.1, forward strand.
GAAGTGATTCCCAGAGTTGGTTTGTTTTATAGCCAAGAGCAGATAAATGGTGAAACTGGGCACACAAATCCACATTACAACTCAGTCCTATCACTTTCCAGCTATATATTTTGTTGCTCTTTGACCCTAAGTTACTAGACAAAAAAACTGTATCCTCCTTTGATTTCATTTATGTGTTTTATCTTTTTATTATTTGTCAGGTTTAAAATAATAACGAATTGCAATATTTACACTTAAAACTAAAAAGTATTTTGTTTCTCATTTCTCACCGTGCAGGTGTTTCTGATATATAAAAATGTGATTTTATTTTAATAACATTTTCTTCATTGTTGAAAACATGCATATATTTATAAAACTTTTTAAATAATAAAATAAAAGCAAGGCTTGGTGGTGCATGCCTGTGGTCCCAGCTATTCGGGAGGCTGCAATGTGAGTAATGCTTGAGTCCAGGTGTTGGGCAGCCTGGGAATCACAGCAAGACCTCATTGCTCAAAAAAGAAAAAAAATTCTCTAAAATTTTATAACAATATTCTCAAAAAAAATTGAGTATTATTGAGTGGTATATCTTAGCTTTTTAAAAAATTTTGCTGAGTTGATAGCCAAAATTATATATCTCAATTCTTGATTTTGATTTTAGTATATTTCCCATTTGATTATCTAGAAAGTTGAATATCAGTATTTTTCTTATTTTTATTGTTACTTGAATTCCTCCTTTTTGAGTTATCTGGCAGTGCTTTTTGCTCATATTACTATAGAAGTGTTTGTTTTTCCAAAGCTTTGTCTGTTGTATGCTGCAAATTTTCTCCTCCGTTGATGTCTTTGAACTTGTTTCATGGAAATTATTGATGATAAGTAATTTTAAATTTTATGTAGATTAACATTTCAACTTTTTTACTTTGGTTTGGTAAGCTTGTAGCTTTCCATCTAAAGATCTGTTGGGCATTTCTTTATATCTTCTGATTTTTATTACCTTATTTATTTTAATTTAGACTTTTGACGAAGCTGAAATTCATTTTTATGTATCATGTGTGATGAGTTGTTATCATAATCTTTTTTTCTAGAGTCAACACTAATGCCATGTCTTTGAAAGTCATCCTATCCCAACTGTTATGAAACATTAATTTTACCATCTACTGGGTGTTTCTGTTTAACGTGATGAGTTCTATTTAATTGCTCCCTTATTTGGTTGTTGCAGCAGGAATACATTACTTTTAGTTATTGTAAATTTTATAATATATTAACAACTTGTAGAGCAAGGATTTTTTTACCACTCTTCTCCAAAATTTTCTTTATTCTCTCCTGTTTGTTCCTCCTTAGTGAGCATGGGCAATTTTGTGAGATAGCAAAAAAGTTAAGATATTTATTAGAATAGCAGTTTGAGTATAGATGAATGTGAAATGACTGACTGGATTTCCCACAGGGAAATATATTGTCTCTCAATTAATTTAGATGTTTCATGTTTGTTAATGAAGTTTTATAATTGACTTCCTATGAGTTCCACATATTTCTTATTCGGGTTTTTTCCTGTGTGTTTCATATCATTTTTTATTTTAAAATTGACGTATAGTATTTTACATATATAGAGAGTACATGTAATATTTTGTTGCATGGATAAAATGTGTAATGATCAAGTCAGGCTATTTAGAATATCTATCAGCTTGGGTATTTATCACTTCCATGTGTTGGGAACATTTCAAATTCTTCTAGCTACTTTGAAATATGCATTAGGGAAAATAGCTAGTGCATGCTGGGCTTAATACCTAGGTGATGGGTTCATAAATGCAGCAAACCACTATGGCACACATTTACCTGTGTAACAAATCTGCACCTCCTGCATGTGTACCCTGGAACTTAAAAAATAAAATAAAAAACAAACAGATGTGCTGTACACTGTTGCTAACTATAGTTACCATATTCTGCTATCAGACATTAGAACTTATGCCTTCTAACTAACTGCATGTTTGTACTCATTAACCACTTTTCTTTGCCTCATTTACACGCACATTCATTTCTTTTATGAGATCAACTATTTTTAGCTCACACATATGAGTAAGAACGTATGAAATTTGTCTCTGTGTCTGGCTTATTTCACTTAACATAATGACCACCAGTTCCACCTATATGACTGCAAATGACATGATTTCTTTCTTTTTTGTTGGAAAATAGTATTCCATTGTGTATGTATCCCACATTTTCTTTTTCTGTTCATCCACTGATGGACAATTAGGTTGATTCCATATCTTTGCTATTATGAATAATGCTGCAATAAACATTTAAGTACAGGTATGCTTTGATATACTAATTGCTTTTCCTTTGGATACATATCTGGTAGTAGAGTTGCTGGATTGTATTTTTAGTTTTTTGAGAACTCTCCATACTGTTTTCCATAGCGGCTGTATAATTTATATTCCCATCAATGTGTATAAAAGTTCTCTTTCTCTGTTTCCTTATGAGCATCTGTAATTTTTTGTCTTTTTAAAAATAGCCATTTTAACCTGGGTAAAATGATAACTCACTGTGGTTATGATTTACATTTCCCTTGTCCTTTGCCCACTTTTTAATGAAATTATTTGTTTTATTTTTTCTGTTGAGTTCATCGTATATTCTAGATATTAGTCCCTTGTCAGATGAAGAGTTTGCAAATATTTTCTCCCATTCAACAGGCTGTCTCTTCACTCTGCTGATTAATGCTTTGCTGTGAAGAAGATTTTTAGTTTAATATAGTCCAATTTTGTTTCTGTTGTCTATGCTTTTGAGGACTTAGCCATAATCTTTTCCTAAATCAATGTCCTGAAGTGCTTTGCCTGTTTTCTTCTAAGAGTTTGTTTTGAATCTTACATTTAAGTCTTTTTTTTTTTTTTAACTTTTTTTTTTTGTTATAATTTAAGTTCTAGGGTACATGTGCATAATGTGCAGGTTTGTTACATATGTATACATGTGCTGTGTTGGTTTGCTGTGCCCATTAACTCATTTACATTAGGTATTTCTCCCAATGCTGTCCCTCACCAATCCCCCCACCCCACAACAGGCCCCAGTGCATGATGTTCCCTGCCCTGTGTCCAAGTGTTCTCATTGTTCAATTCCCATCTGTAAGTGAGAACATGTGGTGTTTGGTTTTCTGTCCTTGTGATAGTTTGCTCAGAATGATAGTTTCCAGCTTCATTCATGTCCCTGTAAAGGACACGAACTCATCCTTTATACGGTTGCATAGTATTCCATGGTGTACATGTGCCACATTTTCTTAATCCAGTTCTATCATTGATGGACATTTGGGTTGGTTCCAAGTCTTTGTTATTGTGAATAGTGCTGCAATAAACATACGTGTGCATGTGTCTTTATAGTAGCATGATTTATAATCCTTTGGGTATATCCCCAGTAATGGGATGTCTGGGTGAAATGGTATTTCTAGTTCTAGATCCTTGAGGAATCGCCACACTATCTTCCACAATGGTTGAACTAGTTTACAACCCCACGAACAATGTAAAAGCGTTTCTATTTCTCCACATGCTCTCCAGCACCTGTTGTTTCCTGACTTTTTAATGATCGCCATTCTAACTGTTGTAAGATGGTATCTCATTGTGGTTTTGATTTGCATTTCTCTGATGACCAGTGATGATCAGCATTTTTTCATGTGTTTCTTGGCTGCATAAATGTCTTCTTTTGAAAAGTGTCTGTTCGTATCCTTTGCCCACTTTTTGGTGGGTTGTTTGATTTTTTCTTGTAAATTGGTTTAAGTTCTTTGCAGATTCTGGATATTAGCCCTTTGTCAGATGGGTAGATTGCAAAAATTTTCTCCCATTCTATAGGTTGCCTGTTCACTCTGATGGTAGTTTATTTCACTGTGCAGAAGCTCTTTAGTTTAATTAGATCCCATTTGTTTATTTTGGCTTTTGTTGCCCTTGCTTTTGGTGTTTTAGTCATGAAGTCCTTGCCCATGCCTATGTCCTGAATGGTATTGCCTAGGTTTTCTTCTAGGGTTTTTATGGTTTTAGGTCTAACCTTTAAGTCTTTAATCCACTTTGAGTTGATTTTGGATATGGTGAGAGAGATGAATTTAGTTTCACTTTCTACATTCAGTTTTCCTAGACCATTTACTGAAGAGACTCTTTCCCCATTGTATGTTCTTGGAACCCTTGTCAAAAATCAGTTGGTTGTAAATATGTAGACTTATTTCTGGGTTCTGTATTCTATTCCATTGGTCTCTGTGTCTGTTTTAGTACTATGCTATCTTAGTTACCATAGCCTTGTAATATATTGAGTTCAAGTAGCGTGGTGTCTCCAGCTTTGTTCTTTTTGCTCAGGATTTCTTTGGCTATTTGGGCTCTTTTAGGTTCCACACAGATTTTATGATTATTTTTTCTATTTCTGTAAAAAATCTCACTGGTATTTTGATAGAGATTGCATTGAATCTGTAGATCACAAGGGGCAGTATGATCATTTGAAGGATAGTAATTCTACTGATCCATGAGCATGGACTATCTTTCCCTTTGTGTCCTCTTTAATTTATTTCAACAGTGTTTTGCAGTTTTCCTTTTAGAAATCTTTCATTTCCTTGGTTACATTTATTCCTAGGTATTTTTTATTTTTGTAGCTGTTGTAAATGGGATTGCCTTCTTGATTTATTTATTAGTACATTAATTAGTGTATAGAAATGATTCCAATTTTTGTACACTGATTTCGTATTCTGCAACTTTATTGAATTTATCAGGTCTAAGAGTTTTTTGATTGAATCTTTAGATTTTTTTATGTATAAGATTGTATCATCAGCAAAGAGGGACAATTTGATTTCTTTTCTAATTTGATTGCCTTTTCTTTCTTTCTCTTGCCTGATTGCTCTTGCTAGGACTTCCAGTAATATACTAAATAGGAGTGGTGAAACTTGTCAGCCTTGTGTCTTGTTCTGGTTATTAGGGGAAAGGCCTTCAGTCTTTCTTCAGTCAGCATGGTATTACCTGTGGATTTGTTATGTTTGACCTTTATTATGCTGAAGTATGTTCCTTCTATGCCTAGTTTGTTGAAAAATTTTTCCATGAAGGGATGATGAATTTTATTAAGTGCTTCTTCCATGTCTATTGAGATCATCATATGTTTTTTCTACTTCGGTCTGTTGATGTGATGTATCATGTTTATTAATTTGCATGCATCGAACAATTCTTGCATCCCTGGGATAAATCCCATTTGATTGTGGTATATTATTTTTTTATGTGCTTTTGGATTTGGTTTGCTAGTATTTTGTTGAGAATTTCTGTATCTATGTTTATCAGTATATTGGCCAGTAGTTTTCTTTTGTTGTGCCCTTGTCTGGTTTTGGTGTCAGGATAATGCTGGCATCATAGAATAAGTTAGGTAGAATTTTCTCCTCTCCAATTTTTTGGAATAGTTTGAGGAGAATTTGAGTTAGTTCTTCTTTGATAGTTTGATAGAATTTGGCAGTGAAACCATTAGGACCTGTACTTCCGTTGTTGGGAGACTGTTTATTACTAATTAAATCTTATTGTTATTGATCTGTTCACATTTTTAATTTCTTCCTGATTCAATCTTGTTCAGTTGTATGAGTCCAGGAATTTATCTATTTCCTCTAGGTTTTCTAATTTTTTAATGTATAATTGTTCATAATAGTGTCTGATGATCCTTTGCATATCTGTGATATCAGTTGTAATGTCTTTTTTTCATATCTGATTTTGCTTGGACCTTCTTTCTTTTATTTCCTGGTTAATCTATCAAGTGGTTTATTTATTTTGATTGTCTTTCACAACACAAACTTTTCATTTCATTTATCCTTTGCATTTTTTCATTTGCCTCTACTTTATTTAGTTCTGCTCTGATCTTTATTATTTCTTTCCTTTACTTATTAGGGGTTTGGTTTGTTCTTGCATTTCTAGCTCCTTAAAGTGCATCTTTAAATTGTCTATTTGAAATCTTTCTACCTTTTTATGTGGGCATTTATTCTATCAGCTTTCTTCTTAGCACTGCTTTTGCCGTATCCCATAGATTTTGATATGTTGTGTTTGAATTTTTGTTTGTTTCTAGAATTGTTTTGATTTCCACCGTAATTTCTTCCTTGACCCAGTGGTTGTTCAGGAGCATGTTGTTTAATTTGTATAGTTTACAAAGTTTCTCTTTTTATTGATTTCTAGTTTTATTGTAGTCAGAGAAAATATTTTGTGTAATTTCTATTTTTAAAAGTTCGTTGAGACTTGTTTTGGGTCCTAACATATTATTACATTTCCTTTTGATTTTGGCTAGTTTACGGAAAAGTCACATATTTTTATTCATTTACCTTTTATCTGTTTAATTTGCTTAATTCTTATTAATATGAATAGATTTTTATTTGATTTTCTTGGCTATTTAAATCAGTCAATATATCATCACATAGAAGATGGGGTTAAAAATAATAGACAATATTTTGAATGTAAAAATTTTAACTCAGCAATATTTTTTCTGCTTCATGTACTAAATAATAGCATATAATTATATTTAGAGAGCTAGCCCATTTTAAGTATTATAAATCACTCTCAATTGTGCAAACCAAATAGTGTGTCCTTCAATTAAGGGTCCTTCTTTGACTCACCAAGTTATTTTTAAGAAGCTATTTCAAACATGAGTATTTGGAGTTTTGTGTTTAAGTATTTTCAATTGATGCATAGTTTTAATATTATGTTTTGGCTAGAAAATGTAGTTAGCATGATTTCTAATTGACATGCTTAACTAAGCTTTTCTTTTTTGATTTATATGCATTTAATTTGTGATAAGTACCACTGTACATTTGACAAACAGCAAATTACATACTGGATACTACACTGATAATACAGCATTGTATTCAGCATTCCATATTCTTATGTTATTGTATATGATTGCTAGAAATGCACTGAAGTCTCCCTCTATAATCATATTTGTCTATCTTCCATTGGACTTAACCATGTTATGCTTATTTGTGTGCTATGGTGTTCAATTTGGGGGCACTTAAAAATATATGATTGTCCAATATTTCTATGTGAAATTTACTTTATTTTATTACATTCATCTTGTCTAATGTTAGCCTTATTATTTTTCGTTTCTTTAAGTCTGCCTAAAGTTTGTGGGCCTGAGTCATTTTATTGAATTTTTCTTAAAAGCAAAATATTGTTAAATTTTTTTACCCAATCTGGATACACAATCTGGTTATGTTTTTCCTTTCACTAGATGAACTCACCTTTTTTTTTAATTAGCTACCATAAATATCAGGTTCCATTTTACCTGATCAAACAAGTTTCAGTGTTTTATTTTTTCTTTTGTCATTTCTTTCTCTTTTGTCATTGTCTCTTTTTATGGATAAATAATTTCTTCATTTATTTCTTCTTTTGGAAAAAATACATGTTTAGTCAATTTTAACTTATAGCCAAACAGAGTGTATATGGATTCTACTAGAAACTGATATAGGTCACGCTTTGAATTCCTTATCATTTTCAGATCTTATAGCCTGACAGGAAATGGAAGGAAAAAACATTCCCAAAAGAAACTTCTTTCATCAGAAATGTCGTCGTTCATTCCATTTGATGTTGCTGTCTTTACTATAATAAACTTTAGCAGTACCTCGTTTTCTGCTTGACCAAATCACACATTTCTGGATGTAGGCATTTTTCCCAAGGTCCCAAGCAGACAGTGGGTGTAGAAATGACTTCCATTTCTCCCCATACTTTCTTTTGATGCCATTCTTTGACCCATTCACTCAGGCTGTGGCAGATTGAATCAGCCAGCATTATCTTTATTTACCTTCTAGACAGCTTTTTTGAAGGAGGTGAAATTTAATATTGTTATATTTCCATCCTCTGTGGCTTCCATCAAACTGAATCACACTATTTCAATGGAAATTCCTGAAACTTTGGCCAGGAAGATGTTGGTATCACTAGTCATTTTCTAAAAATGGCTCCTTTGTTTCCTCTTTTACTGGCTTATAAAGTGTTTCAATCTGAACTCAGGTAGATGAGGAACTACATGCAATCTTGAAAATATGTATGCTCCCCAACTTATGACTTTGACACAGTTTATATTTCATGTGAAGAAGAAAACACAGTTACTTTGCACAGGAGTTAATTTTAAGAAGCATTTGACTAGTATGTGTATACACTGACATGGAACTCATCTGAGATAGATCTTCTATCAGCTCTTACAAGCTTAGAATGTTAAAACTTTCTCTTGCTGTTCCCCAGATAACTTGACTTTGTTTTTATGTGCCAATAGGCCAATAGTAGGTACTAGAAAGTAATCCTGATTTCAGATAATTTATTAATTTGTTTTTTCCCTTAGTTCAGAAATGTTCCTCATTTCATACTTCTTGGATTATCATATATTAAATACTTAAAATTATATATGAACCATAGTGGCAAAATTGGAGATTATCCAGTACTCTGGCTCACTGGTTTCTCTGAATGATTTACCACAGATCTACCCTTGCAGTTCATTTATTTCCAGGTTATTCAATGGAATTCTATTGTAATAAAAAAAAAAGCCTCCCTACAGACAAACACTCAGACTACTTCAATGTGATAGTTCTTGGCAGGACTGTACATTGAAATTGCAATTTTAAAAAAGAGCAAAGAAGATCTAGGAGTAAATAGGGAAAAATTGAAATTACTGGGCTTTTTTAAATAGTGGGATGTCTTTGAAACATAAAGGACATGACAATGATTTCTCAAATGTCAACATGAAACAGTCCTGAATTGTATATAATAGCAAAAGAAAAGTGTTAATATTAAAATTATGAAAAGATGTATTCCAAATGAAAGTGTTTTGACTAGTGGTGTTCTGGGAAATGTTTAAAAACAAAGCTTGGGGAGAAAGAGGAAAAGCCATGATTCATGAAGTTTGCCAATTTCCATAGTGTAAATATTCCCAACATGATCAATTTCAAGCTCTCAGCATGAAGTCACTGAACACAGAGTCAGGAAGAAATGTGCCTAGTGATTCTCATGAGCCAGTAAAAGTAATCTCCAAATGATATAGTGTGGCTCTGTGCCCCTACCCAAATCTCATCTTGAATTGTAATCCCCATGTGTCAAGAGAGGGAGGTGTTTGGATCATGGGGGTAGTTTCCCCCATGTTTTCTTATGATAGTGAGTGAGTTCTGTTGAGATCTGATGGTTTTATAAGTGTTTGATAGTTTGTCTTTCATATGCACTCTCGCCTGCCACCATGTAAGAAATGCTTGCTTCCTCTTCTGCCGTGATTTTACATTTCCTGAGGCCTCCCCAGACATGCAGAACTGTGAGTCAATTAAACCTATAAATTACTCAGTCATGGGCAGTCTTTTATAGCAATGTGAAAATGGACTAACATAGTTAATTAGTACAAAGAGTAGGGTACTGCTATAAAGATACAGAAAACGTGGAAGCAACTTTGGAACTCGGTAATGGGCAGAGGTTGGTAGAGTTTGGAGGGCTCAGAAGACAGGAAGATGTGGGAAAATTTGGATCTTCCCAGGATTATTTAATGGTTTTGACCAAAATGCTGATAGTGATATGGACCATGAAGTCCAGGCTGAGGTGGTCTCAGGTGGAGATGAGGAACTTCTTGGGAAGTGGAGCAAAGGCCACTCTTGCTATGCTTTAGCAAAGGGACTGGTGGAATTTTGCCCCTGCCCTAGGGATCTGTGGAACTTTGAACTTGAGAGAGATGATCTGAAATAGGAACTTAGGTTTTAAAGGGAAGCAGAGCATAAACGTTTGGAAAATTTGCAGGCTGGTGATGCAATAAAAAGAAAAACCCATTTTCTGAGAATAAATTCAACCTGCTGCAGAAATTTGCATAAATAATGAGGAGCTGAATGTTAATCAACAAGACAATGGGGAAAATATCTCCAGGGCATGTCAGAGATCTTAGTGGCAGCCCCTACAATCACAGGCCCAGAGACCTAGGAGGGAAAAATGGTTTCTTGGGCCTGGTCCAGGGCCATTCTGCTCTTTGCAGACTCAGGACTTGGTGCCCTATGTCCCAGCTGCTCCAGCTCCAGCTGTGGCTAAAAGGGACCAAAGTACAGCTTAGGCAGTTGCTTCAGAGGGTGCAAGCCCCAAGCCTTGGTGGCTTCTACATGGTATTGGGACTGCGTGTGCACAGAAGTCAAGAATTGAGGTTTGGGAACCTCCACCTACATTTCAGACAATGTATAGCAATGCCTGGTTGTCCAGGCAGAAGTCTGCTGCAGGGGTAGGTCCCTCATAGAGAACCTTTGCTAGGGCAATGTGGAAGGGAAATGTGGGGTCAGAGCCCCCACACAGAGTCTCCATTGGTCACTGCCTAGTGAAGTTGTGAGAAGAGGGTCACCATCCTTCAGACCCCAAAATGGTAGATCCACTAACAGCTTGCACTGTGTGCCTGGAAAAGTCACAGGCATTCAATATCAGCCTGTGAAGGAGCTGCCTAAGGCTGTGGAAGCCCATCCCTTGCATCAGCGTGCCCTGGATTTGAGACATGGAGTCAAAAAACATTATTTTGGAGCTTTAAGATTTAATGACTGCCCTACTGGATTTCAGACTTGTATGGGGCCTGTAGGTCCTTTGTTAGGGCCAATTTCTACCATTAGGAATGGAAGCATTTATCCAATGTCTGTATCCCCGTTACATCTTGAAAGTAACTAACTTGCTTTTGATTTTATGGGTTCATAGGTAGAAGGGACTTGCCTTGTCTCAGATGAGACTTTGGACTGTGGACTTTAGGGTTAATGCTGAAATGAGTTCAGACTTTGGGGGACTGTTGGGAAGGCATGATTGGTTTTGAAATGTGAAAAGACATGAGATTTGGGAAGGGCCAGGGACAGAATGATATTGTTTGGCTCTGTGTCCCCACCCAAATCTCATCTCAAATTGTAATCCCCACGTGTCAAGAGAAGGACCAGTAATACTCACATGTGGAGAGAGGGAAGTGATTAGATTATGGGGGTGGTTCCCCCATGCTGTTCTCACGATAGTGAGTTCTCATCAGATCTGATGGTTTTATACGTGTTTGACAGTTCCTCCTTCATATGCTCTCTCTCCTGTCACCATATAGGATATACCTGCTTCCCCTTCTGCCATGATTTTAAGTTTCCTGAGGCCTCTCCAGCCATGTGGAACTGTGACTCAAACCTCTTTTTTTTTTCTTTTTAACAAATTATCCAGTCTTGTGCAGGTTTTTACAGCAGTGCTAAACAGCCTAACACACCAGAAAACCACTGGAATAATCTTTACAGCATTTTAAAAAGTGGTTACCAGGCTAGATAAGATCTAATTGGTAAAGGTAAAAGGTGTCTTGTGCCTAGTGGTACGCACTTTCACATTTAAAGTAATGAATGAGGCAATGTGGTAAAATTGAAAATGACTGAGATCATAAAATCAAAAACTCACAGATTTGAATCCCAGCATCATAACCTAGTGTGTGATTTTAACAAAATTACCTACTTTATCTGTCTTAATTTATTTCATGTATTTTTAATCGACAAAAACTGTATATATATATGGTGTGCAACATGAAATATGTATACATTATGGAATGGCTACATCAAACTAATTCACATATGTATTACCTCATATATTATTTGTGTTAAGAACTCTTAAAATCTCTCTTAGCAATTCTCAAGTATAGAATACATTGTTATTAACTATTGTCACCATGTTATACAATAGAGCTCTTGAACTTATTCCTCTTATCCAACTCATATTTTTGTGATCTATGACCAACTGTCATTCTCCAGCCCCTGGTAACCACCATTCTATTCTGTTTCTTTGAGTTTAATCCTTTTAGATTCCAAATATTAAGGCTTCAATTATCCATCTGTAAAATACTGCAAGATTGGAACTATTTAGCAAACATCTTAAAATCATTAAAAGACACAATAAAGCCAATAAACATGAATGTATCTGGTATATAAATAGGAATTATTATTTTTCTTCCAGCTTCTATACCACTTGTTTCCTTCTAGCTGTCCTTACTCAATAGAAAATATAAATTGAAGTCAGAATATGAATTATAATTAACAAGGGAATGATATGACTCTAGTTGTTAATATACCTACGTAGCTACTTGAAAATTACTCTTATATAGGAGGGAGAGTTCATGAGAAATGCAGGCACCAAAGGAGGAATTCAGTACCAAAATTCATTTTCCTTTTCATCTTTGACAAAATTTAAAAAGCTATGGGCAATGACACATGGATAATCTTCATGACCCGATTTTGTTACTTATTATTGTGTAGCCTCTATGATTCAGGAAAAGGAAGTCAAAGAATGTGGAAGGGGTATTGAGTGGACCAACCTATGGTATTTGCCACAAAAATACAATTCTGTAAAAGGTAGGAATTATGTGTCATGGGAATTCATGAAAGAAAATAACTTTTGACTATAATAAACAGGGGTGATTTAAAAACCTGACATTAAAAATATGTCTGCAGTGTTTTAATGAATGAAGATGGTCAGATTTAGAACATTGTGGGTGAATAAAAAAATATATATATATATAAAATATATATATAAACTGATACAGAAATAGAAAAGATTAATTTTTAATTAAAAGGTAAGTCACTTAACATATTCCAAATGCAAAGTAAGCTTAGGGTAGCATCAGGAAGTGTACTAGCTTGGTACTAGGTTAGCAAATGAGCCTATGGATTTGTCTTTTATTTCCTATGTAATGACCATATTTGAAGATGCATACACTGTATTAACTGCTTTATTTATGTTTTATTTAAATCCCAAATGATACTAAAAAGAAAGCAGCATGCCATTTGTATAGAAGAAGGAACTGATGACCAGTTTACATTGATGATCTAAGGTTATAAGGTTATACAATTTATCACTCAAGAAACATTGAAAGTTTTTGACAAGGGAAGTAACATGATGGAAAATATAAGTTATTTGACATTCTCAAATTAAAATTCTTGCCTTACTTTACACTGAAGGCAAATTTAGAAGCTATTGATTACCATAGATGCCAATGGCTTATTCTTCATATAGCATATGGTAATGTCTTAGTAGCATTCCTTTTAAAACAAGAGTGACACCCAGCCCCCAGCATTTCACTCACCTCCCTCCTTGCAGCATATCAGTGAAGGGGCTTTTGCCTTTTCTGGTATGTAAAACAAAAGTTATCTAGGCAATTGTTAAACGCAAGTTTTCATTGAGGGATAAGTTAATCCATCTACTCTCATGAAATGCACTAGTTTAGATTCATTTTTCAGTTTCATTTGCAGAGAAGTGAACCTTGAGCAAATTTGAAACATGACAGGAAAATGTGATTAAGGAAAGAACTAAGTTTCCAAACACAATTCTATGCAAGAAGAGGGGCTTAATTGAGTGGCTATGGAAATACCACTCTCTTCTGAGTGTTCTTACTGAAATCTTCAGTCACCTCCAAATTGATAAATGCACAAAACAATCTTCAGCCCTCATCCTGTCTTATCATTTGGCAGCATTTGACCATGACTTACAGAAACTATTTCTGGAAATATTTTTAATTAGTTTCTATAGCAATGCTCTCCTGACTTTTTTTTTACATTTTAAGCATTGTTTCTATATTTTATAGAATTTGTTAGCTTGTTTGTTTTTTGTTTTGGTAGTACTTGGAGGTCAACAGGAAGTGGCAAAAAGCAAATGGGTAAAAGAGTGAAAAATCAAATATTCTTAACCTGATGTAAACATTCTTTACAATCTGGCCCCATGTGCATTTCACTTTACCTCTAGACCAGATTAATTTACCATTTTGATTTTCTCAACTCAGAGTACTTAACAATCATATTCTCAATAAAATCTACCTAGAGTGCTTGCAGAAATTGCTAGTTAATTTACTGGGATTCTACGGCTGTTATTTATATAAATTTGTAATTGAACTTACTATATGTATGTATAGTTTATGTCTAAAAAATATCTCCCCCATCCTCAGTCTGAATGAGCAAAGAACATGCCTTTAATCCTTCTGTACATAGTGACTAGTGACTAAAATAAGGTTAACAGAATCAGCAAATGCATGTAACTAGAAAATGAAAGTTCAATGAACTAATACTACCTGATTTTCTTATTAGTAATACCATCTTGGTCAAGTCTCTAAACTTTTTTGTGTTTTCGTTTACTTAGTTGAAAAATGGATATAATAATTATGCCCCCCCTTTAAAATCTCATAATATTTTGGTATCAAAATAACAATATTGGTTACAAAGGTATTTATAAATGTAAGGTATTATGTGTAGAAAAATAGACCAGTTTGAATGTTAGGAGCTTATAGTTTTACTAAAGTTTCAGATAGCCACACATGCACGTGTGAGTGCACACACAAGATATCCCACAAATAAAATGAAATGTTGCTGGATTTCCTATCTTTATTAATTCTTATATGTATCAATGTGTGGAAAAAATTATCAACTTTGCTGATTGGATACCCCCATACTTGAATGCTATCATGGGGGAGACAGTTATTCCCTTTGACAATGTGTTTTAAGTCATATTAACCTACATCATTATTGTTATCTTATATTTTAAATTCTTGAAAGATGATAAGTACATCTCTGTATAGTGTGCAGTATATCATTATACAAAAACAGTCAATACCAAGTGTCTTGGATAGTGAGAATAACTTTCAGAATGGTAATAGACATGATCAGAAGCAATACAAAGTTGATATTCAATTAGAAAAGTCAGGCAACAGTTCTTACCATCCCCACTGCAAATTCCTACACAGAATGGTATGCATTTTAGCTAGCAAAACATTATTTACCAGTCCTTGAAACCGTACCAGTCGGGAATACTACACTTGTTGCATTACTGAGTGCTCTGACATTTGGTCGTCGTTTTGAATATGAACTAACCAACACTTTCGGCAATACTGCAAACTTAAATTTTACAAATGAGACACATAGCTTAAATGTGACTTTGCTGCTGTTGTGAGCAATCTTGTAGATGCCTTTACTCCAAGTGACATAAAGAAAGTTTAAATTTAAAAAGTTAAAGTAGACAAATGGTAAGACTACTGAGATGATGTAACTGTATGGCAAAGTTTTCATCATTTATTGGTTTGCCGATGCCACCTCAGTACTATTGCTCATGTTATTGACGAAGTTATGCTATATAAAGCACAGCTCTATCAAATTCAAGAGAGTTAGTAGAAAAATATTTTTCATCAAAGATGGAATTGACGAGTACAAATTCTGTGGAAACTGATAACCTTCAGAAATGGCACTCTACAATTTTAGGTTTTAAGAAAAACAAGAGTTATTGTAATTTATCCTTGGCTGTTTTAATGAATTATACAAACAGTTTAACTTTGGGGATTCTGCACATACTATTTGCATCTTGTTGAAGAAGCTCTCAGCAAAGAGACTTTGGCTAAGATGTAAAGCAGCCCTCTGAATGAATCATACCACCTGCAAAGAGCTGTACTAAATACATTCATATATAGGACAAAAGCTTCAAGTTTTTTCTAGCATTTACATTATCGATACAAATCAACATACAGATCAGAGAGTTTTAAACATAACAGATGCACAAGGGAATGGGCATAAAGGAAGGGTGACAATGGAGCAGCTTCAGGCCCACTGTCTGGCACAGCAGGGTTGCATATTTCCTATGTCAACTGAAGAACCTAAAACATACCTCTATTTAATCCATCCTGCCAAGTACTGCACCAAGAAAGCTACTTGCAAAGTGAGGCTTCTCCAGCAGTACAAAAATCTGGGGAGCAGTAGGAATGGTGGAAGATGATGGCTCAAACCTAAATATCATCCTAGGTGTGCACTTGATCCACAAGAGACCTGCAGTCCTGCCATGCCAAACAGTAGGTGGACAGGCTCCTCCACTGCCCCTCTCTTCTCAGACCCCTGTCCTCTATTTCCTTAGCCCTGCTTCTCTCAAATTATGCTTTCCCCTGTTAACCCATCTACAGGCATATCTTATCAAGTCTGCAGGCCAAACCCTTGTCCAATGGGAAAGAAGCCTGGAGTGCAAAATGTATGAAGGCACTCACTCAGGGTTGGGCAAGTGCTTCTTTAACTTTGGACCCTACACCCCTCATTTGCCTCACCAGAGTCCCAGGTGTTAGAGGTAGAGCATGGGATAGCTGGGTAACTTAGAATCTACTCCTTAAGCTCTGCAGGAATTTGACCAGCCTCAACAACTAGCACCTTATTGCTGGTTTAATAAACATATATCGCATACTCGTTCCCCTCTGTCTTTGGCTTTGGCCTACAATTCCAGGAAACAGAAAAAATATCCTGCAATATCCTGTTACATACAGAACAACAGAGAGACTTTACTCCCAGTTTTTCACTGTGAAACACAGTTCAGTGACTTATCTCATGTGCACACTGTTTTACTTCATTTAAATTATCTCTGCATGTTTAGTATCAGCAATAAGATTATCAGCAATAATCTATCAGTAATTTGGGGGGAGGCATTGGATACTGTCAAGGTTCTATTTAAAATAATGTTACCAGTTGTCACTATGAACTTGCAAGGTTGTTGTCATTTCCCCACAACCAGACACACATATAGGTATTCGTGTTTTTGTTATACAAATCCCATTGTTATACAGTAAGTTTTTTTTTTTTTCTTTTTCTTAACTGTGGAATATTTTACATGTTTATGCTGGTTGTTTCATCTTTTGACTTATTTCTAGAGGGCAGTTTCATTTTTCATCTAGTTTGTATGTTTGAATATTCTGGGATCCTGGACGAATACTAGCAAATTACCTCATGTTAACTAAATTCTCAGTTTTGTTTTCTCTCTTGTCTTTTTTTAAAAAAGTCTTTAGATTTCATCACTATGCTATTCCTTTGTTAAAAATAATTTTTCTGCTTATTTTCCACATTCATACCTATGCTGAAATTCAGCAAGTTGTATAAAGAATTAAAATTGGAATATGTGAATTATTTTTTAATGAACGAATTTTATAACTGACCAGTATCTCCATCATGCCAATATATAAGGTTATAAAGTTTTAAAATGCATATAAGATAAAAGAATATTAGCTAATAGGAGCAAAAATATTTTCACATATTATAAATTTCCCAAAGTGAGACTCAATATTAGTTTTTCAACCAAAAATTTATGATTACTGTTGACAAACTACAGATTTAAGTACAATGAGAAAAAAGTTAAATAGCAAATGTGAACAATTTAACTCTTAAAATTATTGCACCTGTTTTCAAGGTTATTACAATGCTATATATAAATTTAATTCTTAATTTTAATATTCTGGGTTTTTTTTTGTTTTTTTTTTTGAGACGGAGTCTCGCTCTGTCGCCCAGGCTGGAGTGCAGTGGCCGGATCTCAGCTCACTGCAAGCTCCGCCTCCTGGGTTTACGCAATTCTCCTGCCTCAGCCTCCAGAGTAGCTGGGACTACAGGCGCCCATCACCTCGCCCGGCTAGTTTTTCGTATTTTTTAGTAGAGACGGGGTTTCACCATGTTAGCCAGGATGGTCTCGATCTATATTCTGCTTTTTTATATTTCTGTGTAGATATGTGAATTTCTTTTGGAGGAATAGAAACACTGTAACCCAACTTCAAAAGACAATAATAATGAACAAGTCCAAATCCTAAAACATGATGATCAAAGATAAAAGAACAGATATGAGTAAAGATTCCAATAACTTGGTTTCCTGGAATCATGACCCATTTTAACATGATTTATGCCCAAATATGTGTGTCATCAAGATGTCAAGAAATATGAAACAAGATAGTTAAATACCATCAAAGATGTAATTAGTCATTTGGATATACACTAAAAAGTTTTAGAATAATTATTCAATAGTTCTTCATAAAATATCTTCACATTTTTTAAATTTAAAAGGTAAATTTTACTAAATTTGAGAGTTGGTATGCTCTCAAATACTTGAAAGTATACAATATTAGTATACTTCATTAAAACCAATTTAATAAATTTATTATAATTAGCATTACCAGTTTTCTTTCTTATTGGGAAGGAATGAACATAAAATAAAGTGGCTAAGATTTACAGATTCACGTAACAATGGTATTTATAACCTTATTTATGTTTTGTAAAGTTCTGCATGACTATTAACAGGTAAATCAAATTAAAATTTATCTTGAGTGGTACTAAATATGATTAAATCAAAAGTCAGTAAGCATTCTTGAATATGTCAAATCAACTAATTGTCTTTCAACTGAAGGTAATAATTGACTTTTCAAACTGATTTAGACAACAAATAATAGAATTCCCAATGAATAAACCAACCCTTTGGTAATATTTGATATTTCATACCAGTTGTGCTTTATTCAAGATTTTACTTCTACCTAAAAATACTAAAGAATGAATGATGTATATTTTTGGTGTACAGAGATTGTTTAAATTAAATTATATGAAATACATTGCTTAGATTCTAAGATCCATAAGCTTTCTGCACTGTTTTTTAATTGAAAGCCCCTGTAAAGAATTCCAGAAACCCATGTTACATTTTTGTTTGAATCTTTTATTTTCCAAAGTACTTCCAAGTACCTTACCTGCATTGATACTCATGTCTACTCTATGAAATAGAAAAGGCCAAAGTCATCTGTTTGTTTTTGTCTTCTCATGAGAAACTGAGCTTATCTTACATATCCAGTCTTCATCTTATGATACCCTACTTTGAATCCCACAAAGCATAGAATATAGCATGCCATTAGCTTATTTTATATTAAAATGTTCGTGATGTTGATATCGTGATGTCCCTTACTTTCTAAATATATTTCCATCATCCCTCAAATCCCAAAATATTAGCAATTGACTTTTTAGTTATTTGATAACACTGTTCCTGCTCCCCTGTGTCGGGGATGATAGTGCCACAAGGAGCGAAACCACTGTCCCAAATGTCATAGTTAAATTTAATTCCAATTATCTAATTTATTCTCTAATCAAATATCTAATAGATAGTAATAAACGTTAATTACAAAAGGAACAAGCCAAATGTTCTCATTTAGTTTACATTTTATAATGCAGCTATTACAGCTGATCTTCATCTCCCCCCCAAAAAGACTTTTTTTTTTTTCTTTTCTTGACTTCTAAACCTGATTATTTTATTTCAAAAGTGGTTAGTGGTCAGAGAGGGGAAAAGAAAGGTAACAATTGCTTCAGTAGATCAGCCAGGGTATATTATGGCTGGGAAAATTTCAGGAGAATAGAAAAGAAATAATTTGTTTCACTCTTTTCTTTTTTAAGGAGGAGTTTAGGGGAGAATGAATTGGACTGTGAGCCTTTCATGAACTTCTCAAAAGAACAGGAACATGAGGAGGCAAGATGGTGATGCAAACCCACAATTCAGTCTACCACAATACGGTAAGCATTCCCAGCTTTAAACCATGAAGAAAAATAAGTTGACAATTAGTGAAAAAAAAAAAGTGGTAAATCAAAGAACATAATGCAAAATGGACTCTGGAGGGATGAAAGTCCATATGGGTCCTGCTTCCAGGAAAGGCCAGTGCCACAGATCATTGGTTCACTAATGGCCAATAGTGTTTCAAGGTGAAAGGAAGGATGGGTCCGGGAGCCTATAGGAAGAAAATAGGATGGAGACTTGGAAATGGTGTTAAGAGAATATTTGGGCAAGTGAACATAAATCAAAGAAAAAATGAATTAAGAAAAATGAAAGGTAGACATAAAATACTAAATCAGATAAAAACCTGTAGATTTGCTATTTAGCCATCTTCTCAATTATAATAATGATTTTGAAAATTTAATGTTTTCTTTTATATGATTTGGCAGGGTGATAATTATCCTCAGTGAGATGACAGACTGGTTTTAACTCTTACATCTCCATGTTTCAGAGTTTATTTGAGGCAAAGTATGATTTTTAAGAACAGCTACTGCTTATTTTGCTCAGGTTGCTTACTGCCCAGTGTGATGGGACCATTCATAGCTTATCCATGTGATACACAACCTGCACAACCCATACGTGTTGCCTCCAATTATATGTGTACACAAGAAATGAAACAACATAATAAATGTTACTCTTGGGAACAGCAATGGATTAGGAGCCCTAATATCTTCACTCAGGTCACAGATCTGCTCGCTCCTAGCTGGATAATACTATTCATATCAATTAGCCTCTCTGAATCCAGAGTGCTTGTTAGGGAAATGGTGACAATGATATTTACCTTCCCAATCTTACACAGTTTTCTGGGTTAGTCAAAGAATGTTTTGTAAAATTTTAAGTTTTATATAAATGCACATTATTATTTAGAAGATTAATGCAACCATAGGATAGTCACTTGTCACATATATGGATTTTAATATTTTTAAGAGACAGCATGACATATGTCACGTAAGCTACTGTCACAAAGCTAAAAGTATATATTTAATACATGATTTTTAAATTAAATGGTTGACAGTAATGTTCTGTCTATTGCAAATGTTGTAAGTTTATAGTAATTTATAATTCTACACATTAGATTTTGAAAATCTCAATGGTACCCATTCTCCTTAGTATTCTTTTTTAAAAGTTTTTATTTTCCAATTACACTGATTCTCAATTATGATGGAAAATATCAACAGTTACTGATTCAAGACCCGCTTGCCCCTGCAAAGTCTACTTTGTAGCTCATCTTCCTTTTCAAGACCTCTAGATGTTGGAACACTTTAGGAATACATCTTCAGCCCTCTTCCCTTCTTTATCCATATCTCCACTCACGTTTTCTCAACGGGTCCCATATATATATATATTTTTTGAGATATGCTCTCATGCTTTCACCCAGGCTGGGGTGCAGTGGCACAGTCACGGCTCGCTAAAACTTCCACCTCCCAGGATCAAGTTATTCTCCCACCTCAGCCTCCCTAGTAGCTGGGACTACAGGCATCAGGTGTGTACCGCTATGCCCGGCCAAGGCTGGTCTCCTACTCCTGAGCTCTAGTGATCCATCCCCCTCAGTCTCCCAAAGTGCTGGGATTACAGGTTTAAAAAAAACAACAAAAAACAGGCCAGGCACGGTGAGATTACACCTGCAATCTCAGCACTTTTGGGAGGCTGATATGGGTGGATCACAAGGTCAAGAGATGGAGACCATCCTGGCTAACATGGTGAAACCCTGTCCTACTAAAAATACAAAAATTAGCTGGGCATGGCAGTGTGCCTGTATTCCAGTTACTGGGGAGGCTGAGGCAGGAGAATCACTTGAACCCGGGAGGCAGAGGTTGCAGTGAGCCAAGATCGCGCCACAGCACTCCAGTCTGGCGACAGGGTGAGACTCTGTCTCCAAAATAAAATAAAAAAAAAAAAAAAAAAAAAAAAAGCTAACATATGCAAAAGTCTCCCAGATATTTATCCAGCCCTGAATCCCCTATGATTTCTTACTTAGATATCAAAGAGCTATAAATCTCTCCTTGTATGTCTACTTAATGTTTCAAAATAGATATCTACTAAATTAACTTTTTGATGTTCCATCTAAACTTGTTCCTCCCCAAATCTTTCCTATTATAGTCCTACTATACCCTTGGTTGCTTAGACCAAAAATTTGGGGGTCTTACCTATGTCCAACCCATCAGCAAATCCTATGTGTCCTACTCCAATACATACCCCTAATGATGCCCTTTAAAATGCTACGTGATTGGATCCCTGGCCAGTATTTCAAGCTTGTTTACATAAAACAGGCCTTTTTACTTATCACTCTTCATAGCACATTATCCCTCCTAGAAATTTTATTTCTCTGTTAATTTACGTTTCTCTCTCTATTAGGAAAATATTTTTTTTCAGTTTTATTCTTAAGTCAATATATTGAACTGGAATAGTGCCTAGCATAATTATGGTAGGCACTCAATAAACCTTGCGAATGAATGAATGAGTTGATAGCTGTAATATGAATCCCTGAATGAAACAGGCCTAGAACTGATGGGAATGAGATTGACAGCTGCACATGACCATCAGCGTCCTGGACTGGGACATGTGTATAGGTGTATTTTCATATGCACATTATTTCTTTATGAAATACATTCTTGGCATTACTTTTGACTTCAGAGTCAAAAATGTCAAATTATTTCAAATAAATAGTAAAATTCTGTTTTCAACTCAAGATAATTCTATAAGTATGAAAGCTCCCAAAACAAGGCAAAAGAAACTGTTTTTGATTCTATTTTGAATTTTTCATGTTTCCAGCCACCCCTCTCTAGCTTCTGAATTTTTACACTGATGAACAGATTTTGTGTCTTTCTTCCCATAACTAAAAATGATGTTCAGACTTGATAATAGTGATTATAAGTATTATTATGCCAATTATTTCAAATTGTGCAATAGTCAAAGCACATAAAAATATGTCATGGCAATAAATCTGTTTTCCTACTCTTTGTAATGTCTTATTTGCCCTAACAACCTTTCAGACAACAGTTATAATAAGTGGACTCTCAAGCGTGATTTGCATCTCTCCCATCACAAGAGTAGTGTCTGTTT
This sequence comes from Chlorocebus sabaeus, assembly GCF_047675955.1. NCBI lineage: Eukaryota > Metazoa > Chordata > Mammalia > Primates > Cercopithecidae > Chlorocebus > Chlorocebus sabaeus. The sequence goes on from NC_132925.1 coordinate 11,872,401, forward strand.
CAGAACTTACAGTTGTGTATGGTATATTTAAACGATCCCAAATAATCGTCCTCAGAGCTGTCCTGACCTCACCGATAATGAGTTTTATAGCCCTTTATATTGTAGTTTGCCTGGGCCTGAAATATATTAATTACCAGACATATATGAAATGTGCGGTTGTAAAATCCCTGACTTCTCTCTCCTGAATCTAATAATCACTAAAATATGTATTGTTGCTTTCATGTCACATTTACCTGGTGCTTGTTTCCCCTTCTATATTCTGTATGTTGTTTGATGGTTCTTTCTCCAGTGTCTCATGCCAGAAGAGACATTCCTTAATGCCTGGCTCTCCTTCATTTCATATATCCAGTTGGTTACTTTGTCTTCTCAATTCATCATACAAAATGGTTCTGGGATTTATGCTCTTTTCATTAGTACCATGGCTGCCTTTAAAAACTAACCCATTTTAGTCTCACAGAGGTGCACTCACCTGGCTTCTAACACTGCCACCACTTTCCCATAAAATCAGAGAGGAATTCGCTTAGAATCATGTCACAAAGCCTTCTCCCTGAAAGCAAAATGGTTGTCTTGTTGCTGTATACCCAACGACAGAGGTACCATTTGAGATAGGAGATTCTACAGAAATAGTGTAAGTTGTGATACCAGACAGACAGGCAGGGTTTTAGATCCCATTTTAGGGGCATACCACCACCTCTATCAGTGGTGTAGTATTGGATAAATTTGCCTCTTTGGAACTTAGTTTAACTGTGTTTTACTTTGAGATAATAATACATATTTCATAGGATTGTTGTGAAGACTAAATAAGATCATGTGTATTAAAAAATATTTGCTGTAATGTATTGAACGCTCACTAGAGGATAATTTCCTTCTTGCATTCTCCTACCACTTCTAGGCACCATCAATGGTACCAGAACCTGTCTGCAGAAACTCTGCCTGCTTTCCTAGTTCTCCTGTCCTGCCATCATTTGGCGACCAAGGATATCTTTATTTCTCAAACAGTATTAGAGAACCTGGGTGAGACCATATTCTGTCTCAGGGAACCTGTTTGATCAATGCTTCTGCAAATCTTCTTTCTATAATAGCTGGAAACTGTTTCTCTTCATGCCATTTTCTTGCTCATACGTCAGTGATTGATTTCCCCTAGGTTACAAGCAAAAATAAATATTTCATAGCTTTTTTTACTCTACCCTTGCATATTTTTATGAAATCAGCTCTGCTAGTCATTCTTTTTGCCTGCTTGGCTTTCTCATAAAGTCCATGTTCTTTTAATCCTCGGTACTTTCCACAGCCAGCATCTCCAATTAGAATGCTTTTCCCTGCTTAAATGTGCTGTAAACGCCCATTGTTCTCAGATCAAGTCCTCTACAAAGCATTGCCAATCTTTGCTTTATCTCAGAAAGTAGGTGTTTTCCAGCTTAGTGTTCCTATCCCTGCAGTGCACTTTGATACATCTCTTTAAGCCTCTATCTTGCCATATTGGTACTATTTGTCTTACCCACTATCGTGTAAATTCCTTGAATGGATAACAGTACCACAGCTTCTAGAATGTACTTGAAAGTCCACAAGTAGTAGATAATGGAAGGTGTTGCTATAAATGTTACTATTTTGGAGACATGGTCTCGCTCTCTCACCCAGGCTAGAGTGCAGTGGTGTGCTTTTGGATCACTGCAACCTCTGCCTCCTGGTCTCAATAGATCCTCTCACCTCAGCCTCCCAAGTAGCTGGGACTACATGCATGGGCCACCATGCCCAGCTAATTTGTGTAGTTTTTGCCATGTTGTCCGGGCTGGTCTCAAACGCCTGAGCTCAAGTCATCTGCCAGCCTCAGCCTCCTAAAGTGTGGGCATTACATGTTTCAGCCACCTCTATCATTATTTTCTTTATTTATGTTTTTTTTTTTTTTTTTTACTTTAAGTTCCAAGATACATGTGCAGAACAAGCAAGTTCATTACACAGGTATATGTGTGCCGTGGTGGTTTGCTGAACCTATTGACCCATCCTCTAAGTTTCCTCCCCTCTCCCCGCAACCCCCAACAGGCCCTGGTGTGTGTTGTTCCCCTCCCTGCATCCCTGTGTTCTCATTGCTCAACTCCCACTTACACTATCACTGTTTTCATTGCCCTTATCAAGTTAATTTTTTTTCCTTTCCCAGGCAGTCACATTTTTAGCCGAATTTCCTTTGTCAAACTGTGCTACCATTTTGTATCCTGTGTCATAAACAAGTGTAATTTTTATGCAAGCACTATTTTTATATAATTCTAAACACCAAGACTTTAAAACCTAGAAGAAAACTGCAGTATGTATGCTTCTCTCATTTGCATGAAAATAGCATTGCATAATTGAGATTTCAAGTTGAGAAATTCTAAAGCCTTTGTTTAAAAAATCCTTAGAAAAATTAATCATATTTTTCCAGTTTTTTAAATAAATGAATTGGAAAGCAATGAAGCATAATTTAACAACCTTCCAAATACGCACTCACATTCTATTCCTAAGTTCTTTTATATTGCAAGTTGGTGCCAGAAAACATAGCCCTGCCATGACGGTCCGGAGAGAAAACCTCCTTGCTTGGAAAAGGGTGAGGTGATCTAGGAATAACTCACATTCAGCTGTTGTATCATAGTTTCAGTACAACTAGGAAAAAAGGCACCACACATTCACAGGAACTGTACCCTTCTCTCCTGGGGTAACTTAATGAACTTCTGGGGCTACCTGTACAGGATCTTCATCACTCAGGTAAAGGCCAGAGAGAGCCGAGCATTTAAATATGTAGCAAGCAAGCCTATTCTATGGTAGATCTGTACTAGGTTTGAAGAGTTCTATCGTTCCATCTGGGTAGAGGAGGGTAATTGTACTGTTCTCTCCCATATCTGTGATGTGTTTAGATTATTTACTTTATTATAAGATCATTTTATAAATTCTGTTCCATTTCTCAAAAAGTCTGGTAATTTATAGCATGTCTCTGCATTCTGCATTCTTCAGTTGGTAGATGAGAACTTCCAAAAACCCACTTTGTAAAATAACTGACAAAATGAGGAACTTATATTTCCTGGCATAACATAAACTGGGAGTGTCATTCAAGGTCGATTAGTGATATTTTTAGCCTCTTTCTCTTACTTTAAAAGGAATTTTGTAACAAATTCAGTTTAAGTATAAATACAACTTTTAATTATCCACAACAACTGGGAATGGAAAATTGGAATTTAAAGATATTTCAAAATTTTATTTTAAAGAGCACATTAAACCTTTGCTCCCAATGAGCTCTTAACATTGCTTAGAGCTAAGAATTAATCTGTGTGGATTTTATCACCTTTTATTTGACACCTCACCCAAGGAAGAATTGCTGATCAGCAGTAAATTAGGTACTGAATAGAGCAGCCAGAAAGAGGGAAATCAGAAACCTGAGCACTTGAATCAACCACAAAGTTTATATCTAACCCTTGAACATTTTAAATGAAGTGTATCTTCATTTTAGTTTTATAATAGCAATAGATGTTCTAAGACAGAACTAAATACAAAACATTTTTTGAGTGTGTGGGTTTTCTGAAAAAGATCTCCTGTTCTATTGTTACTTGAAAACATAGATTAATATATTTAATTCAACCTTCTGGGTGAAACAGTGCTGGAACTATGTCATACTTTACCAAATCCATCCCTTCCCAATAAGAAAACAAATAAATGTTTCCCTTTTCTTCCTGGATTCTTCAGGTGCTTTTCGTCAACAGAAAACCACTCGCTGACATGTGGTTCATTTCTAGGGTGGACAAGTAATTTTTAAAAATGTATTGTGGCAAAGTCAGCATACCAAAAAAAAAAAAAATTTTTTTTTTAAAAAGGATCTGTCCTATGCTGTATTTGTGAGGCTGTGAAGGAGACTTCTGTGGCTGTTGCTGTGTTGGATTATCTTTGTTTTACCTCCTGGTTGAGTGATGAGCCTTTTCAAAGAGAAAAGAACCAAAGACGCCCTTCTGCCTGTTTGCTGCACCTCAGTTTGGTCTCCAAACTCTGATATTATTGTTGGTTACCTTCATGAAAATTATCCACCAATTTCTTTTAAAAATCAGTTTCACTGGGCCTGGTGCAGTGGCTCACGCCTGTAATCCCAGCACTTTGGGAGGCCAAAGAGGGCAGATCACGAGGTCAGGAGATGGAGACTATCCTGGTGAACTTGGTGAAACCCCGTCTCTACTAAAAATACAAAAAATTAGCCGGGCGAGGTGGCGGCGCCTGTAGTCCCAGCTACTCGGGAGGCTGAGGCAGGAGAATGGCGGGAACCCGGGGGGCGGAGCTTGCAGTGAGCCCAGATCGAGTCACTCACTCCAGCCTGGGTGACAGAGCGAGACTCCATCTCAAACAAACAAACAAAAATTAGTTCCATTTATTATCATTTAAAGATAAGTAATATTCTACATTTGTATGTAACAAGCAGAATCTGAAATCCAGTACTGAGACTGTCAAATGAAGCATATGTGATATTCAGAATGTGCCTAAAAAGCTGTGATCTTCCTTAAAACACTGAAATCCAAGTCCTCCAAATTTGGCCAAGGAGAAAGCCTCCCCATTCAGGAGAAGGCAGCCGGACCACTAGCCTTCACGGTCATTACTCTGGGATTCCCTCTTTCCTTAGGGATCTCTCTGACTGCATTTGCACATTCACACTGTCCTGAGGGACTTAAGGAACTATTCATCTATGTTTGCGCACTTGTGCTCCACTCACCAAGTATGTTATTAACTACTCTTTTTTGCTTCAAGTGAACCAGCCACTCATTCAAAACACACTTTTATGCTCATGGCGATAATATATAGGTCTTCCTTTAGAAAAGGAAATTTGCAAAAATAATGATGTTACTTGATAAAATAAATAACATCGTTTATTCTTGTAATTTACCGTTGTTTAATCAAAGGTATATACAATTTGTAAGTACGTCATAGATTACTGATATGCTCAATTAAAGTAATTAATATTTGCAACGGAAACATAACTATGATCTTTAAACACTGACTAATCACTTTTCCTTGTTTAAAATTTTTTATCCTAAAATAATCTTTAGTCTGATATATACAATAGTATTTCCCTAATTTAAGCATTTTTTAATCTTATGTACAAAATAAATTGAGTCCTATTATTTCATTTGAAAATGAATTTTTATTTTGAAAATAATTTGGTAGAACATAAAAACAAAATCTTGGGTAGTTAAATATTTAATGTTGACATAGTCTTTTTGTGACATATTTGTTTCACCTGGAAATAATTCTGGAGAGTCTATAAGTTCCTTGAAATTGTGTGCAAAAATATGCATGTCCTGGTATTATATCATTCTGGTGTAAAAGGTAGAACAGTTTTCCTCAGAACCATGACATAAAATGAAATCTATTCAATTATGTGTAAATTCCGCCAGGCAGTATGTTTTTTAATACTGAAAAACTATGCATATGTATGGACTCACTAAAGCACATGAAGTAGTGATAAATCCGTCAGCATATGTGCATCGATATATTTTCAGAATAATAGGAATATTCTTGGTCATGTCATAAAACTATGTATTATAATGATATAACTTTATTATTCACTATCTCATTTTCCTGTGCTCTGGTTTATCATCATGAAGACATTAATTTCTCATGATTTCTCATGCAATCTATGGAAATAATCCTTTATTGAAAAAATAAGTATCTTGAAATTAGTGGCAGCAAAATAGATTTGAGAAGATCTCATTACAGTGCATTTAGCAACATCTCACTGAATCTTGGTTACTTTATATTTTTACACAGAAAAACGTTTTGGATGTTTTAGAAAAATGATGTGTAGCATTAGAGAGCTCTAACTGTGAACACCAACACCGTATCTCCACCTGTATCTTGCATTAAGAGACAGATGGACTTGCACCAGAGATTTAAAGTCAAGTAAAGAAGTTCCTGGGTGAAAATCAATATTACTGAAAAATATTTTACAATGAGTTCTTTCTCTAAGCAATGTTTATGGCACATGTATTGATATTTGAAGTAGAAATTAGTTTTAAGTAACTACTACATATAAATCATATTACATGGAGTTCCATGAAAGAAGGGACTGTGTCCTATTCAGTGCAATATCCTCTGAGTCTGACACTGAATTAATAGTTGATAAATGGAAAATTAATCAATAAATCAATCTATGGAGATGGTAAATTCATAGCTATTTTTCTGGCTCCTGGTAGTGCATGGTCTCAGTATACCCTAAATAACTCTTTAAATATTCTTATATATATGAGAAGAATTTGCTAATATGATGGACAAACATCATGCTCCAATGAAGTAATAATCTAATCAAGGTGAACAAAATATTTTGGTCTACAAAATAAATAACAATGCAAATATCAGTAACTAACTTTAGTAGGGTCTTTGTACTTTAAAAGATATTAAGAATTTTTTTTTTTTTTTTGAGACAGAGTCTCACTCTGTCGCCCAGGCTGGAGTGAGTGGCGCAATCTCACTCACTGCAAGCTCCGCCCCCCGGGTTCCCGCCATTCTCCTGCCTCAGCCTCCCGAGTAGCTGGGACCACAGGCGCCGCCACCACGCCCGGCTAAGTTTTTTTATTTTTAGTAGAGACGGGGTTTCACCGTGTTAGCCAGGATGGTCTCGATCTCCTGACCTCGTGATCCGCCCACCTTGGCCTCTCAAAGTGCTGGGATTACAGGCGCGAGCCACCGTGCTCGGCGGAAAAATTATTCGAGACATGTAAACAAGAGAAGGGGTGCACTTTCAGTATCTAACAGGCCCACTCCAAATTATTTCATCATCTAGGAAATACAATTTGTTAAATTCACTGTTTGCTACTGAGGAAAATTTCAGACTTCGTGAAGTTCCATGTCTACTTGTAGATTTTTTTTCCCAACACAGCTACAAATTATTTCTATCCAGAAGAAAAACAAACTTCAGTGCTGTAGATTATTATCCCATAGGGCATCATTAACCAGCTATGACTCATACGCAGAAATCTTATACTAATATTTTCTCAAAAGGTCTATAAATATTCAGATCTTCAAAATGCTCTTTGAATCAGCCTTGTCATCTGATGGGTTTACTCATTAATTAAGAAATGGAATAATATCTTTGACACATGTTTATTTTATATTTTCATGAGCCACATTGCTAACTTCTTGAAACTTAATGGATTATTGTAATCTTCACAACTGCATGAAGTAGGTACCAAAATCATCGCCATGCACTATTATTACTGTTAACAGTATGATAGGTACTAGTTTCATCCCCATAAGGAAACAGAATTAGTAAGATTAAATTACTTGTCACACAGGTGGTAAGAATTTCAAGCTCTCTAATGCCAACAGCCTGTGTTCATAACCACTATACTGTGCCACCTGCCTAGAAGCTAAAAGAGAACTCGTATCCAATAACTAAAGCTAAAATCCGTATCTTCCATGTGTCTTAAAAGCATTGTCAAAGGCAAGGATAATTTATAAAAGTATTCTTCACTAAATTAATGTGATAGGAGAAATAATTAATTATAGGTAATGTAGATATATAATATGTATTATACACACAAACACACACAGAAGAATTCCTCTTCTTCTTTTTTTTTTTTTTCTTTTCTTTTCTTTTTTTTTTGAGACGGAGTCTTGCTCTGTTGCCCAGGATGGAGTGCAGCGGCGCGATCTCAGCTTACTGCAACCTCCACCTCCCGGGTTCAAGCAGTTCTCTTGCCTCAGTCTCCTGAGTAGCTGGGACTACAGGCGCACACCACCGCACCCGGCTAATTTTTTGTATTTTAGTAGAGACGGGGTTTCACCCTGTTTCCCAGGCTGGTCATGAACTCCTGAGCTCAGGCAATCTGCCTGCCTCAGCCTCCCAAAGTGCTGGGATTACAGGCATGAGCCACCGCGCCCGGTCAGAATACTCCTTCTTGTAAGAATTGCTCATCACAGTAACTAGTTCACAAATGAATTTGTGAATATAGACAAAAACTTTTGCCTCTTTGGGAGAATCAAGCTGCATGCATCATTGTCAGATAGCCAGAGTTTCTTTCACATTTGCCATTATCAAGATTACATATTAGTAACAAAATAATGTTTGAAAGTTATATTTGGGTTATTTGAAACTTATATTTATTTGAAACTTTTATCAAGAGTTCCAGGAATGAAAACCTTCTGTATAATGAGTAGATAAATAGAGAAAATATTTGCCAAGTTTTATTCTGTCTGTTGTTTTGTTTGCTTTTGTATTCAGATTCTTGTAACAGGGCTTAAGTGTCTTGAAATCACAGTTTCCTTACTCAAAGGTTCTTTAAGGTGTGAGGGTCTTAACAACACCTTTCTCCAGCAGTCAAGGAAAAGATGCATATGAGAGATTTTTGCCTCTTGCTTAGAATTTTTAAGCTGCAAAGGATAACACTCTGTTTTTCTCAGCAGTGTTTTCTTCTGGCCCCAGTTCTGCTTGCAATATTGTCATTGTTTCCACCAGCAGACTCTGCTTCCTTTAGGAGGTGATTCTAGGTAAAGGCATATTGGGTGAAGAGACTTCTGCTTCCCTTAAGTATCCAGAATGTCGCCAAACTGGAACTAGGGAAATATAAAAAGTGAAAACCTTCACTATTTTTCTTTTAAAGCCACTTCCCAAGTGTTGTCCTTGAGCTTGCTATATTAAAATATCTTAATCTACTTGTTTAAAAACATGCAGATTTCTTGGCCTCATTCCTGACCTTTTGGGTCAGAACCTCTGAGCTGGAACCAGGGAAACAGTATACTGTTTCAACAAAAACTCAGTTGACCCCACCTTGTATTTATAAAGCACTTAAAAAAAAATAGGGACAGGGTCTTGCTGTATTGCCCAGCTGGAGTGTAGTGGCATGATTGTAGCTAACTGCAGCCTCGAATTTCTGGGCTCAAGGGATCCTCCTGACTCAGCCTCCCAAGTAGCTACCACACCTGACTAATTTTTTTTTTTTTTTTTTAATTTTATGTAGAGCTAGGGTTTCACTATGCCTAGGCTGGTCTCAAACTCCCGGCCTCAAGCAGTCCTTCTCCCACCCTCAAGCAGTCTTCCTACCTTGGCCTCCCAAACTGCTGGGATTACAGGCATAATCCACCATGTACCTGGCCTATAAAGCACTTTTTTGTTGTTTGTTTGAGACAGAGTCTGGTTCTGTCACCCAGGCCGGAGTGCAGTGGCGCAATCTCGGCTCACTGCTACCTCCGCCTCCCGGGCTCACGCCATTCTCCTGCCTCAGCCTCCCGAGCAGCTGGGACTACAGGCACCCGCCACCACACCTGGCTAATTTTTTTGTATTTTTAGTAGAGACGGGGTTTCACCGTGTTCGCCAGGATGGTCTCGATCTCCTGATCTCATGATCTGCCTGCCTCGGCCTCCCAAAGTGCTGGGATTACAGACGTGAGCCACCACACCTGGCCTAAAGCACTTTTTTTAAAGTCTTTCTTATATTTGTCTGTAATAGATACTTACACAAAGATTCTAAGCTTTTTTCTCTGAAAAAGTATTGACTTCCATTTTCAATAACTTTGTAATCAGAGCTTACATGTTCACTTCTGATTGTCTTTAAAGAAAAATTATCTTGTATCTTCAAAAAATATATAGATTGGCTGCTCAACTCAGGTGCACGTTTTGTGTTACATATGGCAAGAAACTACTTAATAGGATGAGTATTCCTAATTGTTACAAACTATCCGATAGTATTGTTTGTAATTTATTTCAGTGGTTGTTATTTCTAGGACAAGGATGATATATTTGGATATAAAACCCAAGCTGGATTCCTCTAATCACTATGCTATACATGCAATGTGATTGAATTTCTAATTCAGAATTGTAAAATACTGTGTGTGTATTAATATATGTACATGTACACATAAGGTGTGAATAATACATGTATATGTGTGTGTATATGTATGTGTATATATGTATATATATGCAAATACTCATATAAATGTGAATATATACATATATTAAAAATGAAAACAATTTGGGACTTAAAAAGCAGATGCTATTTTAGGAAAGACTTAGCTCTCTTTTTTCCCCAAGCTATTTCCCATTAGTTTGTTTTCATTTGTTTGTTTAGGCCTGGGAAAGTCAACATGAGGTAGCGCTTAAGAACTTCAAGGTCTACATCATACAAATCCATGCCTTTTGATCCCTAATGCCTAATCCAGTTATAAACACACTTTGAATAGTGATGAATGGACATATGAATGAATGAAAACCAATAGCGTAGACCAGAAGTCTGAAAAGTATAACCTGCAGGACCAAATCCAGCCTGCTGCCTATTTTTACATCCCTGGTACTAGGAAGGGTTTTTACATTTCAAAATTGTTTTAAAAATCAAAAGGTTGGTAAGATTTTATGACACATAAAAATTATAGGAAATTCAAATTTCAGTATCCATGAATCAGGTTTTACTAGAAAACAGCCATGCTTATTTGTTTAAGTATTTTGTATGGCTCCTTTTGTGCTGTAATGATAGAGTTAAGTAGCTGCAACAGAGACCATATGGCCTGCAAAGCTGAAAATATTTAATATCTGACCCTTTACAGAAAGTCTACGGATGCCTCAGTTTAGAAAGATTGTCTTGCCCAGAGGGCTACAAAAATGTAAATTATGTATCTGGAATCATCGATAGGTGTTTGAACTCCGAATTCAATGCCATTTTCTCCGTACTTCTCTAAGCCTAGAAAATGGATTTTTGTTGTGGACCATACATCTTGGTTCCTGCTCCAGAGGTTCTTGGTGTTAGGCAGAACTGGATTTAAATCATGACTCTGCTCAGGACTGGCTACATAACTTGTGGGGCTCAAGGCAAAAGGAAAATGTCCGGCAACGGCAAAGGACCCTTACCCCCAAGAGTCCCCTCCAAACCCAACCCCACCCCCAGGGCAGACAGGAGCGAAATATGGAGATGGCATCTAAATTCCAAAACAAAATGACTAAGAATCTCAAGATAGCAACCACAGAGCATTAAACCCCAAGTGTGGGACTTCTCTGAGCCTGGTCACACTGGTTATACTTCCATGAAGCCAGATTACAACATAATGAAATATGATGCCGTCACAAGTTAAAGAATCTATCTGAACCCCTGTTTTCATAGTGATGCCATGTAGTTGATAATATCTGTCTCAAAAACTTTGGAAGTCACAATAGACCATACATAAAAAGCACTTAGTAATGTTCTTGGCTGATTATTTTTCAATTTCCTCTACTTCCTTCTAGTATTAAATCAAGAAGTAGCATTCCTGTCATAAAAGACTAAATGTCATTTCCCTATTCTTGAGACCAAATTCCTTTTTAGCATGAACTTCATCAATGGTTGGAGCATACATTACCCTAAAGAGACATCCAAATTACAGATAAATTGAGCCATTATTTAGAGCCATTTTTGTTCTTTGTGAATAAGGCTTTCCCTGGGCACTTATCAGCTGTCTGTACCCTCTGGGTCTGCACATTATAAAGCAAATGAGGAACATTCCTTGGGGCATTTTCAGACCCTTGTGTGGGGAAAAGAAAGAGAGATCGGACTGTTACTGTGTCTATATAGAAAGAAGAAGACATAAGAGACTCCATTTTGTTCTGTATTTGAGATGCTGTTAATCTATGACCCTACCCCCAACCTTGTCCTTGCAAGAGACATGTGCTGTGGTGACTCAAGGGGTAACAGTTGATCTCTCTTTCTTTTCCCCACACCCTTGCAGTAGCTGTAGTGTGCCAGTGCAAAGGATCCTAATTTGATAATTTTGTGGTCACAAGAACTAAGCCTACACGGCACCAACACTAAAACTACACTAAACCTATAATAATTCTAGATATTATTCTCCAGGATTCTACCCAGCAGAAAAGGAGATATCATTCATTTCTTTTATTATCTGCAAAGTGGTGAACATGTACACCCTTGGCCAGATGGATTCCATGCTAGTGTTCAGCTTCCTTTAGGGAATCTTTGTAATTCTAGTCAACCAATTCACCATTTTAGGAAAGGCAATAATTCTATTCTGTTATCTTAGGGATCTGAGGTTGTCAGTAAACTTAATGTACTCATAAAATTATCATTAGTAAGAGAATACTCTCATTCATTGAGATGTTCTGTTTTTTGATACGAAAAGGGTATTTTTTCTTTTAGCTTTTTTTTTTTGCTTAAAAAAAATAATGTGTCCTAGTAAACAATTTCTCAGATTTTATTTTTGTTTCATGTTGAGTCACTCCATTTTATTTAGAAAATAATTTTAAGATCCATAAGTGGTTTTTCAATTTGTTATGAATAATAGATTCATCCAGTAAGTGTTGAATAAAGGTGAAGCTACAGAATTTCTTAATGTTTTAAATTTCATTAGTTTACAATTTATTAAAGACTGGTATTTCTTGGAATGTTGACATCTCCTGTTGAATTATAACTCCAAGTTATATTCAGAATGTCCCAATCTCAGAAAAGTTCACAGCACTGACGAGAAGAAATTCAATGATCTTCCGGATACCTCTCTGAGGAAAAAGTTTTAAATATATGTACCAATTCTCTCCTACATCTTCTAAAACTGAGGGTCAGAGAGTTTGGGTGAAACATTAGAGAAAAACGAAAAACAGGACAAAATCTTGGAGCCCATTTTTTCCTTTTGTACTTCAGTATCTACTTATTCCTATCCTTAGTTCCACAATTAAAAATTAATTATGGTAACTTTTATCTTTAAGCTATTAATATAGTATCATTAAAATAAAATGATACTTTGTAGATTACAGGAAGAACATTTCATGTCAGTGATATATTGTTAGTTTTTTATGATAAGAAACATCGAGTTTTTTCACAGATTTATTATGTTTACAAAGAATTCAGAAGGACTTTTTTCCTTAACATGGTTTACTAGTCAATATTAATTTCCTAAATTTCATGGATATGCACTTTCACTACTATTAACTAGACTTTTTTTAGTTGCAATTATTAGCAAACCAATTAAACAATATTCCATTAATAAAGAAGAAAAGGAATTTAGCTTACATAAATGAACAGGTCAAGGAATCAGAATCTCACAGTGTCATAATTCTTCCTCCGTATTCTCACTTCTGCTTTCCTCTGTGTTCACTTTATTATGAATTATTTTATAGAAATAAGGCAGTCGTCAGCAACTCCAGGATTACACCTTACTAATTTAACAGTGCCAACAGAACAGGGGACCTCTTTCCTTACAGTTCCAGCAAAAATCTGAACTTGAGCATCATTGTAATTATTTGATAAGCCAATCTGAGGCAAGTTCACAATCTGGAAGCTGAGTATGTGTCCAACATCACACAAACCACAAGGGAAAAAAATAGAGAGGAATATTTCCCTCAGGAAAATAAAGGCACCATTACTCAGAGACAGGAAACTGGATCCTCCACAGAGGAAAACAAAAAATGTCCTCCACAGTTTAACAGTAGAAATACATGAATATGAAGGATTCTAAATACATTGGATAATTTGTTATTAATTTGTTATTATTAAAGACATACTATATAATGTGTGACAATTTTCTAATTTTTCACCTCATATTTTCTATTGGAAATATCACATATATTTTAAGTGGAAGGTACTTAGCCCATTTTCTGGCATTAAGTGGCATTGAATGTGCTACAGCTCTTCCTTGACTTTAGACAATAAAATATTATTGTTACGGTATAGCTATTATTGAAAAATATTTTATCTCTTATCCATAATCAATATGTTTCATTTCCATTTTCTTATATTTTTAGAATTTCTTATTTCTTTCTTAAATGTTTTTAGAATTTATTTTATCCATGTGGATACTATATGGAAATAATAACTGAGGTTATGAAACAATTTATTTCAGAACATAAAATGCTTATTTACTTTAAGATCTCTTGAGAGAAACCAGAGTCAAACTTCAATAAAGCTACATTCATTAAATAATAAAGAAAAAGAATCTTAATGATATAATAATTGCTAATAGAAATTGACCATTAGGGAAGAAAGATGTTAAGGGCTGATTATCTGGAGTATTTGCTGGAGGAAGTGGCTACTAGTCAAAACACCACTCCTACAATGTTCTATCTCCTGTCAATGGTAGAGGGACCTACCAGTGTCAGGATAAACATTTTCTCTTTGTTCTGTATTCCATCCCTGCCAGCCACTTCAGGGACCCTAATCTACCAAATATCCCCTGCCCCCATCTATCTTCAACCTCTCTCCATAATTCTTTCTTTTCTGCTCATAATCACTACTCTGTTTTCTATCTTTATAATTTTGTCATGTTGAGAAGCTATATGAGTCGAATAATACAGTATGTGAAATTTTGAGATTGGCTTTTTTTTTTTTTAATTTTACTTAACGTAATACCCTTGTGATCCATTCAAGTTATTGTATATAGCAATAATTTTTCCTTGATTGCTGTGATTACCTTTTGTTGCATTGTAGCTGAAGAATTTTACATTTAAATTGTTACAATATCCTCTCAATAATGGACTGAAATGAAAACCAGTTGAACTGTGCACATGCATTATGAAAACACAATTGGAATAACTCCACTTTCTTCAAATCTAATGGCAAAATCTGGAAGGAATGAACAGTTTCCTTAATGCCATAATCTGAGTCTGAAAACTTCCTTCCTAAAAAAAAAAAAATTCTTAAATTATTTGCCCGTTTTTAAGTAAGGCTGTGTCCTTGTTGTTGAGTAGTTTGAGTTTCTTGTATACTTTTGATATTAATTGCTTATCTACTGTATAATTTGCAAATATTTTCTCCCAATCCAAGAATTGTCTCTTTATTCTATTAATTGTTCTTTTTGATTTTTTTTTTTTTTTCCTGTGTAGAAGCATTTTAGTTTGATTTAATCTTTGTTTTTTTTTTCTTTTGCTTGTGCTTTGGTTGCTTGTGCATTTGGGTTCATACTCAAAAAAATCATTGCCTAGATCAGTGTCATGGAACTTTTTTGTATGTTTTGGTGTTTTTTCTCAATAGTTTTACAATTTAGGTTTTATGTTTAAGTCATTAATTCATTTTGAGTTGCTCATTGTAGATAGTATAAGATAGGGACCTAATTTCATTCATCTGCATGTAGATGTCCAGTTTTACCAACACCATCTACTGAAAAGACTTCCCTTTCCTCAGTTTGTATTACAACTTTATAAAAAGTTGTATGGATTTACACCTGAGTTCTGTATTCTGTCCCATGGTTCTGTATGTCTGTTTTTATGCCAGTACCATGCTGTTTTGATCATTATAGTCTTGTAATATATTTTGATGTTGGATAGTGTGATGCTTCCTGCTTCGCTCTTTTCACTCAGGATTGCTTTGATGATTTGGGGTCTTTTGTGATTGTAAGCAAATTTTAGGATATTTTTCTTTAAAAAAAAGTCATTGGAATTTTTTGTTTGTTTTGTTCACTTTTAATTTTTACTTTAGAATCAGGGAGTACATGTACAGGGTTGTTACAAAGCTATATTATGTGATGCTGAGGTTTGGAGTATAAATGAATCTGTCACCCAAGTAGTTAGCATAGTAACCAATAGGTAGTTTTTTTCAACTCTCCTCCATCTTGTATTTTCCAGTGTCTATTGTTCCTATTTTTATGACCATGTGTGCCTAATGTTTAGCTCCCACTTATAAGTGAAAACATGCAGTATTTGGTTTTCTATTTCTCCATTAATTTGCTTAGGATAGGTTTCCAGCTGCATCCATGTTGCTGCAAAGGACATGATTTGATTCTTTTTCATGGCTGCATAGTATTCCATAGTGTGTATCTACCATGTTTTCTTTATCTAATCCACCACCGATGAACAAATAGATGGACACCTAGGTTGATTCCATTTCTTCACTGTTGTGATTAGCACCATGATAAACAAATGGGTGCATGTGTCTGTTTGGTAGAATGATATATTTTCCTTTGAGTGTGTACCCAGTAACAGGATTGCTGAGTCTTCTTTTCAGAAGTGTTTGTTCTTGTCCTTTGTCCACTTCTTAATAGGGTTGTTTGTTTTTTGCTTGTTGACTTAAGATCCTTATAGATGCTGGATATTAGACCTTTGTCAGATGCATAGTTTGTGAATATTTTCTATAGCAGTCATATAAATGGCTGACAGATATATGGAAAAATGTTCAACTGTAATTATCAGAGAAATGCAAATTAAAAATACAATGAGATATCACCTCACATCTGTAAGATTGGCTATTATAAAAAACATGAAAATAAATGTTGGTGAGAATGTGGAGAAAAGGGAAGTTTTATACTGTAGAGAAAAGGGAACACTTACACAGGGTTGGTAGTATTGTAAATTAGCACAGCCATTCTGGAAAACAGTAGAAAGCTTCCCACAATAATAATAATAATAATAATAATAATAATAATAATAACAACAACAACATATGATCCAGCAATCCCACTACTGGAATATACCAAAGTACTTGAAATTAATATGCTGAAAAGATATCCACACCCCCATATTTACTGCAGCATTATTCTCAATAACTCAATATGGCTCATCATTAGATGAATATTTTTAACATGTGGTATATATATGCAATAAAATATTATTCAGCTTTAAAAACACAGGAAATTCTGTCATTTGCAACAACATGGCTGAACCTAGAGGGTATTATGTTAAATTCACCAGGTACAGAGAGACAAATATTGTATTATCTCACTTGTATGTGGAATCTAAAAACATTGAACTCATAGAAGTAGAAAATAGAAAGATAGTTACCAGTGACTCTGAAGAGAGTGTGGACGGGAAAAGGGGAGATGTTGGTCAGTGGATACAAAGCTACAGTTAGATAAGAGACACAGTTTTGGTGTTTCATTGCACAGCAAAGAAAAGATAATTAATAATTATGTATTATTTATTTTAAAGAGAATTTTAAATATTCTTGGCACAGAGAAATAATAAATATTTGAGATCGTACATATGCTTATTAGCCTGATTTAATCATTCTACATTGTACACTCATAGCAAAACATTACATTGTACCCCATAAATAAATAATTATTTGTCAATTGTTGTCAGTTATTAAAATTATTATATGACAAAATTATTTGTCAATTAAAAATAAAACTTTTAAAAATTTAATAAATAAAAAATAGAGTCTCTTGTAAACATTAAAGCAAAACTTCTCTAGGATTTCCTTAGTCCCTGAAATTCCCATTATTAATCAATCCTTTTAATCAAATCTGGCAGCGAATATTCTTTTTTACTTACAATTGCATTATATGTTTAACAGGAACTAAAATATTAATCCATTCTCCCACTAATTGTATTAACAGATATATGAAAGTGCAAGGGGAGTTGGGAACTCTGTCAGTGGAGCAACTAGTTTAAAGAAAATGCATCCTCTATATGGTATTTGAAATTCTAGATTTCTGTGAAGCTCAACGACCTTAA
Organism: Chlorocebus sabaeus; assembly: GCF_047675955.1. NCBI lineage: Eukaryota > Metazoa > Chordata > Mammalia > Primates > Cercopithecidae > Chlorocebus > Chlorocebus sabaeus. The sequence goes on from NC_132925.1 coordinate 11,889,754, forward strand.
AAACTAAACTAACATAGGACTGGGTGTGGTGGCCCACGTCTGTAATCCCAGCATTTTGGGAGGCCAAGGCAGGCAGATCACCTGGGGTCAAGAGTTCGAGACCAGCCTGGCCAACATGGTGAAACCCCATCTCTACTAAAAATACAAAAATTAGCCAGATGTGGTGGCACGCTCCTGTAATCCCAGCTACTCAGGAGGCTGAGGCAGGACAATCGCTTGAACCCTGGAGGCAGAGACTGCAGTGAGCTGAGATCATGCCACTCCACTCAGCCTGGGCAACAAGAGCGAGACTCCGTCTCAAAAAAAAAAAAACAACAAAAAAACAAAAACTAAACTAACATAAATTTCATCTTTTGAAGATTTCCCAAGAGCTTCTGCTTAGACTTCACTCCTAGTAATGTTTTTCCCCTCTCTTCCTGAAATTAAAAGTTGATTAGATTGGAAGAGAATTTCTTCATTCCCATTAAGCTTACATTGTATATTCATTCTTCTGTAAAATGAAAAATCTCTGAACATTAGCAATTCAGCAACTCAAAACAATAGGTTTGTGTTTTGTTTTGTTTTGCTTTGCTTTGTTTTTTTTCTGAGACGGAGTTTCACTCTGTTGCCCAGACTGAAGTGCAGTGGCGCGACCTCGGCTCACTGCATCCCCCGCCTCCCGGGTTTAAGCAGTTCTCTGCCTGAGCCTCCTGAGTAGCCTTTCATTAGGCTTTTTAAATATTCAGATCAATTTCACTCAATAGATTTTATAATATGTGCTTCGACTTCAGATTCTCACTCTATAGACTCCCACTCTGTTAGTTTATTTGTTTGTTATAGAGGTAAACTCATGTCATGCGAGTGTGTTATACAGATTATTTTGTTGCGCAGGTATTAAGCCTAGTACACATTAGTTATTTTTCCCGATCCTCTCCCCACTCCCACCCTCCACCCTCAAGTAGGCCAGAGTGTGTGTTGTTCCTCTCTATCTGTCCACGTGTTCTCATCATTTAGCTCCTACTTATAAGTGAGAACACGCGATATTTAGTTTTCTGTTCCTACATTAGGTTACTAAGGGTAACAGTTTCATCCATGTTCCTGCAAAGGACATGATCTTTTCATTTTATGGCTGCATAGTATTCCATGGTGTATATGTACCATATTTTCTTTATCCAGTCTATCACTGATTGGCATTTAGGTTGATTCCATGTCATTGCTATTGTTAACAGTGCTGCAATGAACGTTTGCCTGCGTGTGTCTTCATAGTAGAACAATTTATATTCCTTTAGGTTTATGCGCAGTCATGGGATTGCTGATTCGAATGGTATTTCTGTTTTTAGGTCTTTGAGGTCTTTGCTTTCCACAATGGTTGAACTAATTTACACTCCTACCAACAGTGTATAAGCGTTTCTTTTTCTCTGCAACCTTGCCAACGTCTATTATTTTTTGACTTTTTAATAATAGCCTTTCTGACTGGTGTGAGATGGTATCTCATTGTAGGTTTGATTTGCATTTCTCTAGTGATTGGGGATATTGAGCTTTTTCTCAAAGGTTGTGGGCCACATGTATGCTTCTTTTGAAAAGTGTCTGTTCATGTCCTTTGTCCACTTTTTAATGGGGCTATTTTTTTCTTGTAAAATTGTTTAAGTTACTTTTAGATGCTGGATATTAGACCTTTGTCAGATGCATGAATGACTGCTTTTTAAAAGCCAGTAAAATTTGGCTATAACTCTGTGTTATCCTGGTACCTTTTTAATGTCATCATTTTAATATCTTTACATTTATTTCTACAGCAATTGTTCACTTTGTTCGTTTCTTCTTATGCTCATCTTAGTAATTTATATTTTTATAGAAATCATTTATGTAGAATTTAAACCCCATTTCCAATATATTTCATGTAGCATTCCCTGAAAATTATTTTAGTGTTTCTATTTAAAAGAATTATAGTTTTAGGACTCCTTTTTTATTTTATATTTGTGATTTTCTATTTTCTTGAATGTATTTATTTGTGTCTTATCTACCTAATTAGTTGTTCTGAGTTATAAACAGATTTAAAACAGATTTGAGACTTGTTTTTAATTTCCAAGATTTTTTCTACATAATCGATTTAGTTTTTATCTTCATTGATTCCTTTTTATCTATCTTTACTCCTAATATTTATTATTTCTTAGTCTGACTTCTTTAATACTTAGGGTAAGCATGGCTATATATTTGTTTCTGAGTACAGTTTTTGTTGCTTTCCATTCATTCTGATGTGAAAGTTTAAGTGTTTAATTCCTTAAAAATGTAATGCCGGTTTTGATATCTTCCTTTCTTCTTAAATTCTATGTAGTAACATATTTGGAAAAACACAGTTTTATTATGTATTTTCATTATTACTGATTATAGTCAGAAAAAGTAAAAATTTCTTTGCAACAGCTGAAATTGAACCTACTGGTATACTCTTTTTGCATTTTTGTTCTGTGGTTTGAAAACTTCTTCCTCTTGAAATTTCAGCCCACTAATTTAAGACGTGTCTTGACATTCATATCTATTAACTTTTGGTTCAAAAATTATGTTTGTCATTCTAGAAATGTTCTTGTTCTGTTCCTGAATGTTTCAGATATCTGTTGTGGTTGCTGAATTTTGGTCAGGTTGGTTTATGTCTCCTCAAGCAGATCGATTCATTAGAGCATCTTTCCTAGTTGTATGTTCTCTTTCTCTCTCTCTCTCATTGTTATCTTCTCCCCACTTACACATGTTATACATTTCTTCATATATTCAATGGCTTCTGCTCCACTTGCCCAGACAGTCAGTAGTGGATGGTGCTATGGCAACTTCTCTTGTGTGTAGTGGTACATTAGCATCAGCTTGTCAGTCTCCCAAAGCATCTGGAGGTGACTCTCTGCTCCTCTGTTCCCTTGTGCTCTTGAAGCCTTAAGTGGGGATAGAATTTAGTTCTCACCTGTTTAATTACTCTTTGGCTTGCTAAAGACAGAACATGGAGATCTGAGGAACTTTTATTAATCTTTTCCTTTTCTTGATAATCCAGGGATCCTCATGGATCAAGTTCTTCCTAGAAAAAGCTTTGTTCAGATCTTTACCCCAGAGGCCTCCAAGGCTGCTTTCCACGCCTTTCTCCAAAACAGAGCGTGAAAATCCTCCAATCGCTTTTTCTGTAACTTCCCCAGCAAGTCTGAATGGTAGATTCAGCAAAGAGAATGAGTTTGATTTGATATTGACAGTGGGAGAAAAGTGGGGTACATTAGGGGGCCACATTTTTAGAATCTTTTTTTCTCTGTCCATTGTATTACTTATACAGTTGTTCTGTCTTATCTGCGGTTCTGTTGTACCTGGTGTCAATTACCCATAATCTACCATGGTCTGAAAATATTAAGTGGAAAATTCCAGAAACAAACAATTCATAAGATTTAAGTTGTACGTCATTGTGAGTGGCATGATAAAATCTCTCTCCATCCTGCTGTGTCCCTTTCAGGAATGTGAATCATCCTTTTGTCCAGTGTATCCACACTGTCTACACTTTCTGCCTATTAGTGACTCAGCCCTCTCAGTATTCGGTTAACTCTCACAGTATCACAGTGCCTGTGTTCAAGTAACACTTGTTTTTCTTTATAATGGCCCTGAAGCACAACATTAATGAGGTTGGTAATTGGGATACACCAAAGAGAAGCCAGGAAGTGCTCTCTTTAAGTGAAGAGGCGAAAGTCCTTGATTTAAGAAAAAAAATTCTATTTCGAGGTTGCTAAGATCTACAGTAAAAAGATATTTTGAGAGAGAAAATGCATTCACATAACCTTTATTATAATATCTTGTTATGATTTTTTAATTTTATTATTAGTTACTATTAATCTCTTACTGGCCCTAATTTATAAATTCAACTTTATTATAGATATTTATTTATAGAAAAAATTAGTATTTTTAGGGGTTAGTACTATCCAGAGTTTCAGGAATCCATTGGGAGCATTGGAATGTATCCCCCATGGGTAAGAGAGGACAGAATCCTTATTGTGTAATCAGAATAAAGTAACATGTTAAAATCAGGTATACTCACCACCAGAGAGCACATGGGAAATTTCCGCACCTTACACTCAATTTTCAATGAACTCAAAACTGCTCTAAAAATGGTCTATTTCTTTTAAAAAATGAGGAACGTAGAAGTAAATATATTTGAACATAATTTGAAAGTTTAAAGTGTCCCACGAATAGCTTTTACTTACTTGTCTTGTGTAATATCGACTTGACATTTATACCTCATGCACAAAACAAAACTGCTTTTTGTAAAGAATTTCTTCCAACATTACAGAGGAAGACAAACCTTCAGTTAGTCGCTAATGCAAAATTATTAAACCAAAAAGATAAAATGTTTAAAAATTTTCTGGAATATGCCACTAACCACCTTTTTCCTAAATGTGTGCCCATGTAAATACGTGCATTCAGACAAATCTTGTATTATAGAAAATGGCACAACCTGAATCTGTACCTCTAAGAATGAAATAAAAGCCATATAACCTGTTTTTATATAATCCAATCTCTATAGCCCCACATTAAATTTTTACCCTCTGAAGATCTTAAAACACAGTCCTTGGGTATTTTTAGCAAAAATGATGTGTACCAGCTGCCACTGATCCTGCCAATGTTTTCACAGAGTTACAGCTTATGTTATCCTGTTATTTCCCCAGACTTATTAGTGTTTTTATTTCTTGCTGTATTTCTTTATGATATGGCTGTACGTAGGACTGTTCTGTGAAACCAAGAAATTATTTTATTATTTATTATTATTTTATTTTTCCGCTTGAAGAGCACAATGAGCATCAGGCAGAATGGAGACAAGCAGAGAAAACCGTCTCAGGTTTCTCAGAAATACAACTTGACAAATATTTTTATGTTGGAGTAAATTAAAATATTTTCCAATAAACAGAAAAAGTTCTGACCAAACATCTGGTTATGGTAAAAAAAAAAAAAAAAATAGAATACAGATTACTAAATCATTACAATTTGCATTCCAAGGATAGAGAATACTGAATAGGAAGAATAAAAAATACTTAATTCATGTTTTTAAAATTAATATTTCCACCTAAAGCCAGTCATGCAGATTTATGACATATGATAAATACCTTCCAAAAGAAAGAATAATTCTAGTGATATTTTTCCTTAATAAATAGACCCAAAATAGAAAAACAGGGAATAGCTCATTTTAAAGAAGATATTTTAGTATGTCTTGTAAATGTCCATGATCTCTATTCCAAGTCTTTCTAAAGACTTTTTTTTTTAGAGTAATTTTAGCCTCACAGAAAAAATAAAAGGAAGGTACAGAGATTTCTCATATCTCCCCACATATGCATAGCCTCCCCCATTAGCAACATTCCCCCCCAGAGTGGTACATTTGTTACAACTGATGAACTTACATTGACATATCACCACCCAGAGTCCATAGTTTACATTAGGGTTCAGTCTTGGTGTTGTGCATTCTATGGATTAAGGCACATCTGCAAATTCCCTTTCGCCATGTAAGGTAACATATTCACAGGCTCTGGGGATTAGAGTATGGAACTTTTTGGGGAGTTGTTATTCTGCCTACCACAAGATATGGTAATATCACTACTATTTTTATTATTCAATTGAATTGCTTCAGTATTCTTATGTTGTAAAGTTAAAAAATCATAACAATAAAGAAAAATGGTAAAGTGTATTATTACTCTATCAGTCCTTTGGTAGGGATTGCAATAGTAAAAGGAGAAAACGAATTTTAATCTATTCTCTACCCTAGTCCCACAAACTCGGGTTCTGTTCTAATTATTTTCACTAAATCTTAAATGATTTGTTGTAGACAAAGGAGTTTATGGCTTGATAAATACACCCGATCTGTTGAGTACAAGTCTACAGTTTTACTGAGCAAAGGCATGTATAGAGCACTGTAAAATTTTGTGTACTCAACAGGTACAAAGTGTGCCCAAGACAGAATAGTACTATGTCATCATGGCCTGTGATTCTCTGTGAACGTCTGCAGAAGCCTGTCTATGTTAGGACTGGGTCAAGAGAAACTTCACCCTCAGCCATCATGTTACATTGTTTTGCCCAAGAAGACAGATCTGTTCTTGGGAGCTTGTCTGTCGATGTGGCGTGCCCTTCACGCCATTCACATGAATTGAGACTAATACACTATAGTGTATTGAGACTAATCACTATAGTTCAGCCTTTTTCACATCAGTTCAGCCTTTTTCCTCTCCATGGTTTACTTTTTATAGATTCATCCTAATCCCGTGTCTAACATGAACTCTTTCTTGAGAATCAGTACCTATATTTTGGGAGACTAAAGTACTATATTTATGGATATAGTTGATTCAATTCTTGCAAGCACCTGTAGTTGTTTGTAAAATTAATTTTATGTGAAATAAATGGATATTCTGGGTTTTTTTTTTTTTTTCCATCATGGAATCTTTTGTGTAACTTTCATTCATAGCCTCCTTTTTGCCTAAAAGCAAGTGTGATACCTTTACTAAGAATGATAAAGAAATACTTTACCATAAAAGTTAGCACATTCTCTGTAATGGGTCACGTTATTTCTAGTCCCTTTACAAATCTGGCTGCAGAAATTACAGATCTGAGACAAACTGTTTTCTTTTTCACCAGTGCATTTCCTTTGTTGAGTTTAAGAAAATTTGGGCCAGACGTGCTGGCTCATGCCTGTAATCCCAGCACTTTGGGAGGCCAAGGAGGGTGGATCACCTGAGGTCAGGAGTTCGAGACCAGCCTGGCAAACATGATGAAACCCTGTCTCTACTAAAAATACAAAAAATTAGCCAGACTTGGTGGCGGGTGCCTGTAATTCCAGCCTACTTGGGAGGCTGAGGCTAGAGAATAGCTTGAACCCAGGAGGTGGAGGTTGCAGTAAACCAAGATCATGCCTCGGCAACAACAGTGAAACTCCATGTCAAAAAAAAAAAAAAAAAGTTAAACTAAAAAAGAGAAATTTTGGCACAGGAATTTATTGTTGCTCTCCATCACTATAGTGTATTAGACTCAAGTAAACAGTCACTCAGTCTAAAAAAATATTTCATACTTCTAAATTGTCCCGATTCAGGGTTCTGGGGGTAGCACAAGAGGACCAGCTGGTTTATTGATATGTAGTGTGCCACTCTACAGACAACAACAGGAATGAGGTACTAAAAGAATGCTGCTTCTACAGTAGAACCACAAATCAATGTCATCTGTAGAGCCATATGATATTGATTGTTTTTTCTAGATACAATCCTAAGGAAACACTGAAGCCATAAATTAAAGGAGCATTCCTTCTCCCATCTCCTTTAGCTAAGGAATTTTATTATCTACTACTTTGATATTTATTCCTAAGGATTAAGTTCTTGTCTAAAACAATGTCACTATCAATATGCCAGATAGCAATATAAATCTAATTTCTGAGGGAGGGGATATGTTGGAGAAAAGTTGTTACATAAATTGCTCTAAAGTGTGGTCTCTGACACATTGACGTTACTTAGGAACTTATTAGACAACACTGGCATTACCTAGGAGCTTACAAAGCATTTAGAACCTTGTCCCAATCAGAATCCGATATCTGTGTTTTAAAATATCCCCAGAAGATTCATTCAACACATTAGAATTTGACAAGCACCGCTCTAAAGAGTAGTTTTGTGGTGTATGTAATTCTACCAGAGAAGCCAGTCCTTTCTTTTCTTGCCTTTTTTTTATACCTACCCAGCTTAATAGGTGTTCCTCTTTTTCTAAATTCCAATAATTTTTTTCTGCACAATTAATTTTGCAAGTAAATCACATACTGTTCTGTTGTTTCTACTGATTTCATCTGTATCTGCTGGTAGCACCAAAAGTAATATTTTACATATCATTGATTAGGTGATTGAGGTTGTCTTGCATGTAAATTCATCCTGATTTTAAAATTTTGCTGTAGATAGTGCTTTAATACTAACTTGAATAACAGTTCTCATTGGTTTGGAAGCTAAGTACTTCAGCATTCTTTGCCCCTTAATAAGGCACTTAAGATTTACCAAATCAAATTTTGTAGGAACAATCACACAATGAAAGCATATTAACAAAATTGTGATCATTTCAGGAAATGAACTTATATTACCTACGTGTCCTTGGAGCAGCCTGGCCTACTGTTTGTGATTCAGCAATGCTCAATGAACTTAAAAAGCTGCTGAAAGTGCAACATCTGGTGTGGCAAGCATACAAGAAGCATGAGGTTTCCTAGGCAGAGCCTGTGTGCTCTCCACAGTGGCTCAGCCTCCATCTTCCTGCATTCACACGGCACACACCACTACGTTTTAACTTAATTCATTCAGCCTACGCCATATCTTGATAAAAGCCAACAAATTCTGAATCATATCTGAGGCAAGCTCAATCTCCTTTCAGGTTGCAAGTTAGTCCCCAATAAAGCTGGGGAAAGAATTAGATATTTCACTCTGCATTTTCATCCAGAGATCAAAATCATGAATATTTATGCCTTGACCTAAATTGATATCTTATTAGAAATCCAATAGACTGCAAAACAAAAATAAAAACAACAATAACAAAAAGGGAGAAATATGAACATTTAATTTTCACTACAAATGTGGTTCCTAAGGATGTAATCTTTCAGAAGTGGCCAGTTATGAAAAATATACTCCTTGGCATTGAAGGTAACTTAGAAAATTGCGAAATATTCTGCATAGAAATAGAATTTTGCTGAGAAATCTGTATCATAATAATCTCCATATACCATTTTACATTAATAACATTCTAGGTAGCATATGCATTTTTAAAGTGGAAAATTGAAAGTTTTAAATGAAATTAAGTCACTATAAAATCAACTCTCTTTTCTAGATTGAAAGTAATAACCATACTTTAAAACTTACTATAGCAATTGATAAATACAAAGGTGCTTCTATAACATGTAAATACATTGTACCATGACACACTGGGTTATAGTTTATGTTGCTATTTAATTGAGGCATAACATACACTGGATTGTATTTTTGCAGAGAACATTATATTGGGTTGGGAATTATTTCACTGTCCTTTCTCAATAGAACTCTGACATCAGGCCAAATCTTTATTCAGACATGCTTCCTTCGGCACTCACATTTTTTCCCTATGCATTGTTATTATTTTCTAAATTCAAAGCCATTCTTAGTTGCTTTGAAAAACTAACACGTATATTGAATTTTATATTACATTTTTCCCTCTCGTCATCAGTGAAGTAATACACATAGTGAGATATCCATTTTTTCTATTTTATTAAGGTTGAGGCTAAGAATCAGAAAAGTATATTGAATTCTTCTCAATCACAGTTCAGCATTCATTTGCTTGCATAAGGACATGGCATAATGACTGGAATATTTAAATTTTGTGTTCAGAAATCCTTAGACTCATTGTTAGTAAGTGAGAAGTCAAATAAGTAACTGCATAGGAGAATGCCAAAGTGACTTACTTTGACTTACATAAAAAATATTAACATCAGGCCAGTTGCAGTGGCTCATGCCTGTAATCCCAGCACCCTGGGAAGCAAGATGGGCAGCTCACTTGAGGCCATGAGTCCAAGACTAGCCTGGCCAATATGGCAAAACACCATCTCTTCTAAAACTACAAAAATTAGCCAGGCGTGGTGGCGGGCGCCTGTAGTCCCAGCTACTCGGGAAGCTAAGCCATGAGAATTGATTGATCTCGGAAGGTAGAGTTTGCTGAGCCAAGATCACACCACTGCACTCCAGCCTGGGCCACAGAGTAAGATCTCATCTCAAAAAAAAATAAAATATTATTATCAATTAAGAAACGATTATATCTAAGAAAGTTTGCAATTTTGGATTTTGTTCATCAGTAAAAAGTTGAGATGGTGATTCCACTTGTTTTACTAAGAATTAAATTTACTCACTAAGAACGTTTTGTTCACTCTTCCTATCACTGTGAATACTAAATCCATTTTGAATACAGTCTAGATAATTACATTAGAAAATGAGGCCCCACAAGTAAGGATGAAGAGTTTTACCTCCTTGAAAATGACAATTTTCCTTAATCTTCAATTAGAAAAAAATCAAAATTATTGCCACATTCATTTTATACTTTCCAAGGACTGTATTTCCATACATATATGATACTAACAATTATTATTGACTTTTACCAGCATAGACACACAATTCATTTTCTGTGCTTGTACAGAATAACAATATTTAACATGCCTCACAGTTCTTATTATATAAGATTTAAATTTCTCTTGCTAAAGTTTGAGGCCTCGGAGCTCATAAATACTTTAGAAAACACATAAATAGCTCTTTTCCATTGCATGTTGAAAATTAGATGGCCAATTCCTTTCCATAGCTCTTCTATTTACATCAATTTGTGTTTTTGTAAGCTTTTGCTGATATTAATTTTTATTTATTATTTTTAGGTATAATTCTTTGAAATATTGCTAGACAAGTGCTCTAGGGATTCCTAACTTTTCACATTCTAGTTACAATTAATATTATACCACTGCACATAAAATATCAAAACCATATAGCCATATAGGTCCATTTATTTCTTTATCCTTTATTCCATTCAGGTATATCACATTTAAATATGTTATAAATCCCACAATCAAATGTTATAATTTTTATGTAAGCAATTAATGGTATTTTAAACAAATTATGAGGAGGAAAAATAACCTCTTATATTTAACCACATATTTACCATTTCCAATGTGTTTTATCCCTTCCTGAGGAATCATCTGGTATCAATTGCCATCTTCCAGAATAATGTTCTTTTGCATTTTTTTGTAATGCAAATGTACTGGTTTTCATTTACCTGAAAATGTCTTTAATTTACCTTCACTCTTTAAGAACGTTTTCAATGGATATAGAATTCTTGGTTGATAAGTTACCAATCTCAAGCAATTTTGAAATCCAACCAAGTAAAGGTCATTTGTTTTTAACACCCGAAAACAGTTTTCTATAATTTAACAATCTGCCCTCTGGGATCACTGAACCCTCATGAACAATCCTTCCCTATTGTGAAAGATAATATGTGTTTGAAGCTGAGTAGTTTTACCATCTTGCATCTTACATATAGAATCTTGGGAGACAAACAGCATTCCTTTATTTTGTACTCTTTCTGTACTTTTTAACTCAAACTGGCAGTGCTTCTGCTGATATAAAATTTTCAAGACCAATGCATAGATCTCCAATATATGTCACACACATTTACTCCATTAGATGAGTGCCTCTTCCATGGATCTTTTCTAGACACCAGCACTTTATGGTCTACTCTCTCCTGACTTCCACTGTCTCTAATGAAAAGTCTGCAATCATTGAAATTGTGTGTTTTTCTCTATATAATGCATCATTTTTCTTTAATTTCTCTATTTTTGACTTCTGTTGAAATGGCTAATCTGACTCATATACTTACTCTTTTCTTTTAATTATTTTTCTTTTCTCTTTGAGACACAGTTACTCACTCTGTCACCCAGACTAGAGTGCAGTGGTAGGATCTCAGCTCACTGCAACCTCTGCCTCTTAGATTCAACCAATTCTCCTGCTTCAGCCTCCAGAGTAGCTGGGATTATAGACATGTGCCACCACCACCACCTAATTTTTTATTTTAGTAGAGGTGGGGTTTTACCATTTTGGCCAGGCTGGTCTCAAACTCTTGACCTCAAGTGATCCACCCGCCTTGGCCTCCCAAAGTGTTGGGATTACAGGTATGAGCCACTGTGCCTGGCCACATACTTACTTTTTTTCAAAGAGTCTTTTATATGAATGAATTTTATGACCTACTGATCTTTCTGGAGAATTAGCAAAAGGTCATCCAACCATACCCTCACTTGCTTTGAGTTTGGGGGTGGTTTTATTGGTTTGTTTCCAGAGCATATTTTCCTGACAGTTAATCTTTTAGTGTCTTTTGCAATCTGGATAGGCTGAGAATTTCCAAAGTGATCAAATCCTAGTCCTTTTTGTTTAATGATTTTTCAAACATTTTATTTCCTTCCACTCATAATTTACTGTAAGAAGCAAAAAGAAATCAGAGCCCAGTTTTGACATTTGCTTGGATGAGATAGCCTCAGCTACATATCCAAATTCATTACTTACAAATTCTACTTTCCATATACCTGTGGAATACAATTTTGCTAGATTTTCTGCCACTATATATCAGGGATTTATTTTTTTCCAGTTTCCAATAACATGTTCCTTATTTCCTTCTGAGTTTTCCCTAGCAGTTATTAACATCCGTATTTTTACTAACAGTCTTTTCAAGGAAATCAGTTTTTCTATAATGCTCCGTAAAATTCTTCCACCTTTTATTGCCCAATTCCAAGGCCACTTCTACACTTTTAGATATTTGTAACAGTAGTATCCAACTTCCAGTACAAAAATCTGTATTATTTTCTGTGGGTTTTGTAACAAATTACTGAAAATTAAGTGGATTAAAATAATGCATATTTATCTTACAGTTCTGGACATCAGAAGTTTGAAATGGTTCTCACCGGGCTAAAGCCAATGCACTGGCAACACTGCATTCTTTTCTGAAGACCCCCAACCCAGAATATATATATATATATATATATATATATATATATATTTGTCTTTTCCAATGTCTAAAAGCTGCCCACATTCCTTGACTCATGCCACCTTCCATCTTCAAAGCCGACAATGGTTAGTCTAGTCTTTCTCATATTGCATCACTCTGCAACTGATACTTCTGCCTGCATCTTCCAAATTTAAAGACCCTTATGATTACATTGGGCTCACTCATGTAATCCAGAAAAATTTCCCTTTTTCTGGGTTAAATGATTAGCAACCTGAATTCCCTCTGCTTCCTTAATTCCATTTTTTTCATGTAATTTAACATATTCACAGTTTCTGGGTATTAGAACATGGACAGTTTGGAAAGCTATTATTTGGCCTACCATAGCCAGTTTAAAGTTCAAACTACCTTCTTTGCAATGGTGGCAGCCCAAATCTCAGTTCACTCCTTTAGCGTGAGATATGCTTCTAGGAGTCTGCACCACATATATGTTGTTCAGGTCAGCCAGAAAACTGCTAGAGTTTATACATAGAATTCAGGACCCTCCCTTACAGGTTCTCTTATTTCCAGGATCTTATCTGACATTATTCAGCAACTATGGTTGACCCAAACTCTGTCCTCAGGTTCTTCAAGCTAGAAAGATTGTAGGTTTTCTACTGGAGTTTTAGCTCCCCTACAAGATGAAGACTGGTGCCTGTCATCAGTTGAAAAGCAACATATCGGTCGGGCATGGTGGATCATGCCTGTAATCCCAGCACTTTGGGAGGCCCAGGAGGGCAGATTGCCCGAGGTCAGGGGTTCAAGACCAGCCTGGTCAACATGGTGAAACCCTATCTCTACTAAAAATACAAAAATTAGCTGGGTGCGGTGGTGAGCTTCTGTAATCCCAGCTACTTGGGAGGCTGAGGCAGGAGAATCGCTTGAACCTGGGAGGTGGAGGTTGCAGTGAGCTGAGGTTGAGCCACTGCATTCCGACCGGGGTGAATGAGCGAGACTCCATCTCAAAAAAAAAAAAAAAAAAAGAAGAAGAAGAAAGAAAAGAAAAGCAATATATCTGGAAAACTCATTTAGCATAATTCCCTTCTACAAAGTTTTTATTTTCTTCCAGCATCTGTCTGCTTTTTGACAGTGTCTACTGTCTTCAGGAAGTTTTGTCTTTCTTCAGAGATAAAATATAACTGTTATCTGCATGAAGGTTGGTCTAAGGGTTGATCTGAGTTATTTAACCACACCAGAAGCCTTGATATTCATTTTTAAACTTGTTGGTGACTTTATTTACTTGCTTCAATATGTCAAATTCCAATAAAACAATGTTGTTTTTCTTTTTTGCCTTACATCATCACCTGTATCACTCATTTTCTTTCATAATAACTCTCTTAGTACATGCAGTCTCTCTTGCTGTCAGATATTTTTAGGAAAATATTTTTATTGAAATTCAAAACATATTATGAAAAATGCACAGATAACAAGTGTACCGCTTGATGAATTTTTCTCAAGATAAACAGACCATAGTAGCCAACATCCAGATCAGGAAATAGAATATTATCAGTGCCACCAACAATCACCTTATGCCATCTCCCAGTCACCAAAACCCTCTTCCCTAAAGCTAATAATTATCTTGTCTGCTACCATCACTACTTAGTTTTCCTCATTCTAGAACTATATATGAACACACAATAAATATGAATTTTTTGTGTGTTTAGTTTCTTTCACTCAGCATTATATTTCTGAGAATCATAAAAATTGTTTGTATGTAGCAATGGTTTATTCAGTTACCTTTATTCATTTTAACACTATTCCCAAGTGTATAATATTCTCTCAAGTGTATAATATTCTCCCAAGTGTATAATATTCTCTCATATAAAAAATTGTATTTTATGTATCTGTTCTCTTGGTGGATATTTTGGTTGTTTCTGGCATGGGACTATTACAGACAGGCTACTATGAACATTTTGGTGCATGCCTCTTAGTGTTAATGTATATAAATTCCTGTTGCATATATATCCACCAGTGGAACTGCTGGCATATGGGGCTTGCATTGTTCAGATTTAGTTGATACTGACAAACAGTTTACCAAAAAGTTGATTATCAATCACCAGTAATGAATGAGGGCTTCATTTGCTCCACATCCTTCCCAATACTTCCTTGCTTTTATGATGCAATGCCAGAACATTTTTCCAATTAAGTTTTTCTGTTCTAGCCTCCTTAACCCAGACATTTTCTCTCTAAAAGGAGGACCAATGAGGAGCGTGAGGAAAATGAAAAGCGTTTTGTAAAATAATTTCTATAAATCAATAATCCAGTGTCCTGAGACAGTGTCAAATAATTGTTCAATAATCCAGTGTCCTGAGACAGTGTCAAATAATTGTTCAATAATCCAGTGTCCTGGGACAGTGTCAAGTAATTGTTCAATATTTCCAACTAGAATACTTAAAATAAGGGAGTCAAATGCAAAAGCAGATATTTTGTATTGAGTGTTACAAACATATGCCCCATCAGAGGTAGGGTCCGAATGGCTACTCAGGTAGGGTTTAGAGCTGCTAGTCAGAGCATGACTTTGGATTCAGAGTCCTGATGGAAAGAGACTAATCAAGGCAGTTATCTTAGCTCTAATGTATCCATAAGCAAGGTTATAAATCCTTTGACTGAAAAACAGCTAGCTCCTTTAGAAGGCTTTTGGAGAATATTAAAATATGTCTTTATCTGTACTACAAGCCATCGCCAGATTTTACCCAATACTATGACTTTTACACTGTAAGGGAATTCAGTAACTAACCTACAGGGACACTTCAGAAAACAAGGAGTTTGCTAGTTTGATTACGCTTTCCACTATATTGTTTCTTGTAGCCAGTTTTTCTCTCATACTTGCAACACAGAAACCCCAAACCAAAAAACTCCAAGTGCCTTTCCTGCAAAATTGAATGTTTGTTTTCTTACAGTTATTGACTACAGTTTCTCTTAACCTATTTCCAAAGGGCAGGAAAACTGTTTGGGTTAGAATTTATTAGAGCACATTATTATACATGAGCACCAGTGTGTGCATGTGTGTGTGTGTGTGCGCGCGCGCGTGTGTGTGTGTGTTCAGGGAGCAGGGTTGTTAAGGTGGAAGAAAAGGTGCGTAGTACCACTTTTCTATATTTCTTTATGCTCTCCCCTGAGCAGTATTTCTATTAAAAACATCAGTTTGAACCTGAAGTAATAGCGTAATTAAGTTTATAAACAAAATATTGATGCAATATGATTGTTGCAGAAAACTGAACTGATCCATGAGAAGTATTATAGAATTCAAAAAATTAATACTAGCTCGTAACATGTCAAAGTATTTTTTCAAACACCAAGCCATGAAATCTTCCAGAACTCGCTAGGAAATTCCCTCTTCAACCTCATTGCTTCCTAGGGCAGCACATTGGCACTTTTTGTGTGCATCAATGGTGTTGGCTTCAAATTCTTTGGCATTTTCACCTTTGATAAGAATGTGATAGTAAAAACAGCAAGTTCTTGCAGAACATAGAGGTATCAAACTTTTAAATCTCTCATTGCACATTGAATGTTCTATCTTACCTTTCTCTCTTTGCCTGTCTTCTCAGGTTTGCTCTTTTTTTCACACTCTCATGCAAATCTCTTCAGAGTAGTTAAAATGGCAGGAAAAACAAGACTCAATTTTCATTTTTTCAAGCATGGGAAAAACTTTTAAGTGGCAAAAATCGAATATTTATTCCAAAATATCAAAGTAAAATATATACTCCAGGAAAATTAATTATATATTTTTTCTCTGAGTGACCACCCCCAGAAAACCAACGTATGTATGTCTCCAAGATGTATGCAGTCCTCACTACAGGAAACTAGAGGTCTGCTATCCAGTGAAAATCTGTCAATTCTTCTATGCAACTTGGAGTTTCTTTGTTTAAATAATATCAAATTCTACTTAAATCATATTACTAAAAGTGTTCTAATTTTCTTCACTGGAGAAATACACTATGGTTGAGGTTTCACATGGTACCACATTGTACACAATAATAGGGATCTTGATATATAATAATTCCACCAGAAAACTTCATATCTGGATTTGATTTCATAGTTTCCCTTTCTTCTTATCTAAATCATTAATTAGAAGTTTACATTTAAATGGTGATTCTGCTGCACAAATGGAATAAACTAGCTCTAAATAAATATAGATGATTTTACTATGGATTATGATCTGGTTTGCCTTAAAAGATTCATTTATTATTTTAGGTTTTTGCATTTTCCTCCATATTATTTTTTAAATGCACTACTAACAGTTATCTCTCTCTACTTAAGCACATCAATTCATCAAATAAAATACGTACAACCTCTGACACTTTCTTTAGAAGATGATTTTGTTGCCAGAGTGGCTTTTAGCTTGGAGATTTCTGACATTCATTGGATCTATTGTTTCTTCTAGCCCTTTTAATTTTTTATTGGATAATAAAATCAATGACTTTCACTCAGATTAACAATTAACCAATTCATGAAAAACTATAAAGAACTAATTAGATTAATTATATGATTTTTTTCTCTGATTGAAATTTGGGTTAGATGTGATTTCACTTTATATATGGTAGCTACTAACACTTGTTAAAGGATTTTCTTAGAGAAAGAAGTGGCTAAGAAAGGCATAATTAAATAGAAGAATGAATGTAACATAAATATTAGTAGCAGGTTTTCTTAAAGTATTTTTTGTCTTTATTCACATTTGGTATCTTGATTATATTCTGTTTTTTAGGTAAAATATTGCCTATCTAAATTATCATAAAATTTAAACTTTTCAAAACTTCAGGAAAAAATTAGAATATATATTTTAGATAAGAATTAAATAAAATGAAACTCCAAAATAGATAGTCTTACCAGAGAATTAGAGAAAAACCTCTGTCTGCTCTTAAGCCTGCATCTATCATGCAAACAATGATATTTATTATTTGCATTTTTTCTCTATAAAGTGCATAGTTCAGTTAAATCCTCTTAAGGATCTAGCAAGTCCATGA
The DNA here is from genome assembly GCF_047675955.1 of Chlorocebus sabaeus. Classification (NCBI taxonomy): domain Eukaryota; kingdom Metazoa; phylum Chordata; class Mammalia; order Primates; family Cercopithecidae; genus Chlorocebus; species Chlorocebus sabaeus. The sequence goes on from NC_132925.1 coordinate 11,907,246, forward strand.
AGTTAGCTTAATTGCACTGGGTATCAATGTACATTTACTTACAACAAACATTCTAGTCAATTATCTGAACATTATGCAGTCTTGACTTTTTAAATTATTGGTAATCCATGAACAATAATAAATGTAAGATGTTGATTTTTAATATAAGGATTAACAATGTAAAAGAAAGAAAAATTGAAATAGCATCGACCTTTGAATTTTTTCAAATGTTGCTATCTATTATACATGTGCATTCATATTTGAATAAACAATAGTAAGATAACGAGGAAGAAAGTAACTTCCCTCAATCCTTGAACTTTATTGTTATCACAACCTAAGAAACAGTCTTAAATTTTGCACATACAACTACAAATATATATAATAGAACAGCTTTATAATGCAAATAAACTACTGAAACCCATAGCACTTACCCTAAATATATATTAATATGTCCAGCTAATTCAAATAGGTCTTTGTAAGATATCTCCTAGTTTAATTATCATGAACATTATTTGAAAGCTGTCCATACCATAGTATGTTAGGTGAGTGCTTTAGTCAGGGTTCTCCAGAAAAAAACAGAACCAATGAGAAGGTAGATTAGATAGATAGATAGATAGATAGATAGATAGATAGATAATCTAAAGAGCTGTTTTATACAACTGTGGAGGCTGAAAAGTCCTAAGATGTTCAGGGTGAGTCAATAAACTGGAGACCCGTGAGAGCTGATGATGTACTTTTACTTCAAGTTCAAAGGCCTAAGAAATAGCAGAGTTCTACTTCAAAGGTTGCCAAAATCAAAACACAAGGAGAGCTGATATTAAGCAGGAGAAATTTTATTACTTGTGGGAGGACAAGCCTTTTGGTCCTATTTAGGATTTCAACTGATCAGATGAGGCCTACCCAGGTTAGGAAGAGCAATCTGCTTGGCTCAGTCTATTGATTTAAACGTTAATCTCACCCAAAACAACCTCTCAAAAACATCTAAAATAATGTGTGTTTAAATATCTGGATACCATGTGGCCCAAATTGACACATAAATTAATCGTCATAGATGCAAATGAAAATTTCCTATTCTAATTAATTATCACATTTGATAAAATAAGATACAATTTTCAATTTGCTATCCCATCATTAGTAAGCTACAGTAAAAATTATTTCTAAATTATGTGTTTTCAATGATTGCTACATATAAAATGCAATTAAATTCTGTTTACATTGAAACATCTTATTCTTAAAGGGGAAGAAGTCAAATATTTACTGAGCACCATCTATGTGACAGGTATTGTACATACTTCATAACTGAAAACTATAAGTGAGTTTTCTATAATTATTTTAATAATAAAAGCAAGATCTACATTCCAAGTGAGGAGTATGTAAGATTCATTGTCAAAACTTTCCCCACAAGTTATCATTATATCTCAACGAGTATTCTCAGGATGCTCCAGATTTTGTGTAAAGAAATCAAACTTTCAGAGCAACAGTAGCAAGACGGAACAATTCTCCAACTAAGACAGTAACTTAATAACAATATATTAGCCAAAAAGCTTTACAAGGACTTCAGAAACCAGCTTAGAAGTTGCCATACCCGGAGACATGCATCAAGCCGAGAACAACTGAAATGAAACAATTAAGAAAAGCTATTGGATTTCATTCATAATAGCCCTTCCCAAACCAGCACAGCTTGGTGCAAAAAAAAAAAAAAAAAAAAAAATGCCCAATTGACAGCATCTCTCTTGGGAGAGAGAAACAAAATAGAACACACAACAAATGTTCTGGCTTTTCATGGGGCTGCCTGAGGAGTTGGTTTCTGTCTCGTCTGACTCAGAACACTGATGGAGATACAGCATACTTGGATACCTAGGGGTCACTAAGAACAAAGGAGAGCTCTGGAGTTTGTGGCAGCACCAGAGAAACCACAGTAACACAGGTAGATGCTAGAAGAAGCAAGTTATTACAAGATTCTGAAAAAGGATCCAACATACATCTCTAATTGGAAATTTGTATGCACAATTCCAGAGAAAATGCATGCCCTGAAAAAGTTTGAAAGGTCCCCAGAATCACTGGCTGGGATGATAGGTGAAAGTCTTCTCTTGTATGAAGCCAGTCCATGGAGACTGGGAGAGGTGACTGCTTTACCAAATACTCAAATCTCAGCCAAAAAAAAAAAAAAAAAAAAAAAAAAAAATCATGTGAAGAAACAATCATAGAAGCAAAATAAATCTTCAGAAACTAACCCTAAAAATGGAGATCAATGCATTACCTCACAAAAAATTTTAAATAAATATCTTTAAAAATTCAGTAAACTACAAGAAAACACAGATAGAAACCTTAAAAATCAGGAAAATAATGCACAAACAAAATGGGAATATAAATAAAGAGATAGAAACTATTAAAAAGAACTAGACAGAAATTCTGGAGCTGAAGAGTACAACTAAAATGAAACATTTACTACAGGAGTTCAACAGCAGACATGATCAAGCAGAATAAAATCAGTGAATTTGAAAAGACCTCATTTGATAATATCAAGTCAGAGAAGGAAAAAGAAAAAAGGATGAAGAAAAGCCTATGGGACTTATGGGGTCCCATATATATAAATTTATATATATATAAATATATAAATTACTGGGGAAGTATATAAATTACAGAAGTCCCAGGAGGAAAACAGAAAGAGAAGGGGTACAAAGAGCTTATGTGAAGAAACAATATCTGACCACTTTCCAAATCTGAGGAAGAAAATGGACATCTAAATTCAGTAACATAATGGGTTCCAACTAGGATGAATCCACAGAGGCCCACAGCTAGACAGACACATTATAATCAAAATGTCAAAAATCAAAAGCAAAAAAAAAAAAAAAAATCTTGAAAGCCACAAGAAAAAAGCAACTCATGACATATAACGGAACTCCCATAAGATTATCAGTGACTTATTCAGCAGAAATTCTATAGGCAGAAGGGAGCATGCAAATATATGAAGCAAATATTGAATGGAAGGGAGAATAGGAAGCAGCACATTAACAGTAGGTGCTTTCAGTATCTCACTTTCAATAATAGGTCAAACAACCAGGCAAAGGGTCAATAAAGAAACAGAGAACTTGAACAACCCTACAGACTTACTGAACACTACAGACTTATTGGACCTAACAAACATATATACAGAATATTCTACCCAACAACAGTGAATGAACTATTTCAAGAGCTCACAGAACATTCTTCAGGATAGGTAATATGTTAGGTCACAAAGCAAGTCTTAACACATTTGAAAAGACTGAAATAATGCAAAACGTTTGTTCAGACCACAGTTAAATGGACGTAGAACCAATAACAAAAGAAACATTGTAAAATATACAAATGTGGAAATTAAACATACTCTTGAACAACCAATAAGTCAAAGAAAAAAATCACAAAGAAAATTAAAAACTATTTTGAGACAAATGAAATGGAGAACTCAACATGCCAAACTTATGTCTGAAGCAAAAGCAATACTAAAAGAAAAGTTTATAGTGGCAAACGCCTACATTAAATAAAAAGAAAGCTCTCAAATCAACAACCTGACTTATTTTCTATGCAAGTTTCTTGTTACTATGCAACTAGCAAGAAAATGAGAACAAAGTAAACTCACAGTTAACTGAAGAAAGGAAATAATAAAAATTAAAGCATAAAAAGGTGAAACAGAATAGAAAAAGTGATAGAAAATAAACAGAAGTAAGAGTTGGATTTTTGAAAAGATCAATATATTTGACAAACACCGAGCTTGTCTAACTAAAAGAGAAGGCTAAATAACAAAAACTAAAAGTGAAAGAGCAGACACTACAGCTAATGCCACAGAAATAAAAGGGACTATAAGAGACTACTATGAACAATTACATTGCCAAAAAATTGGATAACCTAGAAGAAACGGATAAAGTCCTAGAAATATACAACCCATCAAGACTGAACCACAAATAAATAGAAAATTTGAGTAGACCCATGGTTAGTAAGGAGATTAAATCGGTAATCAGAAACCTCCCAACAAAGAAATGCCCAAGATCAGATGGCTTCACAAGACAACTCCACCAAATTTTTAAGACACATGCACACGTATGTTTATTGCAGCACTATTCACAATAGCAAAGACTTGGAAACAACCCACATGTCCATCAATGACAGACTGGATTAAGAAAATGTGGCACATATACACCATGGAATACTATGCAGCCATAAAAAAGGATGAGTTCGTGTCCTCTGTAGGGACATGGATGCAGCTGGAAACCATCATTCTCAGCAAACTATCGTAAGAACAGAAAACCAAACACCGCATGTTCCCACTCACAGGTGGGAATTGAACAATGAGATCACTTGGACACGGGAAGGGGAACATCACACACCAGGGCCTGTTGTGGGGTGGGGAGAAGGGGGAGGGATAGCATTAGGATATATACCTAATGTAAATGACGAGTTAATGGGTGCAGCACACCAACATGGCACATGTATACATATGTAACAAACCTGCATGTTGTACACATGTACACTAGAACTTAAAGTATAATAAAAAAGAAAAATTGACACCAATCCTTCTCTAACTCTCCAAAAAATTGGGAGGAAGGAATACTTTGAAACTCATTTTATGAGGCAAGAAATATGCTGATACAAAAGCCACACAAAGATACTACAAGAAAACTACAGACCAGTAACCAATATTCTTGATGTATATTTTATTAGTTAAGGTTCTTCAGAGAAACAGAATCAATACAACGGATGAACACACACACACACACACACACACATATATATATATATATAGAGAGAGAGAGAAACTTATGAGATTTATTACAGGAATTCGTTCATATGCTTACGGAGGCCAAAGAGTGCCATTATCTGCCATCTGCAAGCCAGAGAACTAGAAAAGCCAGTAGTATAACTTAATCTAAGTCCAAAAGTCTGAGAACCACAGGAGCCAATGGGGTAAGTCCCAGTCCATGTCCAAAGGCTTAATAACCATGAGAGTGGAGGGAGGAGAGGAATGGTTTAAGTATGAGTTGGAGTCTGAACGCCCAAGAAGCAGAAACACTAATGTCTGAGAGCAGAGAAGATGGATGCTTCACTTCAAACAGGAAGAAAATACCCCTTCCTTTGTCTTTTTCTTCTATTCAAGATATAATGTATTAGATGTTGCCCACCTGCATTGATAATATATTATGTACATTATGTATTATGTACTCATATGTATTATTATGTATTATGTATTATTAATACATTATGTATTATAAGTAAAGGTGTATTATGAGTAAAGATGATAAGTCCAGTCATCTTTACTCAGGCTGCTGATTCAAATGCTAATCTATTTCAGAACCACCCTCATAGACACACTCAGAAATAATGTTTTATCAACTATCTGGGCATTCTTTAGCACAGTCACATTGACATATATAATTAACCATCAAAAATATTGATGCAAAAATCTTTGACTAAATACTAGCAAACTGAATTCAACAGCACATTAAAAGGGTTACACACCATCACCAAATGGGATTTATTCCTAAAATGCAAGCATGACTCAGCTTACAAAACTCAGTCAATGTAATACACCACATTAACATTAAGGACAAAAAATCTATGATTATTTCAATAGATGCAGAAAATGTACATGACAAAAATTACCACACATTCATGAAAAGAACACTCCACAAAATAGGAATAGAAGGAATTACCTCAATATAATAAAAGCCATATATTAGAAGCTCACAGCTAACATCATACTCATTGGTGAAAAAGTAAAAGCTTTTCCTGTAAGATTAGGAACAAGACAAGGAGATGTCCACTTTCATGACTTCTATTCAACATGATACTGGAGTTCCTAGCCAGAGGAATTAGACAAGAAAAAGAAAAAGAAGTGACCAAATTGGCAAAGAATAAATAAATGTATCTCTGTTCACAGATACTATGATCTTCTATGTAGAAAACCTTAAAGATTCTACACATACATACAAAAAAAAAAAACCTGTCAGAACTAGTGGAATAATTCAACAAAGTTGCAGGATACAAAGCCTACACACAGAAATCATTTGTATTTTCATATACTAACAGTGAACAATCTGAAAACGAAATTAAGAAAATTAAGAAAACAGTCCCACTTACCATAGCACCACAAAGAATAAAATACTTGGGAATAACTTAACTAAGAAAGGAAAAGGCTTGTATGTAGAAAACTACAAAGCATAGCTGAAAGAAATTAAAGATGACAAAACAAATGGAAAGACATCTCATATTCATGAATTAAAAGATTTATTAACATTGTGAAAGTGCCCTTATTACCCAAACCAGTATACAGATTCAATACAATCACTACCAAAATCCCAATGGCATTTTTTTTGCAAAAATAGAAAAAAAAAACAAAAACAAAATTTATATGGAATCTCAGAGGACAACAAATAGGCAAAACAATCTTGAGAAAGAAAAACAAAGCTAGAAATCTTACAGTTCCTGTCTTCAAAACGTATTACAAAGCTACAGCAATCAAAACCCTATGGCACTGGCATAAAGGCAGACATATAGACCAGTGGAACATAATAGAAAGCCCAGAAGCATATGGTTAAATAATCTCCAATAATGGTGCCAAGACTACACAATGTGGAAAGGGTAGTCTCCTCAACCAAAGATGTTGCAAAAACTGAATATCCACATGAAAATAATTAAGTTAAATTCTTACTTTACACCATATATAAAAATCAACTTAAAATGGATTAAAGACTTAAACGGAAGACCTGAATTTGTAAAACTATTAGACGAAAACATAGGGAAGAAGCATCTTGACATTGGTCTGGGCAATAATTTTTTGGATATGACACCAAAAGCACAGGTTAACAAAAGCAAAAATAGAACAATGGGATTACATGAAACTTAAAAACTTCTGCACAGCAGGCCAGGTGTGGTGGCTCACGCCTGTAATCCCAGCACTTTGGGAGGCCAAGGCAGGTGCATCACTTGAGGTCAGGAGTTCGAGATCAGCCTGGCCAACATGGTGAAACCCCGTCTGTACTAAAAATACAAAAAATAGCCAGGCGTCATGGTGGGTGCCTGTATTCCCAGCTATTTGGGAGGTTGAGGCAGGAGAATTGCTTGAACCCAGGGGGTAGAGGTTGCAGTGAGCCAAGATCACACGCCTGTACTCCAGCCTGAGTGACACAGCAAGACTCCGTCTCAAAAAAAAAAAAAAAAAAAAAACTTCTGCACAGCAAAGGAATCAACCAACAGAGTAAAAAGGCAACCTATGAAGTGGGAGAAAACACTTATAAAACACATATCTGATAAGCAGTTAATACCCAACATATGTACAGAACTCAGAGAACACAATAGCAGAAAATCAAATAACCTAGTTAAGAATGGGCAAGACGTGAATAGACATTTCTCCTAAGTTATACAAATACTCAATAGGCTTATAAAAAGATGCTCAACATCATTAGTCATTGAGAAATGTAAATCAAAACACAATGAAATATCACTTCACACTCATTAGAATATCCACTATTTAGAAAACTCATAAAACAACAAGTGTTGGGAAGATGTGGAAAATTGGAGCCTTCGTGTGTTGATGATGGGCATATAAAATAGTGCAGCTGCTCTGGAAAGCAGTATGAACATTCCTCACAAAAGTAAAATTACCACATGACCCACAAATACCATTCCTGGGTATATATATCCAAAATAATTGAAAACAGGATCTTGAAGAGATGTTCCCACACCTATGATAACTGAAGCATTATTCACAATAGCCAAGAAGTGGAAGTTACCTAAATGTCCACTGATGGGTGACTGGATAAAGAAAATGTGAAAAGAAGAAAATGTGGTATATACATACAAGGGAATATTATTCAGCCTTAAAAAAAAAAAAAAAAAGATGGCTGGGCGCAGTGGCTCACGCCTGTAATCCCAACACTTTGGGAGGCCAAGGCAGGCAGATCAGGAGGTCAGGAGATCGAGACCATCCTGGCTGATATGGTGAAACTCTGTTAAAAATACAAAAAGAATTACCTGGGCATGGTGGTGGGCACCTGAGTCCCAGCTACTTAGGAAGCCGAGGCAGGAGAATTTCTTGAACCTGGAGGGTGGAGGTTGCACTGAGCCGATATCATGCCATTGCATTCCAGCCCTGGTGACAGAGCGAGATTCTGTCTCAAAAAAGAAAAGAAGAAAAGACATCTTGTCACATAGTAAAACATAGATTAACCTTGAAGACATTATACTAGGTGAAATAAGCCGATCACAAAATGACAAACGCTAAATGAAATAAGCCACAAAATGCTAAGTGAAATAAGCCAGTCACACAATGACAAAGACTGCAGGGTTCCACTTACATGAGATATACAAAATAGTCAAACTCTCCGAAACGAAAAGTGGAGTAGTTATTGCTAGGGACCAGGGAGAGGTGTGAGACAGGATTTGTTGCTCAATGGATATAGAGTTTCAGTTTTTCAAGGTGTAAATTGTATAGAGATCTATTGAAGAACAACATATATATATATATATAGTTCATATGTATATCCTAGGTTCTCAGTCTATTCAAACTTACCTTATTTCTTAAGGCCCTATTCATTCCCACTTTTTCATTAAAGCCACATAAAGTTCACATATATAAAACTGTACTGTACACTTAAAAATCATGAAGGTGGTAAATTGTGATTAGGATGGTAAATTTAATTATATGTGCTTTTTGCTAAAATAAAAAAAGAAACATTTCAAAAAGTAATTTTAGGCTTAGGATATTAAATATACAGTCTACAAAGTTATTTAGAATGAATCATCTTATTTTCATAGGGTCATTCCATTTATTTCAGCTAAAACAGGAGAGCAAACTGATAGAGAAGAATACAAGATTTGTAGTGAGTTAAAATCTCTGGAAAGAAACCATCATTTTGCCACATACAGGTTCTAGGACATTAGCCAAATGATATTACTTCTCCAATCCTGTTTTTTGTTTGTCTGTTTGTTTGGTTTTTTTTGTAATAAAAAAAATAAGATAATGTTACCCACTACTTAGTATGTGATAAGGATTAAATGGAGTAATGTGCCTGAGTTTTCTAGCCCTGTGCTGTGTCTGATCATAGGAGACGATGAATTTTATTTGTCCTTTCCCTTTTCAACTCACTGAAAATTGATTGGGTACCCACTCAATTTTCAGTGAATTGAAAGAAAAACCATTCCAAAACTATAAATGGAGGATTTATTAGTTACATAAGAAGTTATTTAATGAATTATTAATTTTTATGTAAAAGTTAATGATTAGTAAGTTATTACAATGTGCTAAGCACTTTATATATTATAGCTTTATATCATATCATTTTGACAACAAACATGGAAAGGGCACTATTATTATTCCCATTACCAATAAGGAACCTGAGGTTTCAAGGATCTAAGTGATATCCAAGGCCCCAACCATTAATAGTAAGAGCAGAGCTTCATCTGACTCTGAGTTAACTCTAAAACTCAAGCTCCCAGCTGCTACTATACTATACTGTACATGGAGGATGAGCTCAAATGTGTAAAGCAGGCTTGCATAGAAGAAGAAATCAATGAAAATATGAACAATGTTTATCTTTGGGTAAGGATAAGAGAACGGAGAAATGTCTAGCAAAGCTCCTTCCCTTCCTGTCCACTTCTAAATTTCCACCTCTTTCAGACCTCCAACACAATGAATTTTATAAAGTTTACCCAATTTCTCTCTCAGTTTTAATACCTCATTATTTAAGGTCTTCTAAAACGATTAACCAATAGGAAATAAGTATAGACTTGAATGACTGATAGTGGTTTTAATGAAAAAGAGAGAATGGACAGGGTCTTGAGAATGGATTAAGTTTGAATAGATTGAGAGTCTAGGAACGGGCTCTGAGGTAAAAATAAGAGGACTTTTGTAACCAATAACAAAATTAGTCATTCTAGAGCAGAGGTTTTGCTTTGAAAAAGTTCAGCTGAAACATGTCAGGAGTCCAGTACGCAATTTCAGACCATTTATGATCCAGATCATTGAGTGTTAAATCATCTTGAAGAAAAGTAGATGTTACTTAAGACGGTTGTATTGCAACAGTGTCCAGAGTAGTGCTCCCAGAAGAAGCCTGGTAGACCCAGGAAGTAAATGCTAAATCATTTTATGTGTATGTGAAATGTCTAATTGAAACAGAAATGTTGATAAAAAATTATTTCCAGCAGGACAAAGATAGAATAAAGGAGAATTTCTGCCCTCCTCAAATGAATCAGACTCTTTCTTTTGCTCATTGTTTTGTTTCATCTAAAATTGTAGGATGAGGCAGAGGCAGTAAGCTTTAAAAAATGCCCATCATATCTCTAAGTAGAAATGAGGAGGCATTGTGCTTTCAGATCTACTCTGTTGTATTGATCTTGCTCTTTGAAAGTATACACATGCAGACACCACACGCACACCACACACACACAAACACATACACACAGAGATTTTTTTGAAATGGAGAAAAGTAAAGAGAAAAATAAAAACAAAAAAAAATATGTTTAGGCTGTTTTCCTCCACTAAGTAAAAGTTATGTGTTGCTTGTTGGTTTATGTCTTGCTTTAGATCTTTGCTTGAACTATAGTTCATCTCATAGGTGTCATATTGTAGTTGAGAAAAGCAACATTCACTTTGTTAATATTCTGAAACACAGTAGGAAGTCTGTTATTCTTTTCATCTTTCCTCAGAAATTATGTAATTAACACCTAAAACAACTGTTAAGTATATGTAAATATAGATAGAAATATTTTTAAGTAGAAAATAAATTTTGATTTGTGCTATTTAAGTATTTGCACAGTAATCATACAGAACTTTTTCAAATAGTATATACTGTGAATCTTTTCCTGACTACCTGAAGATTTCAGCTAAGTAATTTCTTTTTCTTTAGTTTAAAAGAATGCTAAAAGTCAAAAGTGGTAACATAACCTGCAATCTAAGTGGAATCATGTTGTATAGCATTAGTAATTGTTAAACAGAATTAAAATTTGACTTATTGCAATAAAATTTTGCAAATTCCCAATTAAAATATTCACCCTGAGAGTATAATGCATTTAATCATATTTTAACTTCCCATTTTTGCTTGTACAACATCATTCTTAGTACTGATGTATATCAAGATATTAAATATCATTTTTTTTTTTTTTACTTACTGGGTATTAACCCATTACTCTCCATAGCTTTACAGAGGTTCCTTATGCGTAAAATCACCTTATTGCAATGCCAACCTGGTAGAGCATTAGCCAAGAATCTTCCCTAGCACACAACCCCTCTCCCTTCCCACACATACCCTTGAATGATATTTTTAATTAAATTTAACTGTAATGGCATCATAACAACATTCTAGGATACGTAGAATTGTTCATTAAAGAAAAATATGCCAGTTTCTCAAGAATTCTTAAATTTTTACTTCAAGAAGCAAATTTTTCATAATTTATTCTAATACATTATAAAGTATCACCCATATTTCCATAAAATGAATATTTCACTGTCACATAAAACTGACACATTAATTTGTAAGTAAAGTTTAGTTAAACAAGATTTTTTTAGCTTCTATACTTACAACATCGGCCTATCTTATTTCTCACACCATTAATAATACATAAATTGTAATGATAGCATATTTTTTTCTGTTATCTATTCATAACTCTAAAATGTACAAACAGAACATTACGAATTTCCTCTCTGGTGATTCTAATATATTTCCTCCTATTTAAAAAGATATAAAATTTAACATCTAAACAGTATTTTTCATATAAAATGAAAATCTGAGAGTTAAGGCCTGTGGGGAAAAGAAAGAGATCAGCCTGTTACTGTGTCTATATAGAAAGAAGTAGACATAAGAGACTCCATTTTGTTCTGTATTTGAGATGCTGTTAATCTGTGACCCTACCCCCAACCTTGTCCTTGCAAGAGACATGTGCTGTGGTAACTCAAGGTTTAATGGATTTTGGGCGTGCAGGGTGTGTCTTTGTTCCTAGAAAAGCTAGGTATTGTCCAAGGTTTATCCCCATGTGATAGGATGAAACAATGCTGGTTTGTCTCTAGGCACAGGATTTTCCTTTAAACTTATTCATGTCACAGAGATCCTTGTTCTTATGTCTTACTGCTGATTTCCTCCCTAAAAACGATCCTATTGTCCTGCCACTCCCTTATCTTTAAGATGGTAAAGATAATTACCTATAAATACTAAGGGAACTCAGAGACTGGTGCCCACGTGGGTCCTCTGTAAGCTGAGTGCCAGTCCCCTGGGCCCCCGCTTTTCTTTCTCTATACTTTGTCTCTGTGTCTTATTTCTTTTCTCAAGTCTCTCGTTCCACCTAACGAGAAACACTCACAGGTGTGGAGGGGCAGGCCACCCCTTCAAAGGCCCAATAAAATTAACTTTTCTTACTGAGTGCAAAAAGCCAGGCACAAAAAAAGTTGATACATTGTGATTCAGTTTACAAAATTTTAAGAACTGCAAACTGATCTATAGTGGCATAAAAACAGATAAGTGATAGGCTGGGTGCAGGACAACAAGAATGATGGACTGAATAGGGGCATGAGAAAACTTTGGGGAATAAGAGAAAACTTTCGTATCTTAATTGTGGTGTGGTTTAAAGTTGTATATGTCTTTAGAAAGTATCAAATTGTATCTTTAAATGAATGTAGTTCATTGTACATAGATTAATCTCAAAAAAAATTTTTAAGGATAATTTTCACCAAAATGAATCAACTCTTTAAAAGACATCATCAACAAAAATGCATACAGAAAATGCCAAAAATATAAATTGAATAAAGGAAAACTTACTTTCTTAGGATAAATAGTGAGTATTAGAAACCTGGCATAATTAAAGGATTGCTTTTAGAAATAATTAACTGGATTACTCTCTTTACAGGAGTAAATTCTTTTCAAAAAATATTTCTTCAATTTATTCATTGATACCTAAAATTAAAATTTGCAACTAACTCTTAAATTGTTCAACTACAAAGTGTGTGTGTGTCTGCGTGTGTGTGTGTGTTTGTGTGTGTGTATGTGTACTGAGGAGTATGTCCATATATGGTGGGCAGGGAGAGAGAGAGAGAGAGAGAGAGAGAGAGAGAGAGAGAGAGAGAAGCTGACAGAGAGACAAAATAGAAAGCAAAGTAACAAAAATAGGTAAGCTTATATGAGTTCTCACTTTACTACTCTTTTCAGTTTTTCTCTAGTTTTGGGATTTTCAATGTGAACAGCTGTAAACTGTAATCAGAGATTTACCAATTCATCTTAATGAGCCTGACCACTGGAATTGTAATAACCCAGGAAAAGATAATACTGTCATATGATAACATATTTTATAAGGCATTAAAATAGAAGTATGAGTGGTTCCAAGATGGCCAAATAGGAAGGGCTCCAATCTGCAGCTCCCAGTGTGATCAATGCAGAAGACGGGTGATTTCTGCATTTCCAACTGAGGTACCTGGTTCATCTCACTGGGACTGGTTGGACAGTAGGTGCTGCCCATGGAGGGCGAACTGAAGCAAGATGGGGTATCACCTCACCTGAGAAGTGCAAGGGGTTGGGGGATTTCCCTTTCCTACCCAAGGGAAGCCATGACAGACTGTACCTGGAAAAAACGGGAAACTGTCACCTAAATATTGAGCTTTTCCAGTGGTCTTAGCAAATGGAACACCAGGAGATTATATCTCGCACATGGATCAGTGGGTCCCAAGCCCACAGAGCCTTAGTCACTGCTAGTGCAGCAGTCTGAGATCCACCTGCAAGGCAGCAGCCTGGCTGGGGGAAGGGAATCCACCATTGCTGAGGCTTGAGTAGGTAAACAAAGCAGCCTTGGAAGCTCGAACTGGGTGGAGCCCACTGCAGCTCAGCAAGACCTGCTGCCTCTGTTAACTCCACCTCTGGGGGCAGGGAATAGCTGAACAAAAGACAGCAGACAACTTCTGCAGACTTAAACATCCCTGTCTGACTGCTCTGAAGAGACCAGTGGTTCTCCCAGCACGGTGTTTGAGCTCTGAGAACAGACAGACTGGCTCCTCAAGTGGGTCCCTGACCCCCATGTAGCCTAACTGGGAGACACATCCCATTAGGGGCTGACTGACACCTCATGCAGGTGGGTGCCCCTCTGGGACAAAGCTTCCAGAGAAAGGATCAGGCAGCAATATTTGCTGTGCTGCAATATTTGCTGTTCTGCAGCCTCCGCTAGTGCTACTCAGGCAAACAGGGTCTGGAGTGAACCTCCAGCAAACTCCAACAGACCTGCAGCTGAGGAAGTTGACTGTTAAAAGGAAAACTAACAAACAGACAGGAATAGCATCAACATCAATATAAAGGACACCCACACCAAAACCCCATTTGTAGGTCACAACATCAAAGACCAAAGGTAGATAAAGCCACAATGATGGGGAGAAACCAGAGCAGAAAAGGTGAAAATTCTAAAATCCAGGGCACCTCTTCTCCTCCAAAGGATCGCAGCTCATCACCAGCAAGGGAACAAAGCTGGATAGAGAAAGACTTTAACGAGGTGACAGAATAGGCTTCAGAAGGTCAGTAATAACAAACTTCTCCAAGCTAAAGGAGGATGTTTGAACCCATCACAAGGAAGCTAAAAACCGTGAAAAAAGATTAGATGAATGGCTAACTAGAATAAACAGTGTAGAGAAGACCTTAAATGACCTGATGGAGCTGAAAACCATGTCATGAGAACTACGTGATGCATGCACAAGCTTCAATACCCAATTTGATCAAGTGGAAGAAAGGGTATCAGTGATTGAAGATCAAATTAATGAAATAAAGCAAGAAGACAAGTTTAGAGAAAAAAGAGTAAAAAGAAATGAACAAAGCCTCCAAGAAATATGGGACTATGTGAAAAGACCAAATCTACGTTTGAGTGGTGCACCTGAAAGTGACGGGAAGGATGGAACCAAGTTGGAAAACACTCTTCAGGATATTATCCAAGAGAACTTCCCCAATCCTAGCAAGGCAGGCCAACATTCAAATTCAGGAAAGACAGAACACCACAAAGGTACTCCTTGAGAACAGCAACCCCAAAACACATAATTTTCAGATTCACCAAGGTTGAAATGAAGGAAAAATGTTAAGGGCAGCCAGACAGAATGGTCGGGTACTTACAAAGGGAAGTCCATCAGACTAACAGTGGATCTCTTGGTAGAAACTCTACAAGTCAGAATAGAGTGGGGGCCAATATTCTACATTATTGAAGAAAAGAATTTTCAACCCAGAAATTCATACCCATCCAAACTAAGCTTCATAAGTGAAGGATAAATAAAATCCTTTACAGACAAGCAAATGTTGAGAGATTTTGTCACCACCAGTCCTGCATTACAAGAACTCCTGAAGGAAGCACTAAACATGGAGAGGAAAAATAGGTATCAGCCACTGCACAAACATGCCAAATTGTAAAGACTATCGATGCTAGGAAGAAACTGCAATAATTAATGGGCAAAATAGCCAGCTAACAGCATAATGATAAGATCAAATTCACACATAACAATAATAACCTTAAATGTAAGTGGGCTAAATGCCTCAATTAAAAGATATAGACTGGTAAATTGGATAGAGTCAAGACTCATCCGTGTGC